>NC_088784.1:75889746-76514746 GCF_958450345.1 Calliphora vicina
TCTAAATTATTACAGTTCATTAGCTTATTTAATTTTCCAAATTAATGCCTCTGTAAACTAGTGGCTTTTGTCCCCCTTTCTATAAACTTATTTGGCATTTACTGGGCCTAAGTTGTTTATGTTTATCAAGTTTCTCATATTAATTATTACATATTTGTCCAAATATATTTTGAATCTTAAAACTCAAATTATGAAATCAACCTATTTAACAATGTGTTAACAAAATGGACATCAACAATAAAAAATTGATGAAAAAGAAAATGTTATAAATGTGTAATAAAACGTTTTCAAAAAACTATTATTTAATGGTGGCACATTAAACATGAACGCGCGTGCGTACAATAAATTATAAAAATAATAATAATGGACCAAAGCAACTAACATTTGCAACTAAATAATACATAATACGTTTAACACCATAGCGGCTCAAATCAAATTATACTGATTTAAAAGCACACGTACTATAACAAGGTTATTGGCAGCCTCTTTTATTTAAAGCCTGTGGTATTATTAAGGTGGCAATAGTTCAATAGTTAAGCAAACTCAAACATACGAGTACTAAACAGGGTTTGTAGTTTTGAACTTGTAACTCTGGCTTAGCACACTTTGCTGCACAGCATCTGTTGCTGTAGCTGTAGCTGTCGCTGCTGATGATGAGTTGAGGTTTAATAGATTTTCTTGTAATATTTAACGCCTTTTTTTCTCTAAAAATCTTTGTTAGTTGTTTTTCCCATTTGTATAGCTTTTTATTTAAAGCCTAAATGTGTTTATAACAGCAGAGTAGAGGAGCTTCAGTTAAAACCTCATAATTCATTCAATGTTTTATTCAATTTTTTCCTCTTTTTTTGATGTTGTTCTTTTTCAAGTAGATTTAGGGCTAAAGTGATAAGTCACAATGCATTTATTGAAATGATTTGTTAACAACACCAACAAAAAAAATATATTTAAAACACCCTTTAAAGTATAATGTTATTTAATGTAAATTCTCTTCTTTATTTTTGTATTTATTTCAAGCCAAAGAAAAAAGGTTTGTATCCAAAAAAAAACCAAACTGTAGTCTGTCAGTCAGTCAATATAAGCAGCAAACTGTTTGTATTTTGGTTGTTAGTGCCTGGTATTGGCCTTGAAGCCTTTGAGGGATTTTTGGTTTTGTTTCAAAATGTTTTTTTTTCTTGTTGTTTTCTTCTGCAGGGTTTTGAACAGTTTTTTTTTTTCGTTGGGGTTTTGTGTTTTCTTTTATATTAAAAATAGAGGCGTGAGGGCGTTAACTTAAACTGCCTTTAACGTTTTTATTTGGAAATTCGTTGTTAAGCATATACAACGTTTTCTTTTACTTTGATGAATTTTTTCTTTTGATTTTTTCTTTTTTTAAAAATGTTCAGAAAAAGCCAAACAATAAAATTCAACATTTTAGTTTGTTGATTTTGATGACCTGGAATATACAAAATTCGTGTCATATTAAAATTAAATTTAAAAAAATAATCTTAACTGAATGAGAATTATTTTGAACTTTTGTGAGTTCAAAACTTTCATGTAATGCTAGCAGTATATAGTACCCATTACAATGTATATTACCCAGGAATTGCTAAGAAACCAGTTAAATAAATAAAAATTCTAGACTTTTGTAAGAAAAATCAATACAAAAAATATCAAACTAAAAACAATTGTAAAGAAATTTAAAATTTTCAACAGAAAAATTTAGATTTTGAAAAATTCCTTTAAATATTCAAGGCCAATTGAGCCTCATATCTGCCATTTTAGCTTTCCTATTTATGTTTCTTTTTTATCAATTCCCAAAGAATTTTTATCAATAGTTTATGTAAATTTTGTATTGTATAAAAAAAAACAAAAAAACCTGCTGTTTTAAATTAAACCACTTTCCTTTAACACAAAATTTACCAACATTTCTGTGCTTACGCTTAACACGAGTAGTCAAAATATGTTTAGTAATATTAAATACCACTCACTCACTTGGTACACTTAACGTTCACTTAATAAACTAGGTACTACTATGTAAGCAAAATGTAAAATACAAAAACTCCGCCAGGCAAAACTTCAGCATCCGCGCTCTGTAACACATATTTTGTAGCATGTAGCAAGATCTGTACCTGGCTGTTACCCCAGCTATGTGTGTAACTTTGAACAAAAAAAAACTTATCAAAATGCAATCACTAAGTTTTCTTTTCTTCTGCTGAAGCGAGATATTTAATTTATGCCGGTTTGTTTATAAAAATAATCTAAACAGAATTTTGTGGGGGGGAAAAAAACTTTAAAAAATTTTGATTTATGATCTTGTCGCTTAAAAGTTGTTCATCATCTATGAGATGCTATAGAAAAAAAATCTTAAGTTTAGTTTAAAAGTGGATTTTTAATAACAACTTTTTCAAACTTCCACAGTGGCTTAAAGTGTTTTGAATAATCGATTAATCGGTTATTCGTTGCAAAAAGTAAACAAAACATATTGAATTTGTTTAAATTGCGCTATCTATCTTAAAAAAAAATTAATATGTTTTCTTTACGTGTTGTAATGATTACCCGATTAATCGATTATTCAAGACTTGTTAAACAAGCTTGGAAGTTTGAAAATGTTGAAACAAATGACAATTTTACTATAATCTATTAGAAGACATTCAATTATCGATAAAAATATTCTTAAATCCTTTAAAATTTAAAACGGGTACTAGAGTAACCAACTTATAAAACGAATACTCGAGTAACCGTTTGCTTGGAAGTTGGAAAATGTTGAAACAAATTACAATTTTACTATAATCTATTAGAAGACATTCAATTATCGATAAAAAATATTCTTAAATCCTTTAAAATTTAAAACGGGAACTCGAGTAACTAACTTATAAAACGAATACTCGAGTAACCGTTTGCTTAATTGACTAACCAATTGATAATAAATAAACAATTTACTGTTTTCTATATGTTTTCTTCACTTGTTGTAACGATTACCCGATTAATCGATTATTGAAATAAATTATAATTTTTCTATAATCTATTAGAAGACATTCAATTCTCAATAAAAATATTCTTATTAACCAACCAACCAACCCATAAATATAAACCGGGTACTCGAGTAACCAATTTATAAACCAATTGAAACTATATAAATAATTTGCTTTTTTTTTTTAATTTAAAGAAATATACAGAATTATATAAAATAAGCGAGTAACCGGTTACTGAAAATTTTAAAAATCTAAATACCAAGAAATAAATTGTATTTTTTTACAACATACTAAATTATTTCATTATTTGATAAAACATATTCTTAAAACCGATAAAATATAACCCAAGTACTTTAGTATTAGGAATATAAATCGGGTACTCGATTAACCATTTTCTTAAACAATTTAAAAAGCTTTGATAAATTTGTGTGTTTATTTATGATCGCGAAATTTCTTGCAAAATAATAAAAATGTTCGAATAATCGTTTAAAAATAACCGAATAATTGAGTAACCGATTGAAAGGAAAAACAATTTAGCGTTTTTTTACCAATTTTTAAAGAAAAATAACCTAAATTATGTACATCAATAAAAAAAAATATTCGAATAATCGTTTAAAAACTAAACCGAATAAATGAGTAACCGATTTAAAGAAAAACAAGTAAGAGTGCTATATTCGGCTGTGCCGAATCTTATATACCCTTCACCAAATTATACTTCAAAATTTTAAATATTTTTAGGTAAACAAAATTTAATTTTTTTTCCAGTTGTTTTTTGGAAAAAAAAATTTTTCGATTGTTATTTTAAATTTTTTGTTTTTTTTTTAAATTTAAAAATTTTTTTTTTTTAAATTTTAAAATTTTTTTTTTTTAAATTTAAAAAAAATTTTTTTTTTAAATTTTAAAATTTTTTTTTTTTAAATTTTAAAATTTTTTTTTTTTAAATTTTAAATTTTTTTTTTTTTTTTTAAATTTTAAAAAATTTTTTTTTGTTTTAAAATTTTTTTTTTTTTAAAAAAAAAATTCGGGTTCAAAATTTTTTTCCCGATTTTGACCCATTGTAGGTCCAACTTACTATGGTCTTATATACGTCGTTGCAAATGTCTTTGAAATATCTATCATTAGATATCCATATTGTCTATATTAATGTCTTAGTAATCCAGATATAGGTATAAAAATAGGTCACTAATCGAGGTTGTCTTGGTTTTTTCCTCATATCTCAGCCATTTGTGGACCGATTTTGCTGATTTTAAATAGCAAAATTCTCGAAAGCATGTCTGACAGAATTATTGAAGATTTGGATCCCGAAGATATCTGGGGTCTTCTGAAAACTGATTTCAACAGACAGACAGACGGACAGACAGACAGACAGACGGACATGGCTTAATCGACTCCGCTATCTATAAGGATCCAGAATATATATACTTTATAGGGTCGGAAATGAAAAATGTAGAAATTACAAACGGAATGACAAACTTATATATACCCTTCTCACGAAGGTGAAGGGTATAAAAAAACAAATTACTCAAGTAACAGGGAAATAAAAAAAAATAACCGATTAAAAGGAAAGACAATTTAGCGGTTATTTTTAAAAAATTTTAAAGAAAAATAACCTAAATTATATAAATCAAGCTTGGCGTATAATAAAAATTATAAAAATAAACAAGTAACCGGTTACTGAAATGCCTAAAAATTAAAATAAGAAGAAATGAATTAAAATTTTCTCAAAAGCTATTAAAAGGCTATTTAATTCTATAAAAATATTACTAAAATGCATAAAATAAAAACCGATTACTCGACTAACCGTTTGCTTAAAAATGATTACGGAATTTATTGCAAAATAATAAAAATTATTCAAATAATCTTTAAACTAAAAATTGAGTAATCGAGTAAACGGTTACCAATAATATAAACCGAGTACTCGAGTAACCGTTTGCTTAAAAATTATTACGGAATTTATTGCAAAATAATACAATTTATTCAAATAAACTTTAAAAAACAATTCGAATAATCGAGTAACCGGTTACCAACAATTTAAACCGAGTACCCGAGTAACCGTTTGCTTCAAAATTTTCAAATGCTTAAATAAATATGTTGTTTCACTTTATTATGGATTTTAGTGCAAAATATTAAAAACTATTCAAATAATCTATAAAAAACTAATCGAATAATCGAGTAAACGCTTATCAAAAAGTTAAAAACTCGGAATAAATAATAAATTTTAATCTTATTTATTTTATTTAAAAAAAAGTTTTAATATAAAAAAAAAATATTTCTGTAGCCGATTGCAAATTAAATTAATAATCGAGTAATCGGTACAAATTTTTAAAAATCTTAAAAAGGTTTTTTCTATTCTTGATTTATTTTATTATGAAAAAAGAAAGAAAGTAGTAAAATTTAAAAGGACATTTGACAGTTATTCGAGTAACCGAACAATCCGAGTATTCGAGTAACCGTTGGCTTAATAATGTTCAAAAGCTTAGATAAATGTATTGTTTCTCTTGATTACGGAATTTATTGCAAAATAATTATAATAATCTTTAAACGAGTCGAATAATCGAGTAACCGGTTACCAAAAAGCTAAACATTTGGAATAAATAATAAATAAATATGGTAAAATAAGGAATGTATTCAAATTTAAGAGGATTGCAGTTTGCTTCAACAATAATTATTCGAGTAACCGAATAATCGGTTACCAAAAATTAAAAAAAAAATTAAAAAATTCCAAAAATTTAAAAATTTGAGGGTATTTCTTTAATACTAACAAAATTAAACATACAAAAATATTCCAGTAACCGATTAAAATCTAGCGAATAATCGGGTACTCGCTATTATTTAAAATTTGTAAACTATCTTTGTTAGATTGTGCTTTAATTAAATTGCATATAATTGACTTAAAAAATATAAAATATTCGAATAATCGAATAATCGGTTACTTAATTATTGTTAAATCTTAGTTTTTTATAGCTTTCCTCTCTAACATTAGCTATTTGGCTGCTAACAAGTGTCTTAAAGTGGACATGGGCACGTCTTAATGGTTACAAAATGTATACATAAAACATACAGCCAAATCAAGTGATCATTCATAAAATCTTTAAAACTAGCACGTGTTTAAAGTCTCTGCTGGTAGTTTTTTTTTTGGTTAAATGTTGCAATCATAAAAATTTCATTGAACAGAAAAACACAGTTTTAAAAACATGTTTTAATATGTTGTTTAATAAACATTAAAGATACGAATCTCTTGATTTTAAGAAATTTTTGTGAAATTTGTACAATATTATTTCAATTCAAGTGATATTTGTTTTTTGGTTTTTAAAAACATCAAAATTATTTTTGCAAAAAAAAAAAATAACCAAGTTTTTTAAAAAAAAATTTCATGGCATTGAAAACAAATTTTCCACTTGGCAGGTCTTGCGTAACCGTTGCCAAATGGAAAATCACACACATAAAATAAATAAAAAACTCAAATAAATCTAACAAAAAAAAAACTGAGGTTTTTTGTTAAAAAGTGTTTAGTTAAACAAAACAAAAAATTACAATTAAATAAAATATAATTAAAACGAAACATTGACAGTGAACTTAAACATTTAGTCAGTCATTTCTGTGTTTTTGTTTCGGAATGATGTGATGATGATGTTTAAGTTGCTCTGTTACAAATTTCAAGCTTCATTGATTTTCTTTTGCCAACAGTTTGAATTTTTTATTCTTTCTAACCATAACTATTTAGAATTTTCCCATCGTATTATACATAGAATTAATAGATTTTAAATTGCTTATTTTCTTTTGTGTGCTGTTCACACAAAAACCACTAAATTATTAAGAAATACTAAACAAAAAATCTTGGTAATTTTGAGATAAAAACAGCAAAGATTAGCAAAAAAATTAATAATCAATTATTCAGTTTACAAACAAATAAAAAAACTTAATAAATTCTGTGGGAAATTCAGAATTATGGAAACAAATAATGACTAGCAATATTCATAAAAAATATTCGCAAACAAAAACTATTCATATATTTAAATTACTTCATAAACTTGCATCATTACTTGCAAGCCAAACTTTTATCTTTATTTTTTTTTGAAAGGACCTTCTCTCTTACAATATTCCCACCTTATCTTTTTATTATTCACTTTTATTTGAATATTTCATTAATTTAAAAGTTCCCGCCAATTCCTCTAAGCCGTTGATATAATAATTTTGTAAATCGTTTGTATTTGCCATGCTATTCGAAATGATAAATCTTTTTCAAACAAAATAAATACCCAACAACTATCAACATTTGATACTAAATGACAATTTAATGTGTGTATTTTTTTTAATATTTTAGTAGTATCTCTCTTTCTCTCTTAAATGCCATTAAGTGTAAATTAAGCTTTAGTTTGTATTTTTTTATTTAATATGAATGTGTATTTTTTGTATCCTTTCAAGACTTCGATCAGGTGCGATTAAAATCTGTTATAAAATCTTGTTAACCATGTGTTTAATGAATTGTTAAAAAATTTATTAAACTGGTTTCAATGAAAAATTGTTGGAAAATAATTTTGAACTTGCAGCCAGAGGTGTTTTGAGTTTTGTGGACACCCTATATCATAAATACCAAAAAAAATTATTTGTGCACAAAACAATATTGTAATGTTAGTTTTCTTGGATTTATTTAATCGATTAAAACTAATCGAATAATTTTATTCCAAAATAATTTTGCTTTTATGTTAAAGAAAGGCGTACAAAACGATATTGAGTAATCGGTTTTCAAAAATTCTAAAAATTCTAACCAATAACCAAGTTAATTAAAAATAATTTTTAGATTTCTGCACAATTAAAATTTCGATTATTCGTTTAAAAATATTCGAATAATCGAGTAACCGATTTTCAAAAATTACAAAAACCTACAAAATGTAATTAAGTTATGTAGCCAATAAATAGATGAATAATCAATAAAAAATGTATTTAATCGATTAAAAATATTCGAATAATTGAGTAACCGATTTCCAAAAAATTAAAAACTTCAAAAAATGAAATTATTACAATCTTTTAGCTTTCTATTAATAAAACTAGAGGTTAAACCAATAACAACTATTTTATGGAATAAAAAATGTGCGAATAATCGAGTAACCGATTTTCAAAAATTCTGAATAAAAAATTAAATAAAAATAATTTCTAGCGTTCTGCACATATAAAATAGACGATAGAGCAATAAAAAAATCGATTAATCGTTTGAATATAAACGAATAATCGAGTAACCGGTTTTCAAAAATTAATTAAAAAGCTCCCAAATGTAATAAATTAATGTATATATTTATTAACTAGATGAATAACCAATAAAAAAACTATGTTTACTCGATTAAAAGTATTCGAATAATCGAGTGAACGGTTTTCAAAATTTACAAAAAGCTCTAGAATGTAAAAATTCAATTTATGTAGCTAATATCTAGATGAATAGCCGATAAAAACTATGTTTAATCGATTAAAAATATTCGAATAATGGAGTAATTGGTTTTCAAAAATTCAAAAAATACAAAAATTAAATAAAACTAGTTTTTAGCTTTCTGTATATAAAATAGATGATAGATCAATTAAAATTGTAATTATTCGATTAAAATTTACGAATAATCAGTAACCGGTTTTCATAAATTACAAAAACCTCCAAAATGTTAATTAATGTATGTAGCTATTAACTAGTTGAATTCTATTACTTCAAATACAGTCTACTCGAATATTCCAAAGAGTCTTCCTTTAATCGATTAAATATATTTGACAAAATTTTTAAACGGTTACCAAAATTAAGTTCTCTATCTGATTAACTTAAATATTCGCCATAGCATTTAGTAATACTTGAATATTCTAAAAATTCTTCCTTTAATCGATTAAAAATATTCGAATAATTCCGTAGTCCGTTAAACTTAAACTTTCGACTTAGTATTTAATAATACTCGAATATTCCAAAAAATTGTTCTTTAATCGAATAAAAATATTCGAATAATTTGATAATCGATTACCAAAATTAAGTTCTTTACATGATTAGTTTAAATATTCGCCTTAGTATTTAATAATACTCGAATATTCCAAAAAAAATCTTCCGTTAATCGATTAAAAATATTCGAATAATTTGGAAATCGGTTACAAAAATTAAGCACTCTACACGATTAGTTTAAATATTCGCCTTAGTATTTAATAATACTCGAAAATACTAATAAATCTTCCTTGAATCGATTAAAAATATTCGAATAATTTGGTAATCGGTTACAAAAATTAGGTCCTCTACATGATTAACTTAAATTTTCGACGTAATATTTAATAATACTGGAATATTTCCAAAAAAAAATTCTTACAAATATTCGAATAATTTGATAATCGATTAAAAATATTCGAATAATTTGGTAATCGATTAAAAATATTCGAATAATTTGGTAATCGGTTACAAAATTTTAATGATTAACTTCAATATTCGCATTAGTGTTTAATAATACTTGGATATTCCAAAAAATCTTCCTTTAATCGATTAAAAATATTCGAATAATTTGGTAATTGGTTAAAAATATTCGAATAATTTATTTTAATAATACTAAAAAATCTTCCTTGAATCGATTAAAAATATTCGAATAATTTGGTAATCGGTTACAAAAATTAAGTCCTCTACATGATTAACTTAAATTTTCGACGTAATATTTAATAATACTCGAATATTTCCAAAAAAAAAAATCTTACAAATATTCGAATAATTTGGTAATCGATTAAAAATATTCGAATAATTTGGTAATCGGTTACAAAATTTAAATGATTAACTTAAATATTCGCCTCAGTGTTTAATAATACTTGGATATTCCAAAAAAATCTTCCTTTAATCGATTAAAAATATTCGAATAATTTGCTGATCGTTACCAAAATTAAGTCCTCTCCTAGATTTCATATTAAATATTCGCCTTAGCATTTAATAATATTCGAATATTAAAAAAAATTCGTATAAATTTTTTTTTATTTCTAAAAATTCTGTTGTATTTCCTTAAATTGTGAAAATTTGTTTAAGACCTCTTACTTTTATCATACATACTTTGAAGTCAGCTTTCTGCTTTAATCTTTTCTAAAAGTTTCTAAACATTTCCTTCTTTTCTATTAATGCAAAGCAAACAAAATCTTCTTAAAAGAAATAAATTATTTCATAATATGTACTTATTTCTCAAGCGCCACTAAGACTGTAAATCATTTTCTTGTTTTAAGTGTTTTTTTTTTTTTTGAGGAATTTATGCTAAATGCATAATGACTTTATTTGTTGCACTCGTATATGTTGCATTTTCAAAAAGAAGAACCAACAGCAGATCAAGTAAAGAATGTAATCTTTAATTTAATTTAAAACTCTAGAGAGCTGGGGAATTAGTATAAAAATTTACGGTTTTTTTAGAGTCTTTTAGTCTGAGAATTCACACCATCAATTGTCTGGCAATGTTGTGTCTCCTTTGTATGCAAAACTGCAAAACATTCATCATTCATTTAACCAACGTACCATGCAGGTACTCTCGTATAAAATAATTGTTGGCAAAAAAACACAAAGAATTTGTTTAAGCTGTTTTTAACAAATATTTACCAAAAGCCATAGTTACCAAACTTAATAGTCTAACAACGCCTTTTTTCTACTTTTTTTTCCTCAAAAAACAACAAGCTACAAGCCATATTTTTGAACATAAAATTTATACAATTACTTATTTATTTATACTCGTACATCCATACAAACATTCATTCATTCAGTAACAATAGTTATAAACAATTTTTGGTATTTTAGTTTTCGTTTGTTTTTACAAAACTTAAACTTACAAAAAAAATGAAGAGGAAAAGCAAATAGTTTCCTATTTTTGCAATTTCAAAAAGTTGTTAATAAATTTATGGCCTAAACGTTGGAAAATAGACAACAACAAAATATTTCCTCTTTTTGGCATTAAGCAGCCAGGAAGGCAGGCAGTAAGTTAGGCCTGGTCTGTATTAATGAGAATTATTTTCCCCTGTTTTGAAATTGATCTAAGAGTATGAACGAAAGACAGACCCTTTTAACCTGTTTCTTCGTTGACTGTTGGCAATTTTAACGAGCCCCAACTATGTACTGCAAACATTTTACAGCCAACCAACAAAAGCCGCTTGCTGTTTATTTATACAAAAAAAAAAACACAAAACTCTTGTTAAAACTTTTCATTCATAAATTCTTTGTTGGCTACAGCAGCAGCCAGCCAGCAACATTTGTTTTCTTTTTTTTTTTTGTGTTGGCCTGTAAATGTTGCACTGGTATTTTAAAACATTTTTTGTTTTCAGTTGTTGCACAAAGAAACACCGACAACACATTGTTGTTGCTGTTACATTGCTGTTGTTTTTCCAAACAATTGCAATTGTTGGTGAAAGAGTTGAGAATCCAAAAAACATAAAACAAGATTTGTTTGTTTGTTTTTATTTCATAAACAATAAACAATTAAAAAGGTTTTCTAAGTTTACACAATTTCTATTAGCTGAATTTGAAACTAAAAGTATGATCATCTGCCTTTAACCTTAACATTTTTCAGAGAATGTGTTGAATATTTGTTTATATCTTAGGTGATTTCAATTGAGTTTCAAAATTACTTTTATTTTATTATAATTTTTAAATACTTTAGCTAGCTGAATTAAAGTTTTTCTCCCAGAAAATACTCAGGCAGCAAATACCCAGCAAATTACTGAATATCACAATTATTAATGTGATCCACATACCATTGGCATTACTTAGAAGTAGACAAATAATGACTTACTGATAATCGGAATGTCCCAAAATTTATGCGGGATTTTTTCAAATTTTTAGCTTTTATTTTGGAATTTTTGTACAATATAAATTTATTCGAAGTATTGGCTATAGTTAGCTATGAACTTTTCCCATATTTCTGGCAACATATGCATTCCGAGCCAAAAGAACTGCTCATCTTTTGAGGCAAAGAACGAATCAAGTCAATTTCGGACACTCTGTTCCAAAGGGAAGCGTATCCCAGAAATAGCGTTCAGCTTTGATCGAAACAAATAGTAGTCGGACGTAGCAAGGTCTGGACTATAAAGTGTGTGAAGCAAAACATCCCAGCCAGTTCATTCTAAATACTTTTTAACACGTTTTCATGATGGAATAATAGGTTTTTCGGCTAATGCTCGCTTCAAACGAATCAGTTGCGTTCTGTACAGATTCCCTGTGATGGTCTGGTCAAATTTCAGCAGCTCACAATAGCTACGATCCTTTTGCTCCCACCAAATAAAGAGAATTACCTAATCGCCATGGATATTTGGCTTTGATATCGATTCGGCTGGTTGGCTGGGCTTCACGTACGATCACTTACGCTTCGGGTTATCGCAATCGCAACTAATGACTCGGCTTTTCAGACATAGAAAATTGTCTTTCAAGGTCTCCCTGCTTGTATTCGTATGGTACCGAATTTCCTTGCCTTTGGATGAATCGTAATCGCAACTAATGATTCGGTGATAAAACGATTTTCATTTATAGGGTTCAAAATCAGCTTTTTAGACATACAAAATTTGCTTTCAATTCGATGTGCTCCAATTCGTATGGTACCCAATTTTCTAGCTTTTGGATGAATCCTGCAGACAAAAATCCTATTTCAAGATCTCCCAGCTTCAATTCCTATTGAACCGAATTTCCTTGCCTTTGGATGAGTCGTAATCGCAACTAATGATTCGGTGCTAAAACGATTTTCTTTTATAGGGTTCAAAATCAGCTTTTCAGACATACAAAATTGTCTTTCAAGGTTTGTCTGCTCCAATTCGTATGGTACCATATTTCCCTGCTTTTGGATGAAACCTGCTGCTAGCAAACGTTGTGAAATTGCTGCTTGAGTAGCTTCCAATGATTTTGCAAGCTCTTTTTGAGTTTGACAACAATATGTCGAATAGTTTGCCATGATCACTCTTCGACGGTTGAGTGGTTGTGGGGTTGTTGACTTCAAACAATTCCATAAAAACTTTTGACGATTAACTAAGCCATCTGGGTGAAATTTATCTTCATCGTTTTGGATCGGATTATTTTCCATGAAAAATCAGCATCCAACTTGTCCATTTAATGAACTCTCTCCGATGTGCCTGGTCGTTAGACTTCAGTTCATGTGTCAATTGAACTTGGAGACGCAGATGTTCAGAGAGCAGAGGGCATTTTGCAATTTGCTATTCTTAACCAAGACGCCTAATTAATCGGCCCTGAAACTTTTTCCAAAACTCTATGCGTTGTTTCGATATTGATATGTAGCCTTGTTTTCAATTCCTCTCTTCGCTGTGCTTGTTCATGAGGCTTCAGTTCTTGTGTCAATTGAACATTGTAAAATTGTAAGCATGGAGATGCAGATCTTCAGTAAGTAGAGAGCTTCTTGCAGTTTGCTATTCTTAACCAAGACGCCTACTAGATTGGGCTTGGAGTTTTAGCAACGCTCTTATGGTTTTCTTCGATATTGATATGTAAACGCCTTGTTTCTGAATGATCAGTGTATTTATCATCATCTTTTGATCCAATATCTCTGAATTATTCAATAACTGCAGATCTTTAGTGAGTAGAGAGCTTCTGGCAATTTGCTATTCTTAACCAAGACGCCGAATTGATCGATCTTGGAGATTTAGCAACGCTCTTATGCTTTTCTTCGATATTGATATGTGAACGGCTTGTTTCTGAACGACCAGTGTATTTACAATCATCTTTTGATCTAATCTCCCTGATTTTTTCAATAATTCTCTTCGTTGGTCATGAGACTTCTGTTATTGTGTCAATTTAACTTTGTAAGCATGGAGGCGCAGATATTCAGTGAGTAGGAAACTGTGGAGAGCTTCTTGAAATTTGCAATTATTGATAACGACGTCGTATTGATATTCCTGGATTCTTCGCTGTGGCTGATCATGAGCATTCAGTTCTTGTGTCAATTGAACTTTGTGAGTAGGGAGCTGTAGAAAGCTTCTTGAAATTTCTTGATAACGACGTCGAATTGATGGTCCTGATCACGCCTTGCTTCGATATTGCTATATGCACGATATTGATATTGTTTTTGCACGACAAGTGTGTTTAGCATCACCAATTGATCTAATCTCGCTGAACTTTTCAATTACTCTCTTCACAGTTGACGATGTTAAATCAATATTCCGACCCTATTTGATTAAAAATGTTCGAACTGTGTGCGACGAACTGTGTACTTAAGGGAATTTTATTTGTTTAAGGAAATTATTGAACTATGTATTACTAAGTTGTTTTTTTTTTAATTTTCTAAATTAATGAATTTTATGAAAACTTAAAGTATTTTCAATTAACTTTAGCATCATACATATGGCTGTTCAAACTTTATAGCTTTTTTTATCATACAAACCCATACAAATACCCATCTGTTGAAATTCTGTTAAAATTTCAATTTAAAACTTGCGGTCAATGGAGCATAACATTTGTTGGAGTGCTGCTGTCTGTCTAGCTGGCCTTCTTTTGACATTTACAAAAATAAATTAAGGAAAGTAAAAGTGTGTTTAAAGCCCCTTTTGAACAAATATGTCAATAATATGTCATTTACTACAAAAACCATAAAAACACTTTCAATTATATTGCTTTTATTTGTAAGCAGAGTTTAAAGAAAAGAGAAAATTAGCATACAAGAGAATCTGACATCCTTTTTAACCTACTTTTGGCTGCTGTTTACAATTGTTTACATGTTTATAAAGTTTTAGCAGGAATGAGAAAAAACAAAGAACAGCAACAAGTTTGTTTTCCGACTTGATCACTCACTTCCTTAACATGTCAGCTCTTATAATTTATGTTTTTTTTTTTTTTTTGTACGTATTTTTCTCTTTATTATTGTTGCTGTTTCTATTTCTATAGTTTTATTTTTTTTGTAGATGTTGCTTAACAGATTACAGACATTTATGACAGGTCTTAAGACAAGACAAGACTCGCAAGTGTTTTTTATATTTATTTATTTATTGTTTTTTTTTTCTTGTTCTCCTACCAGTTTTTTAAATTATGACCAGGTCTCTGGGGTATTTAAAAGTGTAAAATACTTGAAAGAAGCTTTAACGTGTCATTTTGTCTGTATAGCAAATAGTGTTAGTGTTTACATTAGCTTTATTTGGCGGCCACAGTTCGCAAAATATCGTACAAAATATGGTAGGAATATTGATGTAACTTTATCAACCGCGAAGAGAAAATTTGAGGAATTCAGGACCTTTCAAATGTTAGTATTGAAGCAATGAAAGTCAAGGATCAATCAATTAGGAGTCGTGGTTAAGAATAGGAAATTTCAAGAAGCTTTCAACAGTGTATACTCTTTGGATCATTGTCTCCATGCTGCAATTGACACAAAATGTGAAGCCTAATGATCGATCGTGCACTGCGAATAGAGTTTGTTGAATGAATTTTGCTTAAATTGTGCCACATTCAATATAGGCCGTGAAACAATTCAATTTCAGCATGAGACATTTTCTGGTCGTATAATCTCTCGTGTCGTTAATCATATCGTGTGAACCACCATTGTGTAAGTAGTGAAGTGTCAGCATATTTGGCATTTAAAGTCATTACTTGGTAATGAAAGCTGCGGAAGCAAGATGGAACAGCGATTTTTGTATATTTTTATACCCTTCACCTTCGTGAGAAGAGTATATATAAGTTTGTCATTCAGTTTGTAATTACCACAATATAATTTTCGACCCTATAAAATATATATATTCTGGATCCTTATAGATAGCGGAGTCGATTGTCTGTCCGTCTGTCTGTCTGTTGAAATCAATTTTCTGAATACCCCAGATATTTTCGGGATCCAAATCTTCAACAATTCTGTCAGACATGCTTTCGAGAAATTTTCTATTTAAAATCAGCAAAATCGACCCACAAATGGCTGAGATATGAGGAAAATACCAGGACAACCTCGATTTTTGACCTATATCTGGATTACTGAGTCATTAGTATAGACAATATGGATATCTATTGAAAGATATTTCAAAGACCTTTGCAACGACGTATATCAGACCATAGTAAGTTGGACCTACAATGGGTCAAAATCGGAAAAAAAATATTTTTTAACCCGAATTTTTTTTCACCAAAAAAAAAATTAAAACAAAAATTTAAAAAAAAATTAAGAATTAAAACAAAAAATAATTAAAATAACAATTCGAAAAAAACGTTTTTCCAAAAAATGAAAAAAACAATAAATTTTGTTAACCTAAAAATATTTAAAATTTGTATTTTGAAGTATAATTTGGTGAAGGGTATATACGATTCGGCACAGCCAAATATAGCTCTCTCTTACTTGTTTTAACTCAAAATGTTGTCGGACTTTTCTTTATGTAGGTCTTTAATTCTGTTCAGTGTGGTCCTATAGACTAGACGATAGTGTGCTGGATCATCAGTCTGAGTATGGCGGGTTCGATTCCCGCATTTAAGCAAAGGATTTGTAATTTGAATTATGATGTTTTATTTTAAATTTGATTTGAAGTCTTTGTAATGAAACTGAAATTAAACTTGTTATTATAACCATCAAGTTTTATTTTAATTTTATTTCATTATCGTTGTTGTAATTATTATAAGAGTTGTTATTATTAAGACAATATAACTGACATTTGAAAATAAAAGCGGCTGGCTTCATTTCTATCATCATAATAATAATTTATGCTGCTACTTATGGCCATTTCAAGTTAAAAAAAATAAATAAAAGCAAGAGTTTTGTTATATGCAAAGTATATCTTGTACAAACTTCTTGTCTGTTAATCATTTTTTCTCTTTAGTTTAAATCTAGATTGTTTTGAAAGTGGTTTTTACAGCGAAAGTGGTTTGTTGTTCAAATAAAAAAAAAATAAAAGTGTAGAAAAAATTTGTTTAAAAAAAAATATTTTTAAAAACACAATAAAACAGCTAAAACAACAAATGAGTAAAGTGAACATTATCATCAGACAGTAGCGGTCTTAAATATATTTTATAACTGATTTTAATGGCTTCCTGTCATAATAAGAAAAAGTTGTTAATATTAGATTTGTTAGATGTTAGATATTGTTACTATATTTATTTATGAGTTTTTTTTAATGAATTATAAATACAGGTTGAAATAGAGGTTTGACATTATTAAGCTATAAATTAGTTTCCTTTTTTAAACCACAAGAGAGAAAGAGCAAGAGAGAGAGTTAGGTAAACATAGAGAGAATGTAAATAATAACTGGGGAATCCCTTAAAATGTTTAAATATTCAAATTAAATTGCAAAATTGTTAGCTTTTGATTCAACTGGGAACTGTTTTTGAAATCTATTCTTGTGTTAAATAAATTTATTAATAAATTAATTTATTATTTCCCATAAAGTGATTTCATAAATTTAATTTTTCATAGAAATATTCCCACGTTTAAAACATTAATTTTACTATGCAGCCTAGCAAAGTAATAAATCCCATAATGTGTCATAAACATTTAACACTTTATAGTAAATTTAGTTTTAAAAAAGTTACTTTATTCTTTTTTTCATATTAAACATAAACACATGTCATTTAAATTAAACTGACTAAAATTTAATATTTTATAGACTTTTTTTTAAAAAAAAAATATTAATCCAAGAAAAAATATAACAAATTGAACAGCCAACCAAGCTTAACTAATACTAAAGATATTGGCCAATATGTATTTGAAAAGTTGTGGTGGTTTAAACAACTTTGTAGTTGGCCTAAAACACTTTTTAATGTGTGCAAACCGAAAATGCTGGTTTACACGCAAAACGCATTCAGCCTCAATAAAGCAATCAAGTGCAATGTTTTTATTAATTAATTATGATTTTAACACCAAACACTAATTAAGTAATAGTAAAATCAAATACTACTAGCAATTCAGCTATAACTATAAGTAATAAAAATAATAAACAAATTTTAATTTGTTAAAAGGAAATATTGAAATTTAGCTAAATGAGTAAGGAAACGAGTTAATATTTATAATAACAAAATTTTAATTTGTGGAAAAAATTAAGCAAGTTTTAAATTCGCTAGAAATCCCTGTTTTCCCCCAGTTATATTGTTATTATCATAGCTCAGAAACTCTCCCGTCAACGACCTAACTCAGTTGTCAAAAACAGTCATTGTATGTAGCAGCCATTTCCATCTGTCTGTTGAAGTCAACTTTCCGAAGCCACCAAATAACTTTCATACTTGATTGATACATCAATACCAGTAGTCCAACTTAGGTTGCTATTTAAGATCGAAAAATTCAATCCAAAAATGGCTAAATATAAGCTAAAAACACCGACTAACTCGATTCACCAAAATTCGATTTATTCACAAATTTGTTCAGCCAACATTTTTTTTTGATTTTTCACGGTCTGTATATCATCCAATTTAGGTAGAAAGATCTCACGATATCATGTCGCGATATCGAGCCTATTTTTTAAAGAAATAGAATCACACGATCTATGATCCAATTCTGATCAGCGAAACGTGAAAAATGTGTCTGTATGGCTTGTCGTCCACATTAATATCATCCAATTTAGGTTGAAAGATCTCACGATATCATGTCGCGATATCGATCACTAGTAACTTTCACTGCTTGATCCGCCTCTTGTTTAAAGAAGTAATGATCAATGATACATCCAGCCCAACAGTTACAACTTGTGGATGCAATTGTTTTTCGACAACCACGAACCCTTATTTTGACGATTAAAAAAGTCGTCAAACGGAAAATGAATTGCGTCGTTTCAAAAATCCATTCAAAAAACTCTTTATGTGCCGGTAATTAGACTTGAGTTCGTGAACAGGGCGGTTACTGCGAAACTTAATCCGAAAAACCGAAAATGTTCGAAAATGTGTGCTAAATATGTATATTGTAATTGGAAAAGATTTCCTTTCAAATCAAAATAGGGAGTAGCAGATCTTCAGTGTTTGGTTCGGGACTCTCACGCTTGCTGGTTTTTGAACGATCAGTGTGTTTTGCATTCACTCTCCCAGAATTTTCAATTACTTTTTTTAAAGTTGTCGAAGTTAAATTAATATCTCGACCCTAGTCTGTTCGAATTTAGTTTTTATATATTTTTCAGAAAGGAATGCGAGTTGTTCTCTCTTGTTCCATTTTTACTAACACTAAACTGTCAGTTGTCAAACTGTTTTTTTTTTTTGGTTAACAATTCAATTCAAATATTGAGTGTATTAAATACATATGATTATGAAATGTCAAAGTTGTGTAGTACATTTGCAGAGAAGAAAAATTTATTCATGAACAGATATTGTTCATTTTCAACAGACAGACAGACGGACGGACATAGCTGGATTGTCTTAAAATCTTTTGAGGACCCAGAATATATATACGAAAGAGGGTCTGCGACAAAACTGTTGATGTCTAACAAACGGAATGACAAAATCAAAATACCCAAATCTTTCTTGATATTGGGTATAATTTTTATTAAAAAAAATATAATTTTTACCCGCCCACTTTAAAATTTTCATCAAGTGGGCGTGGCCAAATTTCAATAAATACGATTTTTGCTTTTAAAGTGTATTTAAAATTAATAATAGTTTGACTTTTTTTGGCATTTGTTAAAAAAAGTACTAAATATTAACTAAAATTAAAACAATTTTACAAAGTGTTGTTGAACTGGATAATTAGGATTTCCCTTTTCAGAGATTACGGCACAACTTAGGCAATTTTTAAACGATTTAAAAGAATGATAGCTGATTTTATTCCTTACAAATAGGGCTTTTAGAAAATTTATTAAAATTTTAGTCATTCTAAACAAAATTATGAATTAAAAATGCATTCAAAATTGAAAAATTTTGGAAAAAATTTCACATGTTTTAAAATTTTTAAGAAAATATTCAAGTGGGCGTGGCTAAATTTCAATAAATAAGATTTTTGCTTTCAAAATCTATTTAAAATTAATAATAGGCTTTAAATTCCTCAAAATTCAACAATTTTAATATTTTTAAGAAAATATTTTTCAAGTGGGCGTGGCTAAATTTCAATAAATAAGGTTTTTGCTATTAAAATATATTTAAAACTAATAATAGGCTACTCATTTTTGGTTTTTGCTAAAAAATATTACTAAATATTAACTAACGTGAATAAAATTCTACAAATTGTTGAACAATACTTGTCAGAAAATTTAGAATTTTCCTTTTCAGAGATCACGGCACAACTTTGGCAATTTTTAAACGATTTAAAAGAATCGTATCTGGTTTTATTCCTTATAAATAGGGCTTTTAGTAAATTTATTAAAATTTTTGTCAATCTAAACAAAATTATGAATTTAAAAGCCTTCAAAATTGAAAGTTTGTTAAAAAAAATTCAACAATTTTAATATTTTTAAGAAAATATTCATCAAGTGGGCGTGGCAAAATTTCAGTAATTAAGATTTTTGTTTTAAAAATGTATTTAGAATTAATAATAGGCTGATCGTTTTTGGTTTTTGTTAAAAAAAGTACTAAATATTAACTAAATTGAAAACAATTCTAGAAAGTGTTGAACAATTCTTTCCAGAAAAATTTGAATTTCCCTTTTCAGAGATCATGGCACAACTTTGGCAATTGTTAAACGATTTGAAAGAATGACAGCTGATTTTATTCCTTATAAATATGGATTTCACAATATATATTGAAATGTAGGTCATTCTAAACAAAATTATGAATTTAAATGCCTTCAAAATTGAAAATTCTACTTAGGGTTAAACAATACTTGTCAGAATAATTAGAATTTCTATTTTCAGAGATCATGGCACAACTTTGGCAATTGTTAAATGATTTGAAAGAATGATAGCTGATTTTATTCCTTATAAATATCGCTTTTACAATATTTATTGAAATTTTGATCATTCCAAACAAAATTATGAATTTAAATACCTTCAAAATTTAAAATACTGCATAGAAAAATTTGAATTTCCATTTTCAGTGATCATGGCACAACTTTGACAATTTTTAAACGATTTGAAAGAATGTTAGCTAGTGTTAATTCTTATAAATAGGGCTTTTGCAATATTTATTTAAATTTTGGTCATTTGAAACAAAATTATGAATTAAAATGCCTCCAAAGTTGAAAATTTGTGGGAAAAATTTCAACAATTTTAATATTTTTAAGAAAATATTCTTATTATTTGGGATTATGCTTTCAAATGCATATGTTATTCAAATCCTGTAAGGATTTTATTTTCACACAGTTTTATTGAAATCAATTTGGGATTGTAAATTGCTTTGAATTGATCATAAATCCGGCCTAACACCTACCTTTAGTCAATTATCTTATAATTTTTCTTTGTACCTCAGTATTAATAACAATTCATCTCATATTTTAAGTTGAATTAAATCATAAAAACCCTAGTTTAATGAATTTATTGCTTTAAGTAAGTAAATATGTATAACAAACACATATTAACATTTATGCTGTCGTGTTTTTCTTTAAATTTATGAACAAAAATTACCATTAAACATAATGAATGAATTTTGTTCATCATAATTTTGTTGTTACTAAATTTTTCACTTAACAAATTTGTTCATAACACGAAATTATTTAGTAAATATTGTAGTTTTTTAAGTTAAACGAATAAAAAAAAACTAACAAATAAATAAATTAAACTAATGAATGAATAAAGTTATAAACTATGATAGTATATTTAAAGAGGGCTATTAAACATATTAAAATCTTATTAAATTAACTATAATTATTAAGTATTATTACAAAATGCCACCATTTAATTGCCAACATAGACATCATTATTATATTTCTTCAAAACTTTTCATAAAAATCTTAAATTTTTAAAGCTCATAAATAGATACCAACTACTCAAACTAACTAGTCACTTTAATTTATCACCAAATAGCTACATACACACTAATTCCACATACCCCACCATATTAGTTGGTTTGTCTTAAAGTTTATTATAACTATTTAATTATATTAATAATGTCCAATTAAAATCACTATAAACGTTAGTTTCATACGTTTCGTTTCGATTTTATTTGCACACCTCTTGATTAAATGAAAAATGACCCATAAGTTTTGTACCCCCTCTCTCTCTTAAGCAGTTATTTTTATTAATAACTCTATTAATTTGTCATCGAAAAGTGTTGAATTAATTTATAATTTATAATATTAATACGGCTAACAATCATATCATGTAAAATTGTATTAGTTTTACAGTTTAGTTTTAAAATGTTTGCTTTTTTGGTTTAATTGTTATTGACAAATCATTTTTGTTTAATTGCAGGTTAAAATCTGGTTTCAAAATCGTCGCTCAAAGTACAAAAAAATGATGAAAGCCGCCCAGGGTCCTGGTCAAGGTAGTGGCATGCCCTTGGGCAGTGGTGGTCCAAATCCTGGTCAACATAGTCCCAATCAAAATATGCACAGTGGTAAGTTTTCCAAAAACACTTTAGCTTAACAAATAACAAGTTTAATATCAATTAAATTTAAATTAATTTATTTAAATTTTCTATTGTTTTGTATATTTTTAATTAATTATTTAAAACTGTTGTATATTTTTAGGCGGTAATAACGGTGGCGGTTCAAATAGTGGTTCACCATCACATTATCTACCTCCCGGACATAGTCCGACGCCTTCAAGTACGCCTGTATCTGAATTATCACCCGGTAAGTTTTAACAAATATCTTATTTATAATAAAAAGTAATCAAAGAAGTTTAGGGAATATAGAATCTAGAATTAGGGCCTGCTAATGGAAAGGTTTAAAAGAGTAATATTTATTTAAGTTTAGTATTTTTATTCCCACAATATGAACAATATTTATTGGCTGTATGACTTAAAAATGCGAGATTTTTTTAAATGTTTAGCTTTTATTTTGAAACATGATATTTTCCATTCTTTCTGGCAACATATGGATTCTGAGACAAAAGAACTGCTCATTTTTTGATTCCAAGAACGAATCAAGCCAATTTCGGATACTCTGTTCTGAAGTGAAGCGTATCCTAGAGAGAGCGTTCTGCATCTCTCGAAACAAATATTAGTCGGATGGGGCTAAATACTTTTTAACAGGCATTGTAACATGTGGCCGAGCGTTGCCATGATTGAATATTTAAAAATGGCGGATCTTTTAAAATGTTTAGCTTTTATTTTGAAACATGATATTTTCCCTTCTTTCTGGCAACATATGGATTCCGAGCCAAAAGAGCTGTTCATCTTTTGAGGCCAAGAACGAATCAAGCCAATTTCGGATACTCTGTTCAAAGAGAGAGCGTTCTGCATCGCTTGAAACCAATAGTAGTCGGATGGGGCAAGGTCTGGACTATAAGACGGGAGAGGCAAGACATCCCAACCACTTCTTTCTAAATACTTTTTAAAAGGTATTGCAACATGTGGACGAGCATTGTCATGATGGAATATTACGGTTTTAAGTCTGGCCGTTTTTCGGTCAATTCTCGCTTCTCACAGGTTCCCTGTGATGGTCTGGTCAGATTTCAAGAGCTCATAATATATAGGACCTTTTTGTTTCCACCAAATACATAGAATTACCTCAGAGCCATGAATGACTTTGGTATGGATTCGGCTGGTTGGCCAGGCTTCACATACGATCTCTTAGGCTTCGAATTATCGTAATGGATCCATTTTTCATTGCAAATATTGATTCGGTGCAAAAATGATTTTCTTTTATAGCATTCTAGCATTATTTCGGTCATGCAAAATCGTCTTTCAAGGTCTCTCAGCTTCAGTTCGTATTGTACCCAATTTCCTTGCTTTTCGATGAATCCTGTTGCTCGCAAACGTTTTGAAATTTGAATGCTTGAGTAGCTCCCAATGATTTTTCAAGTTCATCATGTGTTTTACAACAATCTTCATGGAGTAATGCTTCGAATTATTGGTCTTCAAACTTGTTTGACTGGCCTGAGCGCTCTTTATCTTCCGTGCCAACATCATCACTTCTGAACCTTCTTTCGAACGTTGAAACCGATGGAACTCATTCACCATAAGCTTTGGTGAGCAATCGGTGTGCTTCAACGGTTCTTTTTTTCATATTGTTGGCACAAAATTCGACATTTTCGAAGCTAAATGTGTTTTTCCGTGCGTTATTCTTTTGTTTTTATCAAATTTGAGGAGCCGCAGAACAAAAGGTACTCTTTTGAAAATTTAAAAATTTTGGGAAATTGATTTTTTTCTAGAAGATTTCAACCTAAATATTATAAAAGTACCAAAAAATCAATTTAAAAAAAAAATTCGAAAAAGTACCTTTTGTTTTGCGGCTCCTCATTTGTTTCGTTTTGAAATAAAGTACCAAAAAGGTACTTTTTTTAGTTGTTTATTTCTTTTAGCTAAAAAATCCATTTTTAATTCTTAACTTAATCAATATCTTTATTTAATTTCTTTTCAGAATTTCCACCAACGGGGTTAAGTCCGCCAACGCAAGCGCCATGGGATCAAAAACCGCATTGGATTGATCATAAACCACCGCAAATGACACCACAACCACCTCATCCAGCAGCGTCACATCCGCAAACACATCATCATAATCCACCACCACAAATGGGCGGTTATGTACCTCAGTACTGGTATCAGCCAGAAACAAATCCATCGTTATTAACGTAGGTAAAACTATCTAAATATGAGAAAAATTCTATTATTTTAAGCTTGAAATAGATATTAAGGGCCCTCCCTATTCATAATCTGTTTGTAAATTTATTAAAACTTTGTAGAACAAATTTGGTATTATTAAATTTAAAAATTGAGCTTTGGGGTAAAGCTTTTAAGTTTGAAAAATCCAGGTCCAGACATAGTAGTGTGAATGAACATTATTTTAAATGTCTTTGTTTCAAATATGATTTGAAATATTTTCAATAAATTTTTCGTTAATTTTAGTCCCATTTTCTCAGTCTCTGGTGATTTTTTATCGTGACGATATGCTGGCAATACTCATACAAAAATTTCTTTAATTGAAAGTATATCGTTACAAAAAACAATAACCAGAAATTGAGAAAATGAAGTTTACTGTTTGCAAAGAACTTAATTCAAGCTTTATTATTTACAAAAACGTTTGATGTTTAGGCAAATACTGTACTGCATTTAAAGTTTGAAAGCTCTACTTTGTTGCTAGAACTTAAACTTTTAACTAAAGCGAGCTTTAAGCTGTTTTTCTTTAAACCTAATAGCTTAAAATTTCATTTAAATTTTTTATTATAAAAATATTTATTAACCATATTTTTTCTCTCTCTGTTTTTTTCTCATTTTAGGGTATGGCCAGCGGTTTAACAAACACCTCCTTCTACTCTAACCACAACAACCTTTTACCAAACCGATCCTATAGATAATTCTATGCATATATATTAATTAAAATTTAATATAAAGACAAAAAAACCATAATGAAAACAAACAAAAACACAATAAATTAAAAATGTAATTTGAAAATGTTTATTATTTTTTTTTTTAGGAAAATGCCTAAACAAATTGTATGAAAAATTAAAAAAAAAATGTGTGTGTGTGTAAAAAATAAAGCACCTTGTATAAAAAAAGTTTTTTTTTACTATTTAATATTAAATTTAAAAACAAAATTTGATAATCAGATGTTTTCTATTATTATTATTATTATTTTAATTTTAATACCAATTTTAATTAATTAGCTATAAAATATTATAAATTATACAATAAGTTTTAAATATAATTTTTATGTAAGACATAAAACAATTTACTTTAATATAAATATATTAATAAAAAATAATAATAATAAAAAAAAAATTTATAAAAAAAAAGAAAACATTCCTCATTGTTTTTAAACAAGCATTTCTTTTGAGTTAAAAATTATATATTTTTTTTGTAAATATTTATAATAATTTTTTGTAATTTATATTAATATAATATTAAAAACAAAACAAAAATAAATGAATTGAAAATCAGCTGATGATCTTAAAGTTGTCTTAACAAAAAAAGTAAAAATAAAATGTTTAAACATAAAAATGAATTACAATTAAAAAATAAAAAAATAAAATGTAGCAAAAAAAACCCTATATAAAAGTAATTAAAATGAAATAAAAAATTAAATAAAACCATACAAAAAATCCTTTAATTTTTCTAATCTTAATTATTATTTGTAGATCGAAATGAACAGAAATTATTGCGAATTACCATGTTTTTAGCCATAGAGAATATACACAGAGCGGAAACTAGAAACAAATTACACATACGAGTTTTTGTTTTCACATAGTTTTTTATACCCTACACCACCTTAAAGTATACCGATCGACTTAAAATCACTTTCTGAGTCGATTAAACGATGCCCGTCCGTCCGTCTGACTGGCTGGTTGGCTGGCTGTCCATGTAAACTTTGTGCGCAGAGCACAGGTCGCAATTTTGAAGATATTTCGATGAAATTTGGGACATATTATTTTTTCGGCCCAAGTACGAAGCCTATTGAAACTGGCTGAAATCGGTCCATTATTTCACCTAGCCCCCATACAAATGTCCTTCCGAAATTGGACTTTATCGGTCAAAAATGTTTAATTTATATATGTATCTCCACAAATTCCGCTCAAAAATATAAATTATTGAAATTTTGAAAGGAAAATGTTTTTGCTCTTTTACTTAGTGTAGCGTATTATATGGTAGGGCTTGACCGACCATACTTTCTTACTTGTTTTACTAATACATTCTCACCACTTAGGTTTTTGACAACTGAGTTAGGTCTTTGACAGGAGAGTTTAAGATCTACATATGTGTATTAATATATGATTTTAGCATACACATTTGAACATGTTTGTTTTCGAATAAAGTTACAGATTCTAAAGAAATTCTCAACATTATTTATTAGGAACATTGACTCTAAGATTTCATATTATACATTTAAAGTTTTGATGCGAACCCCATCCTCCGATTTTGTTTAAGTATTTTGATTGCTACATATGATCGACAGTTAAGTCTTCTATTATGTCGAATTTATTACACCCTACTCGGCTGTAAATAAAACTTGACATTCACTTTTTTCCTTGTTTGACCAGCACTCAGCACTTGGACCCTACTCATGCAAAGCATTGTGTTGGAACTAGGAAAATATGTTATGGGAGGGAGGAAAGAGGGAGTAGTGTTTGGGGACATTCGATTTGAGCTTTCCGGCATTGAAAATGACAGGAAAGACTTCAGCGGAAAGTTTGTTTCACATACGGACAGTATGGCAAAATAACGAATTTTCCCTGAAGTGTGTTGTGCAGTCCACTGGCCAAGCTACCACACAGGGATGTGTTCTTCATGAAAAACGTGTATTATGTAAAAATCTGCGGGTATAAGAAACGAGTTCCAATTTCATCAGAAAACATTCAGTTATAGTACCGATAGAACAGTGAAACGCATCCCACATTGATTCGGTGCTCCAGCGAATCATTAGAATCAGGAAACCGAGACACTTAATGCCTCTTTCGACACTTGAAGTATATGTTTAGACCAGCGGTCATCACATTGTATTTTCATGCTCAGAATATCAAGAGCGTCTGATTTCACAATATTTACACAACCCATAAATACAGATGAAGCGACATGATCTGTCGATCATTTTTGTGACAACATCCAACACTAAGTCTTGCGAGCATTGAAAGCGACCCTATTCGCACTATCCCATTCAGAGATTGTCACAAGGTCCCGATTAAGGGAATGATTCATGTTTTGTCTCATTGCCCCAATTTCCGACAGGCTTGGTATATAACTGAATTAAGATGAATGGCAAATAATACTGTTTGACGTAGAAGGTCGTTTAGAAAAATAAGGAATAGAGTAGGATAAAGAACGGAGCCTCTCGGTACCCCTGAATTTATCTTGAACTCGTTTGATGAGATTCCATCTATAACAACTCGTATAGTGCGATATCTGAGAAAGCTCAATGTAAATCTAGAGAAATTATTACCGACACCACAAGCGATAAGTTTTGATAAAAGTGCACCATGCCACACTCACCCTCCAGTTTGGTGAACATTAGTAAAAAAATCATCCAAGCCCTCTGAAGTTTTGAGACGCTTTTTTAAGGGGAAAAAATAAATTTTTTTCAGTTTTTGCAAAAATTTAGCTATTAAAAATTTACTTTTGCATTTTAATATAAAAGAATTAAAATGTGTACGTAATTATCGTTCTAATGAGACATAAAAAACAGAAATTGGTCAAAAAATTTTAAAGTTATTAAAAATTCGCCAGGCCATTATTGTGTCTCAGGCAACTAGAACAAGAAATGTAGGAACAAAATTAACATATTTTGGTAAATATTAAAATAAAAGCTCATTTTTACTTAAAATATATCCATATTTACTTGTATATGAGTTTTTATCTTCATAGGATACAGTTAACCTGTTCGCAGGTGTAACCAAAAAAAAATTTTTTTTTAACGGCAGTTTCAAAACTCCACTTTCTAATTTTTAAAAATTTTGTTAAACAAATTTCAGAATTTTTTGATTATCTCATTGGGATTTATTAAGAATATAATACGGAATAAAAATGTGAAAAAATTATGAAAATATCTCTTATAGTTTTTCCGTACCTGCGATTTTAATTTTGAAATTTTCGAGAAAAACCAATTAATTGGCAATATTTTGGCGAATAAGCCCAATTTCTCTACTGTTATTAATTTTAAGATTTTTAGTCGATCGTTATACTTTAAGGTGGGTGTTAGACTAATGCATAATACCCTCCCCACTGTGGTGGCGGGTATAAATACTGTATTTTCTATTTAATTTAAATCTTGTGTAAATTGAGAACAAATCTTAAATCTTTCCGTCTCTCGGCGGGAGCTAGGTTTTAATTTAATACCTATACTTTATTTTGGTAATTTTCTTAGAATTTTGTATAGATTCCGATTTTGCTATACGCCTCTCACGATATTTCTCATCCGAAGAAATTGATCTACCCTAGCGTGCACTAGGGTGGGTCAAAAACGGCACCCATATGGAGGAAAGCTTTCTCATACCCAAGTGATTGTTCAAAATTTAAACCACTGTGACATGTGTGACGCCTATGTCTTCCACAATCTTTGGCACTGTCAATATCCGTTGGGCCCTTAACTGGGCGTCCAGAACGTTCGGCACTGGGCGTCCGAACGAAATTCATTAAACCACTTTTTTAGAGCAAGGACAAACAATTTCTACCGACTAAAAGCAATTCAAATATATAGATCATTTTGAGTAATGAATAAATTTTAAAATATAAATCAAATTATGGCAATGAAAATAAATCCATAGTTATTAAGTAGCCAAAAATCAATTACACAGTGCTACAATGGAAAAAAAACTTGGAAAACGACCCAGCGTGGGTTATAGGTCTTGCTGAGTACATTACTAATTTTGTCTAAAAATTTCAGAAACACCTTCAATTTCAGAAGTTGCTCTAAAAAAACAGTTTTCAGTGATGTTTGCCAACTTATTGACCTGTAGCTCAATCAGTTTTTGTCCGACCTTTAATTTTTTAACGGGTTTGGATAGAAATCTGATTACGCTTTGAAATGACGTCTATTTTTTGATACATTTATAAGTCATAAGAATTGTTTTTGTTAAGAATATCTAAAAGAAAAACTAAATTTTTCAACTTTTTTGATTTTTGTCGCATTTCATTGCTTATTTTGATATGAGAGCTTATACAAATTTATACCTATGTATAAAGGCAATTTATTTCTTAACAAAACATAGTTTTAACTATTAAAATCGAATAAAAATTGTAAACGTTATTATTATTAACCTTTCATTAACACTTTTTTAGTATTTTCTGCACCCTACACTAAGTAAAAGAGCAAAAACATTTTTCTTTTAAAATTTCAATAATTTATATTTTTGAGTGATTTTCGGAAGTGGGCCTTACATGGGGGCTATGACCAATTATGGACCGATCACCATGAAATTAGGTCGTGTGATTTGTGTCTATATGTGTCTATTACTATGTTGAATTTTGTGAGTATACCAACATTTTTAAGCGATTTATGCACGTTAAAGTGATTTTTAGAAGCGGGTCTATATGGGAGCTATGACTAATTATGGACGGATCGTAACAAAATTTGGTGACATGAATTTTGTCTATATAAAACTTATTTGGAGAGCAATTTGTGGAGATACATTTATAAATTAAACATTTATGACCGATTAAGTCCAATTTCGGAAGGACATTTGTATGGGGGCTAGGTGAAATAATGGACCGATTTTTGCCAGTTTCAATAGGCTTGGTTCTTGGGCCGAAAAAATAATATGTACCAAATTTGATCGAAATATCTTCAAAATTGCGACCTGTACTCTGCGCACAAAGTTTACATGGACAGCCAGCCAGCCGACCAGACGGACGGACGGACATCGTTTAATCGACTCAGAAAGTGATTCTAAGTCGATCGGTATAAGGTGGGTGTTAGACTAATATTTTTGGGCGTTACAAACATCTGCACAAACGCATTATACCCTCCCCACTATGGTGGTGTAGGGTATAAAAAACTGTAGAAAAAAAAAATTATTTGTAAAATTTTGAATTTACAAGGTAAATTTTTTCGAACTTTTTTCGAAGAAGTGTAAAAAAATGGGGTGAAAATATCCATTGTTGCATTAAAAAAATTACGAAAAAAATAAAAAATAAAGCGAAACTTTTTATGAAAACTTACACAAGTTTTTGGAATATATATTTTATGCATACATTTTATGAAAGCACAATTCTTTGTTATCCATAATTGTTTATAATTTTTAAATCGGTCTAAAAATGTGTGAGATAGAGGTACTTAAGTACTACGACCTACCCTAAAAGAGTTTTTTCAAAATAACTTTTTTGAGGGTGTTTCAAATTCTTTGAAAACGTTTTTAGGCCTACAACCTCCATTAGGTCGCTTTTCAATTTCTGACGAAAAGTGTTATTTTGTAGCAGAGTGTTATTATACGAACCACATCTGTTTGAATGCCTTAGTATCACAAACAAAGAATCATCTTTATATTCCTGTGTCCACAAAAAAGGTTCTACTAGTTTTTCAAAGATCAGGAAAACTTATTTCGACCAAAAGTATTTCATGCCCTTCACTGTTTAAAGAATAATCATATAAATGGATCATGGCGAAAAATGGAAACAAGTAGTCTATATTGACGGTTCAATGTAGTAGACTCAGACTCAGTATATTTAAATATAAATTTCATGATGTACAAAAATAAGTCAGGATGAGAAGACATTTTAGAGAAGATATTGTTATGATTTTGGGTGAATTTTGCTTCATAAGAAAGCTTGCTCTGTCATGAATATCGACCTGGATGAATCCCGAGACTTACGCGAAAATGCTGGAAACATTTGGTATTATAGAATTCACGTCATTTGCGCACTTGTCTTGCACACCAATCTTAAATATTTAAAAAGGTAAAAAGGTTTGAAATAATATCTTTATTTTTGGTTATAAACTAAAAGTATTTGAAATGTTTTAGATTTTTTCCAAATATTTCAACATTAGCACAATTAATTAAAAAATTTTGTTTCAAATGCCTATGATTTGAATAACTTCTTTGAAACACTAAATTAACATATATTTTACTTAAATTGATTATAAAATGTGAAAGTTGTGATAGTTATTCTTACACTAATTCACTTGGCTAGTACATATTTTTTGCAGTTGAATTTATTTAATTATAGACCCCATAAATATTAACACAACTTCAAAAAAAGAAAAAAAAAAACTTATAAATCTCTTATAAATTTTGCTATCGATCTACATTTCATCACAAGTATATTTCATGCTGAAGGCGATTAACCCATTCAAATTAAATAATTTCAATTTAATTCTAATTTCTTTGCAATTTTCAATTTCTTTTGCAAATTATGATTAATAATGTTATCCTTAAAATTTCTTACAATAATATCAACTAATCTTCAGATGTAAACTCCTTTTAAACAAATTGAAATTTATTTCATTAAAAATTTAATGAAGAAAAGTCCTTAAAAAGTTAAGAGCACCATTTAAGACCCACCATTCTCTACAAGCAAAGGAGTATGAGAACTTTTTTAACACTTAAATTTATTTATTCAGTCATTCATTCATTCACTTGTATTTAGTCATTTCATTTCATTTCAATTCATTTCGTTTGTTTTTCGCACAGCTTTTGTATTTTAATGTACGAGTGCTACAAACTGCAATAATGTAGCGGAAGGAAACATAAAATCTGTTCCATTAATGACACATCACACTCAAAAATGCAACAGGACACAAGGATTCATACATTAATACTAAGAGACATCAACATACGTACATCTATCTACATTCTCACACTCTCAAAAACATTAACCACACACAACAACTCGTAGTCCTGTATAGGAAGGAGGTGTAAAATACAGTCATACAGTTTTATAGTCATGTTGCTGGTTGTTGTCATCAACACATCGGGAAAAATATTAAAGAGTATGTTGCTTCAGACACAAGTGACTCTGATGAGCATGAATGGTTCCATTATATGCTTGAATGAATTTTCCTATCTTTTCATTATTCATTTACAAAACAAAAAGGCTGTCGGCTGGCAAGGACTTTGATGCTGAAAATAATGTTGCTGCACCAAAATAGTGACAACACAGAATGTTGTATGTTGTAAATTTAATAATATTTATACCCTACACCACCATAGTGGGAAGGGTATTATGCGTTTATGCAGATGTTTGTAACGCCCAAAAATATTAGTCTAACACCCACCTTAAAGTATACCGATCGACTTAGAATCACTTTCTGAGTCGATTAAACGATGTCCGTCCGTCTGGTCGGCTGGCTGGCTGTCCATGTAAACCTTGTGCACAGAGTACAGGTCGCAATTTTGAAGATATTTCGATGAAATTTGGTACATATTATTCTCAAGGACCAATGCTATTGAAACTGGCTGAAATCGGTCCATTATATCACCTAGCCCCCATACAAATGTCCTTCCGAAATTGGACTTTATCGGTCATAAATGATTAATTTATATATGTATCTCCACAAATTCCGCTGCAAATAAGTTTTATATACACAAAATTCATGTCACCAAATTTTGTTACGATCGGTCAATAATTAGTCATAGCTCCCATATATGCCCGCTTCCGAAAATCACTTTAACGTGCATAAATCGCTTAAAAATGTTGGTATACACACAAAATTCAATATAGTTAACTTTAGTATAGACATAAATCACACGACCTAATTTCATGGTGATCGGTCCATAATTGGTCATAGCCCCCATATAAGGCTCACTTCCGAAAATCACCCAAAAATATAAATTATTGAAATTTAAAAAAAAAATGTTTTTGCTCTTTTACTTAGTGTAGGGTATTATATGGTCGGGCTTGACCGATCACCAGGAGCATTGTTGCCCTTTCAGTTAAGAGCCGGGTGCTTACGAGGGTGGACTTATTGACCCACCCTCGTAAGCACCAGAGACTTTACATCAAAAGTGATGAATTCATATTAACCAGATGAATAAACTCCAAATCTGCAAGTTTTTTTGATCAGTTTGCTCTACAAACATTAGAATTACACAATTCCAATTGCATGTACAGTATGTACTACATCCTAAATGCAAGTAAATTATGGTTAGCTTGTCATTTTTATTTTCAAATTAAAACTCTTTTAGCAGAAACTAAAAGTAAGTACATCCATACATATATGTAGAGTATTAATGCAAAATTAATATGCTGATCACATAGTCATTTGTTAATTAATTAGTAAATAATTTTCCTTGATGTTTTCGCATGAAATTGTTGCACATCCATCCATATCACTGCAGCACTGCACAACAGCGGCAGCAGCAACACACTTGGCTTCTGCCATGGAAATGAAGATGAAAACCAAAGAAATAAAAATAAAAATAAAAAAAATAATGAATAATTGTAAATGCTGATGATGAAACGATTTGATATTTGTCCATTTATTATATTGGAATTGTTATTCCGTCTGCAAACTGTAATACACACAATAAATACAGTGGTGTAAGTTTGTTGATCGTGTTTCCATTTGAGCACAAGCAACAACAAAACAACCAACATTTAAATTGTTCGATATCACCATTTTTGGTTCAACACACACAGTAGTGGAATAGTGGTGGCTGTTGTTTCTGTGTTGCTTGCTGCTCGTGCTGCCACCAATGATCGATATAAAATTTGCAAATAAACATTTCTTTCTCTTAACATTATGCTTTTCAAATCATGATGTTCAAATGATCCTCAGATCATTAACATTATTTTAAACTACTCCACACTCGTCTGATGTAGTCAGTATCATCATAAGTAGTGACAGCAGCAGTAGCATCATCATCATCAACGACAACAACATTGTCATAATCAGAAATTCATAGATCGTTAATAATATTGTGCCTGTTGTTATTGTTGTTGGTGGTGTCGTTGTTTGATCCACGTGCCATCACATTCGTTTCAATAAATTTCGTATTTTATAATTTTTATCGGACATACACATGTCCACATCCATGTATTTTGTCACTTTTTCTTGTTCAATCATCATGTTTTCAATTTTTCTTACTTTTATATTAGTAGCTCTTTTAGCCATATAAACCGAGTACATTCGCATACTCATGGTCATATTACAATCTAGATGAATTGTACAATTTGTTTGGTTGGTTGGTTGTTTTTTTTTCAGTTTCTGTTTAAGTATGAATAAATTTATGGATGTTTACTTACACTCATGGAAATTGTTTAAGTTTTGCTGGTCGTTGTCTGAGGAAGTGTGTTCCCTTCTTCCTTAATACATCATCTGCAAATATCAATCGAGCATAGCCAAATCTCCATTAGAAAATATCTAAGATCATTATGTTCTGATTAAATATCTTTATGGTGTGAAGCTTATTTTCTACCTTTTGGATTTTCGATTCTATATTATGATTTCCTTGTCTCCTTGTTTTCTCTAAGTGATATTTACATATCAAAGATCAGTAGGGATCTTTCAATATTGAGTTGTTCATTCAGTCTCAATTTGAGTTGAGTCCTAAGAGCATATTCTTTGCTGTAGAGATGTAAAGGTTAGATTTTCAGTACTCCCCATATTGGCAGATCAAAAATTACTCCAAGAAACTTCGCTTTCTTTAACAGCATTAGAGATTTGATTCAAGTTTAGAGACCCAGAAGTTCAAAATATGAAGACTAAGAATTGGAGGCATTACTCCATGAAGATTGTTGTCAACTTGAACAAGAGCTTGCAAAATCATTAAGAGCTACTCAATCAGCAATTTCAAAACGTTTGCAAGCAGCAGGATTCATCTAAATGCAGGGAAATTGGGTAACATACGAATTGAAGTTGAGAGACCTTGAAAGACGACTAAGCATGTCTAAAATGATGCTTGAACGCTATAAAAGGAAATCATTTTTGCACCGAATCAATACTTGCGATGGAAAATCATCACCATAACCCGAATAGTAAGTGATCGTGAGAGAAGCCCGACCAACCAGCCGAATCAACAGCATTATGAGCTGCTGATATTTGGCCAGACCATTAAAGGGAAACAGTACCGAACGCAACTGAATCGGTTTAAGCGAGCATTGGCCGAAAAACGCTCAGAATATGCGGCCAGTCATGAAACCGTAATATTACATTATGACCTGTTTATTTAGAATGAAGTGGTTTGGAAGTTTTGCCTCACCCTCTTTATAGAGCAGATCGTGCCCCGTCCGACAACTATTTGTTTCGATCGATTGAGAACGTTCTCTCTGGGATACGCTTCACTTTGAAACAGCGTAATCGATAGAGGATTGATTCGTTCTTGGCTTCAAAAGATGAGCAGTTGTTTTGGCTCGGAATCCATTTGATGCCAGAAAGATGGGAAAAAGTCATAGCTACTAATGTTTTGTAATTTTAATTTAGTCATAATCACATAGATTTATGATATTTAATGTCTAATTTATATCTATTCGAAATAGCTTTAAACAGTATTTTCGATTTCGTGATAATATGGGTTAAAGATATCCAAGTAAATTATTTTTGTAATAGTCACGGTTGAACAGACCTCACATATTTTAATATTCGCACTAATCTAACATCCTGATAAACCAAATATTTGCTTAATCAATTATTCGATTAATTGAATGTTTTAATTATTCACATTCATAAATAATTAAATAATTTTAATTGTTCAAAGTTCATAAATACTTAATTGATAAGTCAAAAATTTTAATAAGTTCAAATAAATTATTTATATAACAAAAGTTACACAAGTTGTATTTTTTGTTTGTTTTCAAAATTCAAATCATAATCCGAATGTTTCTTCGATTAATCGCACATCCATAATTTTTAGTGTAGAAGACTAACTTTGCTATATTGAAGAGTTTTCGCCCCAGATATAAAAGTCTGTCAAACACAAACTAAATTACGCAGTTTGCCCAAGTTTTGACAGGAGTCAACTGACAGATGGCTGTTGACTGGAACAGTGTTTTAGAATCTCCATTATTAATTTGTTTGCAATTTTGTTTAAAATTTTTTGAAATGTTATGATGTTTTTGGGATCAAGTTATTGATATCAGAAAATGTTTATATTCTCTATTTAAACATCTATGGGTAAATGAAATACAAAAACTATTTTTAATTGGATTTTTTTCAACATTTAATTTATTTAATTTTGTTTAAACTATTTAATAAATTTCGACCTAAAATTCGAAATTTTAAATTAATTGAACGACTAATTGTACGATATTTTCAGTATTTGGTTTTCAGATGACGGAGAACAATGTGTGAATTTGTGAGGGGATATCCTAACCTATATATGTATATCCTCATTTCTGATGTATACATGCCTAGTATGTCTGTGTAGAGTCTGAATATACTCCTTATAATTTGTTCCTTAAAAGTCAAAACCGAGATTTATCTTAACAACCGATGTTTGAGTCAAGATCAATTAGTGCCCCTGCTAATTCATCTGCAGTTTCATTATCACCAATAATATTGCGACCTGATCCCTGATCACACCCTCGATTCAGACATGAATTTCGTCGTTATACATCTCGGAGAATTATTCTACAATGTGTTTGCATCGAGTCTGAATGTATTCCTTATGGTTTTGTATACAAAAGCAAGTCATAACCAATGTTGCGATCAATTCATCTGTTTGAAGCTTCAGATGATCACCATTATTAGTGTAGACTGGTTTATAGATCAGTTTTAATACTTGTTGTTCGTTGATTACTTGTAGCTCTCTGCGACAACGATAGACTACCGCCGATACTTGAATATATAAGACACCGCTAACTAATATTTCCGTTTAGAAAATTCTGCATGAATTTGCTGCAATCCCCTAATTATCATAGAAAACTTTACTTTCAGTGCCATTTTCTTTGAAACATCGGTAAATACTTCAGTAGCTGTAATATTATGAATTAAGGATTCTTTTGGCGGAATGATTGTGGAGATCTCTTTCTGTCAATGGAGATTTGAATATAAATGATGCCGGATCTTTTAATATTGAGGTAATCATTCTGAAGCTATCTGAATTGAGTCTTAAGAGCATATTATTTTATTACTTAGAAACTTCGCTTTCTTTAAAAGTATTTGAAATTTGCTTCTAGTTTAGGGACCCTGAAGTTCGTTATTCTTATCCTTATGCATAGGACCATTTTCGTTTTCTGTATATTAACACCAGGCCAATAACTTTTTGTCATAAATAGAAAATGTTGCATTATCAGATGGTAATCCAACTCCAAGTGTGTCAAGATCCAGAAGTATTTTATTAGCAAAATCCACACTGTTGGTGATATAACGCTCCATTGGGGTGTGCTAACAATGGCGTCAATGACAGCTCCATATATTTTACCATGATCGTCGACTATTTGATCACTAACAGAATTGTTGGTATAACTTAATGTTCTTAAAAGCATATATTTGTTGAGGTCTTCACTGATTTGCCATTGGTTAAATTAAAATTATTTGTTTCAATCTGTTTCTTATGTGGCCATCTATTATAATTGTGAATAAATTCGAAGAAAAATCAGTCGGTTTTTATGACCGATATCTCATTTTGTTCCTATTACATGTGGTTTTGAGGTAAAGCAATCAATCTCAACAATTGCAGTAGTTTTCGATTTATAATGATTTTTTTAAAACAAAAAAATTTTTAAAAATAATTTGTTTTGCTTCAATTTGTTATTATAACTCCGAAACTAGTGAGCCGATTGTAACGAAATATATAAGTAAAAATTTATACATAGCATGAGAAAAATGTTTTCAAAATTCAATCATTCGAAAAAAGATCATTAACTACTCAATTTTATGTACATATATCAAACAAAAAACTAAAATTTTGTGAAAATGAGCGAATTTACTTAATTGTGAATAAGTTCGAAAATAATCAATCCATATTTATCTTCAATAACTTATTTTGTTCTTATTACATGTACCTTTGCGATAAAGTTAAAATCTGAACAATTTTTTCCATTTTAGATTTTTCATGATTTTTTAAAACAAACAAAATTTACTATTTTCACGTAAAAAATATATTTTTGGCTTCAATTTGTTATTATAACTCCGAAACTACTGAGCCGATTAAAACACAATATATAGACGGATTAAAGGTTATGTAAATGTTTCTGTTTCCAAGTTTATTTTAATAATATCGGACTAGCCCATTTTGAGTTATCATTAATTATGTGGAGAAATAATGTCTAACAAAAATTATAATTTTACTTAAAATTTTTTTAAAAAAAAATTGACAAATTTTACCATTTTTGTACTTAGGTATCCATGGTGCATTAAATCAATATAGTGGTTATTCAAGCCTTTTTTTGCTGTTGACCTGAGTCTTAAAGAAAATGAAAGGTAAGCAAATCGATATATATTCATTTGCTCGGCTCTGTTGAATTTTTGCAACTTGAAGGAAGCTCTGACAATGTCTCAACTTACTGCTTCTATTAAAATTTTATGCTAATCATAGTTGGAGACCTGTAAGGTCCGAACGTGCCCATCGCCAATTTAATCTCTGGAGTGCACTATAGTTCAAAGTATCACTTTTTCCGTGATAAATTCAAATTTCGAAGTTGTTATTATTCATTATTTTTTGTTGTCAATCTGTTACCAAAACTCCAATGCAATCAAATTCGCAATTGGTTTTTGTAAAATACAAAATACTGCTTGACAGCACGCCTTCAAAGTCAAAGTTTCGATACATTTTTAAAAAATTGTGAATAGTATCAATATTGTATTGTAACTTTTAACCGTTAATTGTGGAAAATGTGTGCATAATTTAAATAATGTTTAAAATGGAAAACAACGAGACGTCTAAGTACTTAATTTTTCTTTCCTAAATATTTGGAAACTATTTCCCTTTATATTAAAAAATAAAATTTTTAAACATAACCTTAAAGTAATTTCTTTTGATTACAAAACTTTAACTTTATAGAAGCTTTTAAAAAAATGTTAACGTTTGTTAAACTTGAGATAAAAAGAAATAAATATATTGAAATGTTGTGAATTCATTTCACTTTATTTCATACTGCGCATTTTTGCGCTTTTTGAGTAATTTAATTTTTTCTAGGTTACTGTGCTATAAAAAAATGAACTTTTTGAAATTTGGTCAAAAGAACGCCCAAAAGACACAAAGTATGATGCTATTATTAAATATATTGTGAAGAAAATTAGTGCTCCTGTTATTCCTAAGGGCTGTAAGAAATTATTGGATGAAGAAGTCCGTCATTTTGTCTACAATTACTTAAAAGTAAAATGTTAAAAATGCAGAAGAAAGGAAGATAATTTTCGAAATGAAAACACTATATGGCTTAATGGTTATATATGCTTTGAGATTAGTATCTTTGTTTACCAATGACATCCACAGTACACAAGGTATTAATACATTCGATGCAGATGATATAAGACACAGACGTAGAAATAGGATCGTTTTAAAAATTGAACATACAATAATACATATCCTAATATGGGGACCCCAGGCCGCACCCCTGGTGAGCTCATGCGGTCAAAATTTAAACTCGTCAACACTTCTTCTTTGCGCATGTCAAATTTTATTCAAATCTAACTAAGGACTAAGGATTTAGAAATTACAGATTTATTTCCCTCTTTTTTCAATACCACTGTGCGAAGTTTTATCTGATACTTCAATTAATATATATTGAATCAAATGTGTTTACAAAATGAATTACTGATTCAACTAATTTGACTGAAAACTAATATGAAATAAATTTTTTCTAATCAAAAGCAATGAATTTACTTTATTTTTCTCCTGATGGGTTAATGGTCGACAAAGGGTTAATTTTTTCTTAAATTTGTTGAAAATATAAGTATTTCTACCTATGGTCCAATTTTGGTATCAAACAGTAGAATACTTTATTAGTTATTAATTTCGCACGGAAAAAGTGATACTTTGAACTATAGTGGAGTGATGAGTTTTACATCTTAATTGGGATTGTTACAGAATTCGCTGTCAAAACTTCGTTGCATAACGGATTCAATAGACAACCTGTGCTCAGAACGATTACCGTTGAAGCCAGAATGCCGTTACAAGAATAACTGTAACTATAGTTAGTGAAATAACGTTGACGATGACATTTGAAAATTCGATTTAATTTTGTTTATAACTTATTCGTGTAGCAACCGATTCCACCTTAGTGATTGAATTTTAAAGTTGTGGCTACAAAATTTTAGAAGAGGTAATAAAAGTTTGAATCCTTCAACTGAAATTCTTCTTTATCAAATGACTTTCTTTTGATAGAATCTAAAAATGTGTGTGATCGAATCATTCGATTGGCAAGAAATTCGGTTGCTACTACGAATCTGTTTCAGTTATCTATAAAATATTCGTTACCAAAATTATCCAAAATATCGAAATTATCATAATTACTTTTAAACCATTTCGAATCGATTGTGCAACCTCGATTATAAACTATCAATTTGGAAGAGTACACAATTTTTTAAACATTTTTCCTCCGGTGTAAACACATTTAACCAATAGCATCTAAATAGTATTCAACTAATAAATCTATTATTGGCAATAGGTACGTACATACATATGTATGTAATAATACGTACGTATTCGTATTCTAAGGCGAAAAATTAGTTAGAATACAACACACAAACACACAAAATTGTGTATGGACACATTTGATTCGAATCGATTCGGATCGTTGCGATGCGATGCGAGATGCAATCGCATTTTACAATTAAGGACAATGTTTTGTGTAATAAAAATAATGTAATGGCCATAATTGTATTTGGAACTGTGTGTACATGTTTTCACAGTCATTAATTATGGAAAAATGTTGCTTAATCGAATTAGTATGCAAAAGCAAAAATAGAACAACAACATTGTTCCTTTTGCCAAACGGTATGATGGAACCAACAAGTAACAACCAACCTGCAACCATATTAAGGTGTTGTCCCTTAATAAAAATCGATCTTTAACCGAATTTATGTATGTATATCTATGTTTAGTTATTATATCGGGAATTTGTAGGCAGCACTTCCATAAAACAATAATGCTAATATTTCATTTACTTACGACTTATTAGTAGACTGATCGTAACTATTACCATTAATAGACACCCATGCGATACCAATACGAATAGCAATCTATACATATGATTACTACTTAGTAATGAATTTTGTTAGGAATTTCGTGCAATTTACTCGTGCTATTCGACTGTGCTTTACTGTAAGTGGTTAAGTACTTAAAGGATTCACTCTCTCTCTATACGCCCATCATTCTCCAGATTAATTAAATATCTGGATAATAAAGGTTGAAAATTAAAAAATATTTACTAAATGATCACACCATTTGTAGAGAAGATATTTTTATACAAAGTTAGTGAGTGAATGAGTTAGTAAGTGCTGCTAGATAATTTTCCATGTCAAGAATTCGTAACCAATGCTGGTATAAATATAATTACTTGAGATTATTGTTTTTGTAGTTGTTATTACAAAAATTATGCTTGTTAATAAATATTTTGCTATATTTATGGCTTGATTAAATTATTTATATTTTTGGCTTAATAAAATACCAACTACAACCAACAGTTCTTAGAATTGGGTAAACTTTTAAACCTTTTATAACATTGATATGGTGGATTTTTCTGAAAAATTTTAAATTCATTATTAAGAATTTGTAAGACTTAAAATATGGTGAGGAATTTGTGTAAGTGAATGGAGTGAATAATATGCCAGACATGAAATACCCTATATCTATATATCTAACAAATACTTTGGTAAGATAAATGTTCGGTTCGGTTGCCTTTCCAGTAGTTGATTTTGTAGGTCAGATAGCACTGACTTTCATTCGATTAACCCGAAAATTTAAGGTTGCTAACGGTGGAAATAAATACTAGACGAAGAATAACTGACACAGAGATGTTATCGGTTCCTAGTTAAAAAAAAACTTTATATGGGCCGCTTTAGTTTAACCCGGTGCGCTTTGCTACCACAATATTAGTTAAATAAAAAAACTGTTACTGAATTTTATAAAAAATTAAATTAATATACGAGGGTGGGACAAAAAGTCCGTGCCTTTCTGATGAAACACAGGTTTTTGAACAATTTTTTTTATAACCTTTTCCACTTTTTCCAACGTTTCATCAATTTTTTATCTCTTCCAAAAAAAGATTTGTCGATGTCATCAAAATAGGTATTTTATTTGTGAGATGATTTCATTGTTGGAGTCAAATCTCCGAGACTTTTCTAAAGGCTTTGAAACAAGAAATATTCACTTGGGAATAAATCCGTAGAATGGGACGGAAGAGAGAACATTTCGTAGCCTAATTTATGGAATTTTGCCATGGAAGCTGCATATGTGTGTAGCATTTTGTGCACTCGATTGTAAGCAAACACGGCAGCCATCTTGAAACCACTCAGCCATGTTGAAGACCTATGGCTTCCAAATCTATCGCAATTTCAATCTCTGATCGGCTGTTATAAATTGCTTCATTCTGAATTATATTATTATTAAAAACTAGCTGACCCGACAGACGTTGTCCTGTCCAAATTAAAGAAATTATTGTGTTCGATTTATGAATTTGTGAGAAGCGGTTTCAAAATGGTAAAAATAGTTAAAATGAAAAAAAAAACCTATTATTGAATGATAATTTTTATTCATATAGGACATAGAATAAAATATACATCGAAGCGCTACTGAGAGCCAAAGAACCTAAGTTTGTTGTCAAAAACCTAAAGCTATGTACACGCAGAGAAAAAATATAGTTGGGCATGGTTACTGTAACCATTTCAATATTGTTACAAGTTTTTTAACTATATTATAGTCACTGTAACCATTTACATGATTGTGGTAACATTAATATGGTTAATTTACGATTCACAAATAGTTAGTGGACTATAATATTGTTGAAAAACTTGTAACACTATTTAAATGGTTACAGTAACCATGCCCAATTATATTTTTTCTCTGCGTGTATACACGGTTGTGATATTCTTATAGGGTTTTTACACTTACGTACATTTTGGCGAAACGTATGGAAGATGTTGAAAACTTGAAAGATTTGTTCACACTTGCAACATCTAACATCTACCATCAGTAAAATTGCAAGAATATTAAAAATCAAATTATTTTTATGAAAACAAAATGAATTAAGTCTTTTTTTCTTTTTTATACAATCAAATTAAATAAGAAAATAATAAATTTCAAGCATATAAAATGTCACCCTCATTATTATACAAATATTTGTTTACATTTTGTTTTTAATATAAATGCCATTTTATTAGTGATGACACTAAAATAATCGAAAGATGTTATGTGGAACCAAATGTGATAGGAACATTTTTTAAAGATGTAGAAAGATGTTGGCACTCAGCCCTGTGTAATTCTTATGGGAAGATGTTAACATCTTTGCAAATTTATGGTAGATGTTAAATGTACGCTAGTGTAAAAACCCTATTACAATAGTGTCAGAAAATGTGCAATAAATGGTTACCACTAGGGTATTCAATTAAACGGGTTTCTGGTTTAATCGATTTATTCGGTTAATAATCGGTTAATTTTAAATTATTCGAATAATTTATATTTAAATGTTAAACTGAAACTAAATCACGAATTTTGTGTACTTATTGAAGTATTTTATTAATAAAAGGAACAAAAACATAAAAAATAAACAAACATATCAATTCAACCAAAAAGTAAATAATTTTCTTTAGTTTTAATAAAACTCGACTTGGAAAAAACGCACTCGTGGAGATGTTGGAGAAATCGAAAATAAGACGTGATAATGAATATCCAATTTGTCAGTTTTTTTTTTAGTTTTTTCGAAGCATATAAAATCCTCCATTATACCATTGGAGTGCTTTTGGATTTTTTAGATTTTAAATACTTTTCATAATTTCGATAAGTTCTGATAAAAATTCGTTTCAGTAGAGTCTCCAGTTTCGTCTATTATCATGTTCTCATCCGACAATACATGTAAAGTTATTATACTCACTAAACATATTTCTTGAATGCTCGAAAAAATATGTAATTTTACTTTGACATTTGTATTTGAATTAAAATGGAAAATTAAAAATAAAAAAAATATGTTTAAGTGCAAAAAAAAAGAAATTTCGGTTAATCGGTTAAACGACACAAATTAATCGGTTTAATTGTTATTTGAAAATCGGCAATTTTGAATTATTCGAACAGTTAACCGAACAAAATTAATCGGTTAACCGATTAACGGTTAACCGATTGAATACCCTTGTTACCACCCATTGTTTCAACATAAGTTCTCATGGTTGTGTTAATAATTTTCAGAGCATGTTCCTAACAATCTGACAACCTTAGCTTAAGTCTTGCAACAACAGAATACATGTAAATCACAGTGATCACAGATCGAGCTCCTTTTCTTGATTAAACGCTTATTGGCCAAGTTATTAGCGAATTTAGATATTTTTAGTTTTTATATAAAAAATCGATTTTTTGACAGAAATATTAGTGATCACAGATCGAGCACTTTTTCTTGATTAAACGCTTATTGGCCAAGTTATTAGCGAATTTTATATATAAAATCGAATTTTGGTCTGAAATATGATTCATAACAGACCGATGTATTTTGCAGATGTATTTAATAAGTGGGCGTATTAGTTTACGTGGACAATTTTTATTTATGTAAAAACTTTTGCGGACTATGTATTGCGTCCTGTCCTTTTTAGATATATCGAAAAAAAATTAGCGTGGTCAGTTTTTCTTTCAGTAAAAACTTAAGTTGGATCCTATGATCATTTAAACAAAAAATTAGCCAAATCGGTGTAGCCGTTTTTCGATTTTAGATAAATAGAAAAAAGTGGGCGTGGTCAATTTTTCATTCCGTAAAAACCTAAGTTGGGCTATGACCAACATTTAAAAAAAATTGTCTAAATCTGTCCGGCCGTCCTCTAATGATGCAATTACCAACGAACGACATTTGATTTTTATTTATATAGAAGAAGATTACAAAATTTAAAAATATATTGACATACAGTTGCGAAATGTTTTCTCAGTGCATTCCATTTGAGAAGCAGAAGAGGGCGTCGAATATATTGTCTGCAGCCTGAACTTCTAAGTAATACAAGTTAAGATCCGTCAGTTCCCAAATAATTACGCCATTTGCTTGTAGACCAGTCGGCATCTGGCGAACTCCAAACGAGTACCACTATGCATTTCTTTTAAGTAGTGGCATTATCTTTGGACTGCGGCCAGCCAATTTTGCATCTAAAAGTCTTCTCTTCGTAGATTTAAATATATCACATTTGATGACTCTAACAATATTTCGATCATCCAGAGGTGATTTTTCAAATGCGAATACGCAATTTTCAAATGCGTAAACTATACTTACCTGTAGCAATGTTTTTTGTAGATCTAAATTTAAAATCGGCCTGTTCGTTTAGAAGTTACAAATTTATTTCCTCTTTTTTTTCATATGTGTAGCGCAGTGGGGCAGAATCAAAATTGTTTGGAAATTAATTTTCCGATAGGATCCACATTTCCTTCGGAGTTGGGAAAATACTTTGGGACCTTAGAACATATGGCTAAATTTTGAAATTTTGATAAAAAATATGTCAATTTCGTTTATTTTTGAATCCATAATTGATATTGCTCTAAAATCTTTTGTATATTATTGGTAATTTAGTTGTAATCAAAAAAAATTCGATTCTATTCGGTCCAAAATTACGCCCTATATTTTAAAAAAAGTGGACCAAGGAATGGCAAAATTTTAAAATTTCAATTTCTAAAGGCATATAACCCGCAAAATATAAGATATAAATAGCACAATTTATATAAAAATCTTTGAAATAGGATGGGAAATTGCACGTGTTTAAAAATGTTACATGTCGAAGGTGCCCTACTTTGAGCCTCCATAGCGCCCTGGAGCTATGCCCACTTTAAATTTTATCCGGATCGGACCAGCTGTTTACAAATGCCAGATTTATTTCCAAAAATTTTGATTCTGCCCCACTGTGCAGCGTGCCAAAATTATATTGTATAAAAATATGTTTTACACAAGGAGCACTTTTTGTATCTTTTGTAGAGTAGTATAATTGTTACAAGCTTAAGCTATTAAGGCTAACTGCATAGGGACCCTGACCCTATCCCGTCCTGTCTGCCTTGCACGTTTGTAATTATCAGAATCTCTTTCACTTTAGCTAAAATAAACACCGTTCCACTGTAATATAACCTTTTTTTTAACTTGTTGACGAAATGTTCCATCAAAATTTAACATATGTCAATCATTTCCTTTTGCTCATTAAGTCAGTCACTTGCTACTTCTTTAGCATTTTTTTTTTTTGTGAAACTTGAATTTTTTTCGTTAAAATTCTCATGTCTTTATATGAACGACGCGTAAGTAAGTATAAACCTTAAATCCAATATTCAAGAAATAAAATGCGGCTGGCAAAAAAATGCAAAAATATCACAAGATTTGTGGTGGTTGCCTAAAACGGTGACAAAACTGAAGGAACGAATAAAAAAATCGCACTTTTACATTTATGCCAAACACAAAAGGATTTGAATGATTTTTCTTAACTTTGTACGTAAGTTCGTTGCTTAGAGAATAATTTTTTTGTATTTTTTGGGATTCAGTAAGACTTTTTTATATAAAATTTTAAAACATTCAGCATTTTCAATGGTTGGTGGATGGCCAAAGAAGAGAGGTAGAAAAAAAGGGCAAATGCAGAGAGAAAAAAAGTATGAATATTTGTGGGTTTGGAAAAGATATGCCAGGATTTTGACTACCGAATTACGTGCTTGTATGTGTCTGATCTGGTTATGTTTCGCAAAACGATAAAATAAGAGCAGAAGTAGTTTTACGCGTGGAAGCATTGAGGGTAGAATTTTATATGTTCGCAGTGGCAGGAGTTTGTAGATGTAAGTGTGTTAAATGAGACCAACTAGTTGTGAATGGGTTCAAATTAAAAAGCTGCTTAAAAGGAGTACAAAAAGCTTAAGTGTTTGGAAGTGTTCGATAATAATTTGGGATCATTTACTGAACTTCTATGAGATTGATGACTCGTATGTCAAGTTGGTTTCCCTATTTTCAACTATGCGAACGTAAATGTCAAAATTAGTGACTTGCTGTCTTGTTTTCGACACTTTTTTCGACAAAGTGAACTCTGTTCACCGAAAGTTTTCAAAATTTAAATCGACTTTGTTCGAGATCGAGAAACAGGCCATTATACTTTCACATCTGAACTACTCTTCAGCTTTGTCTAACTTGTTGCAGGATAATTTCTATCAGGTAATTTTTTAAACCCGATACAACTTGAAATTGTAAAAAATAACACCAAAAAGAAAATTTTAATCCAAACAATAGTATTTACATTTGTAAATGATTTCGGCTATATTGCTACCGCGCCTGTTCTTGACGAAGAGCATTCTGGACTTTCAATGTTGGATAACTTTTTTGGGAATTGCATTAATCATAGTGCGGTAACGATCAAAATTGACCGTAACTCTAGCTCTGTCTTAATTTTTGAAGAATTAAGGTCCGTGTTAACCATACAAAACGGTGAATTTTTGATGTATGGAGTCGGTAGGGTCTATTGTAGATTAGTCTCATTCAATATTTTTGTTTATTTATTTAACAATCCCGTCCTTGGGGAACTCCAGCTTCAATGTGTTGCGGAGGACTTAAAAAGTCTCCTTCTTTAAGCTTAAATGTTCGACCAGTCAAATAACTTTCCAATAGCTTGAAAAATGTCAATGAAGAGAGCAGAACAATATTTTTTTTCCCTCAAACGCCTTTCTTACAATATTTACAAGTCTATGGGTTTGTTCGATAGTATTGTGTTTTGTTATAAATCCAAATTGATGATTCGGAATACAATTTCTTTCAATTAGCATCGGGTACAACTTTTTCATGAGTATCTCTTCGAATAGCTTTGAAGAGATGCTGATGGGTGTGTATGATTCTACTTTTGTGTGATCTTTTCCCGGCTTAGGTATCATAGTAACCAGTGAAACCTTCCATTCTGGAGGATAATATTCAAGGCGTTATATAGCAATAAAAATAAAATTAATTAGTTTTATTGCTATCCCGGGTAGATCCATAAGCATCTTGTTACTGATTTTGTGAATACCAGGCTCTTTCTTGGAGTTTATATCAACAATATCCTTTTCGATCTCTCGAATCTTCAACATTCAGCTGCTCCAAAATGGAGTACAACAGTTGGCGACTCAATTGTTTCATTTGATGTGTTCGGTGTAAATACTTGCAAATGATTAACAGATTCTCTTCTTCAGTATCATTTCCTGCCCAACCACCACTTGAATTTCTCAAGGGGGGCTTACATATGACAGATATATTTTTCTTGCTTGGACCAGCACTCAGGTGATGACCCCTACTCATGCAATGCAATGTGACGGTATGGCTGAAAAACGAATTTTCTCTGTAGTGTGTTGTGCGATCCACTGACCAATCGACCACGAATGGATGAGCCCTCGCTGATGAACGCGTATTTCGTGAGAAACTACGGGTATCGGGAATAAGTTCCCTAATTTCATCAGAACACATTCCATTGTAGTATCGATAGAACAGTGAAACACAACCCACATTGCGACGATGCTCCAGAGAATCAATAGAGTTGGATACCCTACTGTCACCGATAAGCACCTTCGCCCTCTCCTCTGCGCTGTCGTGTAACTCCAAAATAGACTTCGAAGCACCGGCCCATACATGAGAATTGTATTCCATTTTAGGTCGGATATAAGTGTTGTAAATAGTAAGGAGAGCAGATGAAGTGAAGTATTTCTTACATCGTCTTAGAAAACCGAGGCACTTGAATGCTTCTTTCGCCACTTGAAAAATGTGCTTTGTCCAGCGAACATCACACTAAATTCTCATGCCTAGAACATCGAGAGCTTATGATTCCTTAATATTTACACCACCCATAGAAACAGATGAAGCAACATGATATGTCATGCGTTTGTGTGTTAACATATAACATTGAGTCTTACATGCATTAAAATCAACTCTGTTTCGCATAACCCCATTCAGAGATTGTCACAAGATCTTGGTTAAGTGTATCATTCATGCTTTGCCTCATAGCCTCAATCTCCGAAAGGCTTGGCCTATAACTGCATCAATATGAATGGTAAATGTTGCTGTCATCTGCAAAAGAATAGATAGGGTTGGAAGTTTGACTTAGAAGGTCATTTAGAAAAATAAGGAATAGAATAGGAGAAAGAACGGAGCCTTGCGCTACCCCTGAATTAATCTTGAACTCATTTGATGAGATCCCATCTACAACAACTCGTATAGTGCGATCTCTGAGAAAGCTCGATATAAATCGAGATAAGTCGTTACCGACACCAATCTTTAAGCTTCGTTTTGAATTGGGGGATCTGTGCAATTGCCACTCTCTTCGAACTCTTCTTTTTCATTTAAGAGCGCTTCGACGAATAAATTCGATTATATCTGATTTGCTGGGGGTTTGGGTAGCATGTTAAGCAGCCGCTTTGAAGTTTTTATCGAAATTAATAAGAGAGTGATCGATGTTTTCTGGTGTTCTTAGCGGCAAGGATAATTCTTGTGCCTGTCATCGCTAAATTACCAGTCGAGGATACAATTTCTCAGGGGCTGAATAAACTAACAATAGTGGGTGATTGATCTGAAGATTATTCCAGCGAGGATTCAACCTTAAACATTTCTCCAGGGATATTTTACGTGGATCAGTAGGCCAATAAGTAGGTTGACCGCTCGAAATTACATTCAAACCCATTTTGGAGATTGTATCAAACAAAACATCACCTTTAGGAGTAATCAGTCATGATCCCCAGAATGTGTTTTTGGTATTATAATCGCCAGGAGCCAGGACATTCTGCAATTGAATACCAAGGGGGCGAGTATATCGATAAAATCACTAAGTTTCGATGAAAATCTTTAAGACAGATCGTAGTAGCTTGGAGATAATCTTCGCAAAAATTACATATTAAGTAGTGTTTGATTCGAACTTTTATCAGAAAGTTATAGATTGTTGTCAAACTCAACAAGAGCTTGCAAAATCATTAGGAGCTACTCAATCAGAAATTTCATAAGGTTTGCAAGCAAGTACGAATTAAAGCTGTGAGACCATGAATGACTATTTTGTATATCTTGACGGCTATAAAAGAAAATATTTTTTCCAGCGAAGTGTCGATCCATTAAGATCGACACCAAAGCTAAGTTTTATTATGATTAGGGTTTTTATCCCGGGAAATCCCGGTACGAATTTCCCGGGAATTTTGCCAATTTTTCACTACCCGATTCCCCGGATTTTTAGTCGGGAATACCGGCAATTAAAAACTGACGCAAATACATAGAAAACAAGTTAGAACTCTAAACAGTGAAAAGTTTTTTTTTCCAGTTTTTTGCTTATATCTCGGCAATAATAGACCGCTTATTCTTATTATTTATTTGGGGTTTTTCGTATGAAAATTTAAAAAGTGAATTCATTATTTATAGAATTTATTTCTTATTGAATCCATCTAATATCTTCTTCAAATCCATAACAAAATAGCTTCAAAAATTTATTAAATGATTAAATTTTTCTTCAATTCAAATCTAGTACAAAAAGGCTTAAGACAATTTTTTCAATTAATTTTGTAAATGATTTGATTTAACAAAATTTAGTCATTCAAATGTTGAATAAATTCTGTTATTAATTAACTTTAAAATTAATTCAGTTTAAACAAAGGCTTTGGAATGAATCTAAAAAATTAAATATTGGGAATGGATTTATGGAATGAAAGGCTCACATTCTTTAATTATGGATTAAGATTTTAGTGAATTACGCACAAATTTTATTAATTAATTCGAAGCTGTGATATTTAATAATTATAACACTAAGTTTTTATATGAAATTTGGCTATAATATTCCTAATTTACAGTTTCATATATATTTCGGGAATAGCCGGGTACCCGGGAATGTAGACAAAAAATTCCTGATTCCCGGGAATCAAAAAAGGTCGGGAAATTAAAAACCCTAATTATGATCTGTATTTGGTGAGAGCAAAAGGGTCCTATTTATTATATGAGCGGCTGAAATCATCACAGGGAGCCTGTACGGAACGCAACTGATTCATTTCAAGCGAACATTGGCGGAAAACCTCCCCGAATATGCGGCCAGAAATGAAACTCTAATATTTCATTATGACAACGCTCGGCTACATGTTGCAATACCTGTTAAAAAGTATTTAGAAAGAAGTGGCTGGAAAGTTTTGCCTCCCCCGCCTCATAGTTCAGACTTGCCCCGTCTGACTACTATTTATTTCGAGCGATGCGGAATGCTCTCTCTGGAATATGCTTCACTTCAAAACAGAGTATCAGAAATTGACTTCATTCGTTCTTAACAATGAGCAGTTCTTTTGGCTCGGAATCCATATGTTGCCAGAATGTTGAGAAAGGGTCATAGCAAATAATGGCCAATACTTTGAATAAATTTATATTGTACAAATGTTTCAAAATAAAAGCTAAACATTTGAAAAAATCTCCCATTTTTAAGTCATATACCCAATAAATAGGCTCTAAATAAACTGTGTAACAAGTTTTAACAAATTTGGAACGGGTAATTTTCCACGTCTTTTTGAAAATTGGAGTGTTCTTCCCTATACGATCGTTCATCTTCTTTAGTCCATGAACGAATTTAACTATATCCGCAGTTGGTTACATTTGCCTGTTCCCTAGTTGGTCCCATTGAGTCTGTGAGACTCTTTAGACGTTGATCGTATGTGTGAATGTGTGTATACTCCTTGTACATGATCACTACTGGATTGGGTTGCATGGACCGAAGATGTGCGGCAAATCTTTTTGTTGACATTATTGAAATTATTTTGTCCAAGTTGAAAGAAACAAAGAATTGTTGTACTTCGTACATACAAATAAAATGAAATGAAATAAATAAATACATAAGTTTGTACGTACAAACAACTTGTATTTGTATAAAATGTTTTAGTTAAAATATTTTATTTTTGCTGAGTTTTTGTACAATAATGTGAATAAATCCACTAGATACATTGGCTACAAATACATGCAGGTACAATATGAAGGTTATGAAATGAATTACAAAATAACAAAAAGTACTTAAGCTAAAATAAAGTTGTGTCTTTTTATATTGACTTGTCCTAGAACTACTATGTAGTTGTACAATATATTTCATTTAAAACACAATGTATTGTAATTTGAATTTTTCTCAAATTCAAAAGTTCGCATTAAAAATTGTTACGATGTAAACAATTTTTTTGTTTAATTTCATTTACATTGTTGCCCATTGTGTGAGTGTTAATTTACAATAGAAGAAATAGTAAAAAAACAACACAATGGCAAATTTGTTACTTTGCGTAATGTCTGCCAGAATCGGGGTGACAATGACCGCGAAACCATTTTCAAACAATTGTCTTGAACCAGTGCGTTAGCAAACAATGCATCACTGGTTGCATTTGAATCTATTCATCTGCTTTTGATTTTTATTCTGCACAATTTTACGATGTAGGTACACAGTGGAAATATTCCCATGACTGTAAATCGCTGCAGTTTGGTTAATGGATTTGAAAACTAATGCTTGATTCTTGGAATATTTGAGAATTTTATTATAATACTTACAGAAAAGTGATTCAATGTGATGTATCATTTAAATATGGGAAGCAATAATAGTGAAACTTCTTGTTTTTAGTGAAATTCATACAAAACTAACTACTACATACTGTCTGCATTACTTAGAGGTAGTCCCCACCAGAGCTATCCAAACTTGGCCAATTTTAAAAAAAATTTAGGTTTGAGTTCCAAATATGCAAAGCACCGATCCACAGTGGGGCAGAATCAACATTTTTTTGAAATAAATCTGGCATTTCTAAACGGCTGGTCCGATCGGGATAAAAGTACAATATTTTTGAAGGACGGAGTTTTAAAGTGGGATATTTTTTGTAAAACCAAAAATTAAATTATCCAAAAAAAAAAAACAAGTTAGAACGGTATATTCGACTTTGCCGAATCTTAAATACCCTCCACCTGCATACATATTTTTTAGGTTGTTATATATGGGAGCTATAACCAATTATAGGCCGATCATCACAGAATTAGGTGTAGCGAGTTTGGTATATATGAGGATTATTTATGACGAATTTCAATTTAATAGCGATATTTTTAAGGTCTTTATGTTAATTTAAGTGATTTTCGGAAGTGAACTTTATATGAGGCTTATGGTCAAATATGGGCCGATCCACAAAAAATTTTGTGTTGTGATTTCCTTTAGCACGAAACTTATTTTTGCCGAATTTTGTATGGATACTGCAATTCTGAAGGCATTTATAGAACATAGAACCATATTTCGGGAAAAAATTTGTATGGGGGCTAGGAGAAATCATGAACCTATCTTTATAATTTTCACCAGGGATAGTCCTTTCATTATAAAAATAACGTGAGTAAAGTTTTATGGTATTATCTGCACAAATAACCAAAAATATGTGAAAATTGTCAATTTTTTTTTAGGTTGTCTCATATTTTGGTTCATAGCTCTGGTTCTACTGAACCGATTTTGCTGATTTTCAATACAAAACTGCTTAGGACAACAATAAACATATTCTTTGTAAGTCTACCAATTTTGTTTGCGTATTTTGGACGTGAGTGTGTTTTACAGAGACACACAGACCGACAGACAGAAGGACAAGGCTCAATCGGCTTAGAATTTCATAAGGATCAAGAAAATATATACTTTGTTGGGTCTCAGATGAATATTTCTCAATGTTACACACGGAATGACAAACTTATATTTACCCTCATTCACCACTTGTGGTTGTGGAGGGTATAAAAATAGTTCGAAATAAATGTGGATCAAATTTTTCCTAATATTTTCAATCCTATTAAAATGTTGATACAAATTTTAGTTTTAGAAACTCAATAAATGTGTAATATGTAATAAAATCTTTATTTATTAACAAAACTCAATGAAATTTTCAAAGTTTTGTAAATTTGTCATTCTAAATAACAAAGTGTAAAAAAACTTGTCAAAAGGTCAAAGGTAATCCCGCAATTCCTAAAAATTGGAGAGAAAATCCCGAAAATGATATTTTTTTGCCTATTAAGTCCACATTTCCTTGGGGGCTGGGAAAATACTTTGGGGATAAATAGGGAAAATATCAAGGTTTCCAAAGCTGCTTCCCATTTTCTGATCCCAGCTTTGGGATTTTAGAACATGTGGCCCAAAGTTGAATTTTTGATAAAAAAAAATATGTCAAATTCCGAAGGGTGTAAGGGTAACATATTCGAAAAATAGGACACGATTTTTATATCAAAATGTTTCCCATAAAGATACCTTACAGAAATATATAAAATTGTTATATACAAAAATAGTTAAGTCACTTTTTCGCTCAAAAAAAGCCAAAATCAACTATTTTTTTAATTTTTAAATTGGATCCATAATTGATATTGCTCTAAAATCGTTTGCATATTAATAGTAATATAGTTGTCCAACTAACAAAACAAATTCGAGTCCACTCGGTCCAAAAGTATGACCTGTATTTTAAAAAAACAGACCAAAGTATGGCAAAATTTTTAAATTTCAATTTTGAAATGCTTATAACTTGAAAAGCCGAATTCTTTCCAAAAGTATAAAAGTCTTTGAAAACGGATGGGAAACAAAAAATGGCACGTGTTTAAAAATTTTACATGTCGAAGGCACCATACTTAAACTCGAATACTTTTATCCCGATCGAACCAGCCGTTTGGAAATACCAGATTTATTTCCAAAAAATTTTGATTCTGCCCCACTGTGGAATGGCTCTTCCAAGTCCATGAGGATATTTTAATTCTTATGTACCATGGTACTCCCTTCATGGTCCTAAGAATTTTAGATTGGGCTCTGTGTATAATATCAATATTGATGTAGATGGCCATGGTACCGTGAAATAACACCCAAATGCAATAACTCCCCACGAAAAAATGAAATAACACCCAAAAAATTGTTCATACAACTTAGGATTTATTTCATAATGCAATAACTCCCAATGAAATTTTTGTTGGGTTTTATTTCATTTTATTTTGGGAATTAGGAGTTATTTCACTGTATTGGGAGTTATTTGCAAAATCAGAACCCATAAATATCAAAAACTGGCTTCACTCAGAAAAGTTTTTTGCATTGCCGGCCTTCGGCCTGGCGCAAAGGTTTTCTCCTCTGGGGTGTATCAAAAACCGGCTTCGCTCAGAAAAGATTCTTTTTACATCGTCAGCCTTTGTCAGGTTGCAACGATTTCTTAATCTGGTGCGAAATGAAAATCGGCTTTCTGAAATATTGTAAAACCTTTCTGCAATGAAAGAAATCTTTTCTGAGCGAAGTCATATTTTGATACACCCCGGAGGAGAAAACCTTAGCGTCCGGCCGAAGGCCTGCAATGCAAAACACTTTTCTGAGCGAAGCCAGTTTTTGTTACACCCCAGAGGAGAAAACCTTAGCAACCGGCCGAAGGCCGGCAATGCAAAACAAATTTTGTTAGTGAAACCAGTTTTTGACACATCCCAGAGGATTATAACTTTGCGCTACGCTATAGGCCCGCAATGCAAAAAATGTTTGGTAAGCGAAGAATAATTTCACTTTTGCAGATTGGGAAATATTTCATTTCTATTGGGATTTATTTCATTGGGAGATATTTTACTTTTTTGGGACTAATATTTTTAAAATTATGAAACCGCCAAACTTGAAAAATGAAATAACTACCAAAGGGTAAAATGAAATTTGGGAATTATTTCATTTTTGATGGGAATTATTTCATTGGGAGTTATTTCATTGGGAGATATTTCATTTGGGAGCTATTTCACGGTACCGATGGCCATTGACCATTCCCATAATTGAATTCCATACGTCCAAATTGGTTTTAAAACGTTTTTGTTACATGAGCTGTTTGGGCACTTAACGCTGTACTGTTGAAACGATTTGTTGTTGGTGTCCCTATCATCCAATTCAGGCCACAAGAAGGTGGTAGTCTTCGAGCTTGCCGTTGGCGGTAATGGCCGGCCCAACGGCATTCTCAGAGAAATATGGACCGATGTACAAAATCCACACCGAACTGGGAAGCATTGGACGCTCCACAGTGGTTTAGAAACGTCTTTTTTTTGGAAATAATTTGGTATCTCGGGAACTATTAGAGATATTATCACGTGGTTAGAGCTGAGGTGTTTTCGAGTTGATTTACAGTTGTTCAGCTTCCTAGAGGTAATGGGGAAAGTGTATTAGCCCTCAAAGTTGGTCGCCTCGGGTCTCACAATTTTTTAAAAAAATCACCAAAAACCATTTATGATTCGAATGAGCTGAAATTTAAAATATAAATAGTCCTTGAAGATCTACAAAAAATACGCTTACATATGTAGGTTATCTCTTTAATTGAAGATTTATTTAGATATTTTTATACCCTTCACCTTCGTGAGAAGGGTATATATAAGTTTGTCATTCCGTTTGTAATTTCCACAATATAATTTTCCGACCATACAAAGTGTATATATTCCGGATACTTATAGATAGCGGAGTCGATGAAGCCATGTCCGTCTGTCTGTCTGTTGAAATAAATTTTCTGAAGACCCCTGATATTTTCGGGATCCAAATATTCAATAGTTCTGTCAGACATGCTTTCGAGAAGTTTCCTATTTAAAATCAGCAAAATCGGTCCACAAATGGCTGAGATATGAGGAAAAAACAAGGACAACCTCGATTTTTTACCTATATCTGCATTACTAAGTCATAAATATAGATAATATGGATATCTAATGATAGATATTTCAAAGACCTTTGCAACGACGTATATAAAGCTATAGTAAGTTGGACCTACAAAGGTTAAAATCGGAAAAAATATTTTTTAACCCGAATTTTTTTTTCACCAAAAAAAATTTTTTTTTTTAAATTTAAAAAAAAAATTTAAATAACAATTAAAAAAAAATTTTTTTCCAAAAAATTTAAAAAAACAACTTTGGAAAAAAAATAAATTTTGTTTACCTAAAAATATTTAAAATTTGTTTATTTTCTTAAAATAAAGCTTAGATATTTTCCTTGAAGACCTATTTGAAGACCTATGGACGCTTGAAGACCTATGGACCCTTTTTTTAATTTATCAAAATATCTCTCTAACTCAGAGAGTTCTGGACCGATTTTTGGACCTTGTTGAAAAATTGTGTCTGAATTACTATACAATAGGTCTAACCTTGGTGTAAATTTCATCCCAATCGGAAGACATCGATTTTAAAAGTTGGTTAACTTGACTTGAAATCTCCCATATATGGGTTTGAGTAAAAATTCTAAAAACGCTCGGTGCTTTGCGTTTTAAGAATTTTTCGAAAAAGCTCCACAGTTGTTTAACCTTATATGGTTTTTGAACACATACAAAGTTTTTTTTACTATCACATGGTAAATAACGTCACAGTGGGCACTTTTATAAAAAAAACTTGGTTTTTGAAAAATATTTTACCCGTTTTAGAAATTTCGGTATTTTAAAATAAAAAATTTAAAAAATTATAATGCCATTGATTTAAGGACATTCGACAATAGTTCCAAATATTGTAATGATATCTTTAACCTTAAAATTTGACATTAATTAAAATTTTATATTTTTCTTAATGGAAAATCAGCATTCCAAAAAATTCATAAAATTAATCTTCAAATACTTATACAAGAAGCTTATGTTTACTCAACTCGAACCATGTGAAATTTCATAATAATATCTGTAATAGTTCCCGAGAAACGGAATTATTTCCCAAAAAAAAAAACGTTTCTAAACCACTGTGCGCTCTTGCATCTCATGTGGATTCGTATCTCCCCAAATTCGCTCTGTAGCTCTCATCCTTTACTGGACTGTCTTGAATTAAGTTGCACACTTTCGGTCACAGAAGCTATGATTGTTGTCCACTAGTAGGCCGGTATCATGAATATAAACTTGCGTACAGCATTAGCGGTACGTAAATCGACTCATTTTGGTCCGCGGAGGTATGATACTGACTGATAGTCAACATTTCGAATAGAAACAACATATCAGAGTATAAATAACGTATGGTTTAACAAGATACTAGTAATTGAACCAAACTGTACGCAGTATTATACATATTTAATAACGGATACAATTTTTCTACGACATCCCCTAAATTACCACTTCTGTTTAGCAAATTATTTCAATATTTTGTACGGGTCCATAAATTGGTGACTTTAAATTTGATATTATTATTATTCATTTTGAATTTGATGGATTTTGGTCAAATCCTAGCCAATGATAAAAAGTTCTACAAATGTACAATATTTCGGATGTAGCTTTTTGTTCTAAAATCCCAAAGCAGGGAGTCTCCAATGGAATACAGTATATAATCGAGTATGTTGTGAATAAGGCATGTACGAACTTTGTTCCGATTTTTTTTTATAGATTTCATATGTTCCCGGAACTAAGAAGCTGTTATAATTTAGGCTCTTTAAGGTTCTATTCTTTAAGAAAGGGGTAAGAGTAGAATTGAATTTCTTCTTAAAAGAAACCAACAGCCATTTAGGTATTTATTTCGTGTATTTGTTAAACAGTAGCGTCAATATGACTGCCAAGAAATCGAACTAGTCGATTTTGTTTTCCAATACCAAATACACGAGTTTGTAAGTATTAAGTTAGTTGGAGTTTGCATTTAAAAGGGAAGACTTTGCAGTGGCAGAGGCAGGAATAGCATGTTTCAAGTACAAATACTTGAGTAAAGATAATACAGACGTGAAAATAACTATAGGGAGATGCATATGGAACTGAGGATATCTGCAAAAAGGATTGGAAAAACAAATGAGATTCTTATATGTTTCAATAAGGTCCTGATTTGGGCAGAAAAATATTTTTAAGTAAGTTGTTCCCTATTTGAAAATGTGCCTCTCAATGATCACGGTTGCTTGGAGGGGAACTCCAACTCCATCATGCTGTATATTCTTATATCACTGTCCTAGATTGGCGGCTCTGGATGGTCTTTCACTTGATTTTCTTTCAGTTCTGTGTTGATCTACCTTTTAATAATTTCTGTATAAGTTATCACAATCTCTTTACGCTGATGTCACGGCAATCAAGAACGTGACACTGGGAAATTCGTTTCTGAATGACTATCGTAGTTAGATATACGAAAGCTGAATTCATTTATTTGAGCATTTGTTTGATTTGGCATCGAACCGTAAGCGGATATGCAAAGATCCTTATTGGTGGAAAGAAACATGATTAGTTTCGGGAATCACATATGAACGAGTTTAATTTAAAGCTTCTTTATCTCTATTTTTATTTCCTCAGCTGTAAAACAAAACCTTTAATGCAGAGTTTAAGGACAGACTTGAAATCGTCATACCAAATTAGTGATAAAAATACAGTAAAACGAATAAAATCTAAAAAGTAAAATAAAAACAACAATGACAATGTCAATAGTAAAATAAACACACGAAAAAAAGTACACAAAACAAAAGGAAATAAAGCGAAAAGAAAAGGAATGAAAAAAAGATGCAAAAAAACAAGTGGAATCCTTAAAAAGTTATTTCTGAAATGCATCCATCAAAGTCTGCTTCACCAAAGTCAAATCAAACTCGAAACCAACAGAGAAATACTGAATGCGACAATGCGTACGCGTACCAAAGACCATGCAGACGGACGGTTTTTTTTTTTTGTTAGCAACAATACACCATACAGCTACGAACGCATAGTCCAATGTTGAAGAGACTGCAATCCAAGAATACTATGGATGACTGACTACTCGTTTAGTTTTAGTTGTGTTTTGTTTGATTCAGTTCATTTCAGTTAGGTTGGGTTTGGCTTTTCGCTTGGCGTAAAACATAAAAAGCGTTCCTTACTTTTTATTTCGTTCGTTTTAACATCTTCTGCTGGCTGCCCAGCTCCAGAAACTAAATAAAGTTTTGCTGCTGCTGCTTATGTTGTTGTGGTTGTTGTTCGGTTTGTTTGGAAATATATGCTGGATATGCTACTGCAATGCGCATTCCATTTGCGAAAGGATTCATGGTATGATGAACGATGTGTCGCTGATGACCTGATCAAAGTGGAGCATCTGTACGCATATCGATTGCACTGCAGTAGACCTTTAAAAGTACGACTTGTAAGAAGTTGTCTGTTGATGTCAATGCTTAAAAGGTTTTGTTTACTTCGGAGGTTTTTTTTTTTGCAACCAAAGTGTAGGAATCTTTTGTCAATAACTGTGAGCGTTTCTTTTTTGTTTGTTTGTTTGCAGAAGAAGACCATAAGGCAACCATTTGGAATTTGTTATTTTTGGATTGCCAAAAAAAATTAAAAAATTTTTCATTTTATTTTTATTATTTCTGGTTTTGTAGAAAAACAGTGAGTTTAGGATCTATATCTGAGAGTTTTACAGAATAAAGTTCTTTTGCTTTTAGGTTTATAGTCTTTTTAAATTATTTTGGCCCTTAATAATGGTTGTGATTCATATTTATCAAAGTTATTAAAGGCATGATGTGTAGAACTGTTGAGTATATCATGATGTTACTGTATCTTCCGCTCAGGTGGCACTTAGACTTCCAGACTACGAAAAGTATAGGGGAATCATTCTAGACACCAAACTGTCTTGGATTACGAATAAATAAATGTAATGATTTCCTGTATGGTACTCGCTAAATCACACTATTGCAGGATCTTCGCCATATCGATCATCTGCACTGATGACAATCTCTGGTCTCAGGCTCAGTGTTGTAGGAGCATGGAAAGCTGGAAGTGCTGGCTATCCGATCTTGTCTCACAAATTTACGATCTACGACTGATTATCATCGGTTGGATATCTACACATTTAGATCCAAATCTGTGGCTGTATTGGCTTTAACATTCCCTGCTTTCGGAAGAAATTGAGTTTCAAGCTGCCTGAGCAATGCAGCGTTGTCCAGGATGAGATCTAGGCCACAAAAAGGGAGGAACACTGGCTAACGTACTACACGATGCGGGGGGTGCTCCGAATATTACGAATTACCATCAATGAACCCTCGACTACATCTCTTCCTGTTTTCCATGCGACATCTAGTTGGGCTTATTAATACCAGGTGTCTCTTAAGGACATTCTAACCTGAAGCTATTCTGAGTGCCGGGTCAATTATATACACGTACTGGATAAAACTGGTTCTAGTCTCCAAAGCGATGAAATTGGCCACCTATAGTTGAATTCACCTTTTAATAATTGCTGTTAAAATTGTCATAATAAGGACGAGGAGGAGCCAGCGATTAAGCACGGCATTTTCAGCATCACATAATGAATATATTGGGGTGGATATTTAGTTGTTGTAGCAGCAGTGACTGCTGAGTTGACAACCCTTGGGCGATTGAACTCGGATCATTCAGGTACGTAGAACTGGATGTCGTGGAAATGATGGATATTTAGTAGATGGATTCGCTTATACTCGAGATGATTTGGTATAAAGCCGTACACAAACATACAAAGGGGACGGAAACATGATCCCCTTCGGGACCTGATTATATACCCATGTGAACCGACTATCACTGGCTGGATGCCTTTATAACCAGTCAGTAAAGATGGTTGTCACAGACAATTGCAACACTTTTGGATCTATTTGTTCATTGAGATATACTGTAAGAGCTCCACTTTATAAAGACTCACTTTAAACCTCATAATATGCTCCAATTCCAGGTCAGTCAGTTCATCGAAGACAACCAAGTACAAGGATTTCCACGTCTGATGGTTGCAGAAGTGTTTAATACTTTCTTCTTCGTTCTCATCTCCGTTGCTCGTGCTGAAATTCTTGTACTTAATACAAAATCGCTAGCCATGTTGGCTTCCCAATCATCGAAAGTAATGATATACTACGACCTGTGTATAAATGTGACCACAGTTCTCTGGCAGTCCACAACCCATTTGTCAACTCTAAAGTTTACAAGAGCTCTGATGTAGACCCAAATATTCCAAATCTGATGGAAAGTTTATCAGACTCTCCGCGTGACATTCATTCTCCAGTATGTCACTCATCACCGTAGCTCGTGCAGAAATTCTTGTATTTAATACAAAATCGCTAGCCATGTTGGCTTCCCAATCATCGAAAGTAATTACATATTACACCCTGTATGTAAATGTGGCCAAAGATCTCTGGCAGTCCACAACCCATTTGTCAACTCTAAAGTTTACAAAAGCTCTGATGTAGACCCAAATATTCCAAATCTGATGGAAAGTTTATCAGTTTCTCAGCGTGAAATACCATCTCCAGGATGTCACTTCGACTCGCCAACCACATTAATGTTTTTTATAGAGACGAAATTCTATCCCATTTCTTACAACTAACGAGTTCCTGCCTAAAGAATATTACAGTGATCAAGCAGTTTATCAGACTCTCCGCGTTATATTCGTTGTCCAGGATGTCACTGCTACTCGCCAACCATATTAATGGTTATTATAGAGACGAAATTCTATTCCATCTCTGACAACTAAGAAGTTCCAGCCCGAAAAATATTGAAGTGATCAAGCTGGTTTCTTGATATAGATTCAGATCCTTACTATATATCCCATTGCACACACGAAGCATTCTCCACTACAGTTAATGCATAATGGGTCTGGCTAACGCCTATAATTATTCAAGCCAAAATTCTCCTTCAGGAATTATTGCAAGATGGTGTCGAGTGGGACGAGAAATGCCCAATATATTGAAGCAATTAAAATGCCATGCTGGATTAATTTTCAACCTGAAAACTTTATTCAGTTGCATGGCTTTTGTGATGCCTCCGAGAGGGCATAATATGCCGCCCTTTACATAAGATCTGAGAATAAGAACAATAGAAGCACACATTTGCTAGTGGCTAAGAACAAGGTAGCACCGTTACAAAAACTTAGTCTTCCACGTTTGGAATTGTGTGGAGCTTTACTACTTTCCAAGTTAGTAAGGCATGTCTTATCTAATAATTTGTTCCCAAGTTCATCCGTTCATATGTGGACTGACTCCACCATTGTTCTTGCTTGGCTTCAGAAACATCAATCTTCGTGGAAAACTTTTGTAGCTAACAGAACATCTAAAATTATTGAAAATGTTGGCGATGCCACATGGAAATAACGAAGATGAATTGAGGAGCCGCAGATAGAGTATCAAAACCGAAAACCGGTCAACGGGTTTTTTCATCTTTGTAAACTCGACCAGTTTTTTTTTTGAAGACAAAAACCGAAACCGTTTAAACGGTTTTTTTAAAAGACAAAAATCAAAACCGTTTTTTTCAAAAACACACTTTTTCGGCTAAACCGGAAACCAGCTTTTCAAATTTGCCGGTTTTTTTGGACACTCTAATATGCTCCGGTTTTTTCAAAAACACACTTTTTCGGATAAACCGGAAACCGGTTTTTTGGACACTATAAGAAGAGGTACTTTTTTGAAAATTTTAGGAAATTGACTTCTTTTAGAAGATTTCAAGCCAAATATTATAAAAAATACCAAAAAATCAATTTGTAAAAAAATTCGAAAAAGTACCTTTTGGTTTGCAGCTCCTCAATTGTCTAATTCATGGTCACCCACTTCACTTCCAAACACATTGGCATCCGGGTGTGTACTGCCAATAATTCTGATAAATCATATAGTGGCCATTCTCTGTACTTTTGTAGCGTGCCTAGATGTAACGTTCTCCAGAGAGGGACAAACAACTGGAACTGAGGAAGTCTGCCAAAAGCATTAAACAAATGAAATCAAATAAGAATCAGTTTCAATATGTTTTGATATTGGGCAGAATAATTGAGCCCTTAGCGCCAAATTATCGTAAGCGACAAAACACAAATTTTACAGGAGAAGGTTTTTTCGATTATTTTGAAATTTATACATAAAATTAAAAATGTTATGATGCGATATAATATAATTTCGTTCAAGCAAATAGTTATTTTTCAAAAATATTTATAACTTTTGACAATTAAAAATTCTTGGAATAGTTTATTGAAAAATATGACAAAAAAATGTTTTTTATTGAATTTTTGCATAGTCTACTTTTACACACAGCAAGTTTACTTGATGCAAGTCTCTTCGATTCCCTTTTAAACTTGCTCGACCGTTTACACACAGCAAGTCTGTGTTCAATTTTGTATGTCAAAACCTAATAGACGCCATAATGAAAATGAGAAAACAAAAGAGAATTGAAGAGACTTACCAGTACAAGCAAGTGTGTACCCCTCTTCTTTCTTCTTGCCTCTCTCTCCTATAAACTCTAGACTTGCGCAAGAAAACTTGCCCTGTATAAAAGCAGACATAGATACAAATTTTTCGAATTGAAATAAAATTGTTATTTATGAATAGTTTTTAATGAAATTTCACAGTTATGTAAAATTTTCTATTTAAAATGGAAAAATAAAAACGAATTTTGAAATTTATTATCAGCAATCCCGCAATTCCCAAAAAATTGTTGAAAAATCCCAAAAAATGGGAATATTTAGTTTTTTTGGCTATAATATCCATACCAGGGTCTGAGTTATCGGAACTCTTTACAAAATAATTAAAAGCATATTGAGCCATCTAAAACCAGTTACTATATTTTGATATCGAATATGCGATTTGAGAATTTTTGCCCTAAATTTTAATTTTACATAAAAAAATAGGTGTTTTTTGAATGGACCTGGTCCTTTCGGTAAGAAAAATTTTAAAATTTTTTTTCAATTAAAATATTTTCTGAAAACTTATTTTTCAGAAAGTATAAATTCCTTATACATCTTTTTAGAATTTTTTTGCGATAACTTAAAAAGAAAAAAAGATTTTTCCCAAAAATTAGCGAAAAATCTTTTTAAAATTTTTTTAAATTAAAATGCATATAACTTTGGATTTAGTCATTATTTGTAAAGAATTGTTTTTCTATTTGACACATACATATGTTGTTAGTCTAATGAAGGAAAACTGGAGAAAATCGGAAAAAATTTGGATACGCTATTATCAAAAAACTGGAGTAGGTTGCGTAAAACTGTTGAAAATTTAATTTTCAAATGCGAATAGCTCCTAAGCTAAAAGAGATAATTGAAATTGTAGCGCTCGAAAAGATTTTATATGTGTATTTTTTTTGAAATCAGAACACAAAAGAAGAAATAGGATCTTTTTAAAAATATAACATACCCGAGGTGTCCTACATTGAGGACATTTGGTCGCGCCCCTGGTGGGCCAATGAGGTCCATGTTCAGAACTTAACTCGACAACACTTCTTCTTTGCGCATGTGAAATTTCATTCAAACCAATCTAACCATTTAGAAGTTACAGATTTATTTCCCTCTTTTTTTTCTATACCAATATATACGATAAAATTCGTTTACTGTAAAATGTAAACATTGACTTACGATAAAATATTACTCCCTATAATTTTGAAGTTATTAACAATTTTGATATTCTGAGAACGCTAAAACATCAGTCGATCCATAAAATTTTAATTTTTGCAATAAAAAAAAAAACTTTGAAAATGTCGCTTACGATAATTTGGCGCTAAGGGATCGTCGTAATGTTGATAAACTGATTTTGTCGAACTAATTTTAAAATCGTCAAGAAAATCATTCTGGTATACCAATCTCTAGTGAATGATCTTCAGAGTAAGCTCTTTTCAATGACTCTCTTGAAGTAGTAAAGAGCGACTCTTACCTTCATGACCCATTTGATGACATTCAGTTTAAAGCTCAATTCAATATCCAGAATGAAACTGGCTCTGTCGATGACATAGCTATCGTTCTAACCAAAGCAAAGGCTTGGAATACAGGATTTTAACTCAAGTCCGCTTTCCTCTACCAATTTAGTGCGCAGATGGATATGTGAATCATTTAAAAAAAAAAACAAAAAGTTGTGAAACTCTCGCATTATCCAAGCCGTTTTTATTCGATTGGTCAGGCTGCCCTTTTAAGCAGACCATAAATAAAACCATATTTTTTCAAACTCATTGATTTCTGTCTTTCCAATAAAATCCAGCTGTGACATATAACTTCCAGCCTATACTTGACAAAAACTAACAAACAAAATAAATAAAAAATTGCACAAAGATGAAAATAAAATACCAAAAGACAAATCTTTTAGTTTTTGTCATATCAACCTCTTTTTGGACAAACTGTCAGACAGAACATACAAGTTTGAACTGAATTTTCAATGACCATTATAAATCGTACGTAGGACAAACAAACAAAAAAAATAAAAAACGAATAATAAATAAAACAAAGAAAGAAGTCTAAGAAGGATACATAGTATTTAAGGTTTGAAGGTTTGTTCAGAACAGTTTTATCTGATGCGATCTTTGCGCTCAACTAGAGAATTAAAATATACACAACAAAACCAATAAGAAACAGCAGAAGAACACAACAAGATTGAGAAGTTTTATGACAAATGTATTTTATGAACTGTCAAAATAGGTGTTGAAAATGATTTAATTTGTAACTGTCATGTTAAAAAAGGCGGCAAATTTTAAGCTAAAGGAAACACAGAAAAAGCTGGAAACAGTACAGATTGCCATAAAATTTGTATTGAAAATATAGAAAGGAAGAGAGAGGGCGACAGAGAAGTGTGTTTGAGTAAAACAGCGCAAGCGTAAGCATGTCAAATGTAATTTAATACTTTAAATTAAATATTGTCATAATTTCTTTTTAAAAAAAATTGTTTAACTATTGTTTAGATTTCCATTGGATTGTAGCAATTGAAGGTTTGAGATTTGAAAAATTAAACACATTTAATTAAATTAACCCTCATGTTATTATTACACACATTTATATTTGTAAACTTAGACATATTTATGCAATATATATTGAAACGTTTTCGTTATGTTGCCGCATTATGAGGATTTCATACGGTTATTAATGTATTCCTATGTATTCCCGTAAATGATGCAGCCAATTATTAGTAGTTTAGTGATTTTCTGATTTTAGAGGGGTGAACGGAAACTCTAGATGGGGGCGTTGCACTTGGAACATAAAGCACGTGACAAAAATTTTCAAACATTCCACTTACTAGTATTCTAGACTATTTCTGTTAAATTGAAACAAGAATTCTGTTTACCGGAAGCTGTAATGAAAACTACATAACTGTAGAAATTTATAAATATGTGTACGGAGTTTAATTGAAATAAAAACTGAAATTTCTGCTGAATAGTTCAGGCATCAGTCTTACATTAATTCGAGAGACTACTCTAAAAGTATTCATAATAATCATATTGGAGTCATAGTTAAATGTGTGGATATTTAAAAATGTAATTAAAGGAATATGGTCATGCTTAAAATGCAAAACAGTGTAACTATAAAAATGACGATTTCAAATGTTTGATTGACAATTAGGAATAACTTGCAAAGAACAATGATTAATCCTAAATAGTGTTTGTCAAAGGCAGTCAAAGTAAATTTAATGTGGTTGACGTCTTGAGAAAAAGTAAATTGTGACGGGGATCATACTTGTTTGTAATAAACAATATACAATTCGGTTTTATATGAAAGGTTTTCACAAATATCTTGTTGTTAATATAAACCATCGACTTAACGTAACCCCATGAAAACTAATCCTGCTTGAGCGATGTTGTCATTACCGATCTTCCCCTTAAATAGATCAGTTGTTTGACTCTATTGCAAGTGGCATCATCTTGTTGGAATCACATAACACTGATGTGAAGTCCATCCACTTCTGTCTTAAAATAATCATCCAACATGTCACGATATCGTACGCCATCATTTTCACTGGAGGACAAATATGGACCAGTGCGCTGTGGTAAAGAAACGTTTTTTTATACCCTACACCACCATAGTGGGGAGGGTATTATGCGTTTGTGCAGATGTTTGTAACGCCCAAAAATATTAGTCTAACACCCACCTTAAAGTATACCGATCGACTTAGAATCACTTTCTGTGTCGATTAAACGATGTCCGTCCGTCCGTCTGGTTGGCTCGCTGGATGGCTGTCCATGTAAACCTTGTGCGCAGAGTACAGGTCGCAATTTTGCAGATATTTCGATGAAATTTGGTACATATTATTTTTTCGGCCCAAGGACCAATCCTATTGAAACTGGCTGAAATAGGTCCATTATTTCACCTAGCTCCCATACAAATGTCCTTCCGAAATTGGACTTTATCGGTCATAAATATTTAATTTAAAAATGTATCTCCACAAATTGCGCTCCAAATAAGTTTTATATATACAAAATTCATGTGACCAAATTTTGTTACGATCGGTCCATAATTAGTCATAGCTCCCTTATAGACCGGCTTCCGAAAATCACTTTAACATGCATAAATCGCTTAAAAATGTTGGTATACTCACAAAATTGAACACATTAAACTTTCATATAGACAAAAATCACACGACCTAATTCCATGGTGATCGGTCCATAATTGGTCATAGCCCCCATATAAGGTCCACTTCCGAAAATCACTCAAAAATATAAATTATTGAAATTTTAAAAGAAAAATGTTTTTGCTCTTTTAATTAGTGTAGGGTATTATATGGTCGGGCTTGACCGACCATACTTTCTTACTTGTTTTTTTTTTGGAAATAATTCGGTATTCCATGAACTATTAGAGATATTGTAACGAAATTTAACAAAGTTGGAGCTGAGGTACTTTTGAGTTGATTTGCAGTGTCTGGTATTCGTAGGCGGAATGGTGGCCAGTGTGTGGCCCCACAAATGATCCCCAAATAAGCGTGCAAAATATTGGGTTTTGTTTTGAAACATTTGTACAATATAAATTTATTCAAAGTATTGGCCATTGTTAGCCATGGCCTTTTCCCATCATTCTAGCAACATATGGATTACGAGCCAAAAGCACTGCTCATCTTTTGAGACCAAGAACGAATCAAGCCAATTTTGGATAGTCTCTTCCAAAGTGAAGCGTCTGGGATACGCTTCACTTTGGACCATAGACCGTTCTGCATCGATGAATACAAACAGTATTCAGACGAGGTAAAGTCTGGACTATAAAGCGGCTGAGGCAAAACTTCCCAAAAACTTCATTCTAAATGCTTTTTAACAGGTATTCCAACATGTGGCCGAGCGTTGTCATGGAATATTACGGTTTCAAGTCTGTCATTTTTCGGCCGATGCTCGCTTCAAACGAATCAGTTGTATTCGGTACAGGATCCCTGTGATTGTCTGGTCAGATTTCAGCAGCTTATAGTAGATAGGAGCCTTTTGCTCCCACCAAATACAATGAATTACCTTAGCGCCATTGATATTTTGGTTTGTTGTCGAGTCGGCTGGTTGATCGGACTTTAAACACGATCTCTTACACTTTGGGTTATTGTAATGGATCCATTTTCCATCGTAAGTAATGATTCCAGCATGCAAAGTCGTCTTTCAAGGTCTTTCGGCTTCAATTCGTATGGTACTCCATTTCGCAACTTTTGGATGAATCCTGCTGCTCGCAAACGTTTTGAAATTTGCTGATTGAGTAGCTTCCAATCATTTGGTAAGCTCTTGATGAGTATTTCAACAATTTTCATGGAGTAATTCCTCCAATTCATGATCTTCAAACTTTTTTCGCGATCTTTATCTTCCGTGTCAAGATCATCACTTTTGAATCGCACAAACCATCCCTCGCACATTGTAACCAATGGAACGCATGACTTATACTTCCAGGTGTTGCCACAGCTTTTCATATATATTTGTCAATTCTTCACCAAAGTCTAACTATGCAAGAGATTAAACATTCTAAATCCTGACATTCATTCTTCTGAATTTCTTTGAGACTAGTCACACGCATGATAGTCATATTAACATCCGTTGTAATCATGTTAAGAGATGAGTGGCAGTCAATGACTGTTTTTATTAGGAGAGACATGGATTCAAAGACCACACTGTCGGCACAAATGTCAGAAAATGCATTAAGGGCTGCTTAGTTGCCACAATATCTGCCAGCAAGACATTGCAGTTTTTCGGCTTCCTTCCTCATATATAGAGTTTGGATAGAGTGTCTTGCTTATTGATTAAGCCAATAATTCAAAAAAGAAGATTAATCGCTCAAGATGATTTTTTGATAAAATTCAGGATTCTCCAACTTTTGCAGATTACATTCTGCTTCAGTTCCGAAATTCAATTCATCCATGAGCCTTAATAGTGTATTGCGTTGAAACTTGGAAAAAATATTATGGAAGAAAGTGTTTGGGAACATCCATTTAAATTTTCCAACATTGACAGGAAAGGTAGTAGGAATTTTCCTTGTTGTGTATTGTTCTAACAATTTGGGTGAATGAGACTCCGGAACGTCCAATTACCGTGTGAATATTGGTGGTGTAAACTGTGAAGAAATCAAGCTGTAAGTGTAGCTGTGTAGTTTTTGTGTTGCATTGTTTGAGATGTAACACTATTATTCGATTCGTAATCTTCAGCTCTCAATCGGCAAACTACGATTTGTTGTCCAAGATAAGCTCCTTATTACAATCCGACGAGATTAAACTGGATTAAACGCAGAGCCCACTTCCAAAAATCACTCAAAAATATAAATTATTGAAATTTTAAAAGAAAAATGTTTTTGCTCTTTTACTTAGTGTAGGGTATTATATGGTCGGGCTTGACCGACCATACTCTTACTTGTTTAACAAATATTTGATCGCCATCCGATTAGATAAATTCTTAGGCAGTTTTAGATTTTCGACTTCCAAATTTAAAAGAATATAATAGGATCACAAATAAAAATAGAAGGGTTAAATAAACAGCTTATCAATCTTTATAAGCAGTTGTAAGATCTCAGCTTAAATTTTCAGAAATATTTTTAGTTCAAACTACATAGTTACTCGTACTTTGATTAAAACAACATTTTATTAAGTACTGACTAAATTAAAAATGTATTTATCTAGCAACAATATCTAACGGCTTATACAATACTTAGTTTTACACAATTGCTCTCAACTGATTATTTATTCAGAACGAAAGAAAAACAATCAAGTGAAAACAACTGCATGGATTCTTATGAATTTTTTGAATTTTTATTTGTGCAAATATAAAACTTAATAAAAATGTAACTTATGAAAAATTATTCCGCATGTGTTACGATTATAGAAAAAAAAGTAGGAAAAAAAAAGTGAACAAAAATCTTAAGAAAAATATACAACTTTGTAAGCTGGAATTTAATTTATGCGAAAAATTTAAAATGTCATCTACACATAAATTACATACATACGATCACATAAACAAACACACTCTTAAAACTATTTGTATAATTTTATTTATTTATTTTTATTTATTTTAACTTACACTTACTTTTTATTGTATCTATGTAAGGGAGTGTTATACGTTAAGGAAGAAGTTTGTAACAATTCTATATTGAAATCACTTTCTCAGAGTCCCATAATTGAAAGAAAGGTATGAATTTGTACTAACTCTTCTTATGAAATACGATACAGAATAAATAAAATATCGTTTTATGCCGAAATTGTCATGGTATTCAAACTTGTTTTGGAATGTATCCACCTTACATTCCGAAACAAGTTTTAAATACAAATTTTAAAGAAGATTAAAAAGCTACATGGCTATTCCAAAAAAAATACTTTTATCGAAAATTACTTTCCGCAAAAATAAAATGAGCATAAATCTCTTCCGTTTGATTTCAAGTTAACCTTCTAAATACGTAAGGGCACTGCTACACGTTCAATATATATTGACTGCGATCCAGTGTCGCGATATTTATGGAACGTGTAGCATGTAGTATTGATGGATCGCGATCCAAATCGCAGAATAACCTCATTTTGCGTGATCCATTACAATGGATCCAAGGATCACAATATATATTGAACGTGTAGCAGTGCCCTAAAATAAGTTAAACTCAGTCACCTAGCTATTATGTTAAGTACACTTTAAAAAATAATTCAGATCCAACACTCAGAGGAACGATCCGCAAACTCATTATATAGGAGACATGTTGCTACAAAATTGTTATGTTCAATTTGTATATGGATTATAAGCGTTTCCTATCTTTTAATTTAAATAAAACAAAGTGTGTGTGTGAGATATCCTCGATTTTTTTTATTCGTTTGAAAGGCCTTCCGATTTTTTTATGTATGGAATACATATATATTAGAGGGAATTTAACTGATGACATGGTTTGTATTGGCTTTAAGGGCAGCTGTGGTTTGTGGCTCATTCGGATCTGCGACTTAAGAAAACGCCACAAGAGAGAGTCTAACGGGGTCAAGTCGCACCGCTTCACATAACCTCCACGTGAGAAGATCATGCCATCAAATCGCTCGTGCAGAATGTCCAATGTGGCAAGTGTCCTTATCATCCAATTCAGGTCTTGAATGTCATATGGATTGGTATCGTTCCAAACTCGGCAAATTTGTTTGTTGACGTACCCATTCATCCAGAAATGGCCCTCATCACGTAAAATATCCGAAGTACGCGGAAATTTTTCCCGAACAGAACACCCCTTTTGATAAAACAATTTTAATATTTGCTCGACATTATGGCCGCTATCACCGGTCAATGTACTGAAGTACCTATTGGAAGACCTTTTATCATCGTTGGAATATGTATACAGATCCAGTAGTTTTTCCATTACCTCCAGAAGTAACAATGTTGGAACGATTGTTTTGACCAAATTATTGGTCAATTTTTAGTTTTTATTTTGAAACATTTCTACAATATACATTTTTTCAAAGTATTGGCCATTGTTAGCTATGACCTTTTCTCATTTTTCTGAAAACATGTGGATTCCGCTTCAAATGTACTGCTCATCTTTTGAGGCCAAGAACGATTCAATCCAATATCGGAATACTTTTTAGCAGATATTGCAACAGCGTTGTCTTGATGGAATATTACGGTTTCATGATCGCTTCAAACGAATCAGTTGCGTTCGGTACAGGTTTCATTTGATGGTCCGGCCAGATTTCAGCAGCTCATAATAGATAGGACGCTTTTGGTCCACCAAATATCCATGGTGCATTCCCTTAGCTCCATGGATATTTGGCTTTGGTGACGATTGGGCTTGTTAGCCGGATTACAGATATGATCTCTAACGCTTCGGGTTATCGTAATGGATCCATTTATTATTGCAAGTAATGATTCGGTGCAAAAATTATTTTCTGTTAAAGCGTTCAAACATCATTTCGGTCTCTCGGCTGCAATTCATATGGTACCCAATTTCTTTTGGATGAATTTTGCTGCTTGCTAACGTTTGCTGATTGAATAGCTCCCAGTGATTTTGCCAGCTCTTCAGTCTTCAAACTTTCCAATCCAATTGTAGTGAGTACGACTATTTACACAAGAATGTAATTTGTTTTGCTGATTATAGGCATCTTGTTCACGATTCTCCCATATTTTTAGATCGATTGGACGGTGAATCGCACAACACACTACTAGGAAATTCGAAATCTTTCCTGTAACCTTCAGTATAAGGAAATTAAAATCAAATGTCTGCACAAACTACCCAACCCATCTGTACTCAATTCTATAATATATTTTGCTAATTTCAACACTATACACTGCACGGGTAGGAATTATACCCTGTTTGCTGTAGGTCTAAAGAGAGCAAGTATCACAAGACCATATAAGCCTTTACAATTTGTCTAAGATTAGCGATGGCTTAACCTCACGGTGCTCTCAAAACTGGATAGAATCAATGCGTCTATCACCACCATTGTGTGACTTGCAAGGACCACACAATTGGTAACTTCTCATACATTAACTGTACAGATCAATACACAATCCCCTTTCTCGTAGACTCGTGCTGCCTAATCCCAGCCATCCGCAGATAGCTAGTCGATTAGTAAGACTAGGAAAATTATCGAAGTAGCAACATCCGGCCTAGTAATCCTCAGCTTTTGAAGCTGACCAATAGAAGTCCAAGTGTGTGTTTCTGACACCACACACAATAGACCTTGACCGAGAACCAATCCCAACGATCAGTATATCAGGAACGACACCACCTCAATACGTTTCCTGAGCACAGCGCCAATTGCTATCTGCTACTTTCAATGGCTCTGTTGCTTCGGCTAACAGTACCTAGTAAAATACAATTGTTTGCCAGAAATGTGCTTTAGGTTTTAAACCACAGCCACCACGTGTTCACCAAAGTGGACTCACCAATGATCCAACAGGACAAGTCCTTTCGGCAAGGGATCCCCATGGCACTAGATAAAGTCTCTAGTCAAATGCGAATTTCGATGGATTCTTACCTCGGTGTCGCCCCATATTTTCCCATTGTCTCTGTATGATCCATGGAATTAGTTCTATCGAAGTTCTCAAGTAAGACATATCTTTGTGACAGAGAGTGTGCTATGTTATCCGGTCTTAAGGGAGTTTTTGCTAAATTTCTTCTATACCAATCTTTTCATGTCAATCTTAATTACCAAAATGTTTCGATTTGTTGAATATTCTACTACATTTCCTGTGCATATCATCAGTAGGTCACAGAACCGTTGAACAATCGTTCCACTTTGGAACTGGCATAGGCCCATTATTTGGTTGTCCTACTAAACATCTGCACTATCTCATAATATCTCCATCAACTATTCTGTAGGGCATTAAAAAGACAACAAAATATTTATAATAAAAAAAAAAACGCTAGACATGTCTTAAGCATTCATTTGGTATCATTGGACAGTGTCTGATTTTATTTAATTTTTTTTTTGTCAAACTGATACCTTTTTGAGGCAAAAGAGTGTATAGACCTTATAATATTTCCCAGGCGATTTTAGGCGTGAATCTATTTAGTTTCCTATTCAATAAGCAACAAAAGCAGCAGCAGCTACAGAAAGCTGCAACATCGTCAACCATGGAACGCTGCAACATGGAAATACAGAAGAAAAAATAAAATAACTGAACACAAACAAAACAACAACTTGTCTTAAAGAAGAGTGTGAGCAATAGATTTCAGCTCATTGAATGGATTGTGTTGTGTTGTTGTGCTGCAACAGCAGCAGCAGCAAACAACAAAATATAGATACAATGTTGTTTGTGTTAAATGTATGTTAAAAATTTATATCGCTCATGTTTTATGCGCATGCTTAAACGTTTGAAATGTCGTTGGTTTTTTCGTTGTTGTTGTTGCTGCTGTTGTCGTTTGTACGATTTGTTTGACTGTTTCTTTGCTGTTTGTTTGAAGTCGTACAGATGAGCTTTTTAAGTTTTTAACTGAAAAGTATTGTACTTTTTTGTTGCTGTTATTTGTTGTAAGCAGCAATAGCAGCAGTTTAATGCCGGTAGCAAAAACACTCAACATCGAATGATTTTTATTGATGTTACAACAACATCAAAAACAACAACAGCATTAACTTAAATAAATTCGTATTTGGTTGTTGGGATGTATGTTGGGTACCTCTTAACATGTGTTGTGCTCAAGTCGATTGCTTTGACACCTAACATCGTTTTGCGCTATTGTTATGTTTTTTGTGGTTGCTGTTGTTGTTGCTTTTTTTATGGCTAATACTCTTGTTGTTGTTACCTCTCGCTACTTGCCCCAAAACGAGGGTTAATTGCTAAGGAACTTTTTACATTTTGAATTGGTTGGAATATTTTCGGATAAGTACGTATATGGGTTTTATTCTGTCAAATAGATAAGGAACTGGATTTAATATTTATACCCTACCCTACTATAGAGGGACCTTCTATCAATTTCCATCGGGGCATTGCAATGTACTTACGCGATGAAGTTGTGTACAAGTGCCAGCAATCTTTAAGAACATATGATGCAGAATTTAACTGTCTCTGGATTAAGTTCAAAATCAAGGCACGTTATTTGCACATCGGGTTTCTTTATAGAAATCCAAATGCAACAAGCTTCGATGCGCTTTCCAATTCCATATTGAAGATTCTTGAGAGTTGTCCGAGCAGTGAAATTGTAGTACAGAAGGCCAATATGTTGAGCTACTCGCCGAGCACAACCACATTGCGCAATTAGTGAATGAGCCAACACACATTTCATGTGTTGAAGAACTCCAACATAACACTCTTGACCGTTTTCTCACCACACATCCTGTAAAGTACGAAGTGGATGTTCTTTCACCTCTCGGTAATTCGGATTATTATACCATTTCCACATTATTTTCGCACTCAGAACTTCGCAATGTTTCACAAACAGCTATGAAATGTTTAATTTTTATCTACGAAAAGGCTTGTTGGGCTGAGCTCAACAATTTCTTTCGGCATTTTAATTGGAAATCTTTTTTTCCAAGACAATAACGAATGGCGGAATGAAGACTTTCATTCCATCAACGAAATCTTCGATTAAATAGACGTAGACAAAAATCTTGGTTTAATAAGACGTTCAAAACAGCAATCAGATCTAGAGAGGAAGCATTCAGAACTCAGAAACTGATTCGCTACGCAAAAAGGCGAGATCTAAGTGTGTCAAAGTACTAAGGCGCGAAAAAGCTCTACACGATCAACGCCTTCTGCTCCCCGAGGTAGTAAAATCTTTTCGTAATTCGTTAACAGAGTAAAGAATAAAGCTAGCTGCTCAATTTCGACTCTTTTAAAGGATGACGAAACATTCAATGAATTATTTTCAAGTAATTCTCACTTGCCGGAAAGTGATCAACCACTGCTCGAACTCGAAAGAGTATTAGTGACTATTGACATTAGCTAACCTTTTCATAACTTCATATCATGCCGTCGAATTTCCTGAAGGTTGCTAATGTCACGCCAATTAATGAAAAGGGAGAGGCTTCTCGAGCGCGTACAGGAGAGGTGTTAGTTGGGTATCCAACTCTATTTATTAGATGGAGCGCAATGTGGCCTGCGTTTCCCGCTTCTGTCGGTTCTACAATCGAATGTGTTCTGATGAAATTTGGGAACTTGTTCGTCATACCCACAGATTTTTACATAATACTTGTTTTTCATCAAGAACACATCCCGATTGGTCAGTAGACCGCACAACACACTACAGGGACAATTCGTTCTTTAGCCGTACTGTCCGTATGTGGAACAAACTTCCCACTAAAGTGTTTCCTGTAATTTTCAATGAGTACAGGAAAGTTCAAATCGAATGCCCACAAGCACTGCTACCTTTTTACTCCTTTTCATAACCTATTTTCCTTGTGCTGCTCCAAGAAGAAAAAAATATCATAACAAAAATACATAGACTGAAACTTTTAGAGAAATCGGAAAACGTTAGCTTTCATGACAATAAAGTGGGGCAGAATCAGAAATAAATCCATTTATAATCGACTGATCCGATTAACATAAAGTTTCACACAGGCGTAAGAGTGCAGCATTCACGTTTATTTGAAGACACTCCTCAAAGGCCTCTTACAGCGCCCTCAGGAGCGGTACTGTGGGGTCTCAAAGAAGGGCACCTCGACATTTTTAAATGATTGCGATTTTCTGTGGTTCATTTAAAATCAAGAATTTTAATATATTCTTAAAGACCATGTGTTATTCATTTCTTATAGTTATCTCTCCATATTTTGAAATTTCACCTTGGTCCAGTTTTTTATGCTAAAAGTTTAAAAGCAATACCTTTAAGAATAAAAAAGTAATCTATTTGAATTATTAAAATACGGTAAATTTTGAATTCGTGATTTCTTTGAAATATAAAATATTTAAAATATCCTTTTACTGGTTTTCCTATGCCCTTCCTTCTTTAACCAATTTTGTAACGAAATTTTGAATTTAAGCTAAGTCTTCTAAAATTCCTGAGCTGGACTTCCAAGACGAACAACAGTTTTAGATACTATGAGATATTCCAAATCAAAAATATTATTTTACTAGACAATTTACTTCTGTATTCACTAAAAATAATTCTTTTATATAGAATATGCTCTTTTCGAGTCTAAAAAATAAAACTTTAAAGTGAATATTACAGACATTTCGAAGAATATTGGGAGAAGGAAATTCAATTAGATCTCAACGTAGTCTTCTGGGCCAGATGGTATAGCAGCACTGGTCTTGAAGCTGTGATCTTCGACGCTAGATCGTCCAATAGCTAACCTTTTCAGCACTTATTAACGTGGCGGAAAATTTCCTGTATGTTGGAAAGTTAATGTAACGCCCTAAAAAGGGAGAGGCTAACAACCCTAAAACTTATCACCCATTAGCAATTTTATCTGCACTTTCCACAGTTATGAAGAATATGGTTAATCCTTTGACGCATATGGGACACCGGTGTCACAAATGTTTAACATTAGATATTTTATTTTTGTAATCAATTGCAATACAAACCGACTATTTATAAACAAAACTTAATTTTCTCTGAAGTTTGGTACCTCTGATCAGGAAAAGTAAAACAAATAATTCAATTTTATTTTTGATAATTTCGAAGTTTTTTTTTATAATATTAAAATGTGATTTCTAATACATTAGTGCAGTTTCAAAGCAGTTTTTCGATTGATTTTGTTAGAATGGCAAGTAAAGATTGTGATTAAATTGATTTTTGCTAAAAAGATGATTTTGAACTATCCGCAACACGAGATTTCTTGTAAGGGACACCGGTGTCCCAATATGCATGAAAGGTCGAGAATGTGGAAATTTTCCCTTCAATGTTTTATGATGTTTATATACATTTTTTATATATTTAGGCCTATAAAACTACTAGAATATTCCGAAGCTACTGGTCCACTGAACCAGATATGGGGGTGACATCTATAGCTTCTGTTATGCCTCTTTCACGGTTTGAGGAACTAAGAAGAAATTTACTGTAACAATAGTCGCAATTATTAACTCTTGAATTTAGACAAGCTTTAGTACGCCTTACCATCAACATCCATAACTAAAAAAGGGTAATGGAAAAAAAACTTCACGTAAACGATGTCTGCAATGAGCTAAGAGTGAAATACGCAATGTGCATTTATGCTTCATATCAAACAGAAATTTTTTTGTAGCTTTTTAATCCTTAAAATAAGCAATAAAATATGTTTGTCTAATTAAAATCAATGTTTTATTTCAGTTTGAAAATGTATTTATTACCTCCTAATACTAATTTCTCAGTTCAGGGATAGTTGGCCCTTAATGCATATTGGGACACATTTGTCCCAAGAGATTTTCAGTAATCTACTTACATTTTTTATATATGTTTAAAATAGCTCTTAATACCGTGCACTCAGATTCTCAAAAACTTTTGCGTAGAAGTTTTGTGCGTGAAAGGGTTAAGTACCATACTGTGAAATATTTAGAGTTCAATAATCTACTCAACGACCGCCAGTATGGCTTTCGTAGAGGACGCACTATGGGAGACTAGGTGTTGTTCCATTCCAAAGTAAAGTGGTGGCTTTACATAATTCCAAGGCTTTCGATAGAGTGTGGCATGGTGCACTTTTATCAAAACTTATTGCTTTCGGTCTCGGTTTATATCGAGCTTTCTCAGAGATCGCACTATAACTACGAGTTGTTATAGATGGAATCTCACCAAACAAGTTCAAGACAGAGTGGTAACATAAGGTCCCGTCCTTTCTCCTACTCTATTCCTTATTTGTCTCAATGACCTTCTACGTCAGATGACAGCAACATTTGCCATACATATTCATTCAGTTATAGACCAAGCCTGTCGGAGATTGGGACAATGAGGCAAAATATAAATGATTTCCTTAATTGGGACCTTGTGACAATCTCAGAATGGGGTCGTTTTCAACGCTCGCAAGCCTCAGTGTTGCATAATGACACAAAAACGACCGACAGACCATGTCGCTTCATCTGTATTTATTGTGGAATCAGGCGCTCTTGATGTTCTGGACATGAGAATACAATGCGATGTCCGATGGTCTAAACACATTTTTCAAGTGTCGTAAGAAGCATTCAAGTGTCTCGGTTTTCTGAAACGAAGTAGGAATTACTGCAATCCATCTGATCTTCCCACTACTTGCACCACCTACATATGTATATCCGACCGAAAATAGAATACAACTTCCAAAGTCTATTTTGAGCTTCTCGACCGCGTAAAGGAGACGGCGAAGGTTATTATTGGTGACAGTAGGGTATCAAACTCTATTGGTTCCCTGGAGCACCGACGCAGTGTGGGCTATGTTTCACTGCTCTATCGGTACTATAATGGAATGTGTTCTGATGAAATTAGGGAACTTGTTCCTGATACCCGCAGATTTTTGTGTTCTTGATGAAAAACGTATAGTTTTTCACCAAGAACACAACCCTTTATGGTCGATTGGCCAGTTAACCGCACAACACATTACAGGGAAAATTCGTTCTTTAGCCATAGTGTCCGTAAATATGAATGTTAAATCGAATGTCCGCAAACACTACTCCCTCTTTCTTCCCACACATAACCCATTTTCCTAGTTCCAACTCAATGCTTTGCATGAGTAGGTGTAATCCCCTGAGTGCTGGTAAAAGAGAAAAAGTTTTAGTCGAATCAAAATTCTAAAATCTGTTATAAATTGGAAAAAAAACTTAAAATATTATTTCAGTTAACTTACCAATTCGACTACTTGACATATTTCTCATAAGATTTGAACAATTTCATTCCATACTTAAGACATACACATTCCTTATTGATCTCGGAATAATGTATGTAATATGGTTTGGATTTTATAATCCTATTCCATTATTCCAAACGTTAGTTCTTTCTCCACCCCTCTCTATCATATCATCCAACCATCCATCGAGTAGCTACGCTGGCTGGTAATCGTAAAGTCAAATTGAATGTTTATAAAAGACTGAGTAAGTAAGAGTAAGTACTCATATGTGTAGTATGAATAGTTGGGTATGAATGCATTTCCAGCATCTGTTCCCAAGAGACAAAAACCGATCATCGTGCCCGGGCAATAAACACATTAACGCATTATTTAGTTGTCAACATACGGCAGAGTTAAGTTCGCATCATCAGATAGACTTTTTACTTTTAAGCAATATTTATTTATTTTACTTTACTTTACTTTTTTTCGATTTTTTTTATTGTTTATAATTTTTTATTATGTTTTCTTGTTGTTGCAACAAATGTTGCTTGTTACAATGATCTCGATTAGTATATTAGTTTGTGTGTCTTCGTTTGTTTGTTTGTTGTTGGTGGTGCTGGTTGGAAAGAATCTTTGGTAGCTATTGGAGTTCTGATGATACTAAAAGCCTCTCTAGTAGCTCTGGTAGTGATCGGTAGTCGGTGGACTGGCGGCGGCTTGTAGTGTTTGATGTTGGCAAAACATTGTTTTGTAGATGTGATACACGCCTTTTGTCATCGTCATGATCGAAAATGATGTTGCTGTTGCCGATGATGATGATCATCATGGGTTTGTCGGTTTGTTCATTGGAATTTTTTGGAGACATTTTTAACCTGATTTGGTTTGTGAGAGTTGTTCAACAAGATCTTATTGCCGCTTAAAAGAGAATCACAATAAATTCCGCATGTATATTCATGGCAATAATAATAATAATTGTGCCGTACTTAGATGCTTGCTGCTACATTACCAGCACCATGAGCAGTAACATGTAAACGGCCTTTTTGGTTTAAGAACAAACAATGTACAAGTTCTAAATTGATTAAGAATTGTTTGGAAATTTGATCACTTTAAATAGAAAGAAATCCTTTGGGAACAAATGTTGTAGTTCAGCTTGTAAGTCTGTTTGACATTCTAATAAAACCTTAAGATGTTTAGGTTTGTCTGGAGTACGAAATAGGAAATCGATTAAAATATGTTTGGAAATTCAATCATAGTTTTATTATGAACTAACTCTTAAATGGAGAGCTATTAATTGGTTCGTGAAAAGTAAAACTATGTTTCTAATTTAAATAGTTTTTTAAAGAAGGAAATTCTGGAACATAATTTAATCCAAAGCAGGCAAGCAGAATCCTTTAAAATTTCTAGAGCATTTTATTTAACAGCAAATTGTTTATGTATTTTGTAAGTAAAATATATATTTTGCCAAATAATAAATAGCAACACAAATGATCAACTGTCAACACATCCTTTAAAAAAACATATGGTCCTCTTTATAAACCCCCCCATGGAGTTAATTATTAAGGACACATTTCTACTCTCACATTTTACAACACCATAGCAACGCCTCCAAACTGAAAATGAATGTAATTTTTTGCAAACTTCTCTTCAAGTACTGTGTGAATTTTTTTTAATAATCCTTATTGAATATTTTAGATAACAATAATGTTATTTGTTGTCGTTTTTGTTTGTTTTATTTTTAAGAGGATTATAATGACTCTCCTCTGCCTTATCAGCAACAATAATTTTTGCAACTAAAACATCGATCTTATTGTATTTTCATCTGTTGAGAGCGAGAGAGCAAACACAATTGTAACACTACTGCTAACTATTGTGACAAATGATGAATGTTCTTTTTGTTTTCGATCACTGCTGGAGATCAGCTAATTTATACAAATGTGTTTGTTTCGTTTGTGCTGTTTACTTTTGTTTTTGCCACATAAAAGTGGTGTGATCGGAAAATATAATGGAATTTTAAGTAGTTTTGCAGGATAACACTGCTAATACTAAGGGAATAATGCAAAACTGGAGGATTAATATTGGTTTTTTGTAAAACATAGAATATACAATAGAATATTATCTCTTAAAATAACCTATTTTAGTAAAATTAATAAATAAATATATGAAAATTTCCACCACCAAAATTATGACGGGTATTTTGACACCGAGGAGATAATGTGCACTCTCCTACCTTAACTTCTAAATATACCCCAAATTTGGAGTTATATTAGGTGTTTAACTTAAAAATGCGTTGTTTTTTTAATTTTATTTTTTTGATACATTTGCAGAATTAAAAACAAGTAAGAAAGTATGGTCGGTCAAGCCCGACCATATAATACCCTACACTAAGTAAAAGAGCAAAAACATTTTTCTTTTAAAATTTCAATAATTTATATTTTTGAGTGATTTTCGGAAGTGGGCCTTATATGGGGGCTATGACCAATTATGGACCGATCACCATGAAATTAGGTCGTGTGATTTATGTCTATATGAAAGTTTACAATGTTCAATTTTGTGAGTATACCAACATTTTTAAGCGATTTATGCACATTAAAGTGATTTTCGGAAGCGGGTCTATATGGGAGCTATGACTAATTATGGACCGATCGTAACAAAATTTGGTGACATGAATTTTGAATATACAAAACTTATTTGGAGCGGAATTTGTGGAGATACATTTATAAATTAAACATTTATGACCGATAAAGTCCAATTTCGGAAGGACATTTGTATGGGGGCTAGGTGAAATAATGAACCGATTTCAGCCAGTTTCAATAGGCTTCGTCCTTGGGTCGAAAAAATAATATGTACCAAACTTGATCGAAATATCTTCAAAATTGCGACCTGTACTCTGCGCACAAAGTTTAAATGAACAGCCAGTCAGGCGGACATCGTTTAATCGACTCAAAGTATTGGCCATTATTAGCTATGATATTCTCCCATGTTTCTGGAAACATATGTGTTCCAAGCCAAAAGAATTGCGCATCTTTTGAGGCCAAGAACGAATCAAGCCAATTTCGGATACTCTATTCTGAAGTGAATTGTGTTCCAGAGAGAGCGTTCTGCATGGATCGAAACAAATAGTAGTCGTACGGTACAAATCTTATATTGACTATAAGGCATGTGAATCAAAACTTCCCAAACACTTCTTTCTAAATAGTTTTTTAACAGGATCCCTGTGATGATCTGGACATCTTTCTTAAGATCATAATAGGTAGCACAATTTTTGGTCCCACAAAATACAGAGCATTACCTTAACGCCATTGATATTTGTGTCGGTTCGGCTGGTTAGCCGGGCTTCACATACGATCTCTTACACTTCGGTTTATCGTAATGGATCCATTTTCCATCGCTGATTTGGTGCAAATATGATTTTTTTTTATAGTTAAATAGTTAAAAATTTATTATTTGTGTATATTTTCAATATGCTATGTATGTATGTCTTTTATCAGCCACGGACTAAATGTGTTCCACATAAAATATTGACTTTTTCCGTGTGATCGCTAATAACATTTTCTAAACAAAAGAGTTAATTTTTGACTCTAAAATTTAGAGGAATGTTGGGATTCCTTTTCGTAAAATATGAAAACGTTATAAGTTTCTTAGGAAAATTTGTTTCTAGGAAGCAGAGAATAATAAAGTTTTTTGGCCCAAACAAAGTGAAAATTAAAAAATATCTCAATTTTCAAAATTACAACAACATCAAGCAACTGAGTGAAATATTTGTATTTTTACGCTGTATTACGCTCTATTGTTTACATTGACGAAAATCTTCGTAATCTGAACAATATGAACGCTCATCGCTGCCCTATACCGCCATAGTGGGGAGTGATGTTTGCAACGTCCAAAAATATTAGTCTTAAAGTATACCGATCGACCCAGAATCACTTTCTGAGTCGATTTATATTTAAAAAACCGCCGCACCCGATTATGGTGGACTTTTGGAATTTTTAAATTCGTATAAAAAATACAAACAAAAATAGAAATTTAACATGCGCAATGAAGAAGTGTTGTCGGGGGCCCAGGGGTCCCCGAAATAGGACACCTCGGGTATGATCTAATTTTAAAACGATCCAATTTCTTCGTCTGTGTTATGATTTCAAAAAAATTACATATAAAGAACTTCCTCGTCGTGCACTACAAAAAACCTCGTAGCTATCAATTATCTCTTATAACTTATAGCTATCAATTATCTATATATATAAAGGAGTAACGATACTGACTGACGGACTGACTGACTGACTGACTGACTGACTGACTGACTGACTGACTGACTGACTGACTGACTGAATGACTGACTGACTGATTCATCATCGCACAGCCCAAACTGCTGAAGCTAGAATCACGAAATTTTAACTGTGGGTTCCTCCCTCCCCAAAACGATCCGATAATAAGGGATTTTTGGAAATTCGAACGTTTAGGGGGTAAAAACGGGTAAATTCGGTAACCTTATATCTTCAAAACTAATAAAGATACAAAAAACTTAAAATTGCATGTTACTTCATCTAAAAAATAAGCTGACAGGTGTTTCGTACTTTTTCGAAATTCGAACATTTTAGGGGAGAAAACGGGTAAAAACTGTATTTTGGTACTTTTTTTGCATCGTATGTATCTTTTAAACCAATAAACATAGAAACAAATTTCAAATAGTATTCTTTACTTACTTACTTTTTCATAAAATATGTTTTTCTATAATTTGACATAGACATACGAATATTTTATTATGAGCTCCCACCACGATACAGAAATTTATTTGAATTAAATTTTACCAAAGCAATGGGGATAAAAAAGGTACCAAAAAGGGGATAAAATCGGGAAAATACATTTTATTGAAATTATTAAGCCAATTTTGATAATTTTTTAACATTGGTTTCTGGATTCGTACAAAAATTAACAGGGTGTTATTTGGAACTCGAGTCCAAGGTGTATATTGGGCCAAATCCGGGTAAACAGTTTGGTACTTTTTTTAAAACATATTTTTTCTTGGGCACATTAACACAGATTTTAATATTTTGAGACATGTCTGAAGCAATTTTTTTAAAGTTTGAACTTGATTTTTTCAAGGAAGAAAAGGGAAATTGGTACTTTTCTCCTAATGGTACTTTTTTTAATATTTTAAATTATTTCACTTATCGACATTAAAGTTAGCTGATATGTATCTGAGTGAAGTTTGTGTTAGAAATAGGGTACAATATTTAGGTACAAAAATGTGAGAACTGAACTATAGGTACTTTTTTATTCATCTAATGGTACTTTTTGAATTTTATATGACAATGGACTTAGAAACATGAAATTAAGCATATATGGTCCTAAGTGAGTGTGAATTTTAGGGGGAGACTTTTTGCTACTTTTTCTTTATTCGACTTTTTGTAATTTCTTCACCAATTAACCTAAAACCATGAAATTAAGCTTATATGGGAGTGAGTGGGAAACCACAACTGGGGGCTTTTTGGAACTTTTTATATATTCTAATGGTACTTTTTGAATTCTCTGCAATAATGGACATAGAAATATGAAATTAGGCGTCTATGGTCCCAAGTGAGTGAAAATTCAAGGCCATACTTCTTGGTACTTTTTCTTTGTTCTCATATGTACTTTTTTGAATTTACTATAATAACGGACCTAGAGTTTCCAAAAAACCGAAGAATTTCAAAACCGCGGTTTCGTTTTTTTCGGTTTTGTGATAATTTTTAAATATTAATTAATTGTTATAGAAACAAAATTAGTTGATAATATAGGAAAGGCTATACAAATTTAAAATTCAAACTATGGTTTAGTGAGTGCGAATTCAAAAGTGATAATCAATGGTACTATTTGTTTATTGCAATGGTACTATTTTATAATAATAAACCTAAAAATTTAAAATTAGGCACACATGATTCTGAATGAATTTGAATTTACAAAAGGTGACTTTAGTGGTAACCTTCTTTTGCATTTTCTATAATAATGGACCCAGAAATATGAAATTAGACATTTACAATCAGATTCACAAAGGGAGACTTAATAGTAAGTACTATTTCACTCTTCTAATTGGGGTGGCGAAGCGCACCGGGTCAGCTAGTCTCTTATAACTTAGGAGAAATTGGCATTTGAAGATTAAATTTTCAACACTTTTGGATCCAAATATTTTCCGATTTTCTCCATTTTTCTTTTATTAGACTAACAACAAATGTATATGTCAAACAAAAAAGAATGGTTTAAAAATCGTGACAGACTTCAAAGTAATATGCATTTGAATTTAAAAATTTTAAAAGGCGATTTTTTTCATAATGTTTGTGAGAAAAGCTGGCTGTCCATGTAAACCTTGTGCACAGAGTACAGATCGTAATTTTGAAGATATTTCGATCAAATTTGATACATATTATTTTTTTGGCCCAGGGACCAAGCCTATTGAAACTGGCTGAAATCGGTCCATTATTTAACCTAGACCCCATACAAATGTCCTTCCGAAATTAGACTTTATCGGTCATAATTGTTTAATTTATATATGTATCTCCCCAAATTGTGCTCCAAATAAGTTTTATATATACGAAATTCATGCCACCAAATTTTGTTTCGATCGGTCCATAATTAGTCATAGCTCCCATATATATTTCCAGATATATTTCCAAAAAAAAAGATGTTTTGCAAGAGCAGCCCAGTTTGGATCTTGAATTTATTAAACATTTGTATACTTGGACGTTTTAAATAAAGTTCGGGAAATCATTGATTTTTGTCAATATTTTAAAATTTCATTTAAATTTATAGATAAATATTATATAGCGGAAATAACAATTTGTAACTCTCAGAATTTAAACCATTATTAGTAAATATATGTTTCTATATACTTATGTGTAGCAACAACAACAACAAGTAGCTGCAAGGGTCCCACATTTAACCCTGAGATCAAAAGCATTCAATCTGCCGGAACTTCCGTTGTGTATGGTTGGTTCGTTAATTGCCCTATCACTCTACAGCGACAACAAACCGTAGCAGCAAAATTCATATAGTTTTAAATTTTCATAAGACAATTCTCATACTAAATGTAGAATTAACGATTATTTAATTCAATAATTTATAACTATGAGGAGGACATAAACACACAATAACACTGACAGACGACAGACACTTATGGACACCAACGAATCTATATGGGTCAATTTAAATGTTTGCGTGTGTTAATGTTAATGTTCTTATGTTTGTTATCAAATGTGAAACTATTAAAGTGTAATAATTGCATTAAATGGTTGTGATGATTTTGTACGAAAACAAATCAAGACAATTGTCAAAGACAAAGACACCAGCAACAAAACATTCACTGTCTCAGCAACAATGAAATAACTAGAAGCAACACACCAAAAATTAACAACAATAAGACACCACCACCACCAACAAGACAGCGACCACCGCACCAGCGCGTTCTTGTGGTTAAATAACGACGACAATTTAATTGACCTCTAAAGGTCAAAATGCCAAAAACTCAAACAATTCAGCACGTTGGAAACGAATTAACTACAATATCAAACAAACAAACAAACAATCTAACCATCAACCAAACAAATGTTGTCAATCCATTAAATATTAAATGACAACTGAAATAAATTGCAATGTACAAATTAATTGTCATTGAAAATTAAACTCTTTAAGGTTAAAATGCAGTGCAATGGAAGAAACAGCTTAAGAAACTGTGAGACTACAAATGGGTTTAATCGAAAAGTCAGATGTTGTGCAGTTGTCAATACAACACTAGTTACTCACTCACTCCCTCACACACTCACTCACTGTGCATAGTGAGAACGAAACCGAAAGCAATCGTACACATAGAACAAAATTAAGCCCTTTAATTGATTTAATTGAATTTTCAAATTGACGCTCCCCTAAAACAACTCTGAGAGTTTATAATTGTTTGATTTTATGTGCTGCACAGTGGTTTAGATGAAGTGTTTGTAAAATTCTAAGAACTGTAACAACTTGGTATCGTGTTATAGTGTTTACATGATCATGAATCGTTCAAGTTTCAAACTGCTTTCATTTACTGAAGAATTTTTGCATTCGATGTTTCTCTGTGGTTTGAATTCCCGATTTGAATGATTCGTACATTCACACAAGTTCTCATGATTTGAATAATCCGCTGACTTTTCTAAACGAATGCCACTCCATTTGCTCTGGAGGTGTCATCGTGCCTTATATTGTGGGTATCAGTGTTATTGTAACTGGTGATCGATACGTATCACGATCAAATTGGTGAATGGCAATTCCTAGTGGTAAGCAGCTGTTAAAAACAACAGCAAGATGGCATATCCCAATAAGATTCCCAGTCGAATTGAATTAGCTATATTCAAAAACTTTAACTTGGATTTACAGTGGTTGACAATACAGTGGAAACATACCTTGTTTCACACTATAATATTGCCACCGCCAAATTTGACAGTCTTTTTTTTGTGTACATAGAGTCTAGTCTCTTTCCCTTGGGTATTCTTAAATTCTAATTGGATTTCAGTCTCGACCCGAGGTTTTTTCTCAGGGCGATTTAAACCAGGACCAGCTTCATTTGCACTGCCGCTAACTTTTAGCTTTTTTTGAAACATTTTATTCAAAGTATTGGCCATTATTACCTATGACCTTTTCCCATCTTTCGGGCAACATATGGATTCCGAGCCAAAATAACTACTCATATTTTGAGGCCAAGAACGAATCAAGCCAATTTCGGATACATTGTTTCAAAGTGATGTGTATCCCAGAGAGAGCGTTATCCATCGATCGAAACAAATAGTATTCGAAGGGACAAGGTCTGGCCTATAAGTCGGGTGAGGCAAAACTTCGAAACCACTTGATTCTAAATACTTTCTCACAGGATGGGTCCAAAAATGGGGATAGAGTGGGCGAAGTTGTCTACATTCCTGAATTTGGGATAAGAATGTCCTTTAAACTCCCAAATGGATGTAGTATTCTTCAGGTCAATGTATCGGCCATTAGCAGAGCGGCCAACTGACACAGATGTAACAGGATATCTGGTAGAGATATTCATATACATATATACTGACAATAAAGCCGCAATCAAGTCAGGAATGCCGTGTATCCTTAAATGTGATGACGAGACATTCAACAGTTGTACTCACTTCGGTATGTGGACACCGGGATAACGAAGGCAATTGTGTTGCTGATAACTTGGCGGGAATAGGAGCCTCGATGTCGGAAGATAAAATAGACTTCATATGTGGGATTCCGCTGTCGACTTGTAAGCAGCGGATAAACATTACATATTACGAACTTGCGCAGACAAGGTGGGGTAATGAATCCACCTGTGCCATTACGAGGATGATATGGACTGCAACGCACGTCGTATCTACTTCGCATACAACGAATAAGACTTAGCAATATGGTGGCGATGATCATCACTTTGGGTTGCCTCACCGTGACATCTGCTGAAGTTGTCAGCATGAGGAGGAGGAAGGACCATCTTCTTTTGGAATCGTCCGGAACTGGGTGATCTACGTGCCAGGCTTTTAGGTTAGCTATTCTTTAGGAATCTCTCCGGGTTATCTGAGAAAGAACTAACTAAGGCATAGACACCTTTATTAGGTAAAGTTGGTGGTTGATAAAACCGAACATGCAGATTGCACCTCATAGTGTCCCAGCAACTGTTTCATGATGGTCTGCATTATTTGAATTCCTTGAAGGTGAGAATTCTTTCTCTCCTCTTATTCCTCCAACTTCCACCTATATTTTACGATTGCCAACATCACTCTTACCAATCGATTTCGCTCTTCATCTCTTTCTATTTTCTTTATCTTCTATTTTTCCACAGGTACAGCTCACTTGGGTAGATTGATCGTTCATGAGACGAAAAGTTTTGGACGGCTGCCTGAATACGCTAATAATACGAATAAGCTAATAGGTAATGCAACATGTGTCCTAGTGTTGTCATGATGGAATATTATGTCTGGCCACATATTCTGGGAGTTTTTCGAACAATACTCGTATACCAATCAGCGAATTACCTTAGCGCCATGAATATTTGGCTTTGGTGTCTATTCGGCTGGTTGGCCTGCCTTCACATACGATCGCCTACGCTTCAGTTATTGCATCGCAAGTAATGATTCGGTGCAAAACTGATTTTCTATAGCGTTCAAACATCATTTCGAACATGCAAAATCGTCTTTCAAGGTATCTCGGCTTCAATTTGTATGATGCCCATTTACCCTGCTTTTGGATGAATACCGCAGATCTCAAACATTTTGAAATTACTGCTTGAGTAGCTCCTAATGATTTTGCAAGCTTTTGTTGATTTTTACAACAATTTCATGGAGTAATGTCTCCAATTCTTGATCTTATGTCTTCCGTGTCATAATCACCAATTCTGAAGAGCACAAACTATCTCTCGAACGTTGAAACCGATGGAACACATTCACCAAAAGCTTTGGTAAGCAAGCGATGTGCTTTAGCAGCAGTATTTATCAAATTGTAGAAGTAAACCAAAGCCCGACCATATAATACCCTACACTAAGTAAAAGAGCAAAAACATTTTTCTTTTAAAATTTCAAAAATTTATATTTTTGAGTGATTTTCCGAAGTGGGCCTTATATGGGGGCTATGACCAATTATGGACCGATCACCATGAAATTATGTCGTATGATTTATGTCTATATGAAAGTTTACTATGTTAAATTTTGTGAGTATACCAACATTTTTAAGCGATTTATGCACGTTAAAGTGATTTTCGGAAGCGGGTCTATATGGGAGCTATGACTAATTATGGACCGATCGTAACAAAACTTGGTGACATGAATTTTGTATATATAAAACTTATTTGGAGCACAATTTGTGGAGATACATTTATAAATTAAACATTTATGACCGATAAAGTCCAATTTCGGAAGAACATTTATATGGGGGCTAGGTGAAATAATGGACCGATTTCAGCCAGTTTATGTACCAAATTTGATTGAAATATCTTCAAAATTGTGATCTGTACTCTGCGTAAGGTTTACATGGACAGCCAACCATCCAGCCAACCAGACGGACGGACGGACATTGTTTAATCGACTCAGAAAGTCGATCGGTATACTTTAAGGTGGGTGTTAGACTAATATTTTTGGGCGTTACAAACATCTGCACAAATGCATTATACCCTCCCCACTATGGTGGTGTATGGTATAAATACTAGATCATCACTATCTCCTTGCTATCAATTGTGGGTCAAAGACTCCTTAGAAGAATGTAAAGCTTAGACCTACACAGATTATCTTAATCATGAACACTTTTTGTTGGATATCGCTGTGGCAATAACTACACTACAGGGTAGTTAAAAGGTGCGCAAAAACCTTCCATGTTTTTTAAGAATTCCTAAGATTTCTTTTGAGTACTAATTGTACCACTGTATAATTTGATGAAAAAAACGTGCAATATTCATGTTAATTGTCTGTGAAATAAACATAAATCACTTTTCTGTTTTTAAACAAAAATGTCCATACAATTGATTCGGTACTAAAAGACAAGTTCTCAATATGGCTCGATAAGATTCACGCTGTATGTACGACGCTCGAACAAGTATCGGCTTCATTTGTTGGGGCAAACAAGTTGAGTTGATCATCGAATTTATGACACTGACATGTTCACACAATTTCGTGGGTTCTCATCTTTTTAGCGTTTCTTATTTACGATGCCAGTGAATTGTTGTGTCAAACTGAAAAAAAAACATCATTCTTCATCATTCGTTTGATACAATTGTAAGTGAAAATATAGATGGATTGAAAATGATGAGCAAATTGTGAAGGGAGTTGTCATCATCATCATCCTGTTCATCATTGTTTCAAATTGATAAAAATCTTGAAGTCTCTATCAAGTGCAACCAAAAATCCCAAAAATAAAAACAAGAACATGAAAAAATACAAATGAAATACACCGACAAGTTGTTTTTGGTTGGCGATGATGATGATGATGATTGTGCGTTTTTCATTTAAGTTCTTCTCGATTCGGTTGTGTCCATGCTAACGACTGTTCTACTGTTCTCCTCAGTGTCTGGGAACCTTCTTCCAACGTTTGCTACAATTGTATTCTTCTCACTCATATTTTTGTGAAGGAGACTAACTGGTGTCTATTGTTTTGTATCTGTTAAAGTGTTGTGCCCTCATTCATGTAGACATTTTCGTTTTATTCAATTTTATTTGAATTTTTTTTTTTGTTCTGTTTCATTTCATTTAAAATTTTTTTTACGTTTGCGACAATTGTTCTTAGTGAAAACAAAAAAATGGAAAGAGTAAAGAAAAAAACTTTGATTTAAATATATCGGCAGTTTGGTCATTCCTTGCTTAGTTTATAGCTACTGGTACTTGCTGACTACTTTAAATACAAAATTTAGCTTTAAATCTCATTTACACTCGTAGAGAAATGTTGGTTAGGAATTTTGTCATCATTTAGATTTGTAGTATTCCTCTGATCATACTAAATAACTGTCTTAAGCTTCTCATCTGTAAAAGCGGCACAACTTTTGAAATAAACCATTAACATACCATTTAAAAATTTCCTTTGGTTTGAGTTATAGTACATTCGGAATACTCATGGTGTTTTCGTTTCACCGTTTTTATCCAGATATCAGATATCATTTGACAAATTTTTACGGACAGGACCTTGGCATGGTTTTGAAATTTAGTAAATTGAGCTGCAGACTCAACTTCATGGAATCGGAAAAGACAAACGATAACCTCATACAGAAAATTGTAAACTAAAACTTTATAGCCTATTCCAAAAGGAGATCAAGTTAAGAAATGGTTCTAAAGTTTACAATTCTTGTGTTTGAGGTCATCATTTGGTTACTTATTGTGAGTATATCACAAACAGTATCACTTGAGGCCTTGGATCCACAGTTTAGATACATTTATACCTATTGCTACTGGATTTGGCGATTCGTCAATGAGACTTCCTGTGGTCATTGTAAGTTTCTACTCTAATACAAAGCCAATACATCCTGTGATTCATGGGAGAACGGTATATCCACCTAGTAGTAATGGATTAGCAGTCTCAAGATTTCGTTCGATTCGCCCGTTTCTGGAATCTTTCTACGTACCACAGCTCTACAGTCGATATCCTGAATATATATTTTAGTCTCAGCGGCTTCTTGTTGAATCAGAAGAAGAAGGTTGAACAATTTCAATGTCACTGTCTTGAGCTGCTGAGAGAGCTATTTCGCATTATGGGATTCGCAGACTTCAATGAGCTGTATGACTGAATTTTTCAATTTGTTTCAATTATGAATGTTAATTAATCGAGACTTTAAAATCATGAACTGGAGACTCTATCATTAGTTGTAGCGACTGGGCGATGAATCCGGAGGTCATTCTAGAACAGTTTATATCCCGCTCTTATGGTAAAGCTTATGGTGAATGTGTATTATCGGTTGCAACGTTCCAGAGATGGTTTGTTCGGTTCAGAAATGGTGATTTTGACACGGAAGACAAAGATAGCCCAGGCCAGCTGAACAAGTTTGAAGACCAAGAACTGGAGGCTTTATTACTCCATGATGATTGTTGTAAAACTCAACAAGAGCTTGCAAAATCTTTGAGAACTACCTTACGAATTGAAGTCGAGAGACCTTGAAAGACTATTTTGCATGTCCTAAATGGTCCTTGAACGCTATAAAGAAAATCCTTTTTGCACCGAATTATTACTTGCGATGAAAAATGGATCTATTACTATAACCCGAAGCATAAGAGATCGTATGTAAAGCCCGGCCAACCAGCCGAATCGACATCAAAGACAAATATCCATGGCACTAAGGCAATGCTCTATATTTGGTGGCAGCAAAAAGTCCTATCTATTAGTAGCTGATGAATTCTGACCAGACCATCACTGGAAACTAGGGTATTCATTCGACTAATGATCGTTCGATTAATCGAATAATTTCTTACGAATAATTATTCGAACAATTTAAAAATGGCCATTTTCGAATAACGAATAATTCGAACAATCGAATAAAACGAATAAATGTTCATTATTTTTAAATTTATAAAATTGCTTAAAAGTTTTCATAATTTCAAATTTAAATAAGTAATAATAACTCACAAAAATTGTACTGTTTCTGAAATTCGACAAATAACTAAAGGCAAAGGGACTTTCGATCAATGTAGATGAGTGTTCCGATAGCTCCTTCTATAAATATATAAATATTACTGCAAGAAGTTACAATTCTAAAAACAAATTTTTCAAAATTTTTAACTTAGGACTTGAACCAATGAAAATAAAAGATACGGAATAAAATATTTGTTATTTAGCTGGCAAAATATTAGAAGAATCGCAATTAATAATCAAAATTTTAACTTAGATTAAAGTGGAGTTCAATGCGATGAAGAATGTGATTTTGATACGGTCGTCGAAAGTGATATTGAGGATTACATTTATAATGATTACATTGAAATAGATGAAGGCCATGATCTTAAAATATATGTATATAAGTGATGTTATTAACCGCGTACGTAAGTGTTGCAAAATATTTAATAAATCGAATGATAAACACAAATATTGCAAACTAACGTTTTGTTGAAAGAAAAGCATGGAGTTCGTCTTATACATGATTTTGAACATCTTTGTCTAACATGGTAATAAACTTTTTGCGTATTTGTAAATGCGTCAATCATACACTCAAATTAGCCACGTTCACTGACAATGATATCAAAGTTCTTAATACGTTTATATTGTATAAATCGTAGCTCCAAAACGGAAACTAAAGGGTTTGCTATTAATTTTTTTTTGTAGATTGTTCGGGGGTTAATCTGATCAGCATATTTCTGTTGAAAATTTAATGATGGACTTTGTTTTGGAATGTTTTTTAACAATATAATATTATTCTTTACTTTTTTTAAAAAAAATTTAATTATTCGAATAATTCGATTAATTTTAAACGTGTGATCGAATTATTCGAACAAGTTAAAATCTGTTATCGAATTATTCGTTTTATTCAAACAAGAGAAAAATCGAATAATTCGAATACCCTACTGGAAACCCGTATCGAACGCAACTGATTCGTTTGAAGCGAGCATTGGCCGAATAACGCCCAGAATATGCGGTCAGATATGAAACTGTAATATTCCATAATGACAACACTCGGGCACATGTTGCAATACCTTTTGAAAACTATTTAAAAAGAAGTGGTTGGGAAGTTTTACCTCACCCGCTTTATAGTCCAGACTATTATTTGTTTTAATCGATGCAGCACGCTCTGTCTGGGATACGCTTCACTTCAGTACAGAGTATCCGAAATTGGCTTGATTTTTTTCTTGACCTCAAAAGATGAGCAGTTATTTGGATCGGAATCCAAATGTTGCCAGAAAGATGGGAAAAGGTCATAGCTAAAACTGAGTAAAATTATATTGTACAAATGTTTCAAAATAAAAGCTAAACAATTTTAAAAAATTCCGCATTTTTAAGTCATACACCAAAATAAATTCCAGCTTTCTAGAAATTGTTACATTTAATTTTGATTAATATTGAACCACACAACTGAACATTAACTTTTGATCGAAATTCTTGAGACTTAGGGGTAAACTAGATGAGCTAATATCTCACATAGATTTATTTATGGATTTTTCATGTGAAGTGCCCGCTGGACAATCCAAGGTTCTTATATTTTGGAGTTAAATAAGTTTTGTTTATAAACGAACTTGAGTCGATTAATGTCGTTTCTATATGTGAAAGTAATATCACTAGAGTTCCAAGTTATTCAGATCTGTTAGTTTTTAATGATACTGATTGAATTTAATTGAATTTTAAATTAACTTCAACATTAGTTTCATACTTAAAAAATTAATTAATTTGACAATACTTGTTACCAATCGTTTTGTATAGTATCTGAAAGCCTCCTCGGTAGTAACTATGGAATCAAACTAATTTTTGAATACGTTAGAATCCAGAAAATATATTTAGTAACAATTGTGTCTCAGAATCGTCAAACATCGTCCTTGACGATATTGTCTTTGACGATTTATGTAATGGTAGGGTCACACATGACAAATATTTGACGAAAAAGACGTAACCACTAAATAAAATACATTTGCATTCCTTTATTTATTTCAAAAACTTATTTTACTTAGTATGGTTTAAAACAAAAAAAATTAGTTTTGTTTTATTTGATGCTGTTTGATCTTACAAAACACTTGTCGTGTGTGACCCTACCTTAAGACATGTCTTATATCAAAGGCAATAGATGACAAGATGAGCGACAATGTATTGAATGATGACGAAAAATTGAGCGACATTGTCTTGATTGTGGTCTTCTGTTAACTTATATGCGAACTTTTCATTGTTGTTGTGTAAACGACAAACTGAGCTGTTTTAGTCGTCCTCGATTTTCGCGACATTTGTTCGAAAAAGTCTTTGACGATTTGTTCTGGTTTTCCATCATATGTCGTCGAAGAATATACATTATCGTGAACCTTTCATTGATGATGTCTTGAAGACTGGGAGCATTTGTCGCAAAGTGTTACAATACTAATCAACAATATTATCCCTTCAAGGGATAAAGAATTTACATGCCAGGATAATGTAGCATGAAGGACAGGTTATGGTTTTGTATATGGGCGACCTTCTGTGATTGTCGAGAGACTTTTGAATCGATTACCACTCAAAAATTCCTCTGACGAGGATATCACTGTGATATCCACTAACAGGCAGAAGGCAGATGATGACAAGGGAATCCAAAAGTGTCGATCGTTAGAAGATCGCCCATATTGCCAAGCGATATTTAGAATACAAGCCGAACGATGGAAAAGAAAACTTGGAGCTGAAGCCGGAAATCTCTAGGTTATCTGGCTAAGATGAAGAAGAGAGATCCGGCTTTATTTACATCAAAAGAGAAGTATCTTCTCAAATTCGAATTTACGGTACTGTAACTGTATTTTTGGGTTGGTCGACAAGACAAGCACTCGTAAGGGTGTAGGTTCGGCGACCTCAGCATGTCTCATATGTGAAAATAAGGACGTTGCTGCTCCTACTTCTGAAACGATCAGGGTTTCGACAAGAGCTGTGAATAATAGTAGGGAATCACCCTCATCTTCATAGGTACTAAGGGTGAAGAGTGCAGGGAAAGTCAATATCAATATACCCGTATTTTTTGATGGTGGGTATAATAAAGGATTTCAAATTTGTAAAATTTTTTATTAAAATCTTATATTTTTTTAAAAATAATTACATGTTCTTATAATTTAGAAACATTGGCAAATATATTATTAACAAAAATTACAACAATATCAACCAAAGGCATTATCGATGAAGAGTTGATGAAATGATAAATAAGTCTTCAAAAGATATCTTCAAGATTGCCTCAAAGAGTAATGAGTAATTTAACAATAATTAAATGTTCCTATAAATATGAAACATCATAATTTACTAAAAATTTCTTCGAGTGTATGTTTTGGGAAAATCAACTAGAAATTCTCAGCATCCAATTTATGGCTTCGCGTTTACGCAAAAATATGCTGGCTGGTTTGCGATGGTTTAAATAAAATATGAACAACAACAAAAACAACAAAACACATCTAAATAAATAAAACAAATCACAAAACAAAAATCATCACGGAACCACAAATCAAGACATTATTAATTTTAATTTTACTTAATTTAGTAAAATTTATGACAATGCCAGTGTTTCTATGCATTCATATATGTAGATCTTGTGATGACTACGAAAAAAATAAAAAATATATATTAAACACATGTGTATGGGAGTGCGGGAGATGCTTGTTTATTGATGAACTATGAAAGCTTTTTCCTTATTAAGTTTTCAAACTATGTATTTAAATTTGATGAGAAATTGTGAAAACAAAAAAAATAAAAAATAGTTATAAAAATTTTTCAGTGTGAGTAATATTTATTAGAACATTAATGTCACAAGCAGTATTTAGCTGGCGAGACATTGTTAGAACAAGTAGAATTTGATTGAGGGAGTAAATTTGATACTTAAGGTCCTCAAATGATGTTAGAGAATTTTGTAGGGGAATTTTGCAGGTCGGTTTATTGAGACACAGTCGAACTCTGAAATTTTGAGTCAAATCGGAAAAGACTTTCGGATAATAGAGAATGTCATTTAGAGTCTATATTATAGACTATTGTGTTCTCGACTAAAGACATATTCTTTAGCAGCCTTATGCTCTAGACCAGTGGTCGGCACTTAAAGACACCAGCTACTAAAAGTGGTCGACTATCCAAATTAGTACTCACGAATGTTAGCAAAACTCGTTAAAAGGTAAACAAATTAGAGATTTTACATCAAAAACTCAATCAGGAATTAACTAATGTAGCACGTTTTGTTGGAGCCGACCACTGCTCTAGACACCATTAAGTTTAAGGTCAACTAATTTGCAGCAAAACATCTTTTAGTTAGCACATTTTTTGTTCCATATTTCTACTAGCAAATCTAACATTTACTTTAATCTAAGATATTCTTTCTTTCCAACATATTATTGGAAATAAAACTGTTCGATACAATAGGGGTATAAAGAAGAGTCAACAGACACAGCATGATTTCCAACCACATCTAACGCACGTAATATTAAATTATATAAAATTATAATCACCAACAAATGTATAATTTCGTATATTTTTTTGCTAAAATTTTTTTTGTTTTCTTGTTTTTTTTTTTTGTTGATGAAAATACATAATCATCTACAGCAAAATATTTACAAATAAGAAGTTGTAGCAGCAGCAGCAACATTCAACAGCACCAACATGAAGACAGCTAAAATTATATAAAAAAAAAACTCTGAAAAGAAAATAAGTATCAGTCCATAATTTGTTTGTCTGTCTGTCTGTCGTTTTGTAAATTATACACGTCAATATGAACAAAAATGTTGGTCTTGGGTCTGTCTGTCTGGTGACCTTGAAAAAGAAAATTATTATTAACTGATATTTGTTGTTGTTTGTTGCTGTAGCTGTTATTACTGTTGCTGGTATGAATTTGAATAATTATTTTGAAAATAAAAGTTAAAACCGAAAAATAAATTAAATTATAAACATGCATAAACAGCAGTGGCTAACGAAAGAGAAACGTTTAAATAAAATTATGTATAAAGATTTGATTTAAGTAAGAAAAATATTTAATTCAAGGATTTGGTTAGAGAGAATATGTTAATATTCTCGTGATTAGATATCATTATTATAAACATTAGACATTTCCTGATCTTAAACTTTCTTGTTTCGATGATCAGAAGAGGACCACTGGATCGTCCATTGGATTTCTTAATATGAGGCTGACTGAAGGGTCTACGCTAACAAACCCACTACCACCCATACATTTTTCAACGCTTTATCAACGAAATTCAGGCAAACTTGTACAAAGTGGTCATTTAACATTTTAGCAAAATCGGTTAACGCTTAGAGGTTGCACATTTTATTAGAGGTTTCGAGTTGTGGGTCGAAGTAGCAAATTAGTATGTAGTTTAAATATAAAATATTAGGATTTTCCGACATCGACATTCGAATTTAATACCAAAAAAATAAAATAACATTTCATGCCTATTTCAAATCCAAAATTTTATATTTTCAAAATTTTGTTTAGCCAAATTTCAAAAATTTAATAAAATTGTTTTCTATTCCAACAAACACAATATAAAGGCTAAGCTTGATAAATACTTTGGGAACTCTGTACCATTAATTTCAATGGTAAAAAAACTGGGTTACTGAATTTCGTTGTGGCCATACAAGCAGAAAAAATGCCGAACGTTCTGGACGCCTAGTTGAGGTTTTTACACCTGAAACAATTGTAAAAAATCGCGATATGGTGTTGACCGATCGGTGATTTAAAGTGCGAGAGATTGTGGAAGCCATAGGCATCTCACATGGCTCAGTGGTTTAAATTTTTAATGATCACTTGGGTATGAGAAAGCAAGATGACTGGTACACACATGTGCAGTTCCCCTCTTCCACCCTATTAACCGGATTTAGCACCGAGTGACTATTTCTTGTTTCTAAACCTAGGGAATGTTTAGGCGGAGTGAGATTTGACTCCAACGATGAAATCACTTTACAAAAAATACCTATTTTGATGACTTTGACAAATCTTATTTTTTGGAAGGGATAAACAAATTGGAGAAATGTTAATTCCTAAGAATAATTAACTTAGAAACATTAGTATCGCGATGAAATTCGACATGAACAAGTTTTATATGAATCTTAATCATTTTACAAAATTTTCTGAAGATCGGTCTATAATTGAACCTAGCAATTTTTGAATGAATTATAGTATAGGTACGATAATAAATTTCCTGTAAAAAATGTTCCGGAAAAATATTATATAAAGCCAAAAAATTACAAAAGTGTCGATGAGCAGAAATAAAACAAGTAATTCACCAAATTATACGGAAAAATATTTTTTTTAAAATATTTTTAGGTAAACAAAATTTAAATTTTTTTTTCGAAATTTTTTTATAAAAAAGTTTTTTCAAATTTTTTCTTTTCGAAATTGTTTTTAAATTTTTTATTTTTTTTTTAAATAAAAATATTTTTCCCGATTTTGACCCATTATAGGTCCAACTTACTATAGCTATACATCATTGCAATGGACTTTAAAATATCTATCATTAGATATCCATATTGTCTATATTAATGATTTAGTAATCCAGATATAGATCAAAAATCTGTTTGCCGATTTTGTCGATTTTAAATAGCAACCGAGCCGGAAGAATTCCCGACAACTTTCCGAAACCCCCAAATAACGTACATACACGATTCATACATCAATATCTCCGGAATTCTTCCGGCTCGGTTGCTATTTAAAATTCCAAGTCATTTATATATACAATATGGATATCTAAAAGTTTTTTTTTAGCTAAATATTAAAAAAAAATTAAAAAACAAAATAAAATTTTTTAAAATTTAAAAAATATCAAGTAAGAAAGTATGGTCGGTCAAGCCCGACCATATAATACCCTACACTAAGTAAAAGAGCAAAAAAAATGTTTCTTTTAAAATTTCAATAATTTAAATTTTTGAGTGATTTTCGGAAGTGGAGTTATATGGGGGCTATGACCAATTATGGACCGATCACCATGAAACTAGGTCGTGTGATTTATGTCTATATTAATGTTAACTATGTTGAATTTTGTGTGTTTACCAACATTTTTAAGCGATTTATGCATGTTAAAGTGATTTTCGGAAGCGGGTCTATATGGGAGCTATGACTAATTATGGACCGATCGTAACAAAATTTGGTGACATGAATTTTGCGTATATAAAACTTATTTGGAGCGGAATTTGTGGAGATACATATATAAATCAAACATTTATGACCGATAAAGTTCAATTTCGGGAGGACATTTGTATGGGGGATAGGTGAAATAATGGACCGATTTCAGCCAGTTTCAATAGGCTTGGTCCTTGAGGCGATAATAATATGTACCAAATTTGATGGAAATATCTTCAAAATTGCGACCTGTACTCTGCGCACAAGGTTTACATGGACAGCCAGCCAGCCGACCAGACGGACGGACGGACATCGCTTAATCGACTCAGAAAGTGATTCTAAGTCGATCGGTATACTTTAAGGTGGGTGTTAGACTAATATTTTTGGCCGTTACAAACATCTGCACAAACGCATAATACCCTCTCCACTATGGTGGTGTAGGGTATAAAAAATTAAAAAAATACAATTGGAACAATTTTTTTTCCAAAAATTACAAAAACAATTTTGGAAAAAAAAAATTTGGTTTACCTAAAATTATTTCAAATTTTTATTTTGAATATTATTACTTTTTATTACTTGCTTAAATTAATGTTTGCCTTTTCGGTTTACTGGAGTGTAACGGTAAAAAACCTGTCATAGTATTTTTTTAATAGTTTCCTCAAATGAGGACAGTGTATTAAAAAGATATCTCGTAATAAATTGTTTCACTTTTTCGTTGATAGAATGGTTTTACACGATTGTCCAGAACCTTTAGAAAATAACAAGTAAGAGTTGTGCCGAATCTTGTAACTCACCATCAATATGTCGTCGACCCGAAATTATCTTCACGTAACTCGATAATTTTTTTTTTCTGAAGTTGAATTTAAAGTGCAAAAAATTATATTTGAAACAAAGTTTGTAAACAAATGTCCTTGATTACAAACATAGTTATGCCTTTAGATGTGACATGTATCTTTATATGAACTAGCATAACCCGGTGCACTTCGCTACCCCTACCCTAGTAAAATTAAAAAAATTTGCATTATTTCTTAAACAACCTAACTACGTACGATGGTACGAAAATAACACATGCAAAATATATGTAACTAAGTAACTAATTTGGTATGGGAGATACCACTACACTGTTCTGATCCCGCCCATTTTTAAATCTATGTGTAAAAAAATAACCATATCAAGCTTTACTTTAACTTTCCTTCCTACTACGCCGATCGCGCTTAGCTAAACTTCGTACAGGGATCAGGAATAAATAAAATAAAAGTTTTTAGCTAAACTCCGTATAATGGTAATAAATTTATTGATACAGAGTTTAAATATTTTTAGAATTATAGCTCTCGAGATATTCAAAATTAATTATTTACATTGTGCTACGACCACTACTGCAATCCCGACCATTTTCAGACAATCTCTGTAAAATGGTAAGAGAGCTATGCGGACAAAGTTTGAATAACCTTGCAATTATTACTTTGTATGGAAGGTGCCTCACCTCCTTTTCCGACCACTCCCATTTTGGTTCCCCAGATATTCGAAATATATTTACTCTGTATGGGAGGTGCTACGCCCTCTAATCTAATTCCGTCTATATTCAGCTAAACTCCGCTCAGTAATAAGAAATTAATTCGTAAAATGTTTAAACACTTTTACAATTATAGTTCTACATTCTAATCCCGAACAATTTCAGCGAAACTATGCAAAATTATAAATGAGCCATTTATACTAAGTTTGAAGAATCTTGCAATTATAGTTCACAAAAAATTTAGAAATAAATATTTAATTTGTATGGGAGGTGACTCACCATTTGTTCCGACCCGTCCCATTTTTGATTAAACTTCATGCCGTGATAAGAAATTGATTCGTATGAAGTTTGAAAACCGTCACAATTATAGTTCTGCACATTTATAAAATAAATATTTACTTATGTACAATTACATATTTACCCCCATATGCATAAACTGTTTTTAAATTTATCAAAGGTTTATAAAACAAATTTTGAATGGAAATTTTGTTTTATAAACCTTTGATAAATTTAAAATTTTTTTATGAATATGGGAGTTAGAAAACAAAAAAAAACACCTTCAAAATATAGTTTTTTAAGTGACTTTAAATTACTAAAGTCTTCTTCATTGTTGAAATCAATACGGTTTAATTGTTTCTCTTATTTATTTACAACAACAAATTGGACAAACACGCATTGCTTTGTTTACATTTTAGCTTAAGGTTCACATGTTCACGTTTTTGCATATGTGTTAGTAACAACTTCAAACTTCAAATATATATTCTGCACTTCTGTGAATAAATCCCTTTAAAATGGTATATTTCTTACCCAAAGAAATCGACTTGCCTATTAATATTATGATGATGATATATAAATATGTCGGGTTTTCTTAGAGTTACCGGTCTTTAAAAAGGTGTCCTCATATGGGGACAGATAGGGTAATGTGTGAAAATATTAGGCTACGATATATATTTTTAAGACCAAAAACTACATTTCTTCAGATTCCACCAAAATCTTAATCCTGAGTCAGTGTTTATTAGAACCGAAAACCTTTTTTTTAAATTTCGTTTAAGAAAAATTTTGAAAATTTGAAATATGCAAAATTTTATGATTTTTTTTTGGGTATTAAATTATAATGGGTTATCGATGTCGGAAATATACCACAGAGCTGCTGTTTTGATGTGATTAGGTCGTCACTCGAATATAATTATTACGCTCTTAACATAGAAATACAAACAATCCGACGATATAAATTCTTCAGATCTCAAACGGCAAACAAATAGCTAGAAGAGACAACATTTCTACAATATTAATACGAGGAAAGTATATAGTCCTCTTCTAATTATGCTTCGTTTTTCAAGGATATAAAATACAATCAAGACTTTGGAATGTGAAAAGTACAAACATTGCTCCGACGGAAGAACAACAAATATTTTGAAATAATTTCATTACTTAAAAAAAAAAAAAATAATGAAGACATTTCTGCTTTAATATATACACAAACTCTGACATACTCAAACGACATACAGTCTAAAATCAACTGAAACATGTTTCAAAATTAACGCAAAAAACCATAACAGATCGATTAGTTGAGAAAAATAATTTCATGAAGAAAAGCTCAGTAGGAAAGCTTTGTGAGAGAATTTGTTATCAAAAGAAAATAATATAATTAAAGATCAAAGCGTTGAAAGTAACTTTAAACACATTAAACCAGCTGGATAGATTAAACAATCTGAACAAAAAAAATAAACTAAACAACCATTCATCCATCCAACTATCTAACCACCACCGCCATTCATAGTTTCCCATTCATGATGTTCATCATCATCAGCATCATCAACATGCTTCTACGTTTTCGATGATCAGTTCAGAATCAATTTATTTCTTTGCTACCAGTAGTACATATTTTGAATGGTATTTTCTTGTTTTTTTTTTACTTGATTTTCTATTTTTTTATATGCGTATCAGCCATGTAACGAAAGTGGTAATTAACCAGAAGCCAAGCATTAAATTATTTATAATAAAAGTAAGAGAGAAAAAAAACAACAACAACTCTACTTCAACACCATTATAATAACCCAGCAACAAATCTAATAACAATGCCAACAAATAAATATCAGCAGGTTATTGGAAGAGCTTGAAGAAAGACGTAATAAAGAAAGACATTCATATATTCAACGCTGAAACAATCAAGCATCAGTCCAGGCCTCCTTACACACAAAGATCATTACAATATTTGATGGACGTCAATGCTGATCGTGTCGTTTTCACTCTTTGCTTTCTTAAAATTATTAGAGAGTATGAGGATTGAGTTGGTTTTTGCGTTGTATTGTGGTGCATTGTAAAATTGTAATAAATATTAGTGTTTGGATTATTCGATTAACAATTCGTTTGGGATTATTCGAAATAAACAATCCTAAAATAAGCCAAATGTCTCATTCAGTAATTGAATTGATTCATTGGCTATATAACAATGATCATAGTTATTTTGGAAGCGGAGTGGTTCATTGATGGCGCCACCCAATATTCGCAATAAACAGTGACACTTTGTAGATTCATTTGTTTTTCCATAATCACATGTGGGTTGTCTTTAACTCAAATGTGGCAATTTTGACGATTAACAACGACTAATATCAGTAAATATTTGCAGGAAAAATCCATATCCTATTATTGATGTTAATAATTCATGTTACGAACTCATTTCGCTGTTAGGCTTCAGTTTATGTGCCAATTGAAGTTTGAAAGCATGGACTTTCATCAAACTCTCTCACAGTGCAGTTTTAAAGAGGTGTTTCTAAACGACACTGGTCGTGTAGCATAAACAATCTATTCAATCTAATAACTTTTCGAATTACGTTCATCACAGTTGACGATGTTAAATCAATATTCTGATTTTATATGAAATTTTCGAACTGTGGCCGCCAAATATTGTTCAACTCGTGGTTTTCTCGAGTAATGCCCCATTTTTACTAACCCTAAACGTTTCAAATTAATATTTTTCTCACTTACGTAGTAATAATCGATTTGAACGCTGGATTTACTTCGTTATCTTTGTTCGTAGCATGGATAATAATGGGCTGGATTGGATAAATGGGGGCTTTCATTACAAAGTAAATATATAATTCTGAATATCTGGAAAAATATAACTGCGAGATTCTTCAAAATTTGGCTGAAATGGAATATCAGGCGAACAACATCAGTTAAAGCCGCAAAATTTTGAAGGAATTATTTCGTTACCATTATTTGTAGTTTGGTTGAAAATGAGAGAGATTAGATTAGACAAATTATTTTGGTAATAATTTAAATGTTTCCTATTGCCAAACAACAAATACAAAAATAATATGAAAAAGATGTAGAACAATATACATAGTATGTATTATACAAATCTAAAATTAATCGATTTTAAAATCAAAATAGATATGACACTTTGGATATTTGGCTTTGGTGTCGATTCGGCTGGTTGGCCGGGCTTCACACAATATCTCTTTGGTTTATTGTAATGGATCCATTTTTCATCGCAAGTAATGATTCTTTTATAGCGTTCAAGCATCACTTCGGACATGCAAAATCGCCTTTCAAGGTATTTCGTCTTCAATTGATATGATACCGAATTTCCCTGCTTTCGGATAAATCCTGCTTATTATTTCGAATTATTGTCGAATATTTTGGGTGACTTTTTGGCAACATCGTCAATGAAGAGTCTACATTTTTATATTTGTAGATTATTTTTTTTTTTAAATTGTAATAACTGATACACAAAATTAAAAAATTAAAGCTTTATTAAAATATTCCTCTATTTTTTTTAAAAAAAATTCTGTTATGATTTCGTACCTTTTCGTTTTTAAATTGTTTTAAAAAATGTACCAAAAGTGTAGACTAGAATTACTTAAATGAAAATACTAGTGAGTTTCTGGTTCCAATGTCTACATATGGTCCCAAAAGAAGTGCCTAGTCAATAGTACTATCGTCAGTAGTAGACTTCCAATAACACACACAAGTTAAATGTCTATGATATTGTATGAGGCAGGTCTTATTGGTCATGACATTATTCCATCTGGAATCTCTGACTATAAGATCGCTACCTTTAGCTTCGGTGCATCACCCCCAGTAGAGTTCCCCACTAGGGATAAGTGGGTTGGATCCGATCAACTGTTTGATGGGTGCTCAGTTTTCACTGACGGTTCCAAGATGGACTCTGGTACAGGGGCCGGGGTATATTTGGTCGACTATGATATCAAGCGCTCATATAGACTCTCTAACGAGTGTCTTCCAGACAGATATCTTCGCGATCTGGAAAGCCACAGAGTTGATAAAGGTACACGTCAATAGAGGGGCTGCAGTGACAATACACGTAGACAGTCAGGCGGTACTAAAGGCTCTGGAGTGGGGGACTGTAGGAGAGCTCTAGAGCTATTGGTGCACTACTCAGTAAGATTGTGTTGGGTACCAAGGCACTGTGATATACAGGGAAATGAGGTAGCAGATGAACTGGCTAGACATGGTTCTGATCTGGATCATGATACTAGGGAACGGGATGTTAAACCACCCATTTGTTACTACTATAGATTAAATTACGAAAAACTCCGCGACTATACAAATCAATCCTGGGGCAGTAGGTCAGATTGCAAAGTGTCCAGGGCCTTATGGCCAAAACTAAATGCAAACGTGACTGGAACACTGATAGAGTTGGATAGGTATAATCTCAGGATTCTAGTAGGAGTGATAACCGGCCATTGCTCAATTGGAGCCTTTAAGGGTAAATGGGATAATGCAGAGGAGCTAGCGACAGTAGTGCACATTATGTGTAACTGGTTACAGGGTCACAGATTTAGAGGGCTAGGAAATATATTTCTGGACGAACTTGGTAGTGTTGCTGGCTGCAAACTAAGCAACATACTAGGTTTCATTAAGGGAATAGGGTGGCTATTTAAGGGACGTTGTACAGCGATTCCAAATCCGTGAAAAGATCTATCTTTCTTTCTCTTTTCAACAGGCGGTACTTTGGTCTCTTCTATTACTCTAAGGCTATGCTCTTTGTCAACATATTTGAAGGGAATCACAATGGACCTCAAGGTCTCCGAGTGGAAGTGCACATAGTGTACACCCCTTCCTAACCTAACCTAAATGTCTATAGTAAATATCATTTTCTGAGGTATAATAAGTGACTTTTACTGGTGACTGTGTCAATAGTAAGTCAGCACAGTTTCACTATTGACATTTCCTGCAGGGTAACTGACACAAATTATAGAGTACTAAGAATATATTCGTTCATTTAATCGATTAATTTTCTAAATTTTATTGCACAACACTAAGATATTTAATAAGTATTATCTAAACACTCGCTGAAACACATGTATGCACTGATTAGTTTCTTAATTCCATAACAAACCTGTTCAGTGTTCCAATCGAATACTTACTAAAACATATACACTCGACACACATACAAAAATAAATACCCAGCTGTTCCGAGTTACAGTCCCGAATTAGTGATTTTATCAGTAATTTGGGTTAGTTAGTGACCCTTCATAGTTTACAAAGACTAAACTCTGGATTATCAAAAGGACGCTTCCTGACAATTGAGTCCCCAATAGATAACTTCTGGTGGGAAAAATATCTACTTTAACTATCACAAAAAAATTAAAAGTGATTACACCCTAGATTACTTAGAGACATTTAAGGGACAATTGACTATATGCTTGACTACCGGGGATGTATAAATTAACCAATTGACTTTTCTATGCATTACACAGAGCACTTACGTGTAAAAGTACCCCCAAATATTTAAATTGGAGTCAGTTAAGTTATCACACATTAATGAAAATTAAAGTCTAATAGGGATACATTGACCACTTTTAAAACTGCTGGGTACATGCTCTAATACATGCTGTGTATTTATTTAGAAATCAATTATGATGGTCATTTCACTCTGGTAGTTTAACATTTCTTTCAAAGATAGTTTTCAATACACTTAGAATTTGATTTCAACGGATTTCAATAGTAACTGGGTGGTAAAAATAGACAAATGATAGAAAAAACCTCAAGACCACAGGTGCTTTTTTCCAACTCAATATACAGCTTCTGCAGCAAAAGTTATAGTAATTTAAAAAAGTACGCTGCAGTTGTGGTTTCATTCATTATGAGTTTGGTACAATATTAGAATTTTTTTTTAGAAAAAGCAGCTGAAACGAATTCTTTTTTTATTAACCAAAACCCCCGTTAAGTTACACTTTTTAAGGCATAGAGATGAAAACAACGGAAATAGCCAAACATATGTTGCAACACCTCCAGTACACCGACAAATTGAATTCAATCATTTTGTAAAAAAAAGAGATCAAATGTCATTGCAGAGATTTGTTTAAAGATTCAGTTGTCATTGCAACAACGAGCGATCATGTTAATGACACCACCCCTGAAAAGAGTATGTTGCTTGTTCGCTTACCTATTTATTATTTTGAAGGGTGCAAGATTCGTTTGTTTCACCTTTTAGTTTTTTTTTTAGAGTATTACGCAATTTTTGAAATTACTTTTAGTGAAAGAAAAATTACAGTATACCATGACAATAAACAACTGATTTGAAACAAGAAACAACAAATGTTTTTTAAAGTACATACTCGTGAATGGAAGATCTGTAGCAATGTATATCTTAGCAAATTCAGTATTTCTTCTTTTGGATGTTATTTTTGTAATTGAATCAAGAAGTGCACAGGATAGGATCTGTATTGAATAGGACTTTTGAAGCATATTGGTCGAAAATTTTGCAAAAATGTTCTTCTTCAAAGAGTCGGTTGTTTTTTGCGTTTTCGCATAGGGCTTTGCCTTTAAATAACCCCATAAAAGAAGTTCAATTCAGATTGCCGAAACGAGAGTGTACACGACCAGGGAATGTCTCATGCAGTAATTAAATTGTTTCACGGGCTGTATGGCATGCGACATCGGCTTGTTGAAAACACATGTTTGGAGCGATCGGTTCTTTCATCAATTGAGCCAATTTTTTATACCATACTTCAACACGTATCGGCCGAAGCGGACCACGACGGAACGGAGCTCTTGTGCAGGCGTACAATTAACCATAATTGGTTGAGTTCTCGAATGAAACTAAAAATAATCTGTAATGAGTGATAAAAAGGATAGCACCTTCAAGATATTTCGTACGATCCCAGTGTAGATCAGTCACTCAGTACATGCTCTAAGGTCCTGTAACCCTTAGAATCTGCTTTGTCCAATGACTGTGTTGATCACAGTATAGTAATGATATCTAAGAGCACAATTTCCAGTAAACAATTCCGTAAGAGTCCTAAGGTCACCCTTAGCGAGCTTCTGGGAGTTCTCCTAGAAAAGGAGACAAGAAAATCCCCAATGGCGGTAAAACTCCAGCTCAACGCAGGAGCAGTTATTTTCAGTTGTGGGTTCTGGTCCCACAACACTTTGTCGAGACCCCTTATTGGACAAACAAATAGATTCTTCGTTACCACAAGGAGACAAGGAGATGTTGGCTTTATACAAAATAAATCCAACGATTTTATTTATATCAAGAGAAGGCCATTTCTCGAGATTATACAATTGCTGAACATTACCTTCAATATATAGATTTCAATAAATTGTTTGACCCGCTTTGTGACACCACCAATATGGCACCGCATACCACTGATGTTTCTAACAAGGTCGATGGTTCTGTTACCACAAATCTTTGTCGAACCCCCTATTGGACAAACAAATGTACCGTTCGTTACCACAAGAAGACAAGGAGTTGTCGGCTTTTTTCTTTACCCAAAAGAAATCCAACGGCTGGATTTATTGCAAGATATAGAATTCAATAAATTGTTTGACAAGATTTGTGACACAAACGTGATATCTTCGGCATGAAATCCTCACCAAACCGTATATTTCTGTGGATATAATGGGTTCCGTGAAATAGCTCCCAAATGAAATAATTGCCATCAAAAATGAAATAATTCCCAAACTTGAAAAATGAAATAACTACCAAAGGATAAAATGAAATTACTCCCAATAATCGGCGTTTTCATAATTTTAAAAATATTAGTCCCAAAAAAGCGAAATAACTCCCAATAGAAATGAAATAATTCCCAACCCGAAGCAATTTATTTATGGAATCTAAAAAAAGGAACTACAAAAGTGAAATTATTCTTCGCTTACCAAAAATTTTTTGCATTGGGGCCTATGGCGTAGCGCAAAATTTTACTCCTCTGGGATGTGTCAAAAACTGGCTTCACTCAGAAAATTTGTTTTGCAGTGACGGCCTTCGGCCAGGCGCTAAGGTTTTCTCCTCTGGGGTGTATCAAAAACTGGCTTCGCTCAGAAAAGTTTTTTGCATTGCCGGCCTTTGGCCTTGCGCTAAGGTTTTCTCCTCTGGGGTGTATCAAAAACTGGCTTCGCTCAGAAAAGTTTTTTGCATTGCCAGCCTTTGGCCTTGCGCTAAGATTTTCTCTCCGGGGTGTATCAAAATCTGGCTTCGCTCAGAAATTTCTTTCATTACAGAAAGGTTTTATAATATTTCAGCAAGCCGATTTTCATTTCGCTCCAGATTAAGAAATCGTTGCACCCTAACAAAGGCCGACGATGTAAAAAGAATCTTTTCTGAGCGAAGCCGGTTTTTGATACACCCCAGAGGAGAAAACCTTAGCGACCGGCCGAAGGCCGGCAATGCAAAAACCTTTTATGAGTGAAGACAGTTTTTGATATTTATGGGTTCTGATTTTGCAAAGTAGAACCCAACAAAAACAAGTAAGAAAGTATGGTCGGTCAAGCCCGACCATATAATACCCTACACTAAGTAAAAGAGCAAAAACATTTTTCTTTTAAAATTTCAATAATTTATATTTTTGAGTGATTTTCGGAAGTGGGCCTTATATGGGGGCTATGACCAATTATGGACCGATCACCATGAAATTAGGTCATGTGATTTATGTCTCTATGAAAGTTTACTATGTTGAATTTGAGTATACCAAAATTTTTAAGCGATTTATGCACGTTAAAGTGATTTTCGGAAGCGGGTCTATATGGGAGCTATGACTAATTATGGACCGATCATAACAAAATTTGGTGACATGAATTTTGTATATATAAAACTTATTTTGATCGCAATTTGTGGAGATACATTTATAAATTAAACATTTATGACCGATAAAGTCCAATTTCGGAAGGACATTTGTATGGGGGCTAGCTGAAATAGTGGACCGATTTCAGCCATTTTCAATAGGCTTGGTCCTTGGGTCGAAAAAATAATATTTACCAAATTTTATTGAAATATCTTCAAAATTGCGACCTGTACTCTGCGCACAAGGTTTACATGGACAGCCAGCCAGCCAGCCAACCAGACGGACGGACGGACATCGTTTAATCGACTCAGAAAGTGATTCTAAGTCTATCGGTATACTTTAAGGTGGGTGTTAGACTAATATTTTTGGGCGTTACAAACATCTGCACAAACGCATGGTGGTGTAGGGTATGGTGGTGTAGGGTATAGTTAAATAACTCCCAATACAGTGAAATAACTCCTAATACGCGAAATAAAATGAAATAAAACCCAACAAAAATTTCATTGGGAGTTATTGCATTATGAAATAACTCCCAACAAAAAATTATTAAATAACACCCTATGCGTTTCATAATGAAATAAGTCCTAAGTTGTATGAAAAATTTGTTGGGTGTTATTTAATTTTTTCGTGGGGAGTTATTTCATTTGGGAGTTATTTCACGGTATCGATATAATGTAGTCTCTGGAAGCTCGTGTGTTGTTGTTGCTGTCCAAGCCAAAACTAAAGATCTTGGTAAATTGAAATTAGAGGTTTTAAAGTTGCGACCAACGACTGAAATTTTCGGTAGTAATTTTTAATGATTGACAAAAGTTCATCCTACGAGAACATTACCATGATAAAAATGAAAATCATTTTATGATGCATTTGTATTAAATAATAGAACTTGTTATTATGCTGATTCTTCTTGTATCCCATCCGATAAACTCAGCAAAGTGTGACCGATCATACAGTGACAGTTAGTATGCGTTGCATTTCTACCACATGTCAGGAGAATCTTGGATTTATCTCGTGAAAGTGAGTGCCAGAGTTATTTAAGTTATTTAGTTATCATACAAGTGGAAGTCGTAGACAACTTATTGCAGAGAGATATCAAGATAATAAGATTATCGTATAGTATTTCCGTGAACGCTTACAGCTTCGTGTCAACAGTTTAACTGATGTTATCTCTAGTTACTATCCTGACTCAAAAGGTTGCGTTAAAATCCTTCATAAGCTGAAGTAAACATAGGACCAAAAAGTTATCCCTATACTGAAACATCGAATCTCGTATCCCAATAAGACTTTTACTTGATATTGCTTTTACTTTCATAACACCAAAGACTAATGAAATTAGCTTACTTGTTGTATTAAACTAAACGACAATCAAAGTGTCCTCAAAACTTTCAACAAAATCTCTCTAACTAAATGCGATTCACTTTTAACACTTTAAAAGTCAATTTGTTCTTGCGATTTTTTTTTATTTTTGGGTAAATAATAATTATATTTTCCAAATAAATCAGATTAATTGACGTATCGTACTTTTGGGATATCAACACCACTAAACTAATAATTTTCGCCATAAACATAATAAATACTTGTGAACAAAAAAAAATAAATAAAAAACTGAAATGCCACTTGAAAGACAAACAATACCAACAAAATACAACCAGTATACAAGACAAAGGTACTTACTTGTACTCGTACCAGTCAAAAGGAAACCAACCAAAAAAAAAAAAAACTCACAAAAAATTGAATTGTTTAAAAGAAGAAAACAATTCAATTGAGTTGAATTGAATTGAATTGAAGAAGGAATATGGACCATAATAAATGCAGGCACACACATGTAGAGTTACTCACATTGCAGAGTGGGGCAGAATGAAAATATTTTGGAAATAAATCTGCCATAATAAAATTGTTTATCTACTTGACATGAAATTTTACATAGGCTTAGCAGAGGAGCATTATTCAAGTTTAGGACCCCTAAGACCTATCAGGCGATGCAAAACTTCCCAACCACTGCATTCTATTACAGTTTCATGTCTGTCCGCATATTCTGGGCGTTTTTGGTCAAATGCCCGCTTCAAACGAATCAGTTGAATTTGGACACAAGTTCTATGAGTTCTATGGTCTGGCCAGATTTCAACCACTCATAGTAGGTAGGTCCCTTTTGCTTCCACCAAATACAGAACATTGGCTTAGCGCCATAAATATTTGACTTTGGTGTTGAATCGGCTGGTTGGTCGGGCTTCACGTACGATCTCTTACTCTTCGGGTAATCGTAATGGATCCATTTTTCTTCGCAAGTAATGATTTTCTTTTATAGCGTTCAAACATCATTTCGGAAATGCAAAATCCTATTCAAGGTCTCTCGGCCTCAATTCGTTTGGTACCCAATTTCCCTGCTTTTGGTTGAGTCCTGCTGCTCGCAAATATTTTGAAATTGCTACCGATGATTTTGCAAGTTCTTGACAGCCATCTTGCGGAATGCTTTTTCATACGCAATGATCATTCAAAATAGAAACCACTGAGCCATGTGAGATGCCTATGGCTTCCATAATCTCTCGCAATTTCAATCTCCGATCGGAAAACAGCGTATAGTGATTTTTTTCATTTGTTTCGGTTTTGTATAACTCAACTTGGCGTCCAGAACTTTTGGCATCTTCCGAGCTTGTAGGCCCACAACGACGTTCAGTAAAACACTTTTTATCAAGCTTAGCCTTTATTTAAGTGATGATTTCTTTGAAAAAAATAATGCTCAATTTCCCCTCATGTCATCAGGTAGTCTGCTATAAATGTCAAATACAAACTAAATGACGCAGTTAGTTAGCCTGTTGACAGGAGCATTGTTGCCCTTTCAGTTAAGAGCCGGGAAATGCAAAAAGTCTCAGACTTTTTTACTGATAGCAAGGCGGGTGTCTTCACGACATCTAGGTTAATCGATGAATGCCGGGTGACCCTAAATGAGAGCGCGAGACATGCTAGTCCCTGGACACACTGAAAATCAGTGAAATTTTGTAGCAGACGAATTGGCCAAAAGGGGAGCGATGAAGGTTGAGGTGTTGTTTTATCTGTTTTTGATATTTCCTTTGCAAACTGTTGTCCAGCAGACGGTTGACCTGAGCAAATAAGGCTAATTATTTATTTATTCACAGGGCACTGCATAATTGTAACACGTGTTAGAAGAATGGGCCTACGACTACTGTAGAATCTGTCAAAACGAATAAGAGGGGAGACTGTGTCCTTCTTGGAATCCTCTTCCACTCATGCTTAGAAGAGTGATCAAGGATGATTCTGAGACGCATCCATTTCTTCATCAGAAAATCTGGTTGGTTCAATATGGAAACTTATTGGGTATCACAATGGGATGAGCTTTTAGAATGGACCTAAGTGAGCTGCTTGAAGAGTGCCTGTCCGCGGAACATAACCTAAGACAAGCGTTCTATTGTATAAAATACGTATTGAAGTTCTTCCAAAAATGCCAACCATATTACTACCAGAGTACAGTATTATGTATTAAATAACCTTTACGACGATACCAAACACAAGTATTTCCAGTCAATAGTATGATAACAGGTTTTCCTTTAAAATTACTCCTTAGGTTTGATTCAGGCAGCCACGATGTCAATAGGTCCCTTTGTGTTACCTGAAAGTATAAAGATAGAAAAGAGGGACAGATAAAAATGAATATAGAGAAGGGGACAGTCATATGTGATGAAGAGATTGAAAAGTGAAGAGGAAGAAGTTCCGAAATATAGAGTAGAGAAGATCATTATTACGCACCAGTAAATTGGCGGTTATTAGGTTTCTCCGTGAAGATTCCCGTGTCTGGCCTGATTAGACAATTGCTATTCCTGATAAAGGCATTAATGCTCGCTACCTTCATTTCCGAGGGCTCAGAAAGACTAATTAAGGATCGATGTCCCAGAAACCTTAGGTATATATAATGCCGGACAATGATAAAGAAGATGAAAAATGGTCTCATCCTCCTCTTCATTTGAACAACTTCTAATGAAGTCGTTGTAGGGCAAGCCAAGTCTCATCGCATGGTTACCAAAAGTGCAGTCACCGATAATAACCGCCACTACATCACTAAATTGTGAGCACGTCAAGCCAAGAAGATATGTTCTCCGCCCTCAGTCTTGTCGTGGCCATATAGTCATGGTTATAGGACATTTGGGTTTACAATCCCATCTTGTCTGAGCGAGCTCATAGTAGAAGTTACTAATTTGCAGATTGCATTTGGATAACGGAATCCCGCATAGGAAGTCAATGTGTACGTCAGTCAGCATGGCTCCTTTTTTCACGTACCCAATTGAGTACGAATGTCTCGCCATTAGAGTATCCAAAACCGAAAACCGGTCAACCGGTTTTTTCATCTTTGTTAACTCCAACGGTTTCGGTTTTTTTTAGCTTTTCGGTTTTTTGAAAAACCGGTTTTTGTAAGACGGTTAACCGGTTTTAATGAAATATATTTTCTAAAGCTCATTCAAACATATTTATGAAAATCTTTGATACCATTTTTAAAAATATGGATTTATTTTATAGAAAATTGTAGCATTTGACAACATTTCGTAAAAGATTTAAAATAATTGCATAAAGAATTCAAAAATGTTAAATTTCCATTAAATAAAAATTTACTATAAACCGGTTAACCGGTTTTTTTTGAAGACAAAAACCGAAACCGCTTAACCGGGTTTTTTAAAAGACAATAATCGAAACCGGTTTTTTCAAAAACACACTATTTCGGTTAAACCGGAAACCGGTTTTTAAAATTTGCCGGTTTTTTGGACACTCTACTCGCCATCCTGTTTAAGGATGCCAGGCATTCCTGGATTAAATAAGATGTTGTGTATACACCTGTTAGAGACTTTATTGATGCCTGACTGTCAGTATATATACGAATATCCCTTCCGGATGTCTTGTTATAACTGAGCCAGATAGCCGCCCTTTTTAATGGCCGATATTTCAGCCTGAATAATGCTACATTCATTTGGGATTCTTGAAGATAGTCCAGTTTCGAAGTCCTGAGTGAAGACATCTACACCAACTCGATCTCCCTTCCTAGAACCGTCCGTATATACATAGGGACTTGTTGTGTCATGTAAAGGTCCGTCCGTTACTTCGGTGTTGTACGGAATTGAGAAACCGAAGTTCCTCGACGGGAAGGGCCTTGAAATGCAGTAATCGATATTGTCCGGAAGATTCTGAATGCTTCCTATTATACTGTCGTGACCGTATGCAGAATGTTTCCACGCCCCAATCGCATTTAGCCTTAAGGCCGATTTGAACGCAATTTTTCTGGCAATTAGATCCACGACGATCCAGTTTAATATAGTAAAGAGCGACTTTGTTGCAGTCGTTCTTAGCGCTCCTGTTATCAGGTTTGCATTCTCCTTAATTAAAAATTACACCTTTGTCAAACTTTTTTTTATCAAATACATAATTTCAATTAAATTAAAATGTGTTAAAAATTAAGACAATGGATATATTTATAGATAAACTCTTGAAATCGTCGATAAAAAATAATCTTGAAGACTAAATGGTATCAACCAGTTCGAAATGGCACATTTCTTTCCAACATTTTATGATTCTGCCCCACTGTACATTGTTCTCTTATATGCAGAGAACTGCTGAAGTTATGGATTGTTCATGTTGTACGTCGCGACGTTCGTAGAGCTGCCTCTCAAGTTGCTACTAGTAACAATAGAAAACGTCAGTTATTTAGCAAATTATATGAGAGAAAAACAAACACACTTGTAACGATTTCGCAATGACTGTTTTAACAGGAACCAAGAAAAATACAACGAAATTCCGGTGTAACAAAAAGAAACAAAAGGAATGCTGAAGACTGACGCATACAGTCTCATGCACACATGAGACTGATTGTTATAGTCGGCTATTGGGGTTTTCTAGAGATCTGTAGCCGGACTTATGGAAATTTTAACAATGAAAGAAATAGCAATCGTTGGAATTAAATGTGTCTTCGTTGTTTTAAGTAAAATCCAATCATTTTCAGAGGTTAATCGGCATTAGTCTGAGTAGATTTGTTATCTGTTCTAATTACTTAAATCATTTCCTATTAGATCTCCAAATTTAGAAATGATGATAAACATGAAACTAATGCCTAATATAGGGTGCACTGGAAAAATGTAAACAATTGTTAAAAAATCTTTAAAAAAAAGAACGGAACAAAAATAAAATAACGATGAATAGAAGAAAAATAAAAATCACAACAAAACAATTGGATTCAACAAGCTCACACCCAAAGTGTATAATTACACAATCGTCATACAATATCGTTCTACGTACATACGTAGGTTACTTACTACAACATGATGTATTATTTTGTACAGCCATTTGAATAAGTAGTTGGCCAAGTACTTGTGTATTTTTGTGTTGTTTACCTTAAAAATGAGTTGAAGATTGCAGCAGCACTCTTCAGAAATATGCGATACATAGTCGTACAATACGCGTGAGTGAGTGTACTTGCACTGTTGTTGTTTGAAAGCAGCGGAAAAGGTTGTATTGTTGCTTGGGACCCTTTGTATATCCTTTTGATCCTTTGATATCGTTTCTTTTTTTTTTGTTAACAAATGTTGAATTCTTAAGATTCGTCATCATCATGTGGCACCTTTAGCATTTCCAGCATGTTCTACTTTTTTATTGTTTTTTTTTTAATACAAATACAGTTTTTTATAATGTATGGATGTGTTTTTTCGTTTATTTCAAAAATTTATTTGTAAATATTCAATTGTTCATATAGTGATGCAAAGATTTTTTTTTTTTAATTCTTTAAAATAGGGTGTGTCTTAAGATATTTGTCAGACGATTTCCGGCATATTTAGCTTAGTGCATACTGGTATGCTTCGTTAGATTAAAAGATGACAATATTTCGTTTGCAAAAATGAGAGTAAATAAATGTTGATTTAAAAGGGGTTTCCAATATGGAAACATAACCATTTCGAATTTAAATAAAATTTTGAAGTATTGAGATATCGAGATGAAATTTAATTTAGGTGCACATAGTACACAGATTTATGTATGGAATTTTATCAGCGATCGATTGTATGTAACAAATTTTCTACTACTTTTCCACAAATATCATCCGGAACATTCAATATTTATTATGAGCTCGTCTAATTATGTTGGACTAAACCAAGGATTTAACATAATATACCATTTCTCGAGCTCATACGATTACCCATCTTCTCCTTCAATAGATCAAGTGTTTGATCAACCGTGTGGCATATAAAATTCACCCTGTTGGAACCACATATAACTGATAATGTTCTCCATCCAATTCGGACCATAAAACCACCATGGCTCGTTGGCAAACATTGATTGATTGATCATGTTGATCGGTTTCATAAATGTAAAAATACTTTACAGTAGCATTTTATGGATGCAATGGAACTAGGGTTGCCAGACGGCCTGTAATGGCCTGGATTGTCCAGTTTTTTGTGTCTTGTCCAGTTTTCAGCTAAAACACAATTTGTCCAGTTAAAAAATAATTTCTTTCATTTTGCAAAATATTTTTTTATTAATAATATTTTTTATTAATTAATATTTTGTACAGAAATATTTGAAAATTTATACAATTGTGATTGCAAATGTATAGTCAGTTGTATTTGTATTAGAAAGTGATTCCTTTACTATTATAGAACTGTACAGTGAGTAATCTTTTGAATTGCCTTAAAAATCGGTTAAAATATGGAAGCAAAGTTGTAACTATTTTAAAAAAGATTTCATCTTTCGGAACAAAACGTTTACAATTAGAAGCAAATCAATTTTTAAAAAAATTATATTGCGTACTTAGATTAATGATATGATTTCGGAGACGAATCGCTTTACAACAAAATTTAATTTTTAAATTTAAAACAATCCCTTTTATCGTGGGATAACTTATCAAAGCTTCCAAAGTTTTAGAAATATCAAATATAATTGACGACATGTTGCTTTTGCCGCATTTTTAACACTGCGATCTTTTGAAAGTAAACAATTTTATTTACACAATTTTAAGGGCAATATCTTTGCATTTAAAATGGAATCAAACATTATGTTGGATATAATTTTAACAAATTTTCAAATCGCGATATTTTTGAAGTGGAAGGGGTTTCCGATGATTGATTTGAGGAGTGCTTTGTAACCGTAATATGTGTGGTAATTTTGATTAAAATCGAAGATGTCAAATCCATAAAAAGAATAGCAGTTTTCTGTCCGTTTTGATATGGATTCTCTCAATTGTGATATGGAAACAAAATTTTAAAATTTGGATTACAATAAAACTAGAAATATATTCTATAAAAAAGTACACTTTTCTTTTATGATATGCGTCTTACGTTATTTTGAATTAATGTTTTCTAAAACTTAAATAACGTATCATCAATATAAATTTGTATGAAAAAATAAAATCTTAAATACAAAAGGAGTTTTTAAAGATATTTAAATTAAAAAATGTACTTATTAAATGTTCATAAAGATGGCCAAAAAAATTCTATTGCAACAGATTTATTAAACAATATAAGGAAACTACCTAAAATAGGGTAAAATACTATTTATTAATTAATTAATGTTACGTTGTTTGAATTTTGGTTATAATTTGGTTATTTTAGAAAGTTAAAGTTTAAAATTTTTTACACATATGTAATATGATGATGTAAATCGTAATCAATAATAAAATCAACTTCGAACTTTTTGACGATACGTTGTTTTGCATTTTAGGTGACGATATGTATGTAGGACTGAATTTAACGTTTCTTTATTTTTGTAAAAAACTTAAATAAAATTTAACTCTTTTGAACTATAAGCGCATTTTTAAATTGTCCAGTTATTTTTTAAAAATCCAGTTAAATTTTTCTTATGGTCCAGTTATTTGACTTTTGTTATCTGGTAACCCTAAATGGAACCCCTTAAAGCACTTGTTCTTTTGATTTTGACCTGCTGGTATTTTCAAGTAAAAAATATATTTTTTGCTTTAATTTGTTATTATAACTCCGAAACTACTGAGCCGATTAAAATGCAATATACATATATATGAAAATTTGTATACAGCATGGGAAAAAGGTTTTCAAAATTCAATCAATCGAAAGAAGAACATTAACTACTCAATTTTATGTATATCAAGCAAAAAGCTAAAATTTTGTGAAAATGAACGAATTGAATTAATTTTGATAAATTCGAAAAGAATCAACCGCTTTTTATGATCTACATCTCATTTTATTCCTATTACATGTGGCTCTGCGACAAAGCAATAAACCTTAACAATTTCTGCCGTTTTTGATTTTTCATTAGTTTTTTAAAACAAAAAAATTAGCTAGTTTCACGTAAAAAATACATTTATTGCTTCAATTTGTTATTATAACTCCGAAACTACTGAGCCGATTAAAACGCAATATATAAACGGATTAAAGGTTATGTAAATTTAATTTTTTTAAGTTTATTTAAATAATATCGGACAGACCCTTTTTGGGTTATCATTAATTATGTGGAGAAACGTGTGAAAAAAATTCTTAAAAATTTTTTAAAAAAAACATCTTCATAGAATTTAAAATTTGGACACCACAATACATAAAAATTGTGTAGTGGTTTAAAAAGCCTTTAATTTTTTTCGATTTTGTTGCCCTGTGTAATTGGCCCCCATATAATAGGCTCCCACATAAGGCCGAAATTTATTTTAACAACCACAAATTTCTTAAAAAATGGTATTCACATTAAATTCAGCAATAATAAGTATCAGATCTATTATATAATAATTTATGTATGTCTGTTTATTTGTATGTTTGTGACTTATATGAGCCTAAACTACTTTACCGATCCGCTTGAAATTGTTACTGTATGTTTCTCTATAACTACTTTTTATTTTAAAATTTAAAGTGGACATGGCACTTCCCATACAAAGTAAATAGTTTGATAGAATATCTGGTGAACTTCGCGGAATTTACTTCGGTGGCTAATAATGGGCGAAATTGAATAAATGGGCATGACACCATCCATACAAAGTAAATAGTTATTTTCGATTAATTGTGAAGGTTTTCAACCAAAAATCGGTCGTTATCCTTCGTAAATAGTTATTTTCGAATATCTGGAGAACTATAATCGTAAAAGTATCTAAACTTTGTATGAATCAAATTATTATCACTGTACGGAGTTTGGCTGAAAATGGCCGATATTTGATTAGTGAGTATGGCACCTGTCATACAAAGTATATATTTTCGAATATCTGGAGTACTATAATTGTGAACTTTACATGATTCAATTTATTATCACTGCATGAGGTTTAACCAAAAATTGGAGGGGTCGGAACAGCGGGTGATTCACATACCCAGTGTTGCCAGTTTAGCCTTTTTGAGGCTAAATTTAGCCTTTTTATTTACTCTTTAGCCTCGAAATTTTGGTTTTAGCTTCGTGGCTTCTTTCTAGCCTTTTCTTAATTTCAAAATAGCCTTTTTTGAAATTAAAAAAGGCTAAAAATTTCGAGACTAAAGAGTAAATAAAAAGGCTAAATTTATATTTGTGAACCATTTTCATTTTAATTCATTACTGATTTTCATTTAGCTTTTCAACATATTCAAGAATTGTGCAGTATTAAAAGAACAAATAACAATTGCCAATATCAAGTGGTTCAAAATGAAATAGAGTATTTTATATCTGAAAGCTTAAATGTCTAGCAAATTCTCTTTCAAGACAAAATTGTTATTACACATTATATTCATCATTATATAATGGACAAGAGCCCCCACGTCTTGTGGATCTATGCTTCGAGTTAAAACCCATTTTGTTTTAATTTCGTCAAACCAGCAATTCTAAAAAGCCAAACTTTTAAGTAATTAATACACTGATTATAATTTGGCGTACCATCTTTTTTTAAAACCAGTATTGCACAAAGTACAAAAAGTAAATAAATCATTTGCTGTTTTCTGATTTAAAATTCAAGGAATTTGATCCATTATCGTCGCCAATTGAAAATTGTTTAATGTTTTTGACACATTTTTCATACTAGTTTGATGAATGAGAGATAAAATAAAGAACGTTTTAATTATTGAAGATTATGACAAAAATAATACGACAAATTAAACTAATTGAGCAATTGCGACAAAGATTACCATATGAAAACTCTACGCAAAATCAATTTTTTTCGCGTTGATAATAAAGTAGTAAAACCAAAAAAAATATATTATGTCATATTGATAGTGAAAAATTAAAGTGCTAATAAAATTACGAAGCTTAAGGCTCAGGGGCAGAATATATTAAACTACAAATGGACAAATATAGAACCAACAATGTCCATTTTCTGACATGGTTAATCTAGTATTTAACTTTTTAGTACTTCCTTTAAGTAAAGCAGATGAATTTTATGAACATATTTTCTAATTTTTTATTTAAAAATAAATATAAACCAAAATTCTTAATTTATAATATTTTAGCTTTTTTTTGGCTTTTTTTCTAAAGCGGTTTAGCTTTTTCTGGCCTTTTTTTGAAGCCAATATAGCTTCTTTTTTCGCCAGCTCCTGGCAACACTGCACATACCTTACAAAGAAATTATTTTAATTTCTACACAGAAAAAACAGATTCGTGTTGGCAACCGAATTTGTTGCCAATCGAATGATTCCATCTTCGTGACCGAATTTTACAGTTGTGGCTACAAAATTTTGTTACTTCAACCGAAATTCTTCTTTGTCAACTGACTTTCTGTTGATAGAATCGAAAAATTCTATGTGTGCAACCGAATCATTCGATTGGCGACAAATTCGGTTGCTATCACGAATCTGTTTTCTCTGTGTAAATATCTTGTGAACTATAATTGCAAGATTCTTCAAACTTTGTCCGAATAGCTCTCTTAGCATTTTAGATACCGGAAAATGGTATAAGATCCTTTTACATTTTTTTTTATTTTATTACGATTATTAAGCTAGTACAGGCGAGGATCCAGAGTAGGTGAAGTAGGAAATTTTTCATATAAAAAAAGGAATAAATAGAAAAATGTAGACCAAATTTTAATTTTTATTCTAGGATGAAATTTCTTCAATTATTTACGCTCTTGAAGTGGTGAACATCGACAAAGAATTGCTATAATTGGACTGTACTTAAACTTATCAACTCCGTTTTGATATTGGCTGGTCATTTGAAATGTTTGTGGAAACAAACATTTGTTGTCTGAAGTTTGATTAAAACTTAATAAACTAAACGACTAAAAAAGCGATAACGACTCTCATCTTGTCGTTGACACATAACAAATATTTGAAACTATTTTACATTTGTATTAACATTGTTTAACTGTATGATGTTGCAGGTTCAATATCCGCCAGAGACTTGTCAAATTGTGGCAAAAAGTTGAAATGTTATTAATAAATTTAAAAAAAAAAAAATTGACAAACTATTTTTTCAACTACTTAATACAAGTTAACTACAAGTTTGTGTTTATTTAGGTTAGATCCGTGATATAGTTTTTAAAAGTGTCAATTTATTACAAGTATTATTCGTAAAAAGTATTAGAATTAGCACCGGTTCATACCAGTTCTGTGTCACTTCCCTTCTCTCAATGGTAATTGTGAATTATATTCTAACTAGTTGATAACATTGAAGAGTATGTCGCTTAGTTAAGAGTTTTCTCCCACCCTAATATCAGCAGACTTTAACAGAAGGCAAAGAGTTCATTGAACACAATATTTACTACATTTTCCTCGACACATGTTAGAAGAAGACTACTTTAAAAACTTTTTCTATCATTAACACAGTTTAACAGAAGACAAAATTCAGTATTTCATTGTACATCTTGTCATAAAGAGAGTTTGTAGAATAAACTAATCGCACAGTGCGGCCAAAGGCACCTTTGCGCGGCCGCACTGTGCGTCCGGGATCATTTGTACAAAATGATCCACAAATTTTTATATGGGGGTTTTGATTACGAATCCGTTATCAGAATTAGCAAATTCTTATAATTTGATATTATTAGGGTATATAATTGAAAATTTATTAAAAATTAACAAATTTACAATGGTAATGGTGATGTTAGATGGCGATGTTAGAGTGCATTCAACAAATACATGCATACGTATTTGTGTGGCTCTACCTTAGTTCACGTTTTCGAGAACTTACTGTATATTGATTTATTATACATTATTTCATATACATTAAAACATACCACCTTACAAGCAAAAAAATTCGCCATAAGCCCACTAGTAAGTATTGTTGCAAGGTAGTTACCAAAAAAAATTAAATTTTTTTTTACCTAACGTAGGGCAGCTAAATTTTCGTTTATTTGTTAAATAATACTTTGACTTATTACCTCCATTAGCTTAGATATCAGGAAAAAGCTGGAAAAAGAAATTTCACTCAATCACATCAATTTTGTTTAACAAATTAAAATTAAAAAATAATCCTTACATATCACTTTCTAACAATTTACTTTTTAGAAATTTACATTCAGATTTTGATTTTGCGTATTATACTTACCTTCAGCTGTAGAATCAATTTTGTTTCGTATGATTTGCTTGATTACAAAAACTTTGGCACGTGTTTAACGGAAACTCCTACTAGTCGATCTTTCGTATGGTAGTGTGCCATTCGTGTGAAGGCCTCATTCAAACTGAAATTATGAAGGGCATTTGAGGCAAGGGACCTTACTAGGGTATTCGAATTATTAGATTTTTCTCTTGTTCGAATAAAACGAATAATTCGAATAAGAGATTTTAAATTGTTCGAATAATTCGATCACACGTTTAAAATTAATCGAATTATTCGAATAATTTAGATATTTTTAAAAAAGTAAAGAATGAAGTTTTGATGTCGGTTTTTTGATATTTTATTGTTAAAGAAAAACAAAAAATATCTTTAAAGTTCAAATATTGATAATGTATAAAAACATTCGAAAACAAATTCCATCATTAAATTTTCAACAGAAATATTCTGATCAGATTAACTCCCAAACAATCTATAAAAATTGACTTGCAAACCCTTTAGTTTCCGTTTTGGAGCTGTGCTTTATACAATATAAACGTATTAAGAACTTTTTTATGTCGTTCATTAATTCGGGTTTTAAATTGAGTAACTAATTCTTTAGTAAATTAATTATTCACTATTTCTAAATTATTTATAACAAATTGTATTATACATCAAGCTCTTTCAACGTTGCCGAATCTTTGCTTAATAAAGTGGTCTTGGGGAGTTACACAATAAAGGGAATCTGTCCAAAGTTTGATATCTTGTCAGTGAACGTGGCTAATTTGAAGTCAGACAGTGCATGATGACGCATTTACAAATACGCAAAAAGTTTATTATCATGTTAGACAAAAATGTTCAACGATGTTCACAATCATGTATAAGACGAACTCCATGCTTTTCTTGCAACAAAACGTTAGTTTGCAATATTTGTGTTTATCATTAGATTTATTAAATATTTTGCAACACTTACGTACGCGGTTAATAACATCACTTCAATATATTTTAAGATCATGGCCTTCATCTATTTCAATGTAATCATTATAAATGTCATCCTCAATATCACTTTCAACGACCGTTTCAAAATCACATACTCCATCACATTCAACTCCACTTTAATCTAAGTTAAAATTTTGATTATTAATTGCGATTCTTCTAATATTTCGCCAGCTAAATAACAAATATTTTATTCCGTACCTTTTATTATCATTGGTTCAAGTCCTAAGTTAAAAATTTTGAAAGATTTGTTTTTAGAATTGTAACTTCTTGCAGTAATATTTATATATTAATAGAAGGAGCTATCGGAACACTCATCTACAGTGATCGAAAATCCCTTTGTCTTTAGTTCTTTGTCGAATTTCAGAAACAATATAATTTTTGTGAGTCATTATTACTTATTTAAATTTGAAATTATGAAAAATTTTAAGCAATTTAATAAATTTAAATATATATGAACATTTATTCGTTTTATTCGATTATTCTACATAAAATTGTTCGAATTATTCGTTATTCGAAAATGGCCATTTTTAAATTGTTCGAATAATTATTCGCAAGAAATTATTCGATTAATCCAACGATCATTAATCGAATGAATACCCTAGACCTTACTATGATAATTTTTTATATCCTAGAGGATTTCTTTAACCAACCCAATGACAAAAAACCCCCAACTAAAAACTTGTTTTTTCGACTTTTGGCCGGACAAAGGTGCCTTTGGCCGAACTGTGTATCGTTACGTCGCTTTGGCCTTCTATGGGGACTTGAACCAGTTATGGTCCGAACTGTACAGAATTTGATAGATTGATTCATTTCTTAAAACTTTAAATATCTTAGTTGACTCTCTTAGTTAACTATCAACTGATTTTAAGTATTTAAGTAACCTCTTTATGTATTTCTCCAGCGAACATATTGTTCCATCCGTAGAAACTTCCCTTTAACAACATTTGTTGTTTAAATTGTAGATCAGTAGTTTGAAAATTGTAACAATACTTTATTTATTTAAATTTTAAATAAATAAAGAAGTGTTACAATTTTTAAACTACTGATCTCTTTTATTTGCAATTAAAAGAATACGTGTTATTTAACCTTTGCTTTACCAAAGATTTTTTTATGTACATGGTTTACCAATACACATCTGCACATACATATATCCGACGAACAAAATTTTAAAAAATCGAAAAACCTTATAAAAAGGTTCAAATGTTTTTACTAAATTAGTGAGTCGAAATTTTATTTAAATCGAAACAAAATTAAAAAAATTATTTAACTAATAAAAACCGAGAGGTCACCCGGGTGGGTATTGGTAAAGCGTAGGTTAAAGGAAATGAGCCACCATTTTTAAAAGGTAAAAACGTAACAATATATTATTTTTAATTTTTCATTATTTTCCGGTTTTGGAGTTGTTTTTTTTGTGAAAAAATTAAAAAAAAATGGGTTTGCTGGAGAAGTGTGTGTTTCTTCGAAGAAACATTTTCCATTAACTATCAGACTTCATTTTGGGGATGTCTTGGGACTAAAAACATGATAATCTACAATATTTTGATACAAAAAATTATCTGAAATTGTGCACATTCGTTATGGCCATATTTAACAAAAAAATATACTTAAATTTAAACCAACTTTTAACATGAAATCCTGTTACTAATTAACTTAAAACTTGTATTGGAATATAAAATTTGTAAACAGAAAATGGAAAGAATTCACAGAAAAACTAAACTATTCGCTTGAAAACTAAAAATAGGAAAAAAACTAAAAAAAAAATAAAATTGCAAACATTTTAACATAAAAAATTAATGCGTTTGCAAGTGTGCATGTTGCCATAAAAACGAACACCAATAAAATGCAAAAACTTAAAAAAAAATATACTGGAAAAAATAGGGAAAAAACTAAAAAAAGTGAATAATACAAAAAATAAACGTAAGAAAGATATTTTGTATTTTAAACTGGAAAATATGGAAAAAAAAAAAGAAAGAAACAAAAATGAAAAGAATGTGGCAACCAACCCAAGACCATAAATGTGGTATCAACAAACTAAAGCCGCCATATTTAATAATACACCTTCGTTCTACAACATGTTGGGCTTTTTGTTTTTTTCTTTGTATTAATTTTTTTTAAGGAGTTTTTGGCCCCCAACTATGTACGAGTTGAGTAGGAACAAGTACTTTGCAAAGCCGCAAAATGTACTTTTTCTTTTATATAACTTTTTTGTTTTTTCTTAAAACTGTTTAGCCGTAAGATTATGTATAAACTTAAGAATGGTTGGGATTTTCTTAATGCATATGTATCTGTATTGTATTTAGTATATGAAAAATAAAAGTCTTTAAATCATGCATCATGTATTGAATATTTTATGTTTGCCACGTTAGTTTCATGGCTTTATCCGTAATATAAATATGTTATTCTTTAGAGTTTTGATGCAAAATCATCTTAAACACGCATCTTCATGTCGAAAAAGGATATTTACAGGCAAACAAAATAAATAAAACACACAATCTGGCTTGGATAAATGTTAAAACAATGGAATTATTAAATCCAAAGCCCTATATTTACACATTTTGGAAAAGTAGACACGATATCCTATTTTCATTGTTATGCAACTTGTCTAACATTTCCAACAATCTTTCATCAGTGATGTGATAAGAAGAACTTCGAATAAATTAATTCAAATTGAGCTAAATTCACTAAAATCCGAAATAAAAAATGAAAGCCATTTATTCCATAGAGCCATCCCGAAAATCTAATTGCTTTAGCTTCATTCAAAGGCTTAATTTATATAAAATTCATTCATTTTTAAATCAATTCATAATGTTAATTCAGAATTCAAAATGTTTGTATATTCAAATCTATTGGGTGTGCGACTCAAAAATGCGGGATTTAATTTGAAACATTTAAACAATATAAATTTATTCAAATTATTTCCCATTGTTAGCTATGAATTTTTCTATCTTTCTAGCAATATATGGAACTGCTCATCATTTGAGGTCATTAACGAATCAATACAATATCGGATACTCTGTTCCAAAGTGAAGCGTATCCTAGAGAGAGCGTTCTGAATCGATCGAAACAAATAGTAGTATGTGGAAAGGTCTGGACTATAAAGCGGGTGAGGCAAAACTTCAACCAATTCATTCTAATATATCATGATGTAATATCACGGTTTCATGTCTGGCCGCATATTCTGGACATTTTTCGGCCAATGCTCGATTCAAACGAATCAGTTGGGTTCGATACAGGTTCCCTTTCTGGTCTGGTCAAATTTCAACAGCCCATATCAGATAGGACCCTTTTGATGCTACCAAATACAGAGAATTACCTTAACGCCATGGACATTTGGCTTTGGTGTCGATTCGGGATTTACATACGATCTCTTACGCTTCGGGTTATTGTAATGGATCTATTTTTCATTGCAAAACAATGATTTGGTGAACATTTTTTTCTTTTTTACCAAATTCATTTGGGCCTAAAATAATACATGGATATATCTTCAAAATTTTCATTTAAGGGTAATTTTTGTTAAAGAAAAATTTTCTTATATTTTTGAAAATTTTGAATTAGTTCATCCTAATAACAATTAATTTCAAACAATTTTCAAAATTTCCCATATATTAAAATATTTCCCACCAAGGGAAATTTTAGTTTTAAGTGAATTACTAAATTTCAAATTAAAAAGAAATTTAATACAAATTTTGAAATTTCCCTTTTACAAAAAAATATTTACTAAAGAAAATTTTTGTTGAAGATAAATTTTTGCAAATATGTTATAAGTTCTTCTTAGTAAGAAATATTTGATGACAATTTTCTAAATATCCTTTATATAAAAAAATGTCCCATCAAGGGAAATTTTAGTTTCAAGTGAATTTTTGAAAAATTATATATTTTTTCAAAGTAAATTTCAAATTAAACAGAAATTTGATACAATTTTTGAAATTTCTCTTTTACGAAAAAATTTAATTTAAGAAAAATTTTTGTTAAAGTAAAATTTTCTCACATTTTTGCAAATTTTGTATTAGTTCCTCCTAAAAACAATTGATTTCAAAAAATTTTCAAAATTTCCCCCATATAAAAAAATTTCCCATCAAGGGAAATTTTAATTTTAAATGAACTTTTGAAAAATTTTATATTTTTGCAAAGTAAATTTCAAATTAAACCAAAATTTAATAAAATTTTGTAAATTTCCCTTTCACGAAAAAATTTTCCTTTAAGGGAAATTATTGTTAAAGAAAATTTTTATTACATTTTTGAAAATTTTGTATTAGTTCCTCCTAATAACAATTAATTTCAAACAATTTTCAAATTTCCCATATATTAAAATATTTCCCACCAAGGGAAATTTTAGAAATTTTTTTTCCCTTTTACGAAAAAAATTAATTTAAGGGAAATTTTTGTTAAAGTAAAATTTTCGTACATTTTTGCAAATTTTGTATTAGTTCCTCCTAAAAACAATTGATTTCAAAAAATTTTCAAAATTTCCCCCATATAAAAAAATTTCCTATCAAGGGAAATTTATGTTTTAAGTGAATTTTTGAAAAATTGTATATTTTTGCAAAGTAAAAATTTAATAAAATTTTGTAAATTTCCCTTTCACGAAAAAATTTCCCTTTAAGGGTAATTTTTGTTAAAGAAAAATTTTCTTACATTTTTAAAAATTTTGTATTATTTCCTCTTAATAACAATTAATTTCAAACAATTTTCAAAATTTCCCATATATTAAAATATTTCCCACCAAGGGAAATTTTAGTTTTAAGTGAATTTTTAAAACTTTTTATATTTTTGCAAACTAAATTTCAAATTAAATAGAAATATAATAAAAATTTTTAAATATCGTTTTTACTAAAAAAAATTTATCTAAGGGAAATTTTTGTTGAAGATAAATTTTCTTAAATTTTTGCAAATATGTTATAAGTTCTTCTTAGTAAAAAATATTTTATGACAATTTTCTAAATATCCTTTAAATAAAAAAATTTCCCATCTAGGGAAATTTTAGTTTTAAGTGAATTTTTGAAAGATTTTATATTTTTTCAAAGTAAATTTCCAATTAAACAGAATACGAAAAAATTGAATTAAAGTGAAATTTTTGTTAAAGTAAAATTTTCTTACATTTTTGCAAATTTTGTATTAGTTCCTCCGAAAAACAATTGATTTCAAAAAATTTTCAAAATTTCCACCGTATAAAAATATTAATTTTAAGTGAATTTTTGAAAAAATTTATATTTTTGCATAGTAAATTTCAAATTAAACATAAATTTAATACAAATTTTTAAATTTCCCTTTTACGAAAAAATTTCATTTAAGGGAAATATTGTTAAAGATAAACTGTCTTACATTTTTGCAAATTTTGTATTTATTTCACCTAACAATTAATTTCCAAAAATTTTAAAAATTTCCTCTATATAAAAAATTTTCCTCTCTCTGATTCCGTTTATATAAATCTGTTTAAATAAGACATTTATGACAACAGAGTCATATTTCGGGAGGACATTTGTATGACAGCTAGGTGAAATAATAGACCTATTGTAGACATTTTCATCCTTGGGCCGAAAAATATGTATGTGCCAAATTTGATCGAAATATCTTGAAAATTGCGACATTTAATTTCTGCCAGCCGGACAGCCAGACGGACATTGTTAAATCGACTGAGTCGTTCGTTGCATTATGGTGGGTGTTAGATACTCTGGTGGTTTAACACATCTAACACATTAAAAACTAAATTTACTCAGAAATTGTTGATTTTTCTGTAAATTGGTTGGTCCTTTTGTTATAAAATTTAAATTTGTTCTCTTTGGAAAGCCTTCAATGTCTCAAATTGTACATTTTCTTATAATGAGGTGAAAAAATCGAATTTAAAAAAAATGAATATGATAAAAAATGTTCTTGTGGAGAAAGGTGATAGAGCTTAAAATGTTCATTATTTTAATTATATGGTTGTGATTTAAATATTATTTTCATACAATTAGAAACAATTTAAAGTGCAATAATTAAATAATTAATTAAAATCAATCTATTCATTTTGTACGTAACCCTTTAATACATATGTATTTACATTAACAAGGGTTTCTATTCGGTAACAATTTTTGGGGAATCCCATAACATTTTTCCATTAAAAGTAAAGTTAAGTAAGCCAAAATCAATATTGAAAAATTATTTGAAATTGTCATCCCCCAAATCAAGTTTTCAAGAAGAGTTGTGGAGTTGGTACATGATATTTAGAACGATTCAGGAACCAGTTGTTTGAAATTTTCACCATAGAAACTAATTCTAGAGTATCTTTGAAACAGTTCTAGAACTAGTTCTTCTTTGTTATATTAGGATCTAGTTTAAAGAAGCAGAGGAGGAATTTGTATTGTTTCTATGGTTGATTTATTGAGCTTTAAAAGACTTATTTTTAACTAATTTATTTTTGAATTCATAAAAGAGAAGTTGTTCCCGAACTAATAACTGTTCTATAGAACTAGTCTAGAACCAATGTATAGCTAGTGCCAAACAACTGGTTTCAGAAGTAATTGCAACATCACTAGTTCCAAGGCTGTCATTAAAGAATCTAAAGTTTTTCTGATTTAACTGTTGTAGAACTAGTTCTTTTAGAATAAGTTCTGAAAATTTTCCTGGGAATGATGTTTTTTGTTTTACTTTAATTAACTTGTACCAAAATTATTTGCTTTTTTCGGTCAAAATGATCACCGAGAAAAAAGTACGTGAAAAAAAAATTAAAACTTTTCAAAAAAATCCAATATGGAGAGCTATATTCGGCTGTGCCGAATCTTATATACCCTTCACCAAAAATTTTATTTTTTTCCAAAGTTGTATAATTTTTTTAAATTTAAAAACTTTTTTTTTTAATATTTAGCGAAAAAAATGTTTGGTCAAAAAAAATTCGGGTTAAAAAATATTTTTTCCGATTTGACCCATTGTGGGTCCAACTTACTATGGTCTTATATACGTCGTTACAAAGGTCTTTGAAATATCTATCATTAGATATCCATATTGTCTATATTAATGACTTAGTAATCCAGATATATGTATGCCAAAAATCGAGGTTGTCCTGTTTTTTTTCCTTCTATGTATCTCAGCCGATTTTCTCTATTTTAAATAGAAACCGAGCCGGAAGAATTTCGTAGATATTGATGTATGAATCGTGTACGTAAGTTATTTGGGGGCTTCGGGAAGTTGATTTACCCTCACGAAGGTGAAGGGTATAATAAATAGTGTAACCGAACTTTTTTTAATCTAAACACATTAATAAGAAAACCCATTATTTTTATCGTTATTTAGTTATTCAATATTTTTTTGTTGGGACACCGGTGTACCCGTGGTCGTCAAAGGATTAAACAGCACAGAGCGCCTTCACTATGGAAAAAGGCAATTGAGTGGTATTCAAACAATAACGTCAATTTTGTGCCACGGGAGGCAAATTTACCCAACTGTCCTGAACTACGACCTGTTGAAAGGTATTGGGCTCTTGTAAAAATGAGAATTAAAGATCGCAGGACTCCCAGGACTCCAAAAAGGTAACGGAAGCAACTATTAAATCTTTAATGTGAAGATTTCCGGAAAAAGTGGATAAATTTATAAACACCGAGTAATATACCAATATTTGTAATGAATATGAGAATTTTTATATTAAACGGTTTAAGTTTTATTTAACCTAATACAAGTAGTATAAGGTTTTCCTGACTCACTCTTCATAATTCTCGGAAATAATTTTTTTTTTAATTTTCCCCGGAATTGTAAATATTTCCAAATATAAGAAACCCTATCTTAACCTATGTGTGTTTGTATTTCATAAATGACTTAATAAAAATGTTTAAAATACAAGGATTTTCTTTGCTCAAATATTCCTTTTGAGAATGTTCCCAGCAAAAATTTTATTTACCTAGTAAACCAGCAAGTAATATTGCAGCTAAGTAAGAACTAGTTAGTATTTGACTGAAACACTAGTTATTATACCCATCGCCATGAGTGGCAAGGGCATATATAAGTTTGTCATTCCTTTTGTAATTTCTACATTTCTCATTTGCGACCCCACAAAGTATATATTCTGGATCGGTATAGATAGCGAAGTCGATATAGCTATATCCGCCTGTATGTTGAAATCAAATTTCCGTAGCCCTCAAATATTTTTTAAACCGAATTGGTTTAAAAAAATCTTTTTTTAAAAAAATTAAAAAAAAAATTGGAAAAAATTATTTTAAAAAAAACTTTTTAAAAACAGTTAAAAAATATTAATTTTGTTTAAGTAAAAATATTTAAAAAAAAAATATTGTTAAGTATAATTTGGTGAAGGGTATATAAGATTCGGCACAGCTGAATATAGCTCTCTTACTTGTTTTTGTTAGCGGTTTGGGAAAATTCTTGGGTTCGCTTACAAATATACTTACCGTAGGCTATAAAATAAGCAGTTAAACAAAATAAAACTCCAGAAAGTTGTGCTAGATGGAAAACTGTATAAAAATAAGTACATACTCAACTAAATAATAAAATGTGTTGGGTAACGACCATTCCTTACAAAGTAATGTATGAAGTAACTAGTTGCCATTACCAAAAATTAAAAAAATCTTGCTGGGTTATTTAAAGAAACGGCAATTATTTTAAATGCTCATACTCATAAGTCTTATTTAATGGAGGCCCAAATAAATGTGTAATTAAATAATATTTTTAGATTTATAAAATGTCTTGTATTTTTACTATAACAGTTAGATTCGTAACAACTTTGATCCTATAAAGTTTAAACAACATGACTGAGCCAGAACGTCTATTTACTTTGGATGAATTTCTCTTGAAAATGCAAATATCTCAAAAATATACCAGAGTAATATATTTGGATTTTCGCCGTGATAATGAGACACAACCGTTTCGTTTTAAAACAATAAAATTTCTGTATGTGGCCATCAGTCTAATGGTGATTGATTGCATTTGCAATATAATGAAAATTATAATCGAAATCAGTTCGAATCGTTTAAGTGAAGCTAAACAAATCGGTGCTGTATTCAGTATTGAATTCCTGTGTTTGGTGCGCGGTGTTTCGGTGTTGGCGAAATATAATAGAATCTTAGATTTGACAAATTGTTTGGATAAAATATTTCCACGTAATCTGGAACTGCAGAGGCGCATGAACATCATGAAACTAGTGCGCTATTTGGCAATAAGACATCGGATTTTACATGTTTACGCTATAGTGGGTTTGACGGCTTTCATTGGTCTGCCACTGCTCAAGTATTTGGTTTTCTATGATCGTTCCAGTGGCCTGCCGTTGTTGGATGAATATCATCAACATGCCTCTTGGTTTCCCTATCAGCTGAAGCAAAGTAATCGTGCCTATCCCTACATGTATGTGTATGAGACATTTATAACGATCTTTGGCATAAATTGCCTCTTTACTTGGGATCATATTTATACGGTTACGGTGGCTCAATTTGTCATGCATTTTGATTATATTAATGATCAATTGGAGGAATTGGATGCCAAGAAGACATTAGAAGACAGCAGTTCAAAACAGTTCTACAGCAGTTTAAGGGATATTGTGATATATCATCAGCATATTTATGAGTAAGTACATCATGATAAGCTTCCGAAAAGAATTTTACAAAGTTTTCTTTGTTGTAGAAATTTCTATAAGAAAATGTCACTGCTGGAAATGTACGATTACACGGTCTGTGAAATTAATTTTTTTTTTGTGCGACCGATTTTAGTAAAACACCAAAAAATTCCAAATATTTCTTTAGTTGAAAAACAGATTTTTTATGAAAATGGAAAAATCGTTATTTTGGTGCAAAATTTTTTTGGTGAAAAACGATTTTTCTGTTGGAAACTTTTTTTGGTGAAACATTTATTATACCCTTCACTATCGTGAGAAGAGTATATATAAGTAGGTCATTCCGTTTGCAATTTCCACAATATAATTTTCCAACCCTATAAAGTATATACATATATTCAGGATCCTTATTAGGGTTTTTAATTTCCCGACCATTTTTGATTCCCGGGAATCGGGAAATTTTTTTCTACATTCCCGGGTACCCGGCTATTCCCGAAATATATAATGAGACTGTAAATTAGGAATATTATAGCCAAATTTCATATAAAAACTTAGTGTTATAATTATTAAATATCAGAGCTTCGAATTAATTAATTAATTAATAAAATTTGAGCTTAATTCACTAAAATCTAAAGAATGTCAGCCTTTCATTTCATAATATTGAATTTTTTAGATTCATTCCAAAGCCTTTGTTTAAACTGAATTAATTTTAAAGTTAATTAATAACAGAATTTTTTCAAACTTTAAATTATTGTTAAATCAAATCATTTACAAAATTAATTAAAATTAAAATTGTCTTAATCCTTTTTGCACTAGGTTTTAATTGAAGAAAATTTAATCATTTAATAAATTTTGTTATGGATTTGAAGAAGAAATTTAAAGAAATTAGAATGATTCGATAAAAAATAAATTCTCTAAATAAGGAATTCGCTTTTCAAATTTTCATACGAAAAATCCCAAATAAATAATAATAATAATAATAATAAGCGGTCTATTATTGCCAAGATATAAGCAAGTAAAAAACTTTTCACTGTATTTTGGTGAAAAAAATATAGTTCTAAGTTGTTTTCTATGTATTTTCGTCCGTTTTTAATTACCGGGATTCCCGACTAAAAATCCCGGGATTCGTGTATTGAAAAATTAGCAAAATTCTCGGGAAATTTGCATCGGGAATTCCCGGGATAAAAACCCTAATCCTTATAGATAGCGGAGTCGATTAAGCCATGTCCGTCTGTTTGTTGAAATCAATTTTCTGAAGACTACTGATATCTTCGGGATACAAGTCTTTAATAATTCTGTTAGACATACTTTCGAGATGTTTCCTATTTAAAATCAGCAAAATCGGTTCACAACTGGCTGAGATATGAGGAAAAAACCAGGACAACCTCGATTTTTACCTATTTTTGACCTATATCTGGATTACTAAGTCATTAATATAGACAATATGGATATCTAATGATAGATATTTCAAAGACCTTTGCAACGACGTATATAACACCATAGTAAGTTGGACCCAACAATGGTTCAAAATCGGAAAATATATTTTTTAACCCGATTAAAAAACAAAATTTTTTTTAAAACTTAAAAAAAAAATTTAAAATTTATAGAATTTAAAAAAAAATTTAAAAATTTTAAAAATTCGAAAAAGACAAAATTTCCAAAAAATTAAAAACAAAACTTTGGAAAAAAAATTTTTGTTTACCTAAAAATATTTAAAATTTGTATTTTGAAGTATAATTTAGTGAAGGGTATATAAGATTAGGCACAGCCGAATATAGCTCTATTACTTGTTTTTCAATTCGTTTTTATACCCTACACCTTCGTGAGAAGGGTATATATAAGTTTGTCATTCCGTTTGTAATTTCTACATTTTTCATTTCCGACCCTATAAAGTATATATATTCTGGATCCTTATAGATAGCGGAGTCGATTAAGCCATGTCCGACTGTCTGTTGAAATCAATTTTCTGAAGACCCCAGATATCTTCGGGATCCAAATCTTCAATAATTCTGTCAGACATGCTTTCGAGAATTTAGCTATTTAAAATCAGCAAAATCGGTCCACAAATAGCTGAGATATGAGGAAAAAACCAAGACAACCTCGATTTTTTACCTATTTTTGACCTATATCTGGATTACTAAGACATTAATATAGACAATATGGATATCTAATGATAGATATTTCAAAGACATTTGCAACGACGTATATAAGACCATATTAAGTTGGACCTACAATGGGTCAAAATCGAAAAAAAAATTTTAACCCGAATTTTTTTTCACAAAAAAAATTTAAAAAACCAAAAAAAATTTAAAAAACAAAAAAAAATTTTAAAATTTAAAAAAAAAAATTTTAAAATTTTTAATTTTAAAATTTTAACAATTAAAAAAACAGCTGGAAAAAAAATTAAATTTTGTTTACCTAAAAATATTTAAAATTTTGAAGTATAATTTGGTGAAGGGTATATAAGATTCGGCACAGCCGAATATTTTTAATACATAGTATTTTAAGGAATTTCGCTTATATCTCGTTCATTTCAAAACGATGAAAAGGTAAAGCTTATTTAGATCATTTCAGTAACTGTAGTTGCAGTTATTTTGCTAACGGTTGCTTAGCGATAACGATATTTGATGATATTTCGAAGAATCTATAAACACTCAAAAGGGTCTTCCGAAATATGACAGTTCGTAGCGGCCATATTGTTTAATCTACATAGTGTTATGTTCGTAAGTAAGTTGATCCAATTTAATTTGATTTAATTCCAGATTGGGTGACAAACTGCGTAAAACATTCAATTTATCGCTGTTCTTAACGGATATCGTAAGTGCCGCCTCAATATGTTTTCACATCTATTTGATGGCCAACAGTGATGACATTCTTGCCATAATACTCTTCATTTTCCCATGTTTTGTGCAAGTTGCATTTACTTTCGACAACTGTTACCAGGGCACCCGAGTAGCCGAAGCGGTATGACCTGATTCAATCAATACATCTCATCTCATTCACTAATTCTCTCAATAACATCTATTTCAGAGTGCTCGCATGCAAATGGCACTTTTCGAACAAAACTGGTATGATGGATCATTGAAGTATCGAAAATTCTTTCCCATGTTAGTGCTGTTCGCCAATAATTCATTTACACTAAGTGGTTTTAATCTCTTTAGCATCGATATGGTTCATTTTCGGGGGGTGAGTTTTATACGAATGTAATTTGGTAAAATTTTATTAATATTTCTCTTTCAGATCATGATGATTGCCTACAGATTGTTTACTTTCCTACAGACAAGGGGTAATAAGAATTTTCGTTAGATATATGACCAGGTTGATTTTGCCATGGATAAAAAAAATATTAAATGCATCTTTATGTACTTGAAATTCGAACCTTTTAACGGGTAAAAACTGTATTTTGGTACATGTATATTTAATAGACATAGAAATAAATTTAAAATCATATTCTTTAAAAATTGTATTTCTTCAAACTTGACGGGTGTTCAAGAGTGAAAAAGGGAAATTGGTACTTTTTCTCCTAATGGTACTTTTTTAATATTATAAATTACACAGGGCAACAAAATCGAAAAAATTTTAGAGGCTTTTTAAACCACTACACAATTTTTATGTATTGTGGTTTCAGTAGTACAAATATGGTCCAAATTTTAAATTCTATGGAGAAGTTTTTTTTAATTTTTTTTTTTGTAAAATTTTGAAATTTTTTAGACGTTTTCCGATATTATTGAAGTAAACTTAGAAAAGTTCAAATTAAAATATCCTTTAATATGTTTATATATTGCGTTTTAAATGGCTTAGTAGTTTCGTAGTTATAATAACAAATTTAAGCCAAAAATATATTTAACAAGTAAGAGTGCTATATTCGGCTGTGCCGAATTTTAAATACCCTTCACCAAATTATACTTCAAAATTTTAAATATTTTTAGGTAAACAAAATTTATTTTTTTTTCCAGTTGTTTTTTGAATTTTTTGGAAAAAAAAAATTTTTCGATTGTTATTTTAATTTTTTTTTTTTTTAAATTTGAAAAAAAAAAATTTTTAAATTTAAAATTTTTTTTTTTTTTAAATTTGAAAAAAAAATTTTTTTAAATTTTAAAAAATTTTTTTTTTATATTTTAAAATTTTTTTTTTTGTTTTTTAATTTTTTTTTTTTTAAAAAAAAAAATCTGGTTCAAAATTTTTTTCCCGATTTTGACCCCTTGTAGGTCCAACTTTCTATGGTCTTATATACGTCGTTGCAAATCGAGGTCAAAAATCGAGGTTGTCTTGGTTTTTTCCTCATATCTCAGCCATTTGTGGACCGATTTTGCTGATTTTAAATAGCAAAATTCTCGAAAGCATGTCTGACAGAATTATTGAAGATTTGGATCCCGAAGATATCTGGGGTCTTCAGAAAACTGATTTCAACAGACAGACAGACAGACAGACGGACAGACAGACAGACAGACGGACATGGCTTAATCGACTCCGCTATCTATAAGGATCCAGAATATATATACTTTATAGGGTCGGAAATGAAAAATGTAGAAATTACAAACGGAATGACAAACTTATATATACCCTTCTCACGAAGGTGAAGGGTATAAAAATAGCACATTTTTGTGTTTTAAAAAATCAATAAAAATCGAAAACGGCATAACTTGTTCAGTTTTATAACTTTGTCGCAAAGCCGCATATAATAGCAACAAAATGAGATATAGAAGGTAAAAATCGATTGATTTTTTTTCGAATTTATTAAAAATTAAGTGAATTCGTTCATTTTCACAAAATTTTATTTTTTTGTTTGATATACATTAAATTGAGTACTTAGTATTCTTCCCTATGCTATGTACAAATTTTCACATATATATTGCGTTTCAATCGGCTCAGTAGTCTCGGAGTTATAATAACAAATTGAAGCTAAAAATATATTTTGTACATTAAAATAGCTTTTAAAGAAATAATAATAATAAAATAAAAAATAGAAAGCGGCAGAAATTGTTCAGATTTATAACTTTATCGCAAAGCCACATGTAATAGGAACAATTGAGATACCGATCATAAACATCGATTGATTATTTTCGAATTTATTCACAATTAAGTGAATTCACTCATTTTCAGAAAATTGTATTGTTCTTTGAGTGTTCGAATTCACTTAATTCTGAATAAATTCGAAAATAATCCATCGATTTTTATGGTCGATATCTAATTTTGATCCCATTTCATGTGGTTTTGCAATAAAGTAATAAATCTGAACAATTTCTGCGGTTTTTCATCAGTTTTTTAAAACAAACAAAATTAGCTATTTTCACATAAAAAATTTATTTTTTGCCTTAATTTGTTATTATAATTCCGAAACTACTGAGCCGATTAAAACGAAACATATAAACAGTATAAAGGTTATGTAAATTTGAACTTTTCTAAGTTTACTTCAATAATATCGAACTAACCCTTTTTGATTTATCATTTATTATGTGGTTGCATAAACTTCCATTTGTATTTCAGAAATTTGCATTTGTATTTTAAAATTTATACTTAAAAAGTTACTAATTGGGAAGATCCATGTCAAAGCGGACAGCATGAAAAAACTTACTTTTAAAATTTTTTTCTTTGTAGCTCCTGAACTAATCGAGTCTCCATCGAATTTTTTTTGCTCGAATATAGTAGAGAGTTTAAGTGTCCTCATACCGTTAATTTTTAACACCGCGATCTTTGATATTTTTTACATTGAAATAAATACAGCGAAAATTGACCTTTAACCTTTTGGAAGAAAACAATTTTATTCACACCATTTTAAGGACAATATCATTGTCTTCAAAGTGGAGTCAAATAATTTTGTTGGTCTTTGAGTAGTTTCAAAGTTATGGTTAATTATGTGTATATAATTTAAGACAATTTTAAAAAAAATTCAATTTTCAAATCGCGATATTTTAGAAATGAAAAGCTTCTCCTATGAAATAGTCATAGATTTGAGGAACCCTTTGGAACCGTAATATGTGTGGTAAAATTCATTAAAATCGAAGATGTCAAATACGAAAATAACAGTTTTCTATCCGTTTTGATATGGATTCTCCCAATTGTATTTCAGAAACTTCCATTTGTATTTAAGAACTTTCTATTTGTATTTCAGAAATTTTCATTGGTATTGCTATTAGAATTTTCTGAAATACAAATGGAAGTTTCTGAAATACTAATGGAAATTTCTGAATTTTTTTTTGTTTACAAATTATAATAAACCTATTTATTCAAAATAATCTGACCTTTAAACGTTACCCACCAGCTAAAAAATGTTGTCAGTGGAGCAGATTTTAATTAAATTAGAAAATTCTGAAATATATTGCTGGAAATTTCTGAAATTCAATTAGAAACTTTTAAAATACAATTGGAAATAGTGTAGATGTTAAATTTTTAAGTTTGTCATTCCGTTTGTAATTTCTACATTTTTCATTTGCGAAGTCGCTATAGCCATGTCCGTCTGTATGTTGAAATCCACTTTCCGTAGCCACCAAATAACTTACAAACATGATTTATACATCAATATATTGGAAATTGTCCCTGCTCGGTTGCTATTTAAAATCGAGAAAATCATTCCACAAATGGCTGAGATATAAGGAAAACCCCGGAACAACCTTGATTTTTGGCTTATTTTTGATCTATATCTGGATTACTTAGTTACTAATATGGACATCTAATGATAGATATTTCAAAGTCCACAGCAACGTATATATCGAGCCCTTAGCGCCAAATTATCGTAAGCGACATTTTCTAAATTTTTTTTTTATTGCAAAAATTAAAATTTTATGGACCGACTGATGTTTTAGCGTTCTCAGAATATCAAATTTGTTAATAACTTCAAAATTATAGGGGTTACGATTTTATCGTAAGTCAATGTTTACATTTTACAGTAAACGAATTTTATCGTAAGCGACACATAGTGGTATAGAAAAAAAAGAAGGAAATAAATCTGTATCTTCTAAATGGTTAGATTGGTTTGAATGAAATTTCACATGCGCAAAAAATAAGAAGTGCTGTCGAGTTTAAGTTCTGAATGTGGAGCTCATGGGCCCACCAGGGGCGCGACCAAGGGTCCTCAAAGTAGGTCACCTCGGGTATGTTACATTTTTAAACAATCCTATTTCTTCGTTTGTGTTCCGATTTCAAAAAAATTACACATATAAAATCTTTTCATCGAGAGCTACAAAAGACCTAGTCGTAGCTATCAATTACCTCTTATAGCTTAGGAGATATTCGCATTTGAAAATTAAATGTTCAATATACTACCCAACCTACTCCAATTTTTTGATAACAGCGTATCCAAATATTTTCCGATTTTCTCCAGTTTTTCTTCATTGGACTAACAACATATGTATGCGTCAAACAGAAAAAGAACTGTTTAAAAATAATGACTAAGTCCAACGTTATATGCATTTGAATTTAAAAAATTTTAAAAAGCCGATTTTTCGCTAGTTTTTTGGAAAAAAAAACTGTTTTTCTTTTTAAGTTATCACAAAAAATTTCTAAGAGGATGTATAAGGAATTTACACTTTCTGAAAGCTAAGTTTTCATAAAATATTTTAAATGAAAAAAAAAATAAAAATTTTTGTTACCGAAGGGCTGGTCCCTTCGGTAACAAAAAAACACCTATTTTTTATGTAAAATTAAATTCTCAAATTGCATATTCGATATCAAAATATAATAACCGATTTTGGATGGGCCAATATGCTTTTAATTATTTTGTAAAGGGTTCCGATAACTCCGACCCTGGTATGGATATTATAGCCAAAAAACAAAAAAATTCCATTTTTGGGATGTTTCAACACTTTTTTGAGAATTGCGGGATTGCTGATAATAAATTTCAAAATTCGTTTATATTTTTCCATTTTGAATAGAAAATTTTACATAACTGTGTACATAATTTGTATCTATGCAAAAATTCAATAAAAAACATTTTTTGTCATATTTTTCAATAAAGTATTCCATGAATTTTTAATTGTCAAAAGGTTATAAATATTTTTGAAAAATAGACAAATAGCTTGAACGAAATTATATTATATCGCATCATAACATTTTTAATTCTATGTATAAATTTCAAAATAATCGAAAAAACCTTCTCCTGTAAAATTTGTGTTTTGTCGCTTACGATAATTTGGCGCTAAGGGCTCGATATAATGATATATATAGTAATTTGGACCAACAATGGGTCAAAATCGGGAAAAAAATGTTTAACGCGAATTTTGTTTACCTTTTTTGTCATATTTTTTTTGTCACTAATAAATTAAAGAAAAAAATTAAAATTTGTTTTTGAAAAATTAATTTTTTTTTTATATTCTGAAAAAAAAATTTTGAAAAAGAAATTTTTTTAATTTGTTTAAAAATATTTAAAATTTTTATTATTTAAACTATAATCGACACACCGATTATTGTTTTTTTTAAATTCACTATTTTCGACCATTGCCAGAAGTAGGGTACAGATCTATGTCGATTTACAAATTTCTTATTTGTAATTTGTGAAGGTAGTTCATATCAAATACATATTTTTTGATTTCCATTTTTAGAATATAATATACTGATTTTGTCATTCCATTTATTGATCGTAGAATCAAAAAGTATATATCCTGGGTCCTCATAGGATTCTAAGATTATGTAGCTCTATTGAAAACACGATACGGCCCAAATGAAAGGTGCTAGCACAAATACTCTCTAAAGAGTTTGTGTGGTATTGAAAATGGGCAATATCGACCCATGATTGCTCCTACCACACATACAACCTTTATATCAAGAAAATGTTTTATTGTCACATATTGATGGTAAATATAAAAGATTCGGCACAGCCGAATATAAAACATTTACTAATTGATGTTAATATAACTAAATAAAAGACATGTTAATAAAATACATACTAATTAAATACAAATTTGTTTCTGGTATGGTGCAATATGTTTAATAAAATCCTGAAGAGAAATTTTAACACAGATGACTGTCAGTAAACCTATTTTGTATTTATTTTATATATGAATGTACATTCAATTAATCAACTAAATCCTTCTGCTTCATTATATCCGCAATGTTGGTTGATTTCAGTATTCTGTCGTAGTTCCAAGAAAAAGACATTGATGCCATCAGTTCCTTGATATGTACTGGCAATATTCTGTAATATGTAGATAAATAAGTTCCAAAAAGGACATCTAATAATTTAACAAAATTTCATCTCAACTTACTCCAACAATTGATACACATATAGATATATTGAGGGCACTGTTATTTCTCGACTACCACTCAGCATTCCATTGATAACATATTTTGCCACAACTTCACCATCCATCAATGGGAAACTGTGTTGTACTCCGCCTAAATTTGTAATTTCTTCTGCACGTTTATTGGTCGTTAAAAATGTTGGCATCACTGTGGTGGCCTGTATATTTTTACCCTCCAACAGACATTCGATACGCAAAGATGATGTAAGAGAACGTACGGCCGCTTTGGTGGCACCATAAATATCCAAAATTGGAAAAGTAAAGAGGGCCGCCAAAGAGCAGATATTAACAATGTAACCTTGATTAATTTGCTTCATTTTGGGTAGAAAAGTTTGTAGGGTCTAGGAGAGAATTGTTAAGTTTAATGAAAAAAACAAATCCGTTGCAAATTCTTACGTAGCACAAAGCAGTAAAATTAACATCAATCATCTGTTTAATCTCCTGGGGTGGAGGATTTTTAAGGGCTGAACCTAACATAAAGCCAGCATTATTAATCAGAATAGTTGGCACACCCAGATCTGCGGTAACATCAACTCTTAGCTTCTGCAGTTGTTCAAAGTCCCGGATGTCAATCTGAAATTATAGTTAGATTCCAAACTTGTAATTACACTCATGGTAAAGGTAGGGCCCAGTAGTTTTGCAGCCGTATTATTAAAAGTCATAATTATTTAGTTTACCTTATAAGCTTTAGTTTTAACATCATAGGTTTCTGTTAAAAACTTTGCAGTTTCCAAAGCCAATTGCTCTTGTATATCCACAACTGCAATGTGACAGCCTCTAGAGGCCAATTCTTTGGCAATATCACGGCCAAGACCTCGGCCAGCGCCAGTGATCTAAAAATATTAGGAAATTATTAATAAACAAAGACAGCATCAAACGCCTTTCACAAATATTTCTCAAGATTATATCAATTTACCACTGCTACTTGTCCGCAGATATATTTGGGAGCGAAAACATTTCTTAGAATTTGTTTGATTTTTTTAACAATAACTATTAAAATTAAAATGGGATAAAGTAAAATTATTCCTATTAAATGTAGACCATAAAATAATTCGAAATAAACTATTTTTCTTAACATGATTTTTACAATATATTTTTTTTTATTATTTTGTCTTGACTTCACTTGACCCGTTTAGAATTTTATGTATAACTGAACCAGTTGTTGCGAAAGCTTTGCGTATTTAAAGTGTAAATACTTAAAGCGTAATAAATATAAATAAATAAATAATAAACATTGTTGATAAATTCATTGGAGAAATGTAATTAGTAATTGTAGTCTTAATTAAACTAGATTTACAAGCAGTGATGCCTACTATTTATTTATTTTTTTTATATCAACGAATTAATCTGTGTTTATTTGTACCTTAAGCAGGCTTAACCGCTTAACATATTTTCTTGGAAGTTTCAAATGGGCGTGGCACCACCTATAAATCAAAAATATCGGGTGTAAAGACTTAATGAGGGATTTACAACAGATATGTCATTTTGAATGGTACATTTCAGTCATTTGTTGTAACTTCTTTTTGCGAGCAGTAGGATTTATCCAAAATCAAGGAAATTGGGTACCATACGAAATAAGGCCGAGAGACCTTGAAAATGACCTCCGAAATGATGCTTGAATGTTATAAAAGAAAATCGTTTTTGCACATAATCATTACTTGCGATTAAAAATGATTCCATTACGATAACTCCAAGCGTAAGAGATCGTATATGAAGGCCGGCCAACCAGCCGAATCGTCAACAAAGCCAAATATCCATGGCGCTAAGGCAATGTTCTGTAATTGGTGGGATCAAAAGGGTACATTCTATTGTATTATGAACTTCGGAAAGCTAACCAGACCATCACAGGCGACCTTTATACACATATATGGGGGATTCCATGTCAAGTGAACCAACTTTTAAAATCGATGTGTTCCGATCGGGATGGAATTTGCATAATTTTGCAAAAAAAAGTCAAAAATTGTATTTTGAGTAACAAAATACTTTTTTTTGATAGATATCCCACTCGCATCCCACTAAGCGAGCAAAAAGGTCTTATAGAAAAGACCTAAGCTTTCTTTTGAGAAAAACAAAAAAAAAAACAAGTCAGAAAGTATGGTCGGCCAAGCCCGACCATATAATACTCTACACTAAGTAAAAGAGCAAAAACATTTTTCTTTTAAAATTTCAATAATTTATATTTTTGAGTGATTTTCGGAAGTGGGCCTTATATGGGGGCTATGACTAATTATGGACCGATCACCATGAAATTAGGTCGTGTGATTTATGTCTATATTAAAGTTAACTATGTTGAATTTTGTGTGTATACCAACATTTTTAAGCGATTTATGCACGTTAAAGTGATTTTCGGAAGCGGGTCTATATGGGAGCTATGACTAATTATGGACCGATCGTAACAAAATTTGGTGACATGAATTTTGTGTATATAAAACTTATTTGGAGCGGAATCTGTGGAGATACATATATAAATTTAACATTTATGACCGATAAAGTCATATTTGAATGGGGGCTAGGTGAAATAATGGACCGATTTCAGCCAGTTTCAATAGACTTGGCCCCTGAGCCGAAAAAATAATATATACCAAATTTGATCGAAATATCTTCAAAATTTCGACCTGTACTCTGCGCACAAGGTTTACATGGACAGCCAGCCGACCAGACGGACGGACGTCGTTTAATCGACTCAGAAAGTGATTCTAAGTCGATCGGTATACTTTAAGGTGGGTGTTAGACTAATATTTTTGGGCGTTACAAACATCTGCACAAACGCATAATACACTCCCCACTATGGTGGTGTAAGGTATAAAAATGGTCCATTTTGAAAAAAAAAGTCAACAAAATTTTTGATTTCAGAAAAAAAAAAAAACTAACTCCGAGAGTTCTCCACCGATCTTGTTGAAAATTAAAAAATTCATGGAATACTTTTTTGAAAAATATAACAAAAAATGATTTTATTGAATTTTTGTTAAGCTACAAATCATAGCGAATTATACATAGAGACGAGACACTACGATTTGTCAAACAAAAAAACAACAAAAAATATGTTTGATACAACAACAAAATACATTGACTAGCATGTATTTTGTTGTTGCGAGAGATAGGTTTTTGACAACCGACTTAGGTTTTTGGCAATTACGTATCGTCTCTATGTTACCCTATGCTACAAATTTTTAAAATTTAAATTATATTTTGATTTATGAATTTTTTTTAATTAAATTTTACAGTTATATACATAAATTTTTCTATTGAAAATTCAAAAATAAAAACTAATTATAAAAATTTATTTTCAGGAATCCCGCAATTCCCAAAAAAGTTTTGAGAATCGACCCCCATACAAGGGTGTCGATTCTGGTTCTGTGAAACGGTGAAATGAAAAGTTTTTTCATATTCTCATAGAGTTTCTGATTCACGTTTAGTGAAAAAAGTGATGAATAAATTCAAATGTGTTCATATGAAAAGAAAATGTTGAATAAAACAAATTGAAGAACGGGAATCGCAATTTGTGTAACTGTGAAATGATAATATGAAAAGTTCTTAAGAAAACGAAAATGAAAAGTTTTTTTCATTTCATCGTTTCACAGAACCAGAATCGACCCCCAGGGGCCCTTTACAAAATAATTAAGAACATATTGGGTCATCTAAAATGGGTTACTATATTTCATTATCGACTATGCGATTTGAGAATTTTTGTCCAAAATTTGAATTTTACATTATCAAAAATTTTCAACTTTTTTCATTTTAAATAGCTTTTCAAAACGTATAAATTCCTTATACATCCTAGAGATTTTTTAGATAACTTAAAAAGAGAAAAAGAACATTTTTCCAAAAAACTAGGGGCACCTGGCCGTGCTCCTAGTGGGACAATTAGGTCCAAATTCAAAACTTAAACTCAATAACACTTTCTCTTTGTGCATGTCAAATTTCATTGAAATTGGACTAAGCGTCTAGAAATTACAGATTTATTTCCATCTTTTGTGTGGCGTATCTTTTTAAAAAATATATATACTGAAATATCATTGAATAAAAGACGAAATGCGCAAGATAGGATTTGATTTTAGACCTAGGTTTCTTGGGGATAATTTCTTAGAATTTTCCGTAGAATGCGTTTCTGCTCGACCCACCATAATGTACTTACGTGTAAAAAACAGTACCTTAGTTAAAAAAATAGTGTTTATTTTAAATAGCTTTTTAACAATACTATTGCATCTATGGTTTCATCTGCCATTCTGAAACGAATTTTGTTTCCGACATATGCTGCTGCCGAAAAACATCTTTTACATTCCATCTTTCACATTGGCAAACTTATAACAAATCTGTAAGTATTTTCCTCTTGTTCCTTCAGAAATAAAATGATCTATTTCTTTTGCAAGTTGAAAATCTACATTATAATTTGATTTCGTTATTGTTATTTGGGGTTTTTACATTTATTAATAATATCTTTTAGCCTTATAGCAATCGAAATATTTTCATTTTGTTCGAGCTCCTCATCTGAGATAAAATCAATTTCATTTGCAGAGGATTTAAATTGAGTTTTGTTAGTAGATAACTTACAAAAAAAGGTGAAGAATTGATTTTCTAGAGCCCCACTCAAGAAAACCAAAAATACCGTTTTCATTTATTAACTATGTTGTAGCTTAACAACTTTGCTGAACATCACTTTGCGATATTCGGGCATGTAGAATGTCAAAATGAATGAAAAAGGCACACAAAAATGACAATTTCCCCTATTTATTTATTTATTTATGAAAAACGGGATTTGGAAAATCTCGAAACCCCGGGATTTAAAATTACAAAATCCCGGTCTTCGGGATTTAGGAAATCCCGAAAACCCCGGGATTTTCGGGAACGGGATTCCCCGTTTGGCATCTCTACTTATATGTAATTTCGAAGCGTACATATCTGTCATTTATTCTCACTTAGTTACTGAACTTTATAGTGTAAACAACAACGTTTTTCTTCGAATATGTTGAATTTTGTAACAACAAAGCGTCATAATTTGAAAAAAAATTGCCGCTGAACCACAACTATTTCTCACCACACTTATGCTGAATGTGTTCCATTGGTTTTAACGTCCGAGAGATGGTTTGGTCGGTTCAGTAGTGGTGGTTTTGACACAGAAGTCAAGGATCGCCCAGGACACCCAAAAAAGTTTGAACACAAAGAACTGAATGCATTACTACATGAAGATTGTTGCCAAACCCAACAAGAAATTGCAAAATCATTGGGAAGTATCATACAAATTGAACTCCAGGGACCTGAAGTGGTTGGAAAGTTTTGCCTCACCCTCTTTATAGTCCAGATCATGCCCCGTGTGACTACTTTTTTTTTGGATCGATGCAGTACGCTCTCTATTAGATACGCTTCACTTCAGAACAGAGTATCAGAAATTGGCTTGGTTCGTTCTTGGCCTCAAAATATGACCAGTTCTTTAGGAATGAATATGTTTTCAGAATGATGGGAAAAGGTAACAATGGCCAATACTTTAACAATGACCAATATTGTATAAATGTTTCAAAATAAAAGCTAAAAATTTCCAAAAAATTTTAATTCATACACCAAATATTTTTAAAAAAATATTTGTTTTTGGTTGTACCTGCGAATAGGTTAACTGTATCCTATGAAGTTAAAAACTCATATACAAGTAACTATTGATATATTTTAAGTAAAAATTAGCTTTTTTAATATTTCTCAAAATATGTTAATTTTGTTCCTACATTTTTTTGTTCTAGTGGCCTGAGACACGTTAATGGGCTGGTGGTTTTTTAATAACTTTAACATTTTTTAACAAATTTTTGTCTTTTACATCTCATTAGAACGATAATTACGTACACATTTCGATTCTTTTAAATTAAATTGCAAAAGTAATTAATTAATAGCAAAATTTAAAAAAAAAACTGAAAAAAATCCAGTTTTCCCCTTGTAAATGCAACTCAAAACTAAATCGAAAGTCGGCACGGGTTGCCATTCTTAGAACAAGCTAAATTTTTTTTTGGTGTTGTTTTAGGTCATTAAGTAAGTTTTCAGGGGGTACCGTGTCAACATTTCAAAAGATTTAATTCTAAGGGACACTCTAACGTACATAGATATATAAAAATCTTACAAATATGGATTTCGAAAAAAAAATGTACACAGATAAGTAATATGTACGCAAAAATCAAACTGCTTGATTTTACATATATTGGTCCATATTGGATCGTAGCCTCCATGTTAGCTCCACTTCACAAAGATAATGTAAGATTCGACACCATCAAATTTAACTCTCTTGTTAAAATTACTAGATTGTTGTGAGAAAATGACGAAAATCGCTATACGAACAAGAACATAACATCGGCAATAGTTGTCCACACGGGACAAATTCATCTACGGACATTTTTTTCACGAAAGCACTGACCTACAAAATAGCAATAATTAAGTTGTTAAATAGCGCTAAATCTAATTGAAAACGCATTGAATTGTCAACATCATATGAATGTAAGTGTTACTATTAATAAATACAAACGGGAAATATACAGATTTAATTTGTTAATTATATTTCATAAAATGTATTGTAATTAATATTGCATTTATGTAATACATATGTTTATACAAAACTATGATCAATAACGGTTTAAAGTCTATTATTTAATATAACAGTTTTCAATTCCACTTTTGCTATTATTATAACAGGTCTAATATACTTAGAACAATGTTGGTCGTATGCGACACAATTCATTCCGGAGAGAAGATCAAAACATTGCACTTTGTTTTCCATTTCATCTTTTTATTGATGTCCCCACGCTTGAAGGGACTTTGTGTAACTAATTCAATCGAAATTATGCTCGCAAAATTGGATACACATTAACTAATAATATTGTTAGCAAATTTTTCTGTCTGTTTGTCTGTCTGTTGAAATCAATTTTCTGAAGACCGCAGATATCTTCGGGATCCAAATCTTCACTAATTCTGTCAGACATGCTTTCGAGAACAAAATCGGTCCACAAATGGCTGAGATATGAGGAAAAAACCAGGACAACCTCGATTTTATATCTGGATTACTAAGTCATTACGAGCCCTTAGCGCCAAATTATCGTAAACGACAAAACACAAATTTTACAGGAGAAGGTTTTTTTTGATTATTTTGAAATTTATACATATAATTAAAAATGTTATGATGCGATATAATATAATTTCGTTCAAGCTATTTGTCTATTTATTAATTAAGTTTTTATTTATATGTAAATAGTTTTCAATGAAATTTCACAGTATAAAAACGAATTTTGAAATTTATTATTCCCAGAAAAATGTTGAAAAATTCCAAAAATGGGAATTTTTAGTTTTTTGGCTATAATATCCATAACAGAGTCGGGGTTATCGGGACCCTTCACAAAGTAATTAGAAACATATTGAGCAACCTAAAATCGGTTACTATATTTTAATATCGAATATGCGATTTGAGAATTTTTGCCCTAATGTTTTATTTTACATACAAATTTGGTGTTTTTTGAAAGGACCTGGTCCCCTCGGTAACATCAATTTTGAAATTTGTTTTCATTTAGAATACATTATGAAAACTTAGGTTTCAGAGAGTAGAAATTCCTTATAAATCCTCTTAGAAATTTTTTGCGATAACTTAAAAAGAAAAAAACTTATTTTTTCCCAAAAAATTAGCGAAAAATCGCCTTTTTAAAAATTTTTAAATTCAAATGCACATAACTTTGGACTTAGTTATTATTTTTAAACAGTTCTTTATCTATTTGACACATACATGTGTTGTTAGTCCAATAAAGGAAAACTGGAGGAAATCGGGAAATATTTGGATACGCTGTTATCAAAAAACTGGAGTAGGGAGGGTAAAAATGTTGAAAATTTAATTTTCAAATGCGAATATCTCCTAAGCTATAAGAGATAATTGATAGCTTGATTTGATTTTTTTGAAATCGGAACTCAAACCAAGAAATATTATCGTTTTAAAAATGTGACATACCCGAGGTGTCCTACTTTGAGGGCCATTGGTCGCGCCCCTGGTGGGCCCATGAGGTTCACGTTCAAAACTTAAACTCGACAACAGTTCTTCTTTACGCATGTGAAATATCATTCAAACAATCTAACCATATAGAAGTTACAGATTTATTTCCCTCTTTTTTTATACCCTACACCACCATAGTGGGGAGGGTATTATGCGTTTGTGCAGATGTTTGTAACGCCCAAAAATATTAGTCTAACACCCACCTTTACCTTCGCTTTACCAAAGGTTTTTTATGTACATGGTTTACCAATACCCACCCGGGTGACACTACAATTCTATAAATATATGCGACGAACGAAATTTTAAAAAATTGAAAAAACCTTATAAAAAGTTTAAAATGGTTCTATTAAATTCTATAGAACTCTAGAATTTGTTCAGTGAGTACAAACTTCATTTAAATCGGAACAAAATTAAAAAAAATATTAAACCAATAAAATCGATGTGGTCACCCGGCTGGGTATTGGTAAAGCGAAGGTTAAAGTATACCGATCGACTTAGAATCACTTTCTGAGTCGATTAAACGATGTCCGTCCGTTGGCTGGCTGGCTGTCCATATAAACCTTGTGCGCAGAGTACAGGTCGTAATTTTGATGATATTTCGATCAAATTTGGTACATATTACTTTTTCGGCCTATTGAAACTGGCTGAAATCGGTCCATTGTTTCACCTAGCCCCCATACAAATGTCCCCTCGAAATTGGTCTTTATCGGTCATAAATGTTTAATTTATATATGTATCTACACAAATTTCGCTCCAAATAAGCTTTATATATACAAAATTCATGTCACCAAATTTTGTTACGATCGGTCCATAATTAGTCATAGCTCCCATATATGCCCGCTTCCGAAAATCACTTTAACGTGCATAAATCGCTTAAAAATGTTGGTATACACACAAAATTCAACATAGTTAACTTTAATATAGACATAAATCACACGACCTAATTTCAAGGTGATCCGTCCATAATTGGTCATAGCTCCCATATAAGGCCCACTTCCGAAAATCACTCAAAAATATAAATTATTGAAATTTTAAAAGCAAAATATTTTTACTCATTTACTTGGTGTAGGGTATTATATGGTCGGGCTTGACCGACCATACTTTCTTACTTGTTTTCTACACCACTGTGTGTCGCTTACGATAAAATTAGTTTACTGTAAAATATAAACATTGACTTACGATAAAATCGTACCCCCTATATTTTTGAAGTTATTAACAATTTTGATATTCTGAGAACGCTGAAACATCTGTCATCTTTGACCATCTTTGTAAAATTCGGTAAGATGATTTTTATGTTGAATAATTACCGATTTTTATAAGTGATATATGCGTATTTAAGAGAAGTGTACCATATATGGATCCTATGGCCAATTATAGACCGAACTTCATACAAATTGGTACGACGATTTTATAAATGGGGATTATTTAAGTCGAATTTAAAAAGTGATTTTCGGGAGTGGACCTGATGAACTACAATCAATTTAAGCCGACTTTTTTTGCTTCGAAAATGTCGAATTTAGTATCAACGAATCGTCATATGCGGGTATTTTTGCTTTACTTCTTTAATTTGAAAAAAAGTTCCGCTGCAGCACAACAATGATTAAGGTGAATATGACGGTGTGATGGTTTGTTCGGTTCGGAAGTGGTGTTTTTGACACGAGGGCTAAGATCGCCTAGGCCAGCCCACAAAGTTTGAAGACCATGGCATTTCCCCAATAAGGATTGTTGTCAAACTCAACAAAAGCTTTCAAAATAATTGGAAGCTACACAAGCAGCAATTTTAAAATGTTCTGTCAGTGCATAAAATTTTAATTTCTGCAATAAAAAAAAATTTTAAAAATGTCGCTTATGATAATTTGGCGCTAAAGGCTCGATTAATATAGACAATATGGATATCTAATGATAGATATTTCAAAGACCTTTGCAACGACGTATATATAGTAAGTTGGACCTACAATGGGTCAAAATCGGAAAAAATATTTTTTAATCCGAATTTTTTTTTCACCAAAAAAAAATTTAAAAAACCAAAAATTTTTTAAATTTTTACAAATTAAAATAACAATTCCAAACATTTTTTTCCAAAACATTAAAAAAAATAACTTTGGAAAAAAAAATTTTTTTTTACCTAAAAATATTTAAAATTTGTATTTTGAAGCATAATTTGTTAAAGGTTATATAAGATTTGGCACAGCCGAATATAGTTCTCTTATTTGTTTTTTGACTAAATTAGTGTCAATTTTTTAAACTGTAAATAAAATCCATTTATTATGTTTGTAGGTACTTAATATTTATTATAAACAAATAATACTTGATTGATTATTTATCTAATTGCTTTTGCTCTTCAAAGATCTAAGAAGTCGGTTATAGCCTCTGAAGGTAATTAAAGCATTACCAAACTCCTTCACACTTATGGGTAGCAATCTGAAATATTATAACAAATATTTGAAATAATTTTAATTAAATTTTAGCTATAGTTACTCACTCATATAATTTATAAATATATAAAAATGCATTTGGTATCGTTATTTCATCTTCATTATTCAGCATGCTGTCCAGCACATACTGGGCCACTATAGGACCCTCGATTAAAGGAAATATTTTAGTTAAACCACTCATATTTATAAGTCTTTCAACACGTTGATTGGTATTCAAAAATAATGGCATCACAGTAGTTGCTGTAATACTTTTCAATTCACTCATTAATTCAATGCGTAGAGCTGAAGTTAAGGAACGTACGGCCGCTTTAGTGCCGGCATAAATATTAAAAAATGGCGAGGTAAACAGAGCCGAACTGGAGCAGATGTTAACAATATGGCCTTGATTTAATTCTTTCATTTTGGGTAAAAAGATTTGTTGGGCCTGCGGAAGAAAATAGGAAATATATATGAGGTCTTGCGCAATTTTTAAGCGCTCAATTTTAAATACGTTTACCGTAAAAGTTTTTAAAAGTTTTACTTACAAAACATATGGCGGTAAAGTTAACATTAATCATTCTTTGTATTTCCTCAGGTGAAGGATTCAGCATGGAAGACAGTGTTAAAATGGCAGCATTATTTATTAATATCGTTACATCGCCCAGATCTTGGGAGACATTTTTGTTAAGCTCTTCTAGTTGCTGATAATCACTGACATCAATCTGAAAATTACAGAGAACAGGGAAATGATGAGAGTATAGGGATAATTATATCCATTAGTTTTTTATTCATTATTCTAAATTAAATTTTTATTTTATCAAAAAATATGGAAAAAATAGATATTTCATTACACAGAGCAAACAGATTCGTGATAGCAACCGAATTTGTTGCCAATCGAATGATTCTACCTTAGTGACCCAATTTTACAGTTGTGGGTACAAAATTTTGGAAGGGGGAACTGTAGTTTGGTTGCTTCAACCGTAATTCTTCTTTATCAACTGACTTTCTGTTGATAGGACCGAAAAATTCTATGTGTGCAACCAAATCATTCGATTGGCAACAAATTCGGTTGCTATCACGAATCTGTTTTCTCTGTGTATGAATAAGGGGCTTAGTTTATCTAAAATATTATTGGCGAAACAGTGTGAGATTTTTTGCCATAAAATATATAGTTCTAAAGTTTATTTTGAAACGTTTTTAAAAAAATTGAGCTCAATTTTACTCCAATTATCTTAAAAGGTTAATTCAGACATAAATTTATTAAGTACTTAATAGTTAGTGGAATTTATATTATCCAATCGAAAATAGGATTTTCTGAATGGACCACCTATAGTGAATTCGCGGCCAAAATTTTAATGATATTGTTACGAAATTGTACTTGAATTCAAATATAACGATTTTAACGGCTGATTTAAAAGTAACATAATGCTTCCAAATAGCAGTGCTGTAATAGCAAACTGTAACATAACTGTGGGCATTATTAAAATTGAATAAAAGCTTTCAGTTGACCATTGATCGTAAGTTGGCAACGCTGTTTTCTGCGTCAGAGGTTGCAGTCGTGAGAGAGTTTATCAGAGACGCTTTTCGAATAAACATCAACTGAGTGCCGTGTTTTTCAAGTGAATTCGTGTATATTATAAAGTTGCCTGTATTTCTGCGAATTTATAAACGTGTATAAAAAACATTGAGTGACTAATTCTGTGGTTGTTGTACATTTTAAATAAATAAAGAGTTGTTACAATTTTCAAACTACTAAACGGCTTTTATTTGCAACCAAAAGTATCCTGTTTATTTAAAGGAAATACACAAACGTTTTGAAAAGTTTAAAACGTAACAATATTATCTTTATATGAGAGCTATGACCATCTTTGTAAAATTCGGTAAGATGATTTTTATGATGAATAATTAACGATTTTTATAAGTGATATATGCGTATTTAAGAGAAGTGTACCATATATGGATCCTATGGCGAATTATAGACCGAACTTCATACAAATTGGTACGACGATTTTATAAATGGGGATTATTTAAGTCGAATTTAAAAAAGTGATTTTCGGGAGTGGACCTGACGAACTACAATCAATTTAAGCCGACTTTTTTTTGCTTCGAAAATGTCGAAATTGGTTTCAACGAATCGTCATATGCGGGAGTTTTCTTTAATTTGAAAAAAAAAGTTCCGCTGCAGCACACCAATGATTATGGTAAATGTGATGGTGAGATGGTTTGTTTGGTTCGGAAGTGGTGTTTTTGACACGAAAGACTAAGATCGCCTAGGCCAGCCCACAAAGTTTGAAGACCATGGCATTTCCCCAATGAAGATTGTTGTCAATCTCAACAAAAGCTTTCAATATAATTGGAAGCTACACAAGCAGCAATTTCATAACGTTTGCAAGCAGCAGGATTCATCCAAAAGCAGGGAAATTGCTTACCATACGAATTGAAAAGACCTTGAAAGACGAACTTGCATGTCCGAAATGATCATTACTTATGATGAAAAATGGATCTATTACGATAACCCGAAACGTAAAAGATCGAATGTGAAGCCAAATATCAATGGAGCTAAGGCAATTCTCTGACCAGGCCATCATAGGGAACCTGTACCGATAGCAAGTGATTCTTTTGATGCGAACATTGGCCGAAAAACGTCCAGACATGAAACCGTAATATTACATCATGACAACACTCGGCCACATGTTGCAATACCTGTTAAAAAGTGTTGGGAAAGTCGGGAAGTTTCGATGTCGATGCAGAACGCTCTCTCTAGGATGCGATTCACTTTGGAACAGAGTATCCGATATGGGTCATGAGCTAACAATGACCAATACTTTGAACAAATTTGTATTGTACAAATGTTTCATAATAAAAGCTATAATTTTAAAAATACCGATTGACCGATTTTTCCCATTTTCATATATTTTTGATCAACAAAAATATTTTACCTAGGACCTATCGTGTATTTAGCTGGCAGACGGACGAACGGACATAGCCAGATCGTTTTAGAATATTATGAAAACCCTGAATATATATGGGGGATTTCACGTTCAGTGAACCGACTTTAGAAACCGATGTCTTCCGGGATGACATAGCTTCAATCTTTGGAAAAAAAATCTTAAATTTCTTTTTGCAAAATCAAAAACTTTTTGACTTTTTTCCAAACTGGGACTTTTTTCTTCTCAAAAGAAAGCTTAGGTGTTTACCTTGAGGGGCCTTTTGGTCGTTAAGTTGGATGCGCGTTGGATATCAACCAAAAAAAATATGTGCTGAATCTTATATACGCTTCACCAAATTATACTTAAAAATATATTTTTTTAAATATTTTTATTTAAACCAAATTAAATTTTTTTTTAAATTGTTTTAATTTTTTTTTCCAAAATTTTTTTAAAAAAATTTTTTTTGGAAAAACAATTTATGACATTCTTAAATTGTTTTAATTTTGTTTTTCAAATTGTTTTATAATTTTTTTTCCATTTTTTTTTTAATTTTTTGGAGAATTTATGACAAAAAAAATATATTTTTTTTAAATATTTTTATTTAAACCAAATTAATTTTTTTTTAAAATTGTTTTAATTTTTTTTAAAATTTTCTTTTTGAATTTTTTTTTGGAAAAAGAATATATGACATTCTTAAATTGTTTTAATTTTTTTTTAAATTGTTTTATAATTTTTTTTTCCAATTTTATTTTAAACATTTTTTTTTTAATTTTTTGGAGAATTCATGACAAAAAAAAATAGTTTGATAAAAAAAAAATCGGGTTAAAAAATATTTTCCCCGATTTTGACCCATTGTAGGTCCAACTTACTTTAACTTAATATATCCTTGCAATGGACTTTGAAATATCTATCATTAGATATCCATATTGTCTATATTAGTGCCTTAGTAATCCAGATATAGATCAAAATTAGGCCAAAAATCGAGGTTGTCCCGGTTTTTTCCTTATCTCAGCCATTTGTGGGCCGATAGAATTCCCGATATATTGATGTATGAATCATGTATGTAAGTTATTTGGGGGCTACGGAATGTTGATTTCAACGTACAGACGGACATGACTATATCGACTTCGCTATCTATAACGATCCAGAATATATATACTTTTTGGGGTCGTAAATGAAAAATGTAGAAATTACAAACGGAATGACAAACTTGCCACTCATGACGAAAGGTATAAAAAGACAAAAAAGTGTTGATTTTCCAAAAAATTCTAAATTTGTATGCCTTGAGTTACAAAACATTTATTTTGATAGATATCCCACTCGCATCCCACTAAGTGACCAAAAAGGTCTTAAAGGCTAAGCTTTCTTTTGATAAAAAATAAAAAGTTTTTGATTATACAAAAAAAATTAAAATTAAAATAGTTTTCGAAAGATTTAAGATATATGTATGTAGATATTTAAACTATTTTTCTAAGAGAAATAGGTAATAAGTTACATTAATGAGAAAAATCGCCCTTTTGGTGAAAATGTAAAATTTTTACCTCTCTAAATCAGAGAGTTCTGCTGGACCGACTTTGGTGCAAATTTCATACCGATCGGAGATTAATTTTATATAAAAAAAAACTCGAAATTATAAAATTGTCCAGTATATACATATATAGTATATATAGTAGACAATTTCATAATTTGTTTGATTTTCGCGGATATTCGTGTTATTTAAAGGAAAATATCCTACCGATCATGTTCAGCCACTGGTGGCTATGAATGCCGACCACTGATTTAAAAGCAATTATTTTTACAATCTGCTCTACTGCGTATTCCAACTTGTTGATAATTCTCTTTCAATAAATTATCTAATCTAATACAATTAAATTATTTAACAATCATATTAATGCTTGTTTGCAATTTTTAATATACACATAGTGTTAAGAATTCAAATTAGAATTAATTATTTTAGATTTGTTATTGTTAACTAACTTACCTTGTAAGATTTTGCTTTAACTTGATATTCTTGTGCAATATACTTGGCTGTTTCCTCAGCTAAGTCTTGCTGAACATCAACAATGGCAACATGACAACCTCTTTTGGCCAACTCTATGGCTAAAATGCGACCTAGACCTCTGCCAGAACCAGTTATCTGAATACGTAAAACATAATGAAAGAGAAAATATAAACAAAACGCTAGATTAATATAAACAAAAATAAAACATTTATTTATATGTATGTATTATTATTAATGAATCATCACTTTTTTTTATTAAAATATTCAAATATTAACAATTTCTTAACCACTTACCACCGCTACTTGACCCTTGATCGATTTGTTTCTTTGTTTATTTTGCATAAATTTAAATAATTTAATAAACACGGCAAAAACAATTAACAGCGGATAGATCGCTACTGTGCCGATCACATAGAGAGAGTAATACAATTCCAATAATATGATTTTTATTTGATTTTGACTCTGACTTTTCATGTTTGCTCTATGCTGCTGTACTTCTTCCGGTCGTGTTGTCTGTTTTTTTGGTTGTGCTGTTAGTTCCGTTGGAAGCACTCTTATTTATAAACCAAAATATTTAAATTTAAATCAATTTTAATCTAAACATAAACATTAATGAGTGAAGAATTTACCGTTGGTTTGAAATCTCAGAAAGTGATAAACTGTATAAGTGTGTAGTCACCAGATGTATGATTAGAGAATATTAGTTTGATTGTGAGATTGTTGAAAAACATACAAAAGTTCATAAACTCAAGATAATATTTTGTTTTTATGTCTATATTAAGTATATTTTATATTTTAAAATAAATAATAATAAATATATAAAATTTTGAAAAATAAATATATAAAACTTATGACCTGTATACAAATTTTAATATCAAAGGAAGAGCAGATTGGTTTTCAGTTTGGAGTTCATCGTATTAAATGTAAAGACTACTCTTATTAATAATAGGTAGGCAAATGCTACACACCTGATCTACCTGATCTAATAGATTTTGCCATATCAAGGAATATAAACAGAAACTCTATTACTGCAGAAATATCATATGAACTGTCTTCTGATCATTCTCCCGTTATACTACACTATTACGGCCAATATCAATCGTCTCATACGGAAGCTTCATTATTCAAGACTGATTGGTTGAAATATAGAAAATACATCAGCAGCCACATCCACACTGAATGTAACATACAGTGTGAGGAAGGTATCAATGATTGTATCAGAGACTTCAAGTCTCTAATCTTTTCGGCCTTGCATCACTCTAAGTGCCAAAATCCTCCTAATCCTAAAATGCGTATTTCTAATGCAGAAATTAATAGACTCCTCCTCGAAAAGAGGAGATGTAGAAGAGATTGGCAACACAACAGATCCCCTGCTGCTAAGCAGAGGCTGTCCATTGTAAGCAAGAAATTAAAAACAGCCCTTCAGTCTGAAGAGGATCGCAGAAATCTAAACTATATTGAAAGTTTAACCAGTACTAAGCACACAAACTTCTCCCTTTGGAAGGCAGCTAGGAATATTAAGCCACCGGTAGAGGGTCAAAGTTCGATAAGAAAATCTGATGGTTCCTGGGCACGAAGTGCAAAGGATAAAGCCGTAGTTTTCGCTGAACACTTAAGTAATGTGTTCCAACAAAACCCCCCATCAAATAATTTTGTATTGGGGGATTTACCTGTTCGGATAGGAACAGACTCCGAACTAATCATTGTTAGTATAGAAGATGTCCAGAGGATCATAAAGGACAATCTTAAACTAAGAAAGTCTCCAGGTTATGATTTAATTACACTTCCATGATTGGAAACCTACCTGATGTGGCAATTATTGTGCTCACAGTATTATTCAATGCGATCTTGTATCTAGGAGTATTTCCGAATGATTGGAAAATCTCCCAAATTATAATGATACCCAAGCCAGGAAAGGATTTGATATTGGCATCATCCTACAGACCTATTAGCTTATTGCCTTGCTTGTCTAAACTATTTGAGAGAATAATACAAGGGAAAATTTTAACATTCTTAAATAGTCAAAACATTATCCCAGATCATCAATTCGGATTCCGTAAACATCACGGAACAATTGAGCAAGTTAATCGCCCAACTGGAGAGATACGAAAATCTTTCGAACTAAAAAAGTACTGTTCGGCAATATTTCTAGATGTTGCCCAGGCTTTTGACAAGGTTTGGCATAAGGGTCTAATACACAAGATTAAATGCCTACTGCCTTCTAGTACTCACAAAATACTAGAGTCTTACCTATCGGATCGCTTGTTTAGGATAAAATGCGGCGATTATGTGACAAGCGACTATGCGATCAATGCTGGTGTACCTCAGGGAAGTGTTCTAGGACCAACCCTGTACTTATTATACACCTCAGACTTGCCCGAGTCCGAAGAATTAACCATTTCCACCTTTGCAGATGACACTGCAATTCTTAGTTCTCATGTGAACTTAAATTCTAGAAACCTTGACAATTATCTCAGGCACGTGGAGACGTGGTTAAAAACTTGGAGAATACAAGTGAACGAAATTAAAAGCAAGCACGTAACGTTTTCACTTAGGAGAGGAAGTTGTCCACAAGTGACACTAAACAGTGTGAACATCCCACAGTCTGACCACGTACATACCTTGGCATTCATTTAGATAGACGTTCCACATGAAACTAAAAACTTCTAATTTACACTGGCTAATCCACCACCAATCGAATTTAAGACAGTCTTAAAACCAATTTGGACATACGGAATCCAATTATGGGGAACAGCAAGCAATACCAGTATAGATCTTATACAGAGGGCACAATCCAAAATTCTTAGAACCATGACGGGAGCTCCATGGTATATAAGAAACGAGAACATCCACAGAGACTTAGATGTACCCTTGGTCAAGGATGAATTCAGAAAAACTCGTGAAGCCTATTTATCAAAATTACATCAACATCCGAACCCGCTCGCAAGGCTACTTATAGCAACTCAAGACAGCTCAAGGCTGCGTAGAGCTGATTTACCACTCATCTAATTTTCTAAATATGATTCTCAATTGAGAGAACAATAATTGTTTAGTTTTAAGATTTAATTACATATTATAAGGCCTAGAAATTAAAGGCAGGAATAATATTATAATAAAAGTATAAAAAAAGAAATGCTACACATGTGGAATTTTTTAAGACCGATAGAACCAAAAATTGTAAAAAATAAAACAAAATAAAAAAAGCATATTTAAATTAAAGAAATTGCCCATTTTGAAAAAAAATCAAAATTTTTTTTATTTTTTAAATTTTTTTCGAAATATTGAAGAAATAGCTATTTGGGACACATTTTGCTGAGAACAATAGGTAATAAGTTACATGGATGAGAAAAAATACCTGTTTGGCCAAAATGTAAAATGTTGTCCCCCTCTAACTTCTCCATCGATTTGTTGAAAAATTGTGTCTGAATTACTATCCAATTGAACTAAATTTCATCCCGATCGGAAGACATCAATTTTAAAAGTTGATTCACTTGACATGAAATCCCCCATATATATTTTTTGAGTGTTACATAGCTGTCATTTTGTTCGGTTCAGAAGTGGTTATTTTGACACGGAAAACAAATATCGCCCAGGCCACCCAAAAATGTTTGAAGACCAAGAATTGAAGGTATTACTTCATGAAGAATTTTATAAAACTCAACAAGAGCTTCCAAAATCATTGGGAACTACTCAGGCAGTAAATTTTAAGCGTTTGCAGGATTCATCAAAAAGCATGGAAATTGAGTTCCATACGAATTGAAACCGAGAGACCTTGGTATGTCCGAAATGATGCTTGAACGCTATAAAAGAAAATCATTTTTGCACCGAATCATTACTTGCTATGAAAAATGGATGCATTACAATAACCCGAAGCGTAAGAGATGGTATATGAATCCAGGCCAAATCGACACCAAAGCCAAATATCACTGGAGCTATAGTAATGTTCTGTGTTTGGTGAAAGCAAAGGGGTTATATCTATTATGAGCTGCTGAAATCTGACCACACCATCACAGGGAACCTGTACCGAATGCAACTGACGAAAAACGCCCAGAATATGCGGCTAGACATGAAACCGTAATATTTCATCATGACAACGCTCGGCCACATTTTGCAATACCTGTTAAAAACTATTTAGAATAAAGTGGTTTGGAAATTTTGCTTCACCAGCTGTATGGTCCAGACCTTAACCATCCGAATACTATTTGTTTCGAGAATAGAGTATAGAGTATTCGAGAATAGAGTATCCAATATTGGCTTGATTCATTATTGGCCTCAAAAGATGATCAGTACTTTTGGCTCGGAATCCATATGTTACCAGATAGATGAGAAAAGGTAGTAGCTAATAATGATCAATACTTTAAATAAGCTAAAATTATCATAAATTCAAAATATCTGCGGAAAAATTAAAGATTATTCGTTTAACCAAATAATTTATTGTTGAAATATTCTATTCAGAAGAGGTTAATAATATAAAAGAAATCAATTAAAGCTACAAATATGAAGTTCTCAAAGTAACTAAAACGAATAATCGGATAACCAATTAAGAGATTAAACAAAAATTAACGGATTAACACAAATTATAAAATTTAAAATTATTCGAATAAATAACAATAAAGTGTTCAAGTAATGAAATACATATCGTCACCTAAAATGCAAAATAACGTAACATCACTTTTCATAAGTTTATAGAAGAAGCAAAAAACGATATAAAATGAAAACAACTTGCAACAAATTTATTATATGGTTAGTCAAGCTCGAACATATAATACCCTACACTAAGTAAAAGATCAAAAACATTTTTCTTTTAAAATTTCAATAATTTATATTTTTGAGTGATTTTTGGAAGTGGGCCTAATATAGGGGCAATGACCAATTATGGACTGATCACCATGAAATTATGTCGTGTGATTTATGTCTATATGAACGTTATTTATGTTGTATTTTGTGTGTATACCAACATTTTTAAGAGATTTATGCACGTTAAAGTGATTTTCGGAAGCGGGCATATATGGGAGCTATGACTAATTATGGACCAATCATAACAAAATTTGGTGACATGAATTTTGTGTATATAAAACTTATTTGGAGCGGAATTTGTGGAGATACATATATAAATTAAACATTTATGACCAATAAAGTCCAATTTCTGGAGGACATTTGTATGGGGGCTAGGTGAAATAATGGACCGATTTCAGCCAGTTTCAATAGGCTTAGTCCTTGGGCCGAAAAAATAATATATACCAAATTTCATCGAAATATCTTCAAATTCGGTATACTTTAAGGTGGGTGTTAGACTAATATTTTTGGGCGTTACAAACATCTGCACAAACGCATTATACCCTCCCCACTATGGTGGTGTAGGGTATAAAAAGGAAATTTAAATTAAAACAATATCCTATTTTGAAAAAAAGACCTCATGAAAATCATTATAGTCCGACTTAAATCTTTTTTTTCACAACTGAATCTATTATTCAACTCAATTTCCAACAAACCTAAACATTAAAATTCGATGAATAAATTTTAGGATTTTCATTATCTTAAAAAAAATCAAATAATTTGAAAAATTACGAAAAAAAATTTAACTTTTTATAAAAACTTAAACAATTTCTAGAAATATACATTTTTACAAGGAAAGCTTTTTTGAAATCGGTCTAAAAATTTTTGAGTTAGAGATACTAAAGTGCAATACTTGTGTTTCGTTCGAAATCTTTGAAACTGTTTTAGTATGTCCTCACCTAGGCCCATTAGGTCGCTTATCAAGTTCTGAAAAAAGTATATATTCCAGACCTTGCCCATCCGACTACTATTCGTTTTAATAGAGAATTTGCGATTAAACCGATATTGGCCTGATTCGTTCTTGGCTTGATGCTTCAGAATCCATATGGGCAATTCTACGAGAATCGCTACCACGACTGAAAACACAAAAACCCTTGATACTTTTTTTCAAGATGATTTGAATAGAAGAAAATAATAAAAATAATAGTTTAAACTGATTATATTTAATTTTTTGATGTTTTAAGAATGTTATAGGCTAAAATTGCGGCGAAAAGTAGGTTCCCAATTAGCTTGTAATTTGAAATTAATTTGACTCTGATTATTATTTTACTATTGTCAAATTGTTTTTTGAAACCGAATGTACATTAGGGTGGCCCTTAATAAACGAAAGTTGGATTTTGGCCATTCTCACCCCCCAGTTTGGTGGACATTAGTAAAAAAAATCATACTGAAAACCTTCACAATTAAAGGGTTAACGTTTTCCGCTTTTAGTAAAAGTTTCAGAGTATATTTAGAATTATCTGGACTATAATATTCTGTATAAGTTTTGCTTAAAATTCATAAGAGTAAGGAAATAGAGCTCATTCGCTTAAAATTTGCCAAATAATTGGTTTTTCTCGAAAATTTCAAAATTTAAATCGCAGGTACGGAAAAACTTTAAGAGATATTTTCATAATTTTTTCATATTTTTATTCCTTATTATATTCTAAATAAATCCCAATGGGATGTTCCAAAGATTCTGAAATTTGTTTAACAAAATTTTTAAAAATTTGAAAATGTAGTTTTGAAACTGTCGTTAAAAAAAATTTATTTTTTTGTTCATACCTAAGAATAGGTTAGCGGTAAATAAGTATGGACATATTTTAAGTAAAAATGAGCTTTTATTTTAATATTTATCAAAATATGTTAATTTTGTTCCAACCTTTCTTATTCTAGTTGCCTGAGACACGTGGCGAATTTTTAATAACTTTAACATTTTTTGACCAATTTCTGTTTTTTATGTCTCATTAGAACGACAATTGCGTACACATTTCTATTCTTTTAAATTAAATTGCAAAAGTAATTTTTTAATGGAAAAATTTTTACAAAAACTGAAAAAATGCATTTTTTCCCCTTGTAAATGCATCTCAAAACTTCAGAGGGCATGCGGCATGTCTTAACCCCAACCGATTTACCTAAAATTTATTCACGATGATTTTTTTACTAATGTTCACCAAACTGGGGGTGAGAATGGCCAAAATACTACTTTCGTTTATTAAGGGCCACCCTAATGTACATACAACATATATTTTCTATTAATTTTTTTAGTTTTTGTATACATATATTTACAGACTATATTGTTTTATTGTAAGAGAAAAATCTGTCACGTACGGTATGTCACGTACGATATTAAATTTTATTTTTTATAAAATCATCCAAAGATTGTTTTTATTTAAATATGACGGATTGTAAAGGAAAAATATTTCGTTTAGTATAAGAAATTAAAAGAAAATATAACGCCTCTCACGATTCGAATATTTTCGCATATTTCTACATGTACCTCAAAATGAGTTCCGTTTTATGTCACGTACGATATACCCTTATTTCGCTCAATATTTTGCACAACAATATTTCGAAAGAACTTTTTATTATGTTCAAATATAGTACCCTCTGAATGGAACAGAAAGAACAATTTATTTTTCAGATACTCTTATTTATACAAAATCTATACAAATGTCATGTACTATGATATGGAATTGCCCATATGTTACTAGAAACATGGGAAAAGTTCATAGCCTAACAATGGCCAATACTTTGAATAAATTAATATTATACAAATCTTTCAAAATAAAAGTTAAATAAATTAAAAAATCTTGCCCAATATTAAAAATTATGTTTCATTCAAATTCTTAATTTCGTGAAAAAAATTAACTTTTATTCGGTTAATCAAATAAAAAAATTAAGCAAAAATCATCGGATGGTTTTAAAAACCTTTTTTTCTGTTATTCTGCACATTAAAATATGATTATGCGAATAAATAACATTAAAATGTTATACAGTATTGAAACATTTAGAAATTCTAAAATAAAGCTAAAATGATCATAAATTCTAAATTTCTGCGGCGAAATTTACCAATATTCGTTTAACCGAATAACTTATTATTGAAATATTCTATTCGGAAGAGGTTAAAATATATAAAAGCAATCATTAAAGCTACAAATATGAAGTTTTAAAAGCAACTAAAACGAATAATCAGATAACCAATTAACAGATTAAGCTAAAATTATAAAATTTATTTTAAATTGAATTCATTTTTACGATTAATCGCAAATGAATACTATTGAACAATAAAGTGTTCAATAGTATTGAAATATGTACAAATTTAAAAATAAAGCTAAAATGATTTGAATTTCTAAATATCTTGGAAAAAATTATCGATTATTCGATTAATCGAATAATTTATTATTCAAATATTTAATTAAAATTTGGCTAATAATACTCACATAGTTATTTCAACGATTATTCGCATAACCAAATAACAGATTCATCCAAAATTAAAAAAAACAAGTAAGAAAGTATAGTCGGTCAAGCCCTACCATATGATACCCTACACCAATCTAATTATGAACCAATCACCATAAAATTAGGTGGCATGACTTCTGTATATATGAAACCTATTTGTGTTGAATTTTATTGCAATACCTACATTTTTAAGAGATAAATGCAAGTTAATGTGATTTTCCGAAGTGTGTTTATATGGCAGCTATGACTAATTGTGGACGGATCATCACAAAATTTGGTGAGGCGAGTTCGGCATAAGTATATGAAACTAATTTTTGCTTAATTTGGGTTGGATATCTATATAACTAAGATATTTATGAGAGCTTAACTATTTTCAGATAGGCCAATCGTATGGGGGCTAGGAGAAATGATGAACCGATTCTATCCAAATTCAATAGGCTTTGTCTTTGGAGCAATGGAAGATTTTGTACCAAATTTTGTCGAATTATCTTTGAAATTGCGACCTGTAGTTTGATTAAAAGGTTTACATGGACGGACGGCTTAATCGATGTCCGTCTGTCCCCCTATAAATATTATTCTTAATATTTAATTTGTTTGTAAAATATATTTTTAACTCTATTTTACTTAAAAACTTTTAGGATTATTAGATATATTCAAAAACGATTATTCGAATAAACTACGAAAAAAAGTAAAAAGTATTAGAACAATTACATATTTACAATCTATTCTAAATGATTTTATGTTCAAAAATTTCTGGGGAAAATAACGATTATTCGGTTAACCGAATAATTTATTCTTTAAATATTCTATTAAGAAGTGGTAAAAAATATTAAAGACCTAACAATTTAAATACGTTTAAGTTCTGGGGAAAAATAACGATTATTTTTTAAATATTGTATTGTGGTAAAAAATATTAAAGCCAAATAATTTAAATAAAAATATGAAATTTTTCAAGTAACTAAAATTAATAGTTGGATAATGAATAGTTAAATCAATAGTTTTTAGCAAAATGTTTATGAAAATCTGTTATTTACAATGTCGGTTTAAGATTTTTCCATATTTGAAGATTTTAAAATATTTAAAACAAAAATGTATGACACAAAAATCATAACTTTTTTATGAAATATAAACGAATAATCGGTTTAGAGGTAGCGATAAAAATCATAAAGTTTCTTAATTCATAATTTCCCTTTACTTTCTATAACTATTATTTAAAACAAGTAACTAAACTAAAGAATCTTCTAAATATGAGTAGTTAAACGTCTTTTGGCTTGTAATATTAAGGCTTTTAGCGTACAATGCGTTTTATAAGCATTAAAATGAAATCAAGTCACGTATTTGATTAAAACATGGCCGCTGCCATGTTAGACAATGAATTGAATTTCCGTTCAAAACTTATTAAACATGGTTGGTTGGTCGACACACATTCAAGACTTATAGTAACTGATGGCGTTTACTTTTAATAATTTCTTTATTTTTTTGCTTTTTAATTTAGTTGCCACAGAAAAAAAAACAACCAATATTAAACGATAATATTTATAAACATTATTAAAAGCACCTTCAAAAAGGATAACAATATAAGAGATGAGTGTAACCCAATAAACCATAAAGTATGTTCTATATATAAGTGCTATGATTTAGTTAATTCATAAACAGTTGTAGATCAAAGATTTTGCTTCTTTTCTCGGAAAAGTCAAGAGTTATTCATAGAAATTTCTTGTATAAAACCATAAACAAATGATCCCTAAGTGCTGGTTCACAAACGTCAAGTTTACTTGAGCAAGTCTTGAGTTTATAGAAGAAAGAAAATGAATACGACAAACATCCTTCCAATCTCCTCTCCACTCTCTTCTGAGAACCCAAGACTTGCTTAAATAAACCTTACGTGTGTAAACCAGCACTATCTGTTGTCCTTTTAAGATAAATCTTATATTTCTAAGATTTATACATGCGTTTAAAGTCGTTTTGTATAAAAATTTTAATATTTAAACTCACACACTTTTAAAATGTTTGATTTCAATTTGCTACAATATTTCATGTTCATTTTGATCGTGAATGCTAAAGGAGTAAAACTGCCAATGCAATACAACTTGCTAGTTGTTTTCTAGTAGTGTTTGGGTGCTGTTGCCCCTTACAACGACAACTTGCAACAACATTACATTACATTGCATCAGCAACATCAACTAAACCAAAAAAAACAAAAAAAAAAACCATCAACAGCAATAATATAAAGCTCGAGGTTTTCGTGAACAATTTCGTGTTTGCTGAAACGTATAATCTTCGCACATTTCTATGGAAATGTGCATAACAATGTAATGGGAAGAATTTTGTTTGTGTTGCTAGTTTTTCTTTTTATACCCACCTCCAAAAAGCTGGGGGGTATATTGAGTTTATTACTCTTTTTGTAACATATCGAAATATTGGTCGTAGAACCAAGAAGTATATATATTTTGGGTGCTTATAAAATTCTAGGACGATCTAGCTATGTACGACCGTCTGTTGCAGGCACGATATTGTCTCTAGGAAAGGAGGTACGTGGATGGAATGTTATCCAAATATTCTTTGTTGATCAGACATGTTTGGTATTGAAATTGGACAAAATCGGTCAACTAGAACCAGAGGTATGACCAAAATGTAAGACAACTTCTAAAATAGTTGATATTTTTCGAAAATGTTTTGCCATTTTCCTTAAATAAATGCAACTTTCCACATAATTACAAGCTCTGTTGAAATAGTAAGAATCGGTCCACGATTTCTCCCAGCCCCCATAAAAAATTTTTCCGGAATATGGCTCTATGGTTTATAAATGCCTATGGAATACTAGTATGCATAACAAATTCAGCAAAAGAAATTCTATGTAAAAACAAATCACGAAACGAAATTTAGTTTGGGTCGGTCCATATTTGACCATAGCCGCCATATATAGCCCACTTTCTAAAATCAATTAAATTTGCGTATTTAGTCTCTTACATATAATATCGGTATCTGGTTGAAATTCTACAATCACAATTGTAATATATATGGAAAGCACCGTACCGAATATTATGAGGATCGGTTCATAATTGTCGTTCCTTTATTATAAGAACCTGTTCCAAGAAACACTTAAATAAACATGTGAATATGTATGAAGATATATTGAGTTTGTCTTGTGCCGTTTGTAGGGAGAGAAGTAATTTATATCCGGATACAGTTCACATAGTGGAGTTCGGTTGGCATGGCATTTGAGTAGGCATTAAGTCTATTGTTGTTTCACGACCTCAGTTGTGCCAGAACTAATTTTGTTTTTCACAACTGGTTCTTCTCTGTATCTGCTATGGATGGTTGCCGACCTTCAATTACGATATTCTTGCTACCACAAAATTGATGCCGTCTCTATGAATGACATTTAAAGCTACCGTCTACGATCTCTGCTCCAATGGATCCTCAGGCTGACTCCAAATGAATGATCTTTTAACTAGTACGTCTCCTCCGATAACAGCTTAGGAAAGACCGTTTTTTCAACTTGGCATTTTGTTCCATAACTGAGAATCGTTTTATAATACATATGATGTTCTGAGTTGATCCATTACCATACATGACAGTCCTAACGACAGCATTTAATATTACATCACTGGGTATCACTCAACGAAGACAACCATGGTAGAGCAGCGTAATAGATCACTGGCCGACTAATAATGTTTAAGGTAGGGTTCCTTTATCCATGGGAAATTTAGCTGTGATTGTAGTGACATGAGCTGAGTAGGTAAAGAGGCTGTGAAATCTGATTCCCAAAATATTGGGGTGATTTATAGTGAGAATTTAGACTGTAAGACACAATTGAGATTGAGCATTATCTCCTTCGTTTGATGGTGGTGATGATGTTTGCCGATGACTTCACTGCTGATAGTTGGAGGTTACGCGTAGTTGTGTATTTCGCTAAGAAAACCATTACCAGTAATGACCCGTCTTCATAATAGTAATGTTGTCCGCATATGAAATCACTACCACTCCTTGTGGATGTGGGTGGAGTTTATAAAGGAAGTAGTTAAACAGAATTGGTTTTATAACCCCGCTTAGAGGAACTTCATGCTTCCTTTAAGCTTTTTTCATCAAACGCATAGGTCATCCACGTAATGACCCGTCTTCATAATAGTAATGTCTTCTGCATACGAAATCACTACCACTCCTTGTGGATGTGGGTGGAGTTTAGAGAGAAAGTAGTTAAACAGAATTGGTTTAATGACCCCGCTTAGAGGAACTTCATATTTCTTTTAAGCATTTGTCATCAAACTCCATGAATCACTGTCTTCCGCTCAGATAAATCATAATCCATCTCTTCACGTTGAGGGAATTGTAGGATTTGAGTCGCAATTGGAGTTAATGCTGTGGTAGTGGTGTATATTTCATGGAATCTGTGCTGGTGACGAGCTCTGGTAAGTAACTGGATGAGTATAAGAGCCATAAGATTCTTCGGGCAGCTGACAAGCGGTAGAAGCCGATTCACCTTTCGTGAAATTTTTACCTTTGTCGTTTCATTCCTTGTTTTGAGTATCAGCATGGCTCTACCCTTTCTCCTTGCATTAAGTATAATCAGGATCCTCACTGAAAGATTCGAAAACATTGTCAGCTACTACACTCCCCACTCTCCAAAGTATTTCATCATCAGCATGGATATACCAAAGTTGGCGTGTAAAAATGTGATGTGGCCGAGTCTGGAAGATATCGAACTTTTTGTTTTAGGATTCTTATAAAAAAAGCCAAGACGCAGCCCGAAAAATGCAGGTAAGATATGATGGTGTTTGCAACCTTAATCGCTAAAGTAATGTTCCGATTCTTCGAGTTGGAGAGACACTGAACTGTAGGCCAAAACATGCCAACCTTTGAATTTAAATTATCATTTCGTAAAATGATTTATGATCTTCAAATGATTAGCTGGTTGATCTTTGGATCTTTAGGGGATACTATGGATATCATAACTTTCGTTTTCATGTTCCGCTAGTCGACTAATAGAAATGAATCGAACAGCTGCTAAGGTGACAGTATCAAGAAACTTCCTCTCTGCTTGGTATTCTGTGGAGAGTATAGGAATATCAATGCAGATGCGAACGGTATATTATTTGAAGCCTACTAAGTGTTTATTATATTAATTGATGGAATTGTGGCGTTCAGGGTTGTTGAAATCATTAGAATGACGTGGTGGTATTGTCATTCAGGGTGAAAAAGTTGGATTGTTCCGCCATGGGCTGCGTTAATGGCTCATGCAAGTTAAAAAAACTGAGACTGAACGGTCGTGGAACTTTGTATCTCTCAGGGTTATCAAGCAAATGCTTTCAAAACACACGAGAGCACCGTTTAGGATCAGACATGGTGGTATTCGCAAACTTAATCGCGCAAGGAATTTTATGCTGATAATTCTTTTTTTTCCGGTTAAAGAAAGACCGAACTGTAGATCACAAATTGCCAATTCCTGAGCTTAAGTTGTAGTTCTTAAAATGATCAATGATCTTCAAATGATTTTTCCGTTTGTCCTCTTTTCCAACGAGCTGATGTTACTGTTCAGCTGGGTGATACTTGGACTTCTGCTGTTTCCTTTTCGAGTACTGCTGTTTCTCCTGGGAAGTAAGGCTGGAATACAGTGAAGAGAACGTCTTGCTCGGAGACAATTTCATGAAACTTCCTCTCTGTTTCGTGTTCCGTGGATATCAGAGGATCATTGAAATGTCGGTCCAGACTGACGATTATAGGAAAATGGTCTTATGTTCGGTGAGCTAGCGCAGTAGCTCATAATTCTTAAATGACGTAGGCTATCACAATATAGAGTGCAGAAGATGGTTATCATCTTAGAAAAATGTCCTGATGTCTCCAGTTTTAATATTGAGAGAACGGGACAGGTCTACTTGATAGTCGTATGCGTTGCAAATGCGAAGAATGTAATAGCTCGTCAGTGATTTTGAAATGATAGGTGGTTGGACAGTTAGGACCTCGTCAGTTTTGTTGCATTTACAGCATAAATCGGGTTATCTTATTGTAGTAGCTGTAGATTCCATTGCAGATGTTGTTGGAATTGAAGTGGGGAGAGTGATTTCGATGACACTGATGAATTTCAATAGGGAGAGATAAAACTATTCACTCATTTTTATGAGTTTTTAAAACACATTTTTATAACCAAATCCTTTACAACTTGTATTTATGTAGCGTTCTATGCATTCGAGGTATATTATTCTTTTTTCTCATTGAGTAACGTAAGTGAATGGATAAATATGTAAATGTTACATGAACATAAAAAAATCAACAAAAACAAAAGCAGAAATTGATGGATTCGTGAAAAATAAAATAAAAAACAACAACAAGCGAAATATCGTTGATTTGTTACGTGTTTGAAAATGCCATTTACCACAAGTTGCTACAGGTGAAAAGAAAACAAAAGGTGAACAACGGCCTAAAAGTTCAGTACAGCTAGGCGAAACGATCGAGCCTGATCGAGAATATAACGATAATGAAAGTTTTGTTTAATCAAAGGTTTTGTAAAACAAAAATTGTTTAACAAAACCTTCAATCAAATATATATTTCACTTTTAATAATGTAGTTTATCCTTTAATCCTTTCTCTTTTGGGTTTGTTGCAAACCATTTGACAAACTTTTGGGTTGCTCCGACTGTTGGCGACTTTGATGAAAGGTTTTTACCATTAAATACGTGTGTACATGGTGCCAATGGTGTTCACTTTCAAAAGACACATAGATAGATAGTAAATACACAACAAACACACTTTCCAAAACGCTAAAATCTAAAATGAAATTTGTATGTTTTCTTTTGTTGTTGCTGTTGCACTGTCGTTGTTATTGCATGGTATGAACGAACATGTAATTGTTGGTGTATGTACAACATGTTGTATGCAAATATGCAATTAGTCATTTGAATTGTTTGTTTTTTTAACTATTTGATTTTAATGTCGCTATTGTTGCTGTTGTTGTTATTGTTCAGCTCGTATTTGGTATCTGACATGACATTGTATGATTTTTTTTATTTTTTTTGGATGCAGTTAAATGTTTTAGATATTGTAGTATGTCCAAATCTAAATATAGTGGGTTAAGGAATATAGGAGATAATTCACGTTATCTGTATAAAATATTAATGCAACTGTAATGTAACTAATGTAAAAACGCGGCTGCTCTCGAAATATCCAATTTTCCATGACAGGAAAAAGGTTAACGGGATCAAAACGTACGATCTCTGTGGTCAGTTCACATCACCTCCAGATTCACATACCCTAAAGTCTCTCGTGCAGAATGTCCAACGGTACGTAGCGCCGTCCTGTTGAAACCACAAGTCGTTGGTGTCCATATCATCCAATTCAGGCTAAAAGAAGTTGGCAATCATCTACATATAGCGCTCGCCGTTGACGGCTATAGCCTGGTCAACGTCGCATAGTGGTGCCCCGAAGAAAATATTGAATAAACCTATTTTACAGGAAATTATCCAACGTCCAAACAAATATGCTACTATTACACTATCAGATTTTTGGTTCAGAAGCTATAGCCCTTCAAAGCTGACTCATTTTTATTGTAAAAAAAACAAACCATTTTTAAGCAATTCGGTCCGCTTTCAGATACAATATCTCGAAAACTGGATAACGGATTGTCATTCTTTTTGATTATATTGATAGGTCTATTTATTAAGAAAAGAATGTATTTGTCTGGGTAAATCGATATTTATTACCAACTATCCATTTTTTCAATATTTCTCAACTTTGGTGGCAAATAAAAAAAACTATAAATTTCTATATTTGCCATATATTCAAAATAAGTTCTATTTGAAAATATTTAAAAATATTTTATTTTACTTCCCATAAATTGATTTTTCCCCAAATTTCTAACCCATAAGTAGGCACCTAAAAGGCATAGAACTCTTTTTAAACACTTATTTCATTGGTTGATCAATTATCAATCATATTCCTTTTAATTTTTCTGATTATCTGATTTGTTTCAAAAGTTATGATTTTTGCAATGAAAAAAATAAATGAAGCAACTGTGCGTCGTTCTCAATGAAATATGGATCAATGACGCCATCAGTCCAAAATCCACAACAAACAATGACGTATTCGGAATGCATTGGGCGCCCTTGGATCTCATGTTGATTAATATCGTCCCAAATTTGAAAATTTTGTTTACTGACAACCCACCCACTTATCCAGAAATTGACCTCACCGTAAAATAGGCGAAGCGCTAAGAACTCTGCAGTTGCATGTCCTCATAGTCTTATATATTCATATATATACGCGGATTAAGAGGGAGTGAAATAGGAATTCCCCTCACAAAACCGAAAAGTTTTCATATAAACAAGGAAACAAGTAACTAAGAGAGCTATATTCGGCTGTGCCGAATCTTATATGTATACTAGGGTGGGTCGATTTTTTTCAAGAAAAATCTTATAGCAGAAACGCATTCTACAGAAAATTCTAAGAAATTTTCCCCAAGAAACCATAGGTCTAAAATCAAATCCATTTAGATTTTATGATATTTCTTTTATTCAATGATATTTCAGTATTTATTTTTTTAATAGTTTTTAGGATTTGATTTAGACCTATGGTTTCTTGAGGAAACTTTCTTAAAATTTTCCGTAGATTGCGTTTCTGCTATACGATTTTTTACTTTTTGATCGTCCATATACCCTTCACCAAATTATTCTTCAAAATACAAATTTTAAATATTTTTAGGTAAACAAAATTTTTTTTCCAAAGTTGTTTTTTTAATTTTTTGGAAAAAATTTTTTTCCAATTGTTATTTTTTTTTTTTTTTTTTTAATTTTAAATTTTTTCCGATTTTGACCAATTTTAGGTCCAATTTACTATGGTCTTATATACGTCGTTGCAAAGGTCTTTGAAATATCTATCATTAGATATCCATATTGTCTGTATTAATGACTTAGTAATCCAGATATAGGTCAAAAATAGGTCAAAATTCGAGGTTGTCCTGGTTTTTTCCTCAGCCATTTGTGGACCGATTTTGCTGAAACTCCTCGAAAGCATGTGTGACAGAATTGTTGAAGATTTGGATCCCGAAGATATCTGGGATCTTCAGAAAATTGATTTCAACAGACAGACAGACGGACATGGCTTAATCGACTCCGCTATCTATAAGGATTCAGAATATATATACTTTATAGTGTCGGAAAATTATATTGTGGAAATTATAAACGGAATGACAAGATTATATATACCCTTCTCACGAAGGTGAAGGGTATAAAAAAAAAGATAAACGTAGAACATATTTTAATGCGGGAAATTTTGCTTTACTTCTCTAATTTGAAAAAAAACAAAGCTTATGATAAATGCGTTTCATCGGTTTAAACGTGCGAGAGATGGTTTGCGCAGTTCAGAAGTAGCGATTTTGACGCGGGAGACAAAGACCGCCAAGGCCAGCCAAAAAAGTTTGAAGATTTGAAGATTGTTGTCTAACTGAACAAAAGCTTACAAAATCATTGAGAGCTACTCAATCATCAATTTCTAAACAGCAGGATTCATTTAAAAGCAGAGAAATTGGTTACCATACCAATTGTAGCTGGAGCGATTTGGCTGATTTTTTTTATTCGATTCGAAATTTTCAGGAGATGGTTTGTAAAGAAAAAAATTAAAAAATTCCGGGTAAAACTCGGACATTTTTTTTTTGAGTCCAGTCAACTGTGATAAAAATGCTCCTTAAAGTATACAGTACAAATTTAGATATTTTATTTCCAAAAAAAAAAAATAAGAACAGGCAGGTGTATGTGGGTTGGATAAACATGAAGAACTAACATTAGTAAATGCTACCGGGCGAAGCCGGGGCGGTCAAATAGTATAATAATATAAATTGGGATAGTAAAAATTAGAGTGTCCAAAAAACTGACAAGTTTAAAAAACCCGTTTCTGGTTTAACCAAAAAGGTGTGTTTTTGAAATAACAGGTTTTGTTTTTATCTTTTAAAAAAACCGATTATCCGGTTTCGGTTTTTGTCTTCAAAAAACCGGTTAATCGGTTTATATTAAATTTTTATTTAATATGAAAATTACGCTACTTTAAAATTTTTGAATTCTTAAGGCAATTATTTTATATATTTTACGAAATATTGTCAAATGCTACAATTTTCTGTATAATTAATCAATATTTTTAAAAATGGTATCAAAGTTTTTTTCAAAAATATGGTTAAATGAGCTTTTGAAAATATATTTCATTAAAACCGGTTAACCGTCTTACAAAATCCGGTTTTTCAAAAAACCGAGATGTTAAAGAAAACCGAAACCGGTCGAGTTTATAAAGATGAAAAAACCGGTTGACCGGTTTTCGGTTTCGATTTTGGATGCTCTAGTAAAAATCCAGTTTTCATATGTATATTGGTTCAAAATATTTCCATCTTCAAAATCTAAAATCATTTTTCATATCGTGGTGGTTCGATTTTAGTTATCTCAATCATTAATGGGTTATAGTATTTCATATATTTACTTGTTGGTCTTGTATTTTTACATTAAATTTACACCACCCTAGTTTAGCCAAAATGTAGGCTTTTATAAGTTTTAAACATTTAAGTGCGCAGGAACCAAATCCGTTTATTTTCAACATCGAAAAACTTTAAGAAACATTAACATTATACTTATATAACGTATTGAAAATGTATAATATACAACAAAAAAAAAAAACATACTTCAGGCAAACTCCAGTCAGACAGGCAACATTTTGTTTTTATCAGCGAAATAAAATCAAAGTTGAAAGTCTAAATGGCAGGCACCTTAAAGAACACCGAACAAATGTTTTAATATGTAGAAGTCTGGCTGGAAACAACCCCCCAATGACCAGGCAACACAAAAAAACCCAGCAAAAACTACCAACAAAAGTTTTATTTTGTTGTAAATATATTTATACAAATTGCTATCGATGGGGAGCTGAAACTGGAAAAAAAATTTGCGCATGTTTATTTACCGCCATCATTGAAGTCTCCCCCCAATACACAGACGAAGCGTGTTGCTGTATTAAAGACTCTAAAATATATGAAAATGAATTTTTTAAAATGGATATTTTTACTGGTACGTAGGTACGTACGGTACGTACATTTCTGTATATTTCAGTGAGTGCCATGTAGTTTTTATGGATTTTAGTCATGCGAATGTTAAAAGAAAATATCGTTTATTTAATACATAAAAATCTATATAGAAACGTACGTATATTAGGGAGGTGCCATAACTAATCGGGCATGTTCCCAACTAATCGGAAAGTTTAATTCATTTGAAGATAACGTTTCTGAAAATGTTTGTCCAGAATCACTTTTTGAGTCGATTTAACGATATCAGTCCGTCCGTCCATATGTATGGCTTTCCAAAGAACGCAAAGAACAGGTCACAATTTTGAAGATATTGCGATAAAATTTGGCACATTTTTTATTTTCAGACTAAGGATAAAGCCTAGCCCACATACCTCTCGAAATAGGACGTGTTTGTCATAAATGTCTGATTTATATACATAGGTATCCGCACAAATTTATTTACAAATAAGTTTTATATAAAAGGAAATCACATTTAAAATTTTTGGGGACTAAACTCATAATTCACCATAGGTTACATATAAGGCATACTTCCAAAAATCACTTTAACGAACATAAATCTCTTAAAAATGTTGGTATCTAACAATGTAAACTTTCGTTTTAAGTGGGAACATCGACCATCTTCTTCCTCCATACAAACGGGTTCACATTAATATATATACAAGTTTATATGTTTAGATATATGTGTATGTTATTTATGTATTATATTCCTTGAATATGTTTAAATACATACATACATATGTATGTATGTATGTACGTATTTATATTAAGCGTTTTTGCTCATAAACTTTTTGGGTGTTGGCAAACATAAAGTTTTATGTACGATATTGATATTTTCATAATGGCATCCATCCACTTTTCATATACATACGAGTACATATTTAAGTTTTAATAAAAATGCAACAACTCATTTTTGGATACGTACTCAGAGGACTTAGGCCGCCTTATAAAAATAAGGTGATACGCATTTATGTCTTATAAGGCGCACAGTTTTAAACTAATTTGTTGAAGGTCTTTATTGTTTATTAAGAAATTTAACTAATTTTGAATGATATTCGAATACTAATTCAGAATTTGTAGATTTTGCAAAGGGGAGAATCCATATCAAAACGGACAGAAAACTGCTATTTTCGGATTTGACATCTTTGATTTTAATGAAATTTACCACACATATTACGGTTCCAAAGCGTTCCTCAAATCAATGACTTTTTCATCGGAAACCCTTTCCATTTCAAAAATATAGCGATTTGAAAATTGAAAAATTTGTTAAAATTCTCAAAAATTGTGTATAACATTGAAACTACTCAAAGTCCAACATAATTTTTGATTCCATTTTAAAGGCAAAGATATTGTCCTTAAAATGCACTATAGTTCAAAGTATCAATTTTCCGTGCGAAATTCAAATTTTGAAGTTGTTATTATTCATTATTTTTTGTTGTCAACCTTTTACTAAAACTCAAATTCGCAATTGGTTTTTGTAAAATACAAAATACTGCTTGACAGCACGCCTTCAAAGTCAAAATTTCGATACATTTTTAAAAATTTGTGAATAGTGTCAATATTATATTGTAAATTTTAACCGTTAATTGTGGAAAGTGTGTGAATAATTTAAATAATGTTTAAAATGGAAAACAACGAGACGTCTAAGTACTTAATTTTTCTTTCCTAAATATTTGAAAACTATTTCCTAAATTTGTTGAAAATATAAGTATTTCAACGTATGGTCCAATTTTGGTATCAAACCGTAGAATACTTTAATTGTTATTAATTTCGCATGGAAAAAGTGATACTTTAAACTATAGTGAAATGGTGTGAATAAAATTGTTTATGTTTACTTCTAAAAGGTTAAAGGTCAAATTTCGGAGTATATATTTCAATGTGAAAAATATCAAAGATCTACTATATTTCGATGGAGACTCGATTAGTTCAGGAGTTATAAAGATAAACGTTATTAAAGTTACGTTTTTTCATATAAATTCATATAAAAATTTAAGCAAATAGGAAATAGAACAAGTTAAATCAATTTAATTTTTTATGCTAAAACACAGGTGCTTAAATTTTTATATGAAAAATCGTACTTTAAATAACGTTTTTCTTTATAACTCCTGAACTAATCGAGTCTACATCGAAATTTGTTTGCACGAATACAGTAGAGAGTTTAGGTGTCCTCATGCCATGTTCTTTTTGAATTTTTAATACCGCGATCTTTGATATTTATACCCTACACCACCATAGTGGGGAGGGTATTATGCGTTTGTGCAGATGTTTGTAACGCCCAAAAATATTAGTCTAACACCCACCTTGAAGTATACAGATTGACTTAGAATCACTTTCTGAGTCGATTAAGCGATGTCCGTCCGTCCGTCTGGTCGGCTGGCTGGCAGGCTGTCCATGTAAACCTTGTGCGCAGAGTACAGGTCGCAATTTTGAAGATATTTCAATGAAATTTTATACATATTATTTTTTGAAACTGGCTGAAATCGGTCCATTATTTCACCTAGCCCCCATACAAATGTCTTCCCGAAATTGGACTTTATCGCACAGAAAAAACAAAAATTCAAATCCAATCACAAAATTCATAAAGTCAATTGAATATTTTATTGAAATGGGACCTATCACAAAATTCACAAAATCAAACAACAAAATTTGTAAATATTTTATTGAAAAAAAAAAATTTTTTTTCTTATTAAAATATTTTAACTATCAATGAAACATTTATATGAAATTCCACATAAAATCAAACAATATTTTTAATAAAACCATAGAAACAAATAATTGGTTTTGACTAGATATTCAAACAATATTTTTTATTAAATCAATTAAAATATTAATAACATTTAAATTCAAAATCAATAAATATTTTAATTATATATTATAATATAATATTATAAACAATATTTTCTATATAAACTACTGATATACACAATATTTTCTAAAGAAAATACTGTTTTACACAATAGTTTCTAAAGAAAATACTGTTATACACAATATTTTCTATATAAAATACTGTTATACACAATATTTTCTATAGAAAAACACTGTTATACACAATAGTTTATAAAGAAAATACTTTATACACAATATTTTCTAAAGAAAATACTATTATACACAATATTTTCTATATAAAATACTGCTATAGACAATATTTTCTATATAAAAATACTGTTATACACAATATTTTCTAAAGAAAATACTGTTATATATAATAGTTTCTATAGAAAATACTGTTATACACAATATTTTCTATAGAAAATACTGTCATATAAAATATGAACTAGTTTCTCCCACTTACGGACTATCCAGCAAACGGGAATCCAAGTTATATGGATATTGTTCACCTGTGGGAAGATAAACCAGTTTTCACATTCATCTTAATGAAAATCAATCGTCTTACCAATTATGTCGTATTCTCCCAAATTTCTGTCATAGGAAGCTAACAACGTCTGCAATTATACCGGAATGTTTAACAATGATATAATAAAGAATTTTAAGTTCATACATACTTACCAATCTTGAAACGTGAGGAGTTATTGAGCCCTTGAACTCCTAGTCTGTTTCATGACGACCAAAACTTAAAAATTGTGTACATATGTAAATATTTTTTTTCAAAATATATGTATAATTTATTTTTATTTTACAGCTGTTTGTCAAAATTCACTATAAATTTGTTTTTGTTTCAAAGTAAACAAAAATTTTTTCAATAATTTAAAAAATTGTTTGAGTTTATAAAAAAATTCAAACAAAATTTTAATAAAGAAAATATTTTGTTATGTACAAGTGTTGTCTATTATTTTAAATATTATAAAAATGTATCACAAAATGAAAACGTGCTTGATTTTAAGTACATTATGTTAAAATATTTACAAAACAAATAGACGTTTCTCATTATTAAAAAAAGTTGTTAGCATTGTTAACCATCAAATTTAAAACCAACTAAAATATTTATGAAACCAAATAAAATAAATAATAAAATACAAATCTGATTTCAAACATGCATTTGTTTGAAAATATTTTAGTCATAATTTTTTCTGTGCGGTCATAAATGTTTAATTTATATATGTATCTCCACAAATTCCGCTCCAAATAAGTTTTATATACACAAAATTCATGTCGCCAAATTTTGTTACGATCGGTCCATAATTAGTCACCCGCTTCCGAAAATCACTTTAACGTGCTTAAATCACTTAAAAATATTGGTATATACACAAAATTCAACATAAATAACTTTCATATAGACATAAATCACTCACGAATATAAATTATTGATATTTTAAAAGAAAAATATTTTTACTCATTTACTTGGTGTAGGGTATTATATGGTCGGGCTTGACCGACCATACTTTCTTACTTGTTTTTACATTGAAATATATACTCCGACTATTGACTTTTAACCTTTTGGAAGTAAACAATTTTATTCACACCATTTTAAGGATAATATCTTTGGCTTTAAAAAGGAGTCAAAAATTATGCTGGTCTTTGAGTTGATTCAAAGTTATGGACAATTATGTGTATATAATTTTAGACAATTTTAACAAATCTTTCAATTTTCAAATCGCGATATTTTTACATCGGAATGAGTTTCCATTGAAATGATATGAGAAATATATTGCATATATTATGTGTGTGGTAAATTTCTTTAAAATCGGAGATGGGAAATCCGACTGCTGTCCGCTTTCACATGGATCTTCCCAAAGGTGTTATCGAACACTGCATTACCAGGAATGAAATCACGCATGTCGGGGGAAAGTGCATTTTGTTGTTGTTAATTGTTGCTAAAAAAAAATAGTTATCTCTTTCATTATGCTGCAATTCGTATATAATTTTATGCGATTTCTGAAAAATTAGTAAGGAAATTCGGTTCATTGGCCAAAAAATTAGTTTTTCTCGAAAATCGCAAAATTTAAATCGCAGGTACGGAAAAACAATAGGAGGTATTGACATACTTTTTTCAAATTTTTATTCCCTATTATGTTGTCAATAAATCCCCATGTGATGATCAAAAATTCTGAAATTTGTTTAACAAATTTTTTAAAAATTTTAAATTGGAGTTTTGAAATTGCAGTTAAAAGAAATATTTTTTTTGGTTATACCTGCGAATAGGTTAACTGTATACTATGAAGATAAAAACTCATATACAAGTAAATATGGATATATTTTAAGTTAGAATAAACGTTTGTTTTAATATTTCCCAAAATATGTTAATTTTGTTCCTACATTTCTTGTTCTAGTGGCCTGAGACATGTTAATGGCCTGGCGATTTTTTAATAACTTTAACATTGTTTTTGTCTTTTATATTCTTTTAAATTAAATTGTAATAATATAATTACATAATAGCAAAATTTAAAAAAACTGAAAAAAATCCATGTTTTCCCTTGTTAATGCACCTAAAAACTAAATCGAAAGTCGGTAGCCCTTCTTACAACAAGCTAAAAAAAAGGTTGGTGGTATTTTAGGTCATTACGAAAGTTTTACCGTTTCAACATTTCAAAAAAAATGATTTTAAGGGACACTCTAATGTATATATATTCTGGATCGTTATAGATAGCGGAGTCGATATAGCCAAGTTCGTCTATCCGTCTGTATGTTGAAATCAACTATCTGAAGACCGCAAATAGTTTACATATGTACATTAGGGTGGTTTTAAAAAATCGAAGTCGGATTTTTTTTGTTGGCACCCCCCTAAAATGTTTAATTTTGTTAGATTTTAAGATTGCCAAAGTTTGAGCACGATCGAAAGATTTTAACACGTGCCTCAAAGTTTTTAAAATCTCGATTTTTTTTAACATCTTCCAATTCCAATAACATCAAAACAACGACTATTGCACAGTGGGGGAACTGAGAACAATAGTGGAAATAAATCTGTAACTTCAAAACTAATAGACCGATTTTAATAAATCGGTATAAAAATCTTTTAAATAGGATGGTAAACTAAAATTGGGCAATATTTTTAATTTTTGATATACCAAAGGTGCCCCACTTTAGGGCATTGTGGCTCGGCACCTTATTGCTATAAGAAAAAAAATCACAACTTAAATTTATCAACACCTCCTGTATAGCCATTTATTAAAATCGGTCTATTCGTTTAGAAGTTACAGATTTATTTCCACTTTTTTTTCTCAGTTCCCCGAATGTGTATAGTAACAAAAACAAAACACATGTAAAATTTCCACTCAAAATACACGCTTGTAAGCATATACAATTTTGTGAAACTGAGCGAATTCACTTAATTGTGAATAAATTCGAAAAAAAATCCTTCGATTTTTATGATCGATATCTCATTTTGTTCCTATTGCATATGGCTTTGCGATAAAGCAATAAATCTGAACAATTTCTGTCGTTTTCGATTTTTCATGATTTCTTTAAAACAAAAAAATTGCGTTTTTCATGTAAAAAGTATATTTTTTGCTTAAATTTTTTATAACTCCGAAACTATTGTGCCGATTGAAACACAATATATGTATATGTGAAGATTTGTACATAGTATGGTGAAAATATTTTCAAAATGCAAACAATCGAAAGAAGAACATTAAGTACTCAATTTTATGTATATCAAACAAAGAACTAACATTTTGTGAAAATGAGCGAATTCACTTAATTCTGAATAAAATCAAAAATAAGCAATCGATTTTTATGATCGATATTTCATTTTGTTGCCATTACATGTGGCTTTACTATAAAGTAATAAATCTGAACAACTTTTGCTGTTTTCGATTTTTCGTGATTTTTTTAAAACAAAAAATAGCTTTTTTCACTTTTTGCTTCAATTTGTTATTAAAACTCCGAAACTACTGAGCGGATTAAAATAAATAAACGGATTAAAGGTTATATAAATCTAAGTTTTTTTAAGTTTATTTTAATAATATCCGACTAACCGTTTTTGAGTTATCATTAATTATGTGGAGAAACGTCTAAAAAACTTCACAATTTTATTTAAAATATTTTTTTTAAAAAAAACATCTCCATTGAATTTAAAATTTGGACCATATTTGCACTTGATGGTAGCCATGATACATCAAATCTATATAGTAGCTGTTTACCTGTGTTATTATAAGATAATTATGAATGTTCCAGCCATTTTCTTAGGGTACCTTCTATGAGACTAGGGACAAATGTTGCTTGATTTTCGCCATAATTTACAGTATAATTTCTTAGAACTAATTTGTGCAATTTTTTTTTATCAGAATTGCCGCATAATCAACATATTTATGACTGCAGAACCAGAGAAGCCTTATCAACAGAGAGTATTTCAGCCAGCTAGCTGTCTTCGTTTGAACCCTATCGTGTTTTGAACAGACAGACGGACGGTCGGTCGGACGTTGCTAGATCGTGTTAGAATCTTATGAAGACCCAGATGGGGGATTTCATGTCATGTGAACCAAATCTTGAAATCGGGATGAAATTTGCAGTAATATTGGATAGTAATTAAACCTAGTTGGTCAATTAGTGGAATGCGAGTCGGATATCCATCAAAATGAATATTTTGTAACTCAAGACATACAATTTTTGACTTTATTTTTTTGCAAAATCTAAATTTTTTGACATGAAATCCCCCATACAAGAATGTGGGTCTGCGAAAAATATTTTGATGTGTTACAAACGGAATGACAAAATCAATATATACTAGTGTGGCCCAAAAAAAGTTTTGTTTCTTATTTTCATAGGTGCTCAAACATAATTTAAAAGCTTATAGGGTAAAGTATTTTTGAGATTTTTTTCAGATTTTGAGGTCGCTCAAGTCGAGTTTTTGCCAAAAATCAGGTTTTCGGCCTTTTTTGAGTTTTCTTCATAACTTTGTCAAAACTCACGATTTTCTTCACTTTTTAGGAAACATTTTAAAACACAAATGTCCAATCCAAATTTTGTAAATAACGCTTTATAACTTTTGAAACTTTTATGAAAATTGAAAAAACTAACAATGCAGTTTGATGGATCAATTAATTCTTAATAATTAAGGGACAACAATTTTTGAATTTGCTTTTACCGTTTTTGTTTGTAATGTAGGGCCGTTTTTGGAAAAATTGTAATGTAGGGCACCTTAATAAACCAATTCATTGCAAAAACTAATAGTTTTTGCACACCAAAATAAAGCTTGGACATTCTTCATTTAAAATGTTTCCGCAAAAGTAAAGAAATTCTTGGGTTTTCACAAAGTTATGAAGAAAACTCGAAAAAAGGCCGACAAACTCGATTTTAGGCAAAAACTCGACTTGAGCGACCACTAAACCTCTTCCGAAAAATCTGAAAAAAATCTCAAAAATACTTTATCCTATGAGCTTTCAAATTAAGCCCCAACAAAATTTTTTTTGGGACACACTAATACAGTGGTGGCCACCAATTTAAGACAAATACTTGAATTTTGTTCATCAACTGAATTTTAAGTGCGATAGAGCAAAATAAAATTATCTCAAAGGGTATGAAATTTATTATTAATGTTTCTAGTTTCACAAAAATGTTTGGAAAAATCGGTAAAACATATATGGACAAAGATATGTGGAAATACGTTGACCCACCTCAGCGAACATCCGCTGTTAATAACATGATATGACCGAAACTAATGGAACTAAAAATACGAAATTTGGTCCGAATATTTTATAATAATAAAATTATAATGATATAAATGTGAGAAAATATGTTTATTTAAAAAACAATTTTTGGTCAAGTCGTGAAAAATTTTATGTGTTCATGGTGAATATGAATTGACACAGTCGAATAAAACATACTTGTGTGTTAAAACAGTCCTCATGCATACATATTTGTGCAAATATTTGAAATAATAAATGACAATTACATGGAATTTAGCAAACAATTTTTGTTTTAATTACCTGGCCACCACTGTATATACGGAATGACAAAATCAATATTCGCCTTGATTGAAATCATTCAATTACATTTTGTGTATTTTTTTGTTTGTTTTGGCTACCGGGAAGTCCTTATACTAAAAATATTTTTATAAATTACAATAATTGCTTTAATGAAGATTTCATTTCAGCGTTTACTAATTTTTAGCGATCACAGTATTAAATATACAAAAGTTTAATTACCATTTAATTTAAGTATTTTCCTTTATCAAACCCATAGATTTTTAGTTACAAAACATCCGCTCAAACACACCTACTTCCCTTTTACTTACGAACAAACTCAATAACACAAAGTCTTCTTACCACTTTGACACATTTCATCAATTGTTTAAAGATCAATGTCTTTAAGATACTTCAAGTATTTACCCTTATAGTAGGCAAACTAACACTGTATGTAAATGATCTTTATCAAGTACTAACTCTTCTAGATATGTTAAACAATTTAAAATAATCGATAATTTAGTTGGGACAACTTACTTCCGTTTTCTTTGCACTCATTACAACAATAAAACACATTAACATGACTGATAATTTCATAATTAGAGATAATTTCAATTAAATTAGGAATGTTTACATTGTATGTAGTCGAGTGCGAGAAGGTGCCATTCTTTTGTTTTGAACGCGTGCTGCTCTTTGTTTTGAAAGTGGAGTTTGCTGTCAAGTTGTTGTTATTTGCTGGAATACACTGTCATTATTAACGAAATTGGTTTAATAAAACTGTAACTAACATCAATCAGAGTTAGAGTAGTGGCTACAAACAGTTTCAACAATGATTAACCGAAGAATGTTTTGCGAAAATATTTACATACTATATGCGAATGAATGCACTTGAAGAAAATAATGTATAACACAGGGCAACAAAATCAAAAAAATTTTAGAGGCTTTTTAAACCACCACACAATTTTGATGTACACAACAGTGATACAAATATGCTCCAAATTTTAAATTCTATGGAGAAGTTTTTTTTAAAAATTTTTTTTTTGTAAAATTGTGAATTTTTTTACACGTTTCTCCACATAATTTATGATAACTCAAAAATGATTAGTGCGATATTATTGAAGTAAACTTAAAAAAGTACAAATTTACATAACCTTTAATCTGTTTATATATTGCGTTTTAATCGGCTCAGTAGTTTCGGAGTTATAATAACAAATTGAAGCAAAAATATATTTTTTACGTGAAAATATCAAATTTGTTTGCTTTAAAAAAATCATGAAAATTCGAAAACGGTAGAAATTGTTCAGATTTATTGATTTATCCCAAAGCCACCTATAATAGGAACAAAACGAGATATTGACCAAAAAAACCAGTGGATTATTTCGAATTTATTCACAATTAAGTGAATTCGCTCATTTTCACATAATTTAACTTTTTTGTTTGATATACATAAAATTGAGGAGTTAATGTTCTTCTTTCGATTGATTGAATTTTGAAAACATTTTCCCCATGCTATGTACAAATTTTCTCATATACATTGCTTTTTAATCGTCTCAGTAGCTTCGGAGTTATAATAACAAATTGAAGCAAAAAATATATTTTTTATGTGATAATATCAATTTTTTTTGTTTTAAAAAAATCATGAAAATTCGAAAACGGCAGAAATTGTTTAGATTTATTAATTTATCCCAAAGCCACATGAAATAAGAACACAATGAGGCATCGGTCATAAAAATCGATTAATACCTTTTGAATTTATTCACAATTAAGTGAATTCGCCCTTTTTAACAAAATTTTACTTTTTTGTTTGATATACATAAAATTGAGGAGTTAATGTTCTTCTTTCAATTGATTGAATTTTGAAAACATTTTCCCCATGCTATGTACAAATTTTCTCATATATATTGCCTTTTAATCGGCTCAGTATCTTCGGAGTTATAATAACAAATTGAAGCAAAAAATATATTTTTTATGTGAAAATAGCAAATTTGTTTGCTTTAAAAAAATCATGAAAATTCGAAAACGGTAGAAATTGTTCAAGTTTATTACTTTGTCGCAAAGCCACATGAAATAAGAACACAATGAGATATCGATCATAAAAATCGATTAATTCCTTTTGAATTTATTCACAATTAAGTGAATTCGCTCTTTTTTACTTTTTTGTTTGATATACATAAAATTGATTAGTTAATGTTCTTCTTTCGATTGATTGAATTTTGAAAACATTTTTCCCATGCTATGTACAAATTTTTACATATATATTGAGTTTCAATCGGCTCAGTAGTTTCGGAGTTATAATAACAAATTGAAGCAAAAAATATATTTCTTGCGTGAAAATAGCAAATTTTTTTGTTTTAAAAAAATCATGAAAATTCGAAAACGGCAGAAATTGTTCAAATTTATTAATTAATCTCAAAGCCGCATGTGATATGAATGAAATTAGATATTGACCATAAAAATCGATGGATTATTTTCGAATTTATTCACAATTAAGTGAATTCACTAATTTTCAGAAAATTGTATGTGCTTACAAGCGAGTACTTTGAGTGTAAATTTTACATGTGTTTTGTTATTGTAACGACAATTTAACAAAAACAAAACATATGTAAAATGTAATTTGAACTTCTCTAAGTTTTACGATAATATCGGACTAACCCTTTTTGAGTTATCATAAATTATGTGAAAAAGCATCTAAAAAAATCACAATTTTAGAAAAAACAATTAAGAGTGCTGTATTCGGCTGTGCCGAATCTTATATACCTTCCACCAAATTATACTTTAAAAAAATTTTTTTTTTTTAATATTTAGTGAAAAAAAATTTTTTTGTGAAAAAAAAAATTCGGGTTACAAAAATTTTTTTCCGATTTTGACCCATTGTAGGTCCAACTTACTATGGTCTTATATACGTCGTTGCACAGGTCTTTGAAATATCTATCATTAGATATCCATATTGTTTATAATAATGATTTAGTAATCCAGATATGGGTCAAAAATAGGTCAAAAATCGAGGTTGTCCTGGTTTTTTCCTTATATCTCAGCCATTTGTGGGCCGATTTTCTCGATTTTAAATAGCAACCGAGCCGGAAAATTTTCGGAGATATTGGTGTATCATTCATGTATGTAAGTTATTTGGGGGCTTCAGAAAGTTGATTTAAACACACAGACGGACAGACGGACATGGCTATATCGACTCCGCTATCTACAACGATTCAGAATATACTTATATATACCCTTGCCACTCAGGGTATAAAAATTAAAAAGAAAAATCTATCCATAGAATTTATGGTACTTAGGTAACCATGATGCATCAAATTTATATAGTGGTTAGTGAAGCTTTTTTTTGCTGTTAACCTGTGTAATCTGAAAATCTTCGAAAATAAATCCTTCTATATCGCCGACTTTAAATTTTTAGAACCGTATTTAAGTTTAACAAAAGTTTATGATTTCTTGTTATTTGACCACTTATATCGCTAGACTAGTATTCCTAGAAATTAATGAAATTAAATTATATATTGTTACGTTTTAACCTTTTCAAAACGCTGGTTTATTTCCTTTAAATAAACCGGATACTTTTGATTGCAAATAAAAGCCGTTTAGTAGTTTGAAAATTGTAACAACTCTTTATTTATTCAAATGTACAACAACAACAGAATTAAATAGTCACTCAATGGTTTTTATACCCGTTTGCAGACTTGGGCGTTGCCAATTACTTTTCAATTACCAATTACATTACATGTAATTGGTAATTGAAAAATACCAATTACCAATTACTAGCAATTAGTAATTGAAATTTGCCAATTACAAATCCAATTACATTTTGTAATTGGCAACCAACAAATACCAATTACAATTACAAGTAATTGGTAATTGGCTTTTATCAATTACCAATTACTGTAATTAGTAATTGGTAAATGGCAATTACCAATTACATATAATTGGTAAAGTAATTGCAAGTAATTGATAAAAAAGTAATTCTAATTATGTAAAAGGTAATTACATTTAAATTTTTTTCTAAATTTCTAAACAACATTAAATAATAACACTCTGCTACAAAATAACACATTTTATCAGAACTTGAAAATCGGCCTAATGGGGGTTGTAGGCCTAGGTTTGGACATACTAAAACCGTTTTAAAAGATTTTGAAACACCCTCAAAATTTTGAGTTATTTTGAAAAAAACTGTTTAGGTTAGATCTAGTACTTTAGTACGTAAAGGCAAAGAATTAAGCTTTCATAAATTGTATATTTTTTTTCGTAATTTTTCAAATTTAACAATAACACAGGCAACAAAATCGAAAAAAAATTAGAGGCTTTTAAAACCGCTACACAATTTTGATGTATTGTGGTTCCAGTTGTTATGGTCCAAACTTTAAATTCTATGGAAAAGTTTTTTTTGTAAAATCGTGAATTTTTTTAGACGTTTCTCCACATAATTTATGATAACTCAAAAAGGGTTAGTCGGATATTATAAAAATAAACTTAGAAACGTTTAAAGTTACATAACCTTTAATCCGCTATTTATTGCGATTTAATCGGCTCAGTAGTTTCTTAGTTATAATAACAAATTGAGCAAATTAGTTTGTTTTAAAAAAAATCGAAAACGGCAGAAATTGTTCAGATTTATTGCCTTATCGCAAAGCCTCAATTAATAGAATACACTTATTTTCAGAAAATTGTATTTTAAAATCATCAATATTTTGATCGAGCTGAAAGTAATAACCCAGCAGTTAAGAAAGTAGTAAATCTATCCCTTATAGACAAATGTTTGATGACTTGATTGACTCCAATTGATATATTTTGGGTCATTTGAAACGTATGTGCTATTTGTATTGCAGAGAGATATCAATTAGTTACTTTATGCATCCCATGTAATCTAGCGTAAAGACAATTGTCACTTAAGTGCATCTAAGTAATCTAAGTATTGCATTCGTTTCTATGTAATACAAAGGATCAATTGACCCTCTGCTTGGGACATTCACGTGTTAAAATAACTAGTCACGTAGCTAGTTATGTAACTAGTTGTCACCCTTAATGATAGGTAAAATTACTAGTCTCATACAACTGCTGGGAAATGACTGCGGTAAAACTTTGTATCTATGTGATGTTGCAAAATCGTTCGATAACGAAATCTCTTAAAAATGGAAATTGCAAATTGTAATGAAACAACATAACTCTAAACTTTTTTGAAGCGAAATGTTTTGAAATGATAATTTTCAATTGTTCATAGAAATGAAGAAGTTAGTCGACAACATTTGGAGTTATTTCTATAACAAATTCGACAAATATGTTGCCCATTGACGAGAAAAACTTTTACTTTTATTAAAAACTTGGATAATATGCACATAAATATGCATTTTGAAATTAAATATAACTAAATATTCATTATTAATAAAATATGCAAAAATGTGCACTAATAAATCAATGCCATTTTACAGCAAAATGTGCGATTATGATAGATAATTGTCTACATTTTATTTGGACGTTCGAGAAAAAACATGCATTTACATATTAATCCGCCCCCTAGTAATAATATGTTTGGATTCCATTATTTTTTTTTATTTTTGGTATATTGTGTAATGTACGAGTTATTTAATAATTACATTGTTGGTAATAAATACTTTAAAAGTAATCATTACACATTTTTTATCAATTACTTTCTATTTCAATTAATTTTTACCCATTACATGTAATTTGTAATTGACAATAACCAAATACCAATTACATGTAATTAGTAATTGGCAATAACCAACTACCAATTATATGTAATTGGTAATTGGCATTCACCAATTACAAATTACATTTAATTGGTAATTGGCATTTGTCAATTACAAATTACTTATAATTGGTAATTGGTTATTGCCAATTACCAATTACACGTAATTGGTAATTGGTCCTGTAATTAATTACAAAATGTAATTGGTAGTGCCCAAGTCTGCCCGTTTGTAAATTCGCAGAAATACAGACACAATTTATAATGTACACGAATTTACTTGAAAAACACAACACACTTTAAGGCACTCAGTTGATGTTTATTCGAAAAGCGTCTCTGATAAACTCACTCACGACTGCAACCTCTGCCACTATTTATAACACTGCCATCTGCACACTAGATTGTTGTACTTTCTACAATGTTCTTTAACTGAATATTCGAATTCGAATACAGCGTTGCCAACTTACGATCAAATCAACTGAAAGATTTTATTTAATAATACCCACAGATATGTTACAGTTTGCTATTACAGCACTGTTATTTGAAAGCATTATGCAACTTTTAAATCAGCCCTTAAAATCGTTATATTTGAATTCAGGTACCATTTCGTAACAATATTGTATATTTTTTCTTAGTGTACCATTCTTTATTCCCTACAAAATAATCACTTAACGTATCCATGCTTTCCTATTATAAACACTTGTAATTGTGGGCCAACTTCCGTTTAAGTTCTTTAAACTGTAGTTAACCATAAAACAATATCTAGATAATTCATTATATTTATTATTATCGTTTGTTTTTATCATTCATTCCAACATTATAAATATTCTAAAGAGTTAAACAACATGTTTAGGATTGTGTTAGAAAGCAAACCGTTTCTTATGATATTTGCAAATGATTAGTAAAATTATAAAAAATTACCATAAATTATTATTTGTAAACATGAAATGACGGTTATGTTAATAGTTATATTGTTTTTATTGTTTATGTTTTAACATCTCTATTATGTCCAAATTATGTTTAATATATTAAAAACAGTTGTATGAATTTGTGTACCGCTAACGTGACAAATTAACTTATTGCAAGCAATTATCTCATAAGTTTTATATCGCCTAGAAGAGAAGGCTTATGAATGCATAAATAACAAATTTGTACAGATCAAAATACATATTAATATTTGAGAAAAATTAAAATTTAAGCAAAAATATCTCTGTTATGATGTCGTGATTATAGAGCACCAATAACCATCACTGTTTTACCTGCCTCATTTTCGAAGACGTATGGTACTATGATGATATTATTATATTTTCATTATTAGAATATATTCAGTCAAAATTTCGTATTTTTAATTCCATTTGTTTCGGCCATATCATGTTATTAACAGCGGATTAGAGTATCCGAAAACGAAAACCGGTCAACCGGATTTTCACCGCTTTCGGTTTTTTTAACTTTTCGGTTTTTTGGCAAACCGGTTTTTGTAAGAAGGTTAACCATTTTTAATGAAATATATTTATGAAAAATTTTGATACCATTTTTAAAAATATAGATTTATTTTATAGAAAATTGTAGCATTTGACAACATTTCGTAAAAGATATATAATAATTGCATAAAGAATTCAAAAAAGCTAAATTACCATTAAATAAACATTTAATATAAACCGGTTAACTGGTTTTTATAAGACAAAAACCTTAACCGCTTAACCGGTTTTTTTAAAAGACAATAATCAAAACCGGTTTTTTCAAAACCACACTTTTTCGGTTAAACCGGAAATCGGTTTTTTAAATTTGCCGGTTTTTTGGACCTATACAGCGGATGCTCACTGAGGCGGGTCAACATATTTTCACATATTTTTGTCAATATATGTATATTGTACCGATTTTTCCAAATATTTTTGAGTAACTAAAAATAGTAACAATTAATTTCATACCCCTAGGTCCTTTTGTTTTGGCACTTAAAATTCAGTAAACACAAACAATTTAAATATTTGTTCCTAAATAGCTGGCCGCCACTGTATATAATCTGTGTCCTCAAAAGATTCTGAGACGATCTAGCTATGTCTGTCTGTTGACATCATCATAGGGACCAAACGAAAGGAGTTACTTGGCTGAAATACTCATAAATATGTTGACTATGACGAGATCCTGTTAAAATTTAACACAAATTAGTTCTAAGTTCTCTGAAATTATACTGGAAAGTATGTCGAGTTGATATTTTATTACATTTTAACTTCTGTAGATATCAATAAACTCAACTACGAACAAGTAAGTGTGCAATATTCGGATGTGCCGAAACTTGTATACCCAACATAGGCACGGATCCGTTTGTAATTCCAAATATTGAAAAATTTTACTTTTGACCCTTAACCCTTAAATGCATGAATTTTACATTTATTTTTCTATAAAGCATCAAATATTTAGTTGATTTTTATTTATTATATTTCATTTAGCTTTAGTTTGATTTAGGATTTCGATAGCTGCAACTTTTCGTACTCCATTTGATTTTTCTGAATTAGAATCTGAATTAGTGTCAAAATTAAGTGGAACTGGAATGTAGACAATTGGCAACAATATGCATTAAAGGGTTAAGATTTAAGGCTTAGCGTTTTCCGATTTTAGTAAAACATTCAGACTATATTTAAATTGACCTGGACTTTGATATTCTGAATTGGTATTACTTAAAAATCATAACAATAAGGAAACTCGCCTCATTCGCCAAAATATGGTCAACAAATTAGTTTTTCTCGAAAATCGCAAAATTTAAATCGCAGGTACCGAAAAACTATAGGAGATATTGACATACTTTTTTCACATTTTTATTCCCTATTATGTTGTCAATAAATCCCCATATGATGATCAATTGTTAAACAAATTTATACAAATATGGATATATTTTAAGTAAGAATAAACTTTTGTTTTAATATTTCTCAAAATGTGTTAATTTTGTTCCTACATTTCTTGTTCTAGTGGCCTGAGATACGTTAATGGCCTGGCGATTTTTTAATAACTTTAACATTTTTTAACCAATTTTTGTCTTTTATATCTCTCTAGAACGACAATTACGTAAACATTTCGATTCTTTTAAATTAAATTGCAAAAGTAATTACTTACTAGCTAAATTAAAAAAAAAACTGAAAAAAATGTACTTTTTCCCCTTGTAAATGCACCTGAAAACTAAATCGAAAGCCGGCACGGGTTGCCCTTCTTAGAACAAGCTAAAAATTTGTCATTAATATGGGTCAAAATCGGGAAAAAAATATAACATACGATCTCTTACGCTTATCGTAATGAATCCATTTTTCATCGCAATTAATAATTCGGTTCAAAAAGGATTTTATTTTATAATTAAAGAAGTAAAGCAAAACTTCCCACATATGGCGCTTTTTGTTGGAACAAAATTTGACAATTTAGCAGCAAGAAAACTTAGTTTTTTACACTATAATTTTCAATAAACCTTCAAAATGACATATAAGTTATTAAAAACAAAACCCTCCATCAGAAGATACCCCATCTATTGTAAATCCCGAATTTTTAATTTATACACCAATATTTCGATAACTGTATTATAGAGCTCACGGTAATTGCAGTTATAACGGTAACGGTATTTTAACAATAACGTAAGTCGAGCTGAAATGGGGTTTTTGTTTTCTGGGTGATTATGATTAAATTTTATAAAAAAGATGACCAGTTTTCATACCAAGCTAACCATATTCTGTTATAATTTAATGAGATTATTAAGTGAATTGAGCTGCATGTACAAGTGTGGCCGTTTAAACTAACAATTAAAATATTCCATAATTAAGTAGTTTATATTTTCTTTATTGTACTAGCACTTCAATACATTTTTCTCTAATTTGTTTATAATTCTTTAATTAATGTTTTCATATCATAATGGTTTAAAACGACTTTCCTTTCGGTTTGTAGTGTTTATAATTTTATTATTATTAAACAGTAAAGTGTAAATAATTATAGTGAAATCAATAAAAAACAAATTTAAATAGATTTTCCTTAAATTTAAGACTATGTGACATAGAAATATTGATGAAAAGAGAAGCTATTGATCAACACTATCACATCCAAGCTGATGAATTATTCAAGGTTTTCTTTTATGATTCAGAGGCATAATAACCATTGATGTTTTGAAAACTCTGTCTTAAGTCCTGTTAAAAAGGCTTATATTTTTAAACCTTATATCCTATAAAAAACAGAGAAGGTCCTACAGTAAACCTTGTTATTTAAAATTGTTCCCAAACCGGAATGTTCTCAATAATAAACTTGTAACCCGTTAGATTTCCTTTAATCAGAATTCTTTTTGTAAGAACAAGTGTTTCCTTTATTATTATTTCGTACATATTTAAGGCCATTTTTGTTTCTTTTGGTCATTATGTAACCACCCTTAAGAAATGAATGTGGTTAGAAATGAATATGACCATAATGCTTGTTAACATGGTCTAGTAATATGTATTTGGTTTGTATAAGTATTTGTTTAGTTAGAGTAAAAATATTGTCGCCTGACATATTTCTCATTTGTCATAAGAGCCCAGTATTCAAAAAACTTAAAAAAAAAAACTAAAGAATAACAACACGCAAAACCTTTTGGTCTAATAAATGGGCGTAAACAAATATGTACTACTTGTTTTATATCAACTTGCATGCATTCATACATATGTATGTATTAATATTTTACCTACATATGTACCCAGCAGTTAAGCCAGTAGTCAATGTATCCCTTACAGTACATTTCACTAATGTTCACTAATGTCTGATCACTCGGCTAACTCCAATTGATATATTTTGGGTCATTTGACACGTATGTGTACTTTGTAGTATAGAGTTTAGTCAATTAGTTACATTATACATCCGAGGTAATCTATCGTGAAGTAAATTGTCTCCTAAGTGTCTCTAAGTAATCTACAGTGTAGTCACTTTAATCGTTTTGTGTAATTCGTACAAACTGGTTTTACACAAATTGTGTTGATATAATTCTCATACAGTTTATTTTATTTTTGCTTATACTGACATCATTTTACTATAAGTCCCTGAATACACAAAAACGGGAAATTCAACCAGAAAGTCAGAAATAAGACTCAACAAAAGAGAGCCTAGGATTAATTTCGCATTTATTAAGAATTTTATTTTAAAGTCCCCCACAAATTTAGCATGAAAAAAAAAATAGTTCAAATTTAACTAAAAATCACTAATATCTCTATTATTTTACCTACGATAACAAATTTGGTTAGGAAGTATTCATTAATTACACTTTTTTAGCTCTATGCAATTCCACTTTATTAAATGCGAAATTAACCCTAAGCTCTCTTTTGTTGTGTCTTATTTCTGACTTTCTGGTTGAATTTTCCGCTTTGGTGTATTCAGGGTCTTATAGTAAAATTTTACGGATACTATTTTTGCGGAACATTTTAACCCATTAAATCCCTGTTTTAATGGTGTTGCTTGCTCTTTTTTAAAAGAAGGACAAAAAAGACCCATGTCTTGAGGATTTAGAGGGTTAACATATTCTACAAAAATGTTCTCCGTAATATTTTACATAAATTTGCTGAACACATTTCATACCTAAAATGTAAGGATCACATGGTTTCTTATGCCGATTAATAATAAGAATGTACCAATGTTAGGAAACTTTAACCCCCCCTCAAATGAAATTCAGATCTAAACTTTCAAGACGCCGATACACCTATCTTTTTTTTGTCTCCTCTATCAAAATTTATTGGTCGAACCTTGTAATTTTGGAAAAAAATTGATTAAACAACTAATTATTTTTGCTTCGAAAATGTCGAATTTGGTACCAACGAATCGTCATATGTGGGAACTTTTGCTTTACTTCTTTAATTGGTAAAAAAAGTGCCGCTGAAGGACACTGATTGTTCACCAAAGCTTATGGTGAATCTATTCCATCAAGCCAAAAAAGTTTGAAGACCAAGAATTGGAGGCATTACTCCATGAAAATTGTTGTCAAACTCAACAAGAGCTGACAAAATCATTGGGATCTACTCAAGCAGCAATTTCGAAACGTTTGCTAGCAGCAGGATTCATCCGGAAGCAGTGAAATTGGGTACCATACTAATTGAAGCCGAGAGACCTTGAAATACGATTTAGCATGTCTGAAATTATGCTTGAACGCTATAAAAAAGTCATTTTGAACAGAATCATTACTTGTTATGAAAAATGGATCTATTACGATAACCCGAAGCTTAATAGATCGTATGTGAAGCCCGGCCAACCAACCGAATCGACACCAAAGCCAAATATCCATGGCGCTATGGTAATTCTCTCTATTTAGTGGGAGAAGAGCGTCCTATCTATTATGAGCTGCTGAATTCTAACCCGACCACCACAGGGAACCTGTAGCATATTTAATTGATTCGTTTGAAGCGTGCAATGGCCGAAAAACGAAACGAATATGCAGCAAATATCAGACCATAATATTCCTGTTAAAAAGTATTTAGAATGAAGTGGTTGGGAAGTTTTGCCTCGATGTAGAATACTCTCTCTTTGAGACGTTTCACTTTTAGCTCGAAATCCATATGTTCCTAGAAAGATGGCAAAAGTTCATAGCTAACAATGGCCAATTCTTTGAATCAATTTATATTGTGCAAATGTTTCAAAATAAAAGCGATACACTTAATAGGAAAATCCCTAGTTCGGGACAGTCTCCTAAAACTGCTAGGTAGTTTCCATGCATATGGAATGAACCAGCAAACATATTTAAGAAAAATATGACATATAGATTAGAGTTAATTTCAAAAATTTGTTTTGCGGGTATCATCATTGTTCTGAAGGTTTTTGCGTAAATAAAAATAATGGCGTCCTATTTTTTGAAAATTTTCACTCCTTGTGGTGGTTCAACGCACCTAAAGACGCGCATTTTGAGCACATTTTTATGTGGAGCAAAAACGGTTGAATATATTACAAATATGATTTCATCAGTCAATTCTGCATCAAAAATTAATACAATTGATGTTTTTTGAATCCTTAAAAATAGTTTCAAAAACTCACAACAGATGGCGTAAATCTCATAAGAAAATAAAAAACAGAATTTTATTTTTTTTAAGCATGCACGATGAAAAGGCATTTTATGCTTAGGAAAACGGCACCAATATTTCCTTTCTATAGCTAACCATTAAAAAGTTATGAGGCTTCAAATTTGTTTATTTAACAAGAAAATAATAATTTTAAAAAAAGTTTAGAAATTTTTTTGTTAGTTTGTCTTAACAAAACATTTTTAAAGCCACATAACATTTTAACGGGTTGTGATAGAAAGGAAATATTGGTGCCGTTTTGCTAAGCATGAAATGCATTTTCATCGTGCATGCTTAAAAAAACTAAATTTTTTTTTTTTATTTTTTTTATGATATTTGCGCCCACTGTTGTGGGTTTTTGGAACTATTTTTAAGGATTCAAAAAACATTAATTGTATTAATTTTTGATGCAGAATCGACTGGTGAAATCAGAGATGTAATAAATTCAACCGTTTTTGCTCAACAGAAAAATGTACTCATAAACCGCGTCTTTAGGTGCGTTGAACCACCACAAGGAGTGAAAATTTTCCAAATAAAAGGACACCATTATTTTTATTTACGCAAAAACCTTCAGAAAAATTATGATACCCGCAAATCAAATGAAGTGACCTGATCACAAACGAACTCTAATATAGATATAAGTATAAGTATTTTTAAAAAGAGAATAAATACTTGAGTGTAAATACTAATGGTTTGTTTAAATCGTGGACAAAAAGACATTTTTCCTATTTTCAAAAGATTTATACTACACAAATATTAGAGTTCGACCGAATCTTCGGTTGTAGATGACCTAATACCAATAATTGGATTGGAGCCTGGTTTGTGTTGAATATTTCGATGTGCTACAAACGGAATGACTAAATAAAAGAGAAAAAAAAATTGCATTATAACAAACAAATTTAGAAGGATTTTCATGCGTTCTGTAAAAAATGGACTTAACACTTTTGCGCACTAATCTAACAATAACTATTAAGATAATTTAGTTATGTCGGAAATTAATAGTTTATTTAAAAAATTTCGGTTTGTTTCAACATAGGAATAATGCTTTTTTTAGACGAATATCAGGTAATAGTTAATTTCGAACCATATTGACTAAATAATAAATTCAATTGCATTCCGTATGTAAAAATGTTGTTGGGTTATAGTAAGTATATCATAATATAACATTGGCTTAGTATGCAAATGTGCCAAGTCAACAAGAATCACAAGAATTGAGATTTTAATTTTGAACTGCCATATAATCCCCACATCGGAAATCAATTTAACGGGAATAAGTCTCTTATAAAAACCAAGATCTAGGGAAATTCGATCCAAATAACTTTTATAAATACCTAAAACTACCGAAATTTGTAAGAATCGGTACATAATTGGTCATAACTCCAACACTTATAAAACCCGAAAAATACTTTAAAGCAACAAAAAATACATTTTTGTTATTGACTTTAAACTAAATACAACTTAGTTTTATTTAATCCAAAATTACACTACAAAATTTAGAACAGATTGTGCTGTGTTTAGAACGATTTTTTTTTGTAAAATATGGACTTGACACATTTGTACACTAAGCAAACAATATAAAGATTAGAGGCTTTTTTAAAAGTATTTTAAAGTAATATAGGTGCCTTTACTTTTGTCATACCAGCCAAAAACATTCTGAAATCATGAATGCAAATGGTGTCTATACCTTCAAAAGACATGTGGACACATTCCATGTATATGCGTCCCATTTTCTTATCGAAAACATGCAAAGCATACAATTGTTCGGGGGATGGAGGTTGTCTAACGTCTTATGTTAGAAACTTGCCTAGAATTTGATTAGAACTGCTAATTGAGAACAAATAAAAAATGTACTAAAGAATTTCCTAGTAAATAAAACTGAACAAAAAAACACAAGAAACCAAAAAAGGATATACAAGCATATTTCCAAAGAAATTGTTATGTTTTTCTTTTTTGTTAATTATGCAATCATATCATAAATATTTAATAGAAATGATAGTGTATTTTTTCAATATATTTGTACAATAACGATAGATAATTGGTCAACCACTTTTATATTTTGGAGGATTTTATTTTGTTGTTATATTATTTGTTTTTTAATGTAGTAAATAGTTTTTGTAAACAGAAGGATTTTTTATATCTCTATTTCCATATCTTAACAGTAACACAAAATTTATTTCAAATAAATTAGGTATTAGGAAATGTCGATTTAATAAGTTGGGAGCGACTAACTAAATATAGTGGCTGACAATACAATGAAACTTTTCCAAAGCTTCCGTTAACCCACAAATACAATTTCAGCTCAGCTATCGTTCTACCGTTACGGATATTACTGCAATTACCGTTACCGATATGATCCGTTAAATACCGTTAGCTCTAAATAACGTTACCGTTGTTTAATGTATGACATAAAAAAACGGAATTTTTCCAAATGTTTAGCTTTTATTTTGAAACATTTTTACAATATAAATCTATTCAAAGTATTGGCCATTGCTAGCTATGACCTTTTCCCAACTTTCTGGAAAGATATGGATTTCGAGCCAAAATAGCTGCTTATCTTTTGAGGCCAACAACAAATCAAGCCAATATCGTATACTGTGTTCCAAAGTTAAGCGTATCGCAGAGAGAGCATTCGGCATCGATCGTAACAAATAGTAGTCGGACGGGTAAGGTCTGGACTATAAAGCGGACGAGGCAAAACTTCCCAACCACTTCTTTCTAAATATTTTTTAACAGGTATTGCAACATGTGAAAAAGCGTTGTCATGATGTAATAACTATTAAGGTTTCATTTCTGGCCGCGTATTCTGGGCGTTTTTCGATCAAAGCTCGCTTCAAAAGAATCAGTTGCAATCGGTATAGGTTCCTTGTGATGGTGTGGCTAGATTTGCTCCCACCTAATACAGAGCATTACCTTAGCGCCACGGATATTTGGCTTTGGTGTCGATTCGGCTGATAGGTCGGGCTTTACATACGATCTATTACCCTTCGGGTTATCTTAATTCATCCATTTTTCATCACAAGTAATGATTCGGTGCAAATAAGATTTTCTTTTATAGAGTTCAAGCATCATTTCGGACATACAAAATCGTCTTTCAAGCTCTATCGGCTTCAATTCGTATGGTACCCAATTTCCCTGCTTTTGAATGAATCCTGCTGCTCGCAGTCTTTTTGAAACTACTGCTTGAGCAGCTCCTAATGCTTTTGCAAGCCCTTGTTGAGTTTGACAATAGTCTTCATGGAGTAATTCTTCCAATTCTTGGTCTTCAAACTTTTTTGACTGGCCTGGGCCATCTTTGTCTTCCGTGTCAACAACACCACTTCTGAACCGCACAAACCAGCTCTCACGCGTTCAATCCGATGGAATACATTAACCATAAGCTTAGGTGAGCAGTCAATCGTTGTGCTTCAGCGTCACTTTTTTTCTAATTAAAGGTATAAAGCAAAACTTCCCGCATATGACGATTCGTTGGTACAAAATTCGACATTTTCGAAGTCAAAAAAAGCTTTGATGTTTATACTATAATGTTCAATAACTAAGTGAGAATAATATTGTGGAAATTGGAACGATACCAATCCACATGTAATCCGAGACCGTCCAATGCATCCCGAAAAAGTCAGTTGGTGACAAAAAGTCAGTCTTGTAGAAACCAGGTGTGGATTTCGCACAGACCACATTTCTTGTGCCGCATTGAACATTCTTTACGAGCGATTTGAGGTCATGCTCATCTCTGAGATAGTAAGATTTGATCCCGTTAGGCTTTTCTCGCGGGGTTTTCTTAAGTAGCAGGTCTATGCGAATAATCTACAAACCAAAGCGGCCCTCAAAGCCATCGCACAGTGGTATGAGAATAAAAAAAGAGGGAAATAAATCTGTAACTTCTAAACCCTTACACCGATTTGAATGAAATTTCACACGCGCAAAGAGGACCCCACCAGGAGTGGGACCAGGGGTTCCCAAAGTAGGACACCTCGGGTATATTCAATTTTTAAAATGATCCTATTTCTTCGTTTGTGCTCCGATTTAAAAAATTACACATACATAATCTCAATTATCTCTTATAGCTTAGGAGATATTCCCATTTGAAAATTTAATTTTCAACATTTTTACCCACCCTACACCAGTTTTTTGGCGACCGCGGTTCCAAATATTCCCCGATTTTATCCATTTTTCTTGTATAGGATTAACAATAGATCTATATATCAAATAAAGAAAAAAGTGTTTAAAAATCATGACTGACTCCAAAGTTACATGCATTTGAATATAAAAAAATTAAAAAAGGCGATTTTTCGCAATTTTTTTGGGAAAAAGTACATACTTCTATTCTTTTTAAGTTGTCTAAAAATTTTCTAAATGGATGTATAATGAATTTATACTTTTTGAAAAGCTAACTTTACGCCATATATTTTAAATGAAAACAACATTTATAATTTTTGATACCGACGGGATCAGGTCCATTCAAAAAATGCATATTTTTTATGTAAAATTCAACTTTAGGGCAAAAATTCTCCAATCGCATAGTGGATATCAAAATACAGTAACCTATTTTAGATGGCCAAATAAGTTCTTAATTATTTTGTGAAGGGTTCCGATAACCCCGCCCCTTTTATGGATATTATAGCCAAAAAACGAAAAAATCCCATTTTTGGGATTTTTCAAGATTTTTTTGGGAATTGCGGGATACTTGATTATAAATTTCAAAATTTGTTTTTATTTTTCCATTTTAAATAGAAAAATCTACATAACTGTGAAATTTCATTAAAAATATTCATAAATAAAAGTTTTATTTCAATTTGAAAAATTTGTATCTATGCAAAATTCAATAAAAAGCATTTTTTGTCATATTTTTCAAAAAAGTATTCCATGAATTTTTTAATTGTCAAAAGTTATATACATTTTTGAAAAGTAGACAAAATCCTCTATCCATTGATATATAACATGTCTACCTTATGTTTTTTACGTGTCAAGTAAATTAGGGAAAACTAAACAACTCGCTGACAATTTACCTAGCACTGTTATTTACATTCATAAAAATGTTATTATGTAGGCAACATGCTTTTTTATGAATTTCTATGTTAGGTAAATTCTCAGCGAGTTGTTTAGTTTTCCCTAATTTATTTGACACGTAAAAAACATAAGGTAGGCATGTTAAATATCAATGGATAGAGGATTTTGTCTACTTTTCAAATCGGCATAAGGGTTTAGAAGTAACAGATTTATTTCCCTCTTTTTTTATTCTCATACCACTATGCATCGGTCAAATTCATGGACATTTAAGCATGGACATTTTCGGATGAGCGCCACTCAGAGAAGCCACGTTGGACATTTGCATTATGTTAGATTCCATACATAATGACATCTATAGGCCTTTCAGACGAATTATAAATTTAGATGATATCTCACACATACTTTGTTTAATTTAAATTTAAAAATAGAAAGCGCATAAGATATTTTTTTGCAAAAAGCAATAAAGTATTAATTGTAGGTAAAATTTAAAAATTATGTAAATTTTCATGGTTTCCTTGTCGAAGTGAAACTTTGGAAAAGGCTAACTTTAATGAGCTTCGATTTTGACCTCAGTTATGTTGTTTATGGACCTGTTTCAAAATTATTAAAATTCTATTGCAAAGTTGAAGGTAGAATAAAGCTAAACTAGCACATTGTAAAAAATACAAGCGGAATTTAAGCTGTATAAAATGCTTTTCAAATATTAATTGAGTAATTCATAAGGCAACGAGAGATTTGAATTTATCTTAGGAATTGAAAATTGATATTAATAAACATAGCTTTCATTGTTTTGTCAGTCACTGTTTATATATTTATTGCCACATAAGTATATAAGTATTTTACTTACTATTGTACCCTCTACAACGTCTGTAAATACTTATTCATTTATTTAAATAATAATTATCATCATGATTTCTCTATTTAATTTATTTTCTAACTAAACATGTGTAAAAAAAACTAATCAAAAGTTATGTAAAATAAATAACTATATTCAACAAATGTTAGAAAGAATATTCTTTTAATAAATTAACAAAAATGTGTTATTATCGACCAGGAGTATGAATACTCGTATGTGTACAAAAAATAAATATAATAATTACTATTTTCATGTCTCATATTCAGGTAATTTGTTAGAATTTTAACACCTTTATAATTATGATAATTTTAACTAATTATTTAGTTAATTTGATTAAAATAAAAACGAAAATTTACAAAAACAGTTAGCTACTCCACACACAAGTTTTTCTTTAATAAAGCCTATAGAATTTTTATAACAATGCAATTTCGAATATTTTTCTATTTATAAATAATTTATAATTTATTGGGAAATACTTTTTTTTGAAAATGATAATGTTATTTAATGAGAAATATGTATAGTGGAATTTTTCTGATATTTGTATTGATAATATTTGTTAGTAACACAAATTTATAAATGGATTTTGAAGCAATATAAAGTACCCTTAAAACATTTTTATAAGGGAACTTTATATTGTTAATCGGTGTTACTCAGATATATCAAAATAAAATAATGATGAGAGTACCAATTTTGATCACCAAATTGAGATATTCACGACCAGGAAATGTAGAAAATGACACAGCACAGTACGAAATAAATCTGTAATAATACACATATCAAAAGCGATGCGAAACATTCTCTTTGAAACAGAATTAAGTTTTTTTTTCCAAAAAAATGGCGAGAAATCAACTCTAAAAAGAATCCAGTAAAATTTTGGATATTTTGGGATGATAAAAAAAATTTAATTTTAATTATAAAATGTGAACATCTCGTAAACTATAAGAAATAATTTCGGATCGAATTAAAAACAGAAAATTGGGATCGTTTTAAATGTTAAATACACATAACGGAGGTGGTCCAATTTGAGGCCTTGTAACTCAAAACTCAAAATATACACTTGACTCGACTCTATAGCCCCGGGAAGTTTTATTAAAGTCCGTTTAAAAAGTACAGATTTATTACCACTTCTTTCGAAATTCTCCCACTGATTACTGTCTCACAGTGGGGCAGAATCAAATATTTTTGGAAATAACTCTGGCATTTCAAAACGGCGATCAGGATAAAGTTTGACGTGACCGTAGCCAAGGAGTATTCGAGTTTAAGTTATTAAAATGGGTTCTGCAAATGCTCCAGAGGCGGCGCTACGGGGCACAGAGGGATGGCTTCATACATTGAAATTTGGCACCGCGAAAAGTAAAATTTTATCAAAATCGACCACGCCCAACGCCCACTGCCCATACAATTCAAATAGATTTTTTCGCATAACATTTTTCCTATCCAAGTAAAAGTCTAGAAATTTGGTACATATAATTTTTGAAACAAAAAAAGAACGCATGCTTAGTTTCAATAAAATCGGTCACGCCCACCGCCCACGAACCCATACATAGATAAGCATTTTTTTGGTATTTCGTTTATTATTCACAAAAAATTTTACGTTTTCATCCTGTTCCGAAAACTTCCGAAAACTATATTTTTTTAATCCCAACTTTCTTTTTATTAAAAAAGCAGCTTTTTTATTTTCATGGTAAATCAAAAATAAAATAATTTTTAGAGACTTATCCCCATGATATCCCCATAATTTTTTTCTATTTATGGAGAAATATTATATTTTTCAAATATGTTAAAGGTAAATGGTATGGTGATAATCAGGGCAACCAAAAATATACTCTAAAAAAAGTGTTCTATGCGCATAAAATATGCACTTAAAAACGAAAAATATGCTCTTAAAATATAAAAAATATGCACTTAAAAATAGTTGGTTATTGTTTGATTTTAATGTTTTATTAAAAATAATATAAAAAGTAAATACAAATTTGTTCAGTAATTAGTTGCATAATATTGTAGGGAGAGGATATTAAGAATTTCTCGAAATGTTTATATTCTACATAGAGCTTTAAAATCTACTTTTTTATCATTTGAATTATGTTTCCAATTCGCTATAGAGAGCGTTTGTAATTGTTTGGTAAAAAATTGCAGTGGATTTTGGATAATTTATCATATATGAAGATTAACATCTAAATTTGACTTCCAAAATTTAAACAGAATTATCAAAAAGCCTAACAATATTGAAATGATTTGTTTTCTTTAAGACTGCGGAAAAATAAAAAAACCCTTTTTTGAATTTTTATTATTGGAACTCAAAATACCGTGATATTTCCTATGTTTCTTCCTTTCTCGTCAATTGATTGTTTTTTAATGATTTCCTAAAATCTTTGTTACAATTTGTAACAAACGTGATATTTTCGATATTTTTGAACATGATATTTTCGATGGATCTTAATATTCTGAACATTTGCTGAAAAGTTGTTTAATTTTTCATTAGTGTTAAACTGTTAATGCCCAACCATAACTGTCTCACGCAACCTTAAGTTTTTTTTTAAATGTATCCAACATTTTGTTAAGAAATTGCCCATTTTCTTTTCTTTTAATTTTTTATGTATTTTGAATATTTTTAATTTATTTCAAATATATGGAAACTAAGATCCCTTAAGTCAATGAAAATTTAATGAAGATAAGTCGATTATGGGTACTCTATTTTTTTCTTTAAGTAGCTTAGGCAAATTATCATTGGACCTTAGAAAAATTTTAAAATATAGAAATGAAAAATTACTATACAAGCAATAAAATTATATTTAGAAAACAAAATAATGGAAATAAAGAAAATATGTAACAAAAATATGCAGTTATGAGTTAAATATGCAAAAATATGCTATTAAATGCAAAATATGCAGTAAAGAGCAAAATATGCAAAAATATGCTCTAACAAATCGATGCCAAAATTCTTATAATTGTTTGAAACGGATAAATAACTAACTCATATGTTTATACGACGCACAGCAAAAAATATGATGTTGCATATTTTTCACCAGGGCGATAATATAAGTAAATTTTTGCTTAACATCCTTGCATGGACTTTACTTAAATTTTTTAAAAATAAAATAAAATTTTTCATAAAACTATAAGTGTACATTTCATCCTTAAACATTTCTCTACAAAACTGCATCATTTGATTTTTGAAATTGAGTGTTTGAAAAATTTACTTTTTGACACCAAAATGGTCATAAATGTTTAATTTATATAGGTATCTACACAAATTTTACTCCAAATAAGTTTTATATATACGAAATTCATGTCACCAAGTTTTGTTACGATCGGTCCATAATTAGTCATAGCTCCCATATAGACCCGCTTCCGAAAATCACTTTAACGTACATAAATCTCTTAAAAATGTCGGTAGAGACAAAAAATTCAACATAAATAACTTCCATATAGACATAAATCACACTACCTAATTTCATGGTGATCGGTCTATAATTGATCATAGATCCCATAAAAGGCCCACTTCCGAAAATCAGTCACGAATATAAATTATTGATATTTTAAAAGAAAAATGTTTTTACACATTTACTTAGTGTAGGGTATTATTAAACAAAAACCCTTGAAACTTTTTTTCAAAAAAATAGGAAAAAACACTAAAATGTTATTATGTGAAAGTATTTAGAGATTATTACAACATTTTAAGGTCAAAAACAATAGTTCAAACTGACTAAATTTAATTATTTAATTTAATTGGTATGTTTTAGGCCAAGATTGTGCTGAAAACTAAGCTCCCAATTATCATGTAGTATGAAATGAATTTGAGTTTGATTGTTTCTTGCTATTATTGAAACGGAATATATAAGCATTTTCTGGTAGCGTGAAATAGCTCCCAATGCAATAATTCCCATCAAAAATGAAATAATTCCCAAACTTGAAAAATTAAATAACTACCAAAGGGTAAAATGAAATTACTCCCAATAATCGGCGTTATTGTAATTTTAAAAATATTAGTCCCAAAAAAGCGAAATAACTCCCAATGAAATAAATCCCAATAGAAATGAAATAATTCCCAATCTGCAAAAGTGAAATTATTCTTCGCTTACCAAACATTTTTTGCATTGCGTGCATATGGCGTAGCGCAAAGTTTTACTCCACTGAGATGTGTCAAAAACTGGCATCGCTCAGAAAAGTTTTTTGCATTGCCGGCCTTCGGCCGAGCTCAAAGTAGGGTACCTTCGACATGTAAAATTTTAAACACGTGCCATTTTTCTGTTTTTAAAGATATTGATATTTTTGGAAAGCGCTCAGCTAGGTCTTGCTATTTATCTCTAATAATATCCGAGTTATAGGCATTTAAAAATTTTAGTTTTAAAATATTGCCTTATTCCGCATTTTTAAAAATATGGGACGTACTTTTGGACCGAATGGATCTTTGTACCATTTTTGGTTAGACAATTAAATTACCAATAATATACAAAAGATTTCAGAGCAATATCGATTATAGATCCAAAAAAAAAAACGATTTTAAATTTAAAAATTCAAAAAAATAGTAGATTTTTGCTGTTTTTTGGGCGAAAAGGTGACATAACTGTTTTTTATTAAAAAAAAACTCCTTTAAGAAAATATAACAATTTTATGTTTTTCTGTAAGGCATTTTTACGGAGAATATTTTGGTATATAAAACATATTTTTCTAATACGCCGTTCGGAATTTGACTTATTTTTTATAAAAATTTCATGTTTGATTCATATGTTCAAAAATCCCAAATCTGGGATCAGAAAAAAGAAAGCAGCTTTGCAAACCTTGATATATTTCCTATTTATCCCCAAAGTATTTTCCCAGCGCCGAAGGAAATGTGGACCCTACGGCAAAATTGTAAAAATACCATTTTTCGCTCCAATTTTTAGAAATTGCGGGATTTCCTTTGACCTTTTAACCAATTTAAAAAACTTTGAAAATTTCATTTAGTTTTATTAATAAATAAAGATTTTATAACATATAACATATTTATTGAGTTTCCAAAACCAACATTTTATTAGGATTGCAAATATTAGGAACAATTTGATACACATTTCCACATTCACCATTATATTTTTTATTGCATAATAAAAATCTAATTTTTATTATGTGGTCAAAATTTGGTGAAATTCTACTTCCACAAAGTGGGTCAAAAGATCAATTGAAATATTACTTTTGTAGATGTCTAAGTAACTAACACAAAAATTTTAAACTCAATTATTTCGAAATGACAAAAAAATTAAAAAATATTGTTTTATTATGGGGACGATTTATTTCGAACAAATACTTTTTTCCAAATTTTATCCCGACCAGCCGTTTAGAAATTCCAGATTTATTTCCAAAAAAATTTAATTCTGCATGGGAGTTTGCTGATACAAAATAAAATAAATAGTTTTTGGATGGTTTCAATTATCTTTATATCGTCACCTAAAATGCAAAACAACGTATCATCAAAAAATTCGAAATTGATTTTATTATTGATTACGATTCACTACATCATATTACATATGTGTTTTACTATCAAAAATAACCAAGTTATAACCAAAATTGAAACTAAAGTATCATCAAGTATATGATTTTCTTGAACAAAATAACGTATACGCTTTGAGTAATTAATTAATAAATCGTGTTTAATAAATTTGATGCAATTGAATATTTTTTGCAGTCTTAATGAAAATTTAATGAAGAACCTTTTTTAGTTTAAAAAAGTAGTTGTTAGTAATTAAAATAAAAAAACATAATAAAATTAAAAATGTATATATAAACTGCTTTTATTTAAAATAAAAAAAAAATATTTTTATTTAATTTTTTATTTTTTCATAAAAATTTATATTGATGATACGTTTTTTTTGTTTCAGAAAATAACAATTCCAAAAAACGTAAGCCACATAACTTAAAGTGTGCTTTGAAAAAATTATTTTTTTTTCATAAAATATATGTCTAGAGTCATTGTAATTCCGATTTGAAAAATTTTGTTTCAATATCTCAAGTAGTTTTCATTTTATATCGTTTTTTGCTTCTCCTATAAACTTATGAAAAGTGATGTTACGTTATTTTGAATTTTAGGTGACGATATGTATTTCGTACTCTGGATCCCAGCAACAGAAGCATATTCTAAAATTGATCTCACAAATGTCGTGAACTATTGCTTTGTCATAACAAAGAATTAATTTTTTGAATACTATCGTGTAAACTAGAAATGTACATATTTTTAAAAATAATTTCTTGACAAACCGAATTCATAATATTTTCAATATCATTTGTATTATTCAGAAAAAATAATAAAAAGGTAAAATTTTTAATTGGAAATGAGGAATTTTTAAAATGTTTAGCTTTTATTTTCAAAAATTTTTCCAATATAAGTATTAGCCATTGTTAACTATGGCCTTTTCTCATCTTTCTGGCAACATATGGATTCTGAGCTAAAAAAAACTGCTCATCTTTTGAGGCCAAGAATGAATTGGATACTTTGTTCTGATGTGAAGCGTATCCCAGAGGAGCGTTCTGCATCGATCGAATCACAAAGTAGTAGGACGGCGCAAGGTCTGGACTATAAGGTGGGTGGGGCAAAACTTCCCCACCACTTCTGACCGCATATTCAGGGCGTTTTTCGGCTAATGCTCGCTTCAAATGAATCAGTTGCGTTCGATACAGGTTCCCCGAGATGGTCTGGCCAGATTTTACACAGCATTATTTAGCACCATGGATATTTAGCTTTGGTGTCGATTCGGCTGGTTGGCCGGGCTTCCCGTGCGATCTCCTATGCTTCGGGTTATCGGAATGTATCCATTTTTCATCGCAAGTAAAGATTCGGTGTCTCAGCTTCAATTTCTCTATTGGATAAATCCTGCAGCTTGCAAACGTTTTGAAATTACAAATTGAGGAGCTTCCATTTATTTAGCAAGCTCTTGTTGCGTTTCACAACGATTTTCATGGAGTTAAGCCTACAATTCGTGGTCTTCAAACTTTTTTTGTTGGCTTGGGCGATATTTATCTTGGTTTTAAAATCACCACTGCCTTATTTCACAAACCATCTATCGCACGGTGAAATCGAAGAAACGCATTCACCTATATAATACTATCAAAAAATGTTAATTTATAAAGAATTGTTTTGTATTGTGAGCTATTAATCGAATAATTTGAAAAGTTTCCATTGTATTTTCAAACATAGTGTAATTAAATTTCATTGAAATAGGCAATGAAAAATCTGAGTATAAAAAGTGTTTAACCGTTTTGGGCAAACATGTAATTTTTCATTATTAAGTATTTTATTATTTATACTAACATTTAAATTTCCTCTCGTTAAATTAAATTCTATTTAAACAAAATAAGAAAAATACTTTGACCAAAGTTAAATTAGTTCCTTTACAAAAATAACTTTCACATTTTCTTAATTTATAACAATTGAATGTTTAATTGTCCAAATATATGAAAAAAGAAATGTGTTTATTTCCTTTAAGAAAACCACAAGTAAAATCTTTATAAAGAAAACTTTGTTTAAAAGAAAGTTTACTAAAAAATATAAGTTAAAGAACTTCCTACTTCATTAAGTAAAGAAATGAAGACAAGAAAGACATTTTGAGAAAATAACTTATGTCAAATAGAAGGTCCCCAGCAGTTCTGGTTAACGTCTCTAACACATTTGGGTTACCACAGCTATGAGTCTACTTATTTTAAAATTTACTTATCCTAGACGGAAGTCAATTGATCCTACATAGATTACAAATTGCAAAAGAAATCTTAGTGACAACTGACTACCCAATTGATTACTTCTGGTAGGCAAAATAACTACTTTCTAAAATGCAGTACAAATAAAAATTAAAGTGACTAAACTCTAGATTACTTAGAATGACTTCTATTTATATTACAAAGAGTACATACGAGTCAAAAATATATAAATTAGAATCAGTCAAGTAGTTAGACATTACAGTCTAAAGGGGATATATTATTTTATTTTGTGATCAATTCAAAACTGCTGGGTCCTTAACATAGGCTAAGCTATAACCAATTCACTAAGTTGAAATTTTGTTTGTTTAAGAAAATAACTTCCTTAAAATAGTATGTATGTTTACCAACAAAAAAAGGAAACATTTCAAAAGGACCTTTAGACCTTTCAATACAAACTGTGAAAAAATACAAATAAAATGGAAACTTAAATACATATTTACTTATTTAATAAGGAAAATTACACATGAATGTACATATGTATGTATGTGTGAAATATGAATACATCTGTTTTGTAATGTCAAAGGCCAATCATATTTGAAGGACTGTTGAAAAAGAATACAAATTAAAAAAAAAATAAAAAATAAATATAAAAAAACACACATATGTATGTATAAAAACAGATAAATAAATAAAATGTATAAAAGAGAACATGATTAAAGGACATAATTTGGGTAAATACTCCCCAATAATAATAATAAAATGGTAATAGACGACACGAACGGTATGCCACACGCACTACAAGTGACGTATGTATGGATGAATGTATCTACATATAAACAGTCCATTCCCGACACACGCATACTTGTAAACGCATGTCACGCAATTTCCCACAGACACGCATTCAAAGGCGTCACTGTTGAAGTAACCCATCGAAACAAAAAGTCGAAAAAAACCCACAACCTTAACAAAAGACCCACTGCACAATGGGTTCAAATGTGTGAAAAATGGAAATTTAAGAATTAAGTTTTTGGAGGTTTTTTCCATGAAGATTACTGTCAAACTGAAGAAGAGCTTGCAAAATCATTGGGAGCAATTTCAAAACGTCTGCGAGCAGCAGGATTCATCCAAAAGCTAGAAAATTGGGTACCACACGAGTTGCAAGTCCGAAATAATGTTTCAAAAAGGTCCTATATATTATGAGCTGCTTAAATCTGACCAGACCAACACAGGTAACCTGTACCAAATGCAACTGATACGTTTGAAGCGAGCATTGCCCGAAAAACGACCAGAATATGCGGGCATATATGAAACTGTTATATTCCATCACGACAATGCTCGGCCACATGTAATACCTCTTAAAATGTGATGTATCAAGTGATTTCGTCCGATTACTATTTATTTCGATCGATACTGAAAACTCTCTCTGGGATACGATTCACTTCAGAACAGAGTATCCGATATTGGCTTAATTTCTTCTTGGCCTCAAAAGGAATCAATATGTTGCCAGAAAGATGGGAAAAGGTCAAAATAAAAGCTAAAAACAATTCCATTTTTTTAGTAAAAAAAAATACAAAAAACTAATATAAATTGAATAAATATTGGGGAAAATTATATAAGTAATTGTAAGTCACCTAACAACATAGCTGATGAGTTATTTCCAACATTTTAATTGAAAAGGATATTCGTTTTTACTATGCTATGATCTGTGGAGACTTCATTCTGGAATACTTTTTAAAACAAAGTTATAATGAACGCTAAATTGTTGCAAAAGGTCTGTTGTCTACGAAAGTTCTTCTCAACTTTTAGTTTACACAGCTGTCGCTGAGTTGGCCGAGTAATGTTCCTGAATTAGGGTGCAGTTGTCGTGGAACTATATTATATTATATCAAAAAGTTATACGGGAATTTATAAAAACAAGTAAGAGAGCTATATTCGGCTGTGCCGAATCTTATATACCCTTCACCAAATTCTACTTCAAAATATAAATTTTAAATATTTTTAAGTAAACGAAATTTATTTTTTTTCCAAAATTGATTTTTTTGAATTATTATTTTAAATTTTTTAAATTTAAAATTTGTTAAAAAATATTTTTTCCGATTTTGACCCATTGTAGGTCCAACTTATTATGGTCTTATATACGTCGTTGCAAAGGTCTTTGAAACTTCGTTAAAAATCGAAGTTGTCCTGGTTTTTTCCTCATATCTCAAGCATTTGTGGACCGATTTTGCTGATTTTAAATAGGAAACTTCTCGAAAGCATGTCTGACAGAATTATTGAATATTTGGATCCCAAAGACATCTGGGGTCTTCAGAAAAACAGAAAGACGGACGGACATGACTTAATTGACTCCGCTATCTATAAGGATCCAGAATATATACATATATACTTTATAGGGTCGGAAAATTATATTGTGGAAATTACAAACGGAAGGACAAACTTATATATACCCTTCTCACGAAGGTGAAGGGAATAAAACCGTGGAATTGATTTTTTTTTAATAATATTGAGTTTTCTTTAATTTTTGATTTAATAAGCAAAACATTTCCAATTCAAAATTAAAAAAAAAAATATTTTTTTATTTTTGCGGATTAGAACAAAATCTAATGGAAATTCAAGCCATTCCGATACAAATGGGTGACAGGCCTGTATATAACCAAAATTAAAAACCTGGTCAGTTTATATCTTTATATTAAATTTTTAATGTCACTGATCTTGAGATGCCCATATTCATCAGCGTTTTGGTTAGAAAGCTATACATCAATATTCTAATTCCTTACAACAATATCCTCCTTGGAGTATAGTATATTTAATTTATTAAATGTCTTTTTTTTAATTTTAATATGTAATATATGAAGTCCCTATTGGAACTTCCTCAACATATAGGTAATATTTTTATATAAAAGACGATTTAGTAATTTTTCGCTTTTTATTCCAAAGTTACAGCTAAAGTTCTGAATCAAGCTTTTGATACCGAAAAATAAAATCAGCGTATCATGGTAATTTTTAGGATAAATTACTTAATTTTTTGATAGTACGCTCTCATTTTCAATTTAATTTACTAATTCGTTTCTTCATTTTAAAATGACGGCGAAAATTATGTGTTTATGGTTTTGTAAAATTCCTGCCTTTTTCTATATTTTTGATTATTTATCAATAAAAATAATAAAACTATATTAAAATTACAGTTTCCCCGAATTTGGACAAATTTTAACCCACTGTGCACTGTATAGAATGCTTGCATTTACACTCGAATGGACAAAATACATTTAGATTTATATTTGTATCTAGTTGCTGTTGTCTAACGACATCATTAGCGACACAATATGATACAAAGTTGGTTTTTTCTATACATAGTTCCATCAAAAGGCAACACAGCCACATTACATACTTTTGCAAATTGGATTTCAATTGAAATTCACCACTTGCCCACACACCCACACTAATAGAGCGAATGAAAAGCGTTTGACAAAATGTTATAAATATACTCGAGGATTTGAAAGAATTGATTCAACATGATAAACTAAGATTAAACGTATCTCCCTCAGTACTTAATTTTAGCACATATTTTACTTGTCGTCAGACTGGTCAAATCACCTCATTCATGTGATTACACATAAACGATCGAGCGCTTGGAAGCGAATAGTGGACGCGTTATTTCAGCTTGATTTAAGGCGCTTTCTAGCTTCCGTTTTCGACAGATTATGCAAGAAGAAGTCGAACAGCATTTCCAATCAACAGCAGAGAAGGTGCTTCATCGTCGACTCCTATAGAAGTAATTATATACGAGATTCTATCTCCAAACGCGCACTTCAAACTGACAGTGACCGGTGATCACTGCCAACATGCGGAATGTTTATCAGTGTTTTTGTTCGCCAGTCATTCTATATGACTGTTTTCATTGTACATGTGGTCTCAAGCGACAATCTGTGATCATAAGAGTGCAATCATGACCACGAAACACCAAACAATCGGTTAACCTCTTTACAAAGATCGAGGATCGCTATATGGCCAATTGATCCACAATGTAGTTCCCGGTGACAAGAAAGCCGAAATCTACCCCTTATACTCGGTACAACCTCGTCCAGCTCGCAGCTTTGATCCCAGATGTTCTTCAGATACTAGAATAAAGCCACTGTCGATGTAGGGTCTTGGAGTGCAGTAATCAATGTTGTTCCGGAGTCCATTCAGATAACCCATTATGATCACATGGCCGTAGTTCCTTGAGAGCAAATCTTCTGATCATAGGGTCAACAGAAAGCCAATTCAGCTTGAAAAAAAAGCTTTAGATGGAGTGGTACTAACATCACCTGTAATCGTCATTGCTAAGTTACGTAGGATCAATTCAAATGATCCTATTTTAGGATTAGGAGATGCTATCATCAACGTCCTTACGTCGTTCCCTAAATGACTAAAATTAACAAGAGCAGTCTAAAAATTACATGCCTATGTCGATGTAGGGTTTGAGAGTGTTGTTCGAGAGAGACCATCCAGATAAAGTCTTATGGCAGCATTGAAACCAACTCTCCTAATTATAAGGTTAACAGGAAGCCCTATTATCAGTGCCGAATTGCGTAAGATCATTTAAAAGGATCAAAGATTAAGATCTGCCAAGATCAAGCAAGAGGACATTGAAAACATGAAGAAACAATAACATTCCAAGTTGAATATTGGCGGATTATTATTCTTTGTTGAGATGTTCCAGAAGCAGAATAAAAAAGGGTAGCTGTAGAAACAGGTCGCTATTAAATTAACAAACTTAAGATGAATTTCAAATCTATCTCCATGTTCGTCAAAATTGCGCACTGTCTTAATATTATTGCTAGTGTTAGATGAAGTTATCCTGGCTACAGACTCTTAAGCCAACATTTCTTAAATCTTCATTTACTCTTACTTGGGGGTTACACGATCAAGTTTTGCCTTTCAAGTTTTAATACACTCTCTCTTTTTACTAATACACTCACACTCTTAGGAATTAAAACGAACTTGATATCAATTTCTCATTCAAGTTAGTGTTTCAATTTTCAATCAAGAAAACAGCTGATTGAAATTTTTTTGCACAATTTGTACTAAAATAGTTTTCAAGTTGCGTGCAGCCTATGTCATAGCTTTAAATTTTTTTTAAATTTTGACAAACAGTATATGTAAAAGACTATCAAGGAAACCTTGATCGTGTGGCTGCAGGGTTAAGCTTGAGCATTGTACATCATCATAATGATTAAGAATTTTTCAACTATGAAGTAATACCTTAACAGCCTGTTGCAGTCAAAGGAAGAGCAACGATTTAACTCGACGGCAGGAGAAACGAACGACGTTGTCTCATATTCATATTTCATCAAAAGACCATTAGTCCATATTCAGATGTAGTCAAGTGGAAAACAAGCCTTTCATTCAAGCATCACACACAGTACGATAAAACGACTCTACCGAATTAAACGCAACATATCGCAGCGTAACGCAACGAAACACAATCCCTATCAGCTTCTTTATCATCATTAACGACATCATCATCATAATGTTTCTGTTATACAAACAGTACAAACATAAAACAGTTGCATGATGGCTACAAGTAACGCTTGACATCATTTGTATTCAACTTTATTTGGATGGATTATAGATACATTAGGAGAGCCTCATTACTTTGGAGCCAAGAAAAGAGCCAAGATTCCCAACTGAAATGAAAACTTTTATTTAAAGGAAATTTACACTTTCAGGCAAGTGCGAACAATTTTTCAAAAATTTTTGCGAATTTTTTAACATCAGCAGTTGACTTTTTCTAAACCAGAGATCATTTTCTAGTTAAATGTAATCAACTCTCACTAGCATTATAACTGATTACTTAAATAGCTATTTAAATACATAGTTATTTTAACAACTTTCTGGCAACGTAAGTACTCCCATCCAAAAGAAATCTTCATCTTTGGATGCCAAGAATGAATCAAGCCAATTTGGGATACTCTGTTCTTAAGTAAAGCGTATCAAAGAGAAAGCGTTCTATATCGATCAAAGCAAATAGTAGTCGAACAGGGCGTAGTCTGGACTACAAAGCGGGTGAGACAAAACTTCCCAACCACTTCAATCTAAATACTTTTTAATGCAACATGTGACCGAGCGTTGTCATGATGGAATATTTCATGTCTGGCCGCATATTCTGGGCGTTTTTCGGTCTATGTTCGGTTCAAACGAATCAGTTGCATTCGATACAGTTTCCCTGTGATGCTTTGCTCTGATTTCAGCAGCTCATAATAGATAAGACCCTTTTGCTCCCCGAAATGCAGAGAATTACCTTAGAGCCCTGTATATTTGACTTTGGTGTCGATTCGACTGGTTGGCCGGGCTTCACATGCAATCTCTTACTCTTCGGGTTATTGTAATAGATTCATTTTTCATCGCAAATAATGATTCGGTGCAAAACTGATTTAAGCGTTCAAGCATTATTTCAGACATACAAGGTGGCGCAAAAGTAAACTTCTGATGTTTTTGGCTGTAATTAAAAAAAATAATGAAAAACTTTGATTCTTCTTGTGGATTATTTTTATTTGGTCTTTTAATTTTTTTTACATCAAGTCGAGAATATGATGTCATGTGAATGGCCGCCGCTACAGTTTATTGTCATTTGAGCCCTTTTTATGGCATTTTCCATCACTTTGGCCAAAACTTCCGGCGATAGGTCCTCACATTCTTGACGGATATTGTCTTTAAGAGCAAGAGTCTGAGGCTTGTTGACATAAACCCGCGACTTCAAAAAGCCCCACAAAAAGAAGTCTGGAGCGGTCAAATCAGGCGATCTTGCTGCCCAGTGCAAATCGCCAAAACGGGAGATTATTCGTCAGGGAAATGCATCCTTCAGCATATCAGTTGTGACACGTGCAGTGTGTGCCGTTGCACCGTCCTGTTGGAACCACATGTTTTCCAATCCCAATTCATCAAGTTGCGGCAAAAAGAACTCGTTGATCATTGCTATGTAGCGCTCACCATTCACAGTAACCGTTTGGCCCGCGACGTCTTCGAAGAAAAAGGTCCGATGACTCCTCTAGCGAAAACAGTACACCATACAGTGACTTTGAGCGCTTGTAATGGCTCTTCGTGGGTTACACGCGGATTTTCAGTGCCCCAGAAGCGTAAATTTTCCTTATTTACGTACCCCATAAGATGGAAATGGGCCTCATCACTCATGATTATTTTTGATGAAGTCACCGACCGATTATTGGTCAAATAAATAGTCAGCAATATTCCGCGTTCTGGAGCAGTGTAGCGTAACATCTTTGTCTTTTGTGCCTCACGTTGAAATCGATAAAACAGCTTTGGTAGTAAAGCAAAAGAAGTAAAGTAAACTTCTCGCACATGACGACATGGGAGCACCGAATATCGAAAGAGTCCAATATAAGGGCCACCCTAATCCACACACACTTGTTTGCACATCAACTTTAAGAGAAACGTATGAGTGCGTAAATCTGTACGTAATGTTGCAACACCAACAAAAACCACATTAAACTTATTGTGTTTGTGCAAAAAAAATCTTGCATACGCATGTTTTGTCTGTATGCGTGAGAGTTTTTTTCTCTTTGTGTTGTTGTCCATCCGTATCCGCTGGAAATTTTAATTCAAAAGTTACGGACTAACTGTTGGGAAACTGTTGAAGTTCTTTTTCTAGTTTCATTTCATTTTTTAGTTCAAAAGTCACACAATCAGTGAATTTCTTTTATACTTTTGCCTACGATTGTGATTTGTGTTGTCAGGGGGTTTTTTATTTTGGGAAATGCTTGTGTGTTTTCACATTTCTATTGCAAACATACATATGTATGTATGTATGTACAAATGTAGCTGGGGTCGTTGTTTGATAGAATCTTTTCGGCTTAGTAATTGAGTTCATTTGTTTGGTAATTTACCAATTTAATAGAAACATCGTTTTACATTTCCTTGCACACGCTTTTAGATTTACAATCGATTAACATGCTTTAGCGATTATTCGTACAATTCATTGAATATCCATTAGTTGATATTTTCTAAGGTCCAATGTTTATTTTGGTTTTTGTATCTTTAGAAAGATTAGGTATGTTTTTGATAGCTAAGTAGAATTTGAATAAATCAGTTGAACTGAATATATCACATGATTAGTGAAGAATTGAAGAAAATGCCACTTAATTATGAATATTTGCATTTTTATATGAGGGATACAAAGGCTTCAATGTATGGATTTTGTCTGTTTAAAATTATAGTCGAATTAATGGTATTATAGAGGTATAACTCTTTAAATATTTTAATTTCTTCCATTTATTTGGAGGTATGAATAATAGAGTGGGTCAATTTGTATGGAGCTTCCCATTTTTAACGCGAAAATTTTGCGTAATTTTTATACTAACATTTTATTGAGAATTTTAAGAAACTTGACTATGTTTGGGCTTTTTCGAAATGAAAGAAAGGAAGACAAGATAAATCTTTGCAAATGGAGAAGATTAACAATAAACTTCACCCGAGGATGGTTAAAAAATCTCATATCGTGGTTGTGCGAGAACCTAAAACCGAGCTTTTGGGTCACAGTGGGGTAAATGAAAAAAAAGGTGCAAATAAATCTGTAACTTCTAAACCGATAATCCGATTTTAATAAAATTTCCAACGACTATAGAGGAGGTGTTGCTGAGCTTAGTTTTAAATTTCAACACTAAGGTGGGGCGGAGACTAAAGATCCCAAATTGGGGTGTCTCGGGTATACTACAAATTAAAAATGTTGCCAAATTTTGGTTCTCGATCTGATTTGAAATATTTATATATATATATGGAATCTACTAGAAGAGGGCTACAAAAAAATATTACTATAACTCTATTTTATATTTTATAGTTTACGAGATATTCACCATTGAAAATTAAAATTTTATGTGTTTTACCTACCTTGGTCTGTATTTTTGCAAATATCGGATTCAAATCTCTCCCGATTTTCTTCAAATGCATATTTTTTAATTAAAAACAAATTTATTAATATTATAAGGAAAGAATTTTTTCAAAATCGATACAAATTAAAAGTTATGTGCACTTAAATTAAAAAAAATGTGATTTTTTTCGAAAAAAGTATTTTAATTAATCATTAGTTATACAGAAAATAAAAACAAAATAAATAATGCATTTATATTTTTCTCAACGGTAACATTTTGGTAAATAATATAGAAGAAAAATAATTTCAATATTTGTACAACTGCGTGGTCAAGAGCCTTCCGAAGTAGCCCTATCTTTTATGTAAATTTCAAATTTATTTCAAATTTTCTCTCATCGCATAGCTGCTTTCAAAAAATTAAAACCACTTTTATATGCCCCAATATGTTCTTAATGTTTTTGCAAAGGGAATTTATAGCCCGGATCTCGGTACCGCCAATAGGGTCAAAAATCTAAAAAATACCATTTTTGGGATTTGTGGCACCATTATTAATTTGTAATATACCCGAGACATCCCAATTTGGGGTCTTGAGTCTCCGCCCCATCTTAGTGTTGAAAGACCAAATTTAAAACTTGAGCTCAGCAACACCTCCTCTATAGTCGAGCAAAATTTTATTAAAATCGGGTTTGTACAGATTCATTTTTTCTGCATTTCTTTTATTTCGAACAATCCCAAACATAGTCAAGTTTCTTAAAAGGCTCAATAAAATGTTAGTATATGTAAACAAAAATATAAAATACGGCAGGAAAAGTTTCGCGTTAAAAATCGATTTTCGATTTTAGATTACGAATTTGATAACCGCATTGTCTAATGAATAATGATCAAAATATAATCTTTATCAAAAATGATTTTATATTTTAGGCAACTACTTGCAATATTTAAATGTCAACTTTTTAAATCGATGTCTTCCTATCGAGATGAAATTTGCACCAACGTCAATTATTCGAAAAAAAAATTAAAAAAATTTTAATTTTTACCGAAATCAATAACTTTTTTGACTTTTTTTCAAAATGGGCCTTTGTCTCAAAAGAAAGCTTATATATTTTCTTTGAAGACCTATTTGGTCACTTAGTGGGATGCGAGTTAGATATCTATCAAAATAAATGTTTTGAAACTCAAAACATACAATTTTTGAAATTTTTTGCAAAATCAAACATTTTGTTTACTTTTTTTCAAAATGAACCCTTTTTTTGCTCAAAAACAAGCGTAGATTTTTTCCTTGAAGACCCCTTTGATCGCTTATTGGGATGAGAGTGGGATATCTATCAAAATAAATATTTTGTAACTCAAGACATACCATTATTGATTTTTTTTTTTTTTTTTAATTCGAACTTTTTTCCAAAATCGGCCCTTTTTTAATTATTTTTTGCTCAAAGGAAAGCTTAGGTCTTTTTCCTTAAAACCTATTTGGACGCATAGTGAGACGCGAGTGGGATATCTATGAAAATAAATATTTTGTAACTCAAGACATACAATTATTGACTTTTTTTGGGAAAATAAAACGTTTTTCCAAAATCGGTATGTTTTTTAATTTTTTTTGCTAAACAGCGAGTACTCAAATCAAAAACTTTTTGACTTTTTTTTAAAATGGGCCCATTTTTATTTTTTTTTTTGCTATAAAGAAAGTCTATTCCTTTAAGATGTTTTTGGTCGCTTTGGTGTTTTGTAACTCAAGACAAGGTCCAGGTAAACATTGTGCGCAAAGTACAGGTATTTTATTTTAAAGCTATTTCAATCAATTTTGTTAAAACTGTCTGAAATCGGCCCGTTATACCACCTAGCGCCATACAAATGTCCTCCCTAAATAGGACTTTATCGGTCATAAATGTTTATTTTTTAAATGACATGACTTTGGATATGCCAATTGATCTAATTTATCTCTCTTTACAGTTGACGAATTTAGAACAATATTCCGACCTATTCCGACCAATTCCGAACTGTGACCACCAAACTTTAGTTATTTTTGTAATATTGTTGAGCAATGCTCCAAATTACGCTAAATTAAAATTTTAAAATATGAAATGCATTTCAGTGTGCCAATTTTCGCAAACTAGACACTTTAGTTTTGACCATAAATGAGGCATGCGCTAATTACACATTGCAACATGAAAAAATATAACCATATACGGAAACCACTACGTGATAAAATACCAAAAAAAAGACTCGTGTCTCCCAGTTTTGCCCAAAGTCATACACTTTTTTTATGCGCCCCCAAAGATTTGGGACCTCGGCGTAATTTATGCAAAAATGTGATCATTTCTCAGGATCATATCTTGCAAACAGTTTTTTCAAGTTTTTTGCGATTTTGATCTTGAAGATGAATTTTTTTTTAATTTTATATGTTCACATTTTTTTTCTTTATGACAAGGGCTACAACTTTGCCTTAAAGAGTAAATAAACATTCCGAACTGTTTGCAAGATATGATCCAGAGAAAATTATCACTTTTTTGCAAAAATTACACCGAGGCCCCAGATCTTTGGGGACCCATATAAAAGTGCATGACTTGCATACAGTGTTATCATTACCATAATCTAGGGATTGCGGATTTCCAGAATTTTATAAGGTACATCTGATATTCTTTAATTGTTTCATGCATTATTGTTTCATGTATTAAAAGAAGATATACCTAAAATTTCGTTTAGATCTCCAAACGGAAAGATTATTGAACCAATATGGAAATGAGATTTTCAGTTTAAAGAAGATAAATTTCTTTTTTATTTTTACGATTACTTACACCTCAAAGTAAAGATGTTGACTACTCAAAAATATCTATCATAAATTACCTGTCATCCAAATATATGTACAAATGTACATACGTATTTGCATAATTTAAATAATTTAGAGCAATTTTTAAATTGTTCCTCAATATTCTCTCAAGCGTATGGGTGGCCTATTTTAAATATTTGCCTGGTGTATTTTCATAGATTATCAACATTTATTGGCTGTAATTGTATGGCAATTAATTCATTTTCAAGTCCACCTTCAAATTTTCACCAAAAAAGACCAACTACCCAAAACAAAGCAGTAGTTCCTCTTTCACCAAAAAAATAACATCCGCTTAGAAAACGCTCTCAAAACAACGACAACATTAAGGTGGATGCTTATGACCTTCTAATTGTTACCATTGACTCAAAACTCTTAGTTGGGGGAAGATCTTGGAAAAACAACAAATTATGTGCGTTTTTGTGTGTGCGAGTAATTTTTATTTTTGTAGGAAAAATAGGGAAAACTCTGTCTAGTGAAAATTTAATCTTTAAAGAAAAATAATGCGGCATATAATTAGTGTCAGTTCCGTAGTCACATTTAGCTGCTGCAGGTTAACGCCTTCTTCTCCATTTGAATTTTTTTTACATGAACATAACCAGAGATATTCGTTCATTCATTCATTACAAATTCAAATGTCATTTCAAAAGTACGTAAGGGAATGATTGTAAATAAATAGTAGACATGTTTGATGGCAGGCAGTCTTTCTGTGGCTCTATCTGTTTTCATGTATGATGTTTGAAATCGTTCAAGCATGAGATGTAAAGGACTATTTGCACTTCTGGTTTTTGTTCTTTGTACAAAATTCCCATTTGAAAATACGATTGTCTGTCAGTGTGCGTGCAACCACCAATGTCGGCTTTGATCATAAAGAATCAAACCAACTCACACCAAACGTCAGTTGGCTAGAAAAAGGTCTTGTTGGCCAAGAACTATCTATCTATTTATGTATATTGTATGTCTATAAAACACGTTAGCCTGAGTCAGACCATTCATGCATCCCTTAGATCGTAGTACATAAACGAGTTGTAAAACATAATTATTATAATTATATAAATTAGTGCAGGTTTTTCAAAGATGAATAGAAACAAAAATGGTTTCTTGGTCAGAAAATAACAATATTAACAACATCAAAATACCTAAATATGTTAAATATTGAGCCAGTAAAATTGTCAATAGTAAAGGAATAGGACCTTATTTACATACATATGGAATTTGGTTCAAAACAAGTAAGAATGTATGGTTGGTCAAGCTCTACCTTATAATACTCTACACTGAATAAATGAGCAAAAACATCTTCGTTTCAAATTTCAATTATTTTATATTCGTGGGTGATTTTCGGAAGTGTGGTTATATGGGAGCTATGAGCAATTATTTTTTTTTTCTTGGACCAGCACTCAGGGGATAACCCCTACCCATGCAAAGCATTGTGTTGGAACTAGGAAAATAAGGAAGGGAGGATAGTGGGAACACTGTTTGTGGAAAGAGAAAGGAAAGACTTCAAGAGGAAGCTTATTCCACATACGGACAGTATGGCTAAATAACGAATTTTCCCTGTAATGTATTGTGCGATCCACGATCCACAACGAATTGTTGTGCCCTTGCCGAAGAGCGTGTGTTGAGTAAAAAATTACGGGTTTCGGGAACAAGTTCCCTAATTTCAGCAGAGCACATACCATTGTAGTATCGGTAGAACAGTGAAACACAACCGATGCGACGATGTACCAGTGAGTCAATAGAGCTGGATACCCTACTGTCACCGATAAGCATCTTCGCCCTCTCCAGTATGCGGTCGGGTAACTCCAAAATAGACTTCTAAGCACCGGCCCACACATGAGAGTTGTATTCCATTTTAGGTCGGATATAAATAAGTGGTGTAAATAGTAAGGAGATCAGATGGAGTGAAGTATTTCTTACACCGTTTTAGAAAACCAAGGCACTTGAATGCTTCTTTCGACACACGAAAAATGTGTTTTGTCCAGCGGACATCGCACTGAATACTCATGTCTAGAATATCAAAAGCTTATGATTCCTTAATATTTACACCACCCATAAAAACAGATGGAGCAACATGATCTGTTGAGCGTTTGTGAGTTAACATACAATATTGAGTCCTGCGTGCATTGAAATCGACTCTATTCGCTCAACCCCATTCAGAGATTGTCACAAGATCTTGGTTGAGCGTATTATTCATGTTTTGCCTCATTTCCCCAATCTCCGACAGGCTTGATCTATAATTGAATGCATATGAATGGCAAATGTTGCTGTCATCTGCAAAAGAGTAGGAGAAATGACGGAGCCTTGCGGTATCCCTGAATTGATCTTAAACTCGTTTGATGAAATTTCATCTATAACAACTCGTATAGTGCGATCTCTGAGAAAGCTCGATACAAACCGACACCAAAGCAATAAGTTTTGCTAAAAGCGCACCATGCCATACTCTATCAAACGCTTTAGAAATATCTAGAGCCAAAACTTTACTTTCGCCAAAACGGCGTATGGAACGACACAATTTTTCCGATAGGAAGGCTAGCAAGTCTCCCGTAGAGCGTCCTCTACGAACGCCATACTGCCGGTCGCTGAGTAAATTGTTGGACTCTAAATATTTCACAAAATAGTAGTTAACCATACTCTTCATAACTTTGGAAAGTGCAGAACAAATTGCTATTGATAATTGTCAGGGTTGTTAGCCTCTCCCTTTTGAGGAATTGTCGTTTCATTAGCAACCTTCCAACATACAGGAAATTTGCCGACACGGTGCTGAAAAGGTTAGCTAATGGACGAGCTAGCGTCGAAGATCAGAGAGTTTGTGAAAGTCCAGGAAAATCCAATAGCAACTTGGACATAAATTCTAAATTTCAAGAACATCTCTACAGCTCTCCTCTTATTGAAGATCTACGTATCCATGCTTACAAAGTTTAATTGACGCAAAAAGAGTTCCTTGATGCTGATTTTTCGATTATGAGCTGGAGACATAATTGCGCAATACATCTTTCAAAATGAGGCTGGTTAAGCAGCTGCTGTTACTGGCGCTTGATAGCGCGAGTTCTTTCTGTCTTAAGTTGTTGATTTTTATGTGGACCCAATGTGATTTCAACATGATTCCACATGCTAAAAAATTCCCTGAACCAATTCAATTACTGTATGAGCCATTTCCTCGTCGTATACTTGTTCTTCGTTCATTACTGTGTTAATCGATTTGTATTTTATTGTTTCGCCAGGCAGTGTCAATTGAATTTGGTCATTGAGCTTGTACATCATAATTTTTGGTGCCAAAAATTGCACGTTCCCACAGCCAATTCAAATTTTGGTAGTTGGTTGTAAGACTTTGGAATAACTTGTCGACAACGGCTTGAATATTCATTTGCATTTGGCAGTAATTTGGGAATGAAATCTTATTTTATAGCGGGATCAATTGGAATTTTTCCATTTCCGATGTCCATCAATTGTTGTGAGAATATTTCGGCAGAAGGGTATTGCAGCAAATGCACACGTATGTTGGTTGATAGCGTTCGGCTTCTGTAGCTTCATTTCCAATGAAATAAATTTGAAGGAACTTCGCATCATCATTGGGAAGCAGGAGCAATGATCCAATTCTGTGTTACATTTGGCCTTGAACATTAAAGGTGGACATGACGGCGAACTCAATACGCGTCATTTGAAATCATGAGTTGCAGTTTTGGATATTTTGAATAGGATTTGCGCCGGAACTGTAACTTAGAAGCAGATCAGGCGACTCACTAATTGGTGGCTGAATAACTTTACCGTTCGAACAGCACATTCCCGGGGATTCCTTAGGGAACTTCAAAACTCTGCAATGTTTGTACATTGCGCCATTCAGTACATCCTTGTGATTCCTGTAGTCATCATACTTATTGTAATAAAATGCCGGCAACTTTAAATCGATTCTTTCTCTTGATAGAGCCATTCGGGAGCTATCGGCTTCTAGTCTTTCGATATGTTGTTGAGGTGTCTCTGCAGCATTGCGACGCATTTGCTGAAGCCGTGATTTTCGTTATCTTTCCGTTTCTGCGGCTCTAGAGGCAGATTCCCTTTCGAAAACAAATTTTATTTGAATAAAACCGTTATTTTTTATGAAAATTGGAATGCGGAAAGTTATTCAAAATATTACTTTTTTTTATAGATTTCATACGGAAGTTTCTTATTCCTGCACCTAAAATGCAAAAGAGAACAATGATAAACAACATCGATTAATAATATAAAAATACTTTTATAGTACCGGACATGTTTTGGAATGTATTCCTTTATTCACCTAACCAAATCATTCGCTTCAGAGTACACCACTGTGAATTAAAATTTGTACAGTGTTACCCGCTGGACTATTCTGAAGATTCCCTGAAAATATCAAGAATCTTTCACACAACCTCTCACACCAAAATCAGTAAAGTTATTTAGAGATGATAGTCAAAAATAAGGATTGAGTTTTAAAAATTTCAAAACATCAGCACCAACGGATAATACTCTATTCAGTTAAGGTTTATAAACATCATTGTTAAACCATTATATATTCAAGTATAAATAATAAATAATACAATTGACTTTAATAACAATAAGAACATAAAAAATTTATATGGAAACAGATTGAAAGAAGACACAGCAACCCCCCAGTAGGTCAAATATCCAATGATTACATCTTAACAAGTGCGCGTGATATCTGATGCTGCGTACTGTATGTGTGTGATACACATGTTTTCAGCTTTATGTTCCGGTTCATGTTCATCTTTAATCCTTTGTAATTTTGCACAGATAGAAATATTCTGGGTGGTAAACAAGTACACACACACACAGAAGATACACATTTATAACTATGTATCTGTGTTCAGCGCAGTTGTTCAGTGGTGAATAATCTTAATTAAATTACAATAGCAACAAATTGAGTCAACAACAAAAGCAACACTAACTTTTGGCCCAGCTAAAAGTTCAACTACTCGCCGAATGATCAAATGACGACATGAATGAGCGAATGATGGAATGAGATAATGAATGAATGAATGGAAACTGACTGTGCAAATCAAATAAATAAATATAAACTCGTACAATGGATTAAAGAGCTGATGAAGAAGAAGAGTTCCAAGGAAAATTGAATCGAATGTCGTTGAAGTCATTGAAACGTGTAATCTGTAGCACGTGCAGACATCAAAATGAAAAGGCTGTAAATCCGCACACAAAGTTGATGAAAATGACGACGATGATAAACTGGGGTTAAGAAAATTGGCCAGCGAATGTAAATAAATGGTAGTTGTTAACAGTGGTGCGTTCAAAAGTAGGTATAGTTTGAAGACTTTTTAAAAAGCTAAACAGAGTACTGCGACGAATAACACAATCTAGAATATGGCTGTGTAGGAAGCAGTCTGAAAGACCACACCATTCATCAGATGTAATGTACTTGACATCATAACAGATGCTAATGAGAAGATATCTCAGTACGTCATTAATATATTAACGAGTGACCCCCGATTCATATTTCATATAAACATTATTTAAGGTACAAGTATTTATATTGATATGGATATTTTATTTTTATCTGTTGCACCGCAACCAGTAGCATCTTTGTATTTTTTCTTCCCACTTCTGCATAAATGTGTTCTAAAATACGAATTTCTTTTTTAACTTAACAACCTGAACATTGGAAATAAATGAACTTAATGTATTTTAATAAGTATGTGGTTTATTTATACACATATTTACACTAGTTTATAATACTATCCATATCAGGGAGTCTCTCGAAAAATATGACTCCGTTAGGATAACAGAAATATTTGGAAATAAGCAAATTTACATAAAACTACTTATAGTTGAATTTTCATGCCTTGGTTCAGGTGAAGAAGTAACAAAAATCAATTACAAGTTACGTATTCCTCAATATAAATATAATAAAGTTGGTGCTCCAATGATTTTCTACATAAAATCTTTATATATTTAGAACACCTTAATGCCGAAGTGGGTATTTAATTACAGACGCCATGAAATCATACCTATAAGGAATCAAGAAGGTTTTCTGGATTTCCATTCCCCCAATTTCCCAGAGCCATTTATGTTCAGATTTTTTTAATTTTGACCCCCTGATTCTCCACCAAGATACGAACCTAGATGACAACCAATAGGTGTATGACTTAAAAATGCGGAATTTTTTCAAATTTTTAGATTCTATTTTGAAACATTTGTACAATATAAACTTATTCAAAGTATTGGCCGTTGTTAGCTATGATATTTTCCTATTTTTCTGGCATCGTATGGATTTCAAGCCAAAAGTATTGCACATTTTTTGAGGCCAATAACGAATCAAGCCAATATCGGATAACCTGTTCCAAGTGAAGCATATCCTAGAGAGAGCGTTCTGCTTCGATAGAAACAAATAGTAGTCGGACGGGGAAAAGTTCTGGACTAAAAAAGGGGGTGAAGTAAATCTTCCCAACCACTTATTTCTAAATAGTTTTTAACAGGTATTACAACACGTGGCCGAGCGTTGTCATGATGGAATATTACGTTTTCATGTCTGGCCGCATATTCTGGTCATTTTTCGGCCAATGCTCGCTTCAAACGAATCAGTTGCGATCGGTACAGGTTCCCTGTTGAAGTCTGGTCAGATTTCAGCAGCTCATAATAGATAGGAAGTTTTTGCTCCCCCCAAATACAAAGAATTACCTTAGCGCTATGGATATTTGGCTTTGCGGTCGATTTGGCCGGTTGACCGGGCTTCACATACGATCTCTTACAATTCGGTTTATTATAATCGATCCGTTTTTCATTGCGAGTAATGATTCGGTGGATAAATGCTTTTCTTATATAGCGGACATGCAAAATCGTCTTTCGAAGTATCTCGGCTTCAATTCGAATGGCAGCCAATTTCCCTGCATTTGGATGAATCTTGCTGCTCGCAAACGTCGTGATTGATGATTGAGAAGCTCTTGTTGAGTTTTACGAAATTCTAGCACTTTGTATAGCGATGCCAAACGGGGAATCCCGTTCCCGAAAATCCCGGGGTTTTCGGGATTTCTTAACCCACGAAGCCCGGGATTTTTGAATTTTAAATCCCGGGATTTTCCAAATCCCGTTTTTAATAAATAAATAGAAATTGTAATTTTTGTGTGCCTTTTTCATGCATTTTGACATTCTACATCCCCGAATATCGCAAAGTGATGTTCAGCAAAGTTGTTAAGCTCAACTCCTGCTAGTGGGGCTCTGGAAAATCAATTCTTCACATTTTTTTGTAAGTTATCTAACAAAACTCAATTTAAATCCTCTTCGAACGAAATTGACTTTATCTCAGATGAGAAGCTTGAAAAAAATGAAAATATTTCGATGGCTCAAAGGCTAAAAGATATTATTAATAAATGTAAAAAACCCAAATAACAATAACGAAACCAAGTTATAATGTAGATTTGCAACTTGCAAAAGAAATAGATCACTTTATTTCTGAAGGAACAAGAGGAAAATACTTGCAGATTTGTTATAAGTATTTGCAAACGGTTTTGCCAATATGAAAGATGTTTGTCGGAAACAAAATTCGTTCCAGAATGGCAGACGAAACCATAGATGCAATAGAATGCTTTTTAGTGTCTAATAAAAATTAGTTACTAAATAAAAAATTTACTTTCAATTGTAAAGACATAATTATGTAAGTTTCTTTCTTATAATTTTCGGGATTTTAGATTTCCCGAAATTCCCGATTCTTTACCAAATCCCGATCCCCGGGATTTTCAAAAATCATTCCCGATTAGCATCTCTAACTTTGTCTCATGGAAATCTCCCCAAGGGATATGTTTAATGTTTACACCCTCTAATCGCCGACATTAGCGATGCATTTACTAATAAAGTGCTTTGAGAAGTCGTCCAAACATTTTGTCGCCCTGTAGTACTGGTGTTTCTCAGCGGAGTCAAAACGAGATGGCGTACTATCCTTATTACAGGACAGTGTTTCATATAAAGCTCAGCTAGATTCAGTTCAATGGCTTCCCATTATGTTGCCACAGGATTAATTTAACCTTATTTATTCCTTGCCACAGCCTCTTTTAGATGATCCTTCATCACCTTAAAGGGTAGTCTGGCTGATGTTGTTGTGGGTTCCGGAACGATTTTCTTATCAGTAACATTTCTCTTTTTAGGCGCTTTACCTCCCTCTGTCTGTGGTCGGTTACGCTTGAATCTCGAATTTTCTTTGGCAGTTACCTTGGAAGTTTTGGGAAAGGAATCTATAAACCTTTGGAGTTCATTCAACACTGCTTGATATTTCACGGGATCTTCCATATCAAATAAATGTGTGGCACCGTTGGCAGCATTCTTGGCTATCTTGTCTAAAATTAATAATGTCTTGGTGTATCTACACCATTTTGCATTGAAATTGAGAACATTATGCATGATATTGAGAAAATTCCAAATGAAATTGAGAATTTCAATTTTAAATTGAGAAAATTCCAAATGAAATTGAGAATTTCAATTTTAAATTGAGAAAATTCCAATTGAAATTGAGAATTTCTACTTTAAATTGAGAAAATTCCAAATGAAATTGAGAAACTCCATTTCAAATTGAGAAAATTCTGATTGAAATTAAGAAAATTCCAAATTAAATTGAGATAATTTTATTTTACTCTACATAAATAATGTGCATTAAACAAAAAAGATATGTACCCAGTCTTATTGACTAACAGGCATATCTTGCAATTCCAAAGCGCTTTAGTGGAATGATGTTGTACTGCAATTAGCGCTTTAGTGGAATGATGTTGTACTGCAATCTCCAGTAGTTATACAGGACTAAAATCCTCTGGTCTCCTTCATTAGGAGGATTTACGGTTGGTATATTCATCATTGACTTCACAATACTTTGGATTTTGGACCAAATTATTTCAATAGGGTTAAGCATTGGTGAATAGAGGCTTAATCGTAAAAGTGTTTCTGGAGAGTTGTCGAAAATTTCACGTAAACGACTGTGGCAAGGGGCATTGTCACATACCAGAACGAGTTCAGATAACTGATTTCGATAATGAAAGAACTATCTGCAACTATCCATTTCAATAATTCCTGCGGTACCAATTGCATCTATCAGGTGGATGTCAGGCCAACGGGAAGTAGGTATCGAAAGAACTGTTCGGGATGCAACACGAGACCTACCATGATTTATACGACAAAATAACTTGAAATTGGTTCTCTATCCAGACCACCACATCTTTCCACATCTGATATAATCGTTAATTTATATAATGTTTCTCAATTTTATTTAGAATTTTCCCAATTTCATTTGGAATTTTCCCAATTTCATTTGGAATTTTCTTAATTCCAATTGGAATTTTCCCAATTTGTAATTTTATTAATTTCAATATGAATTTCTCAATTTTATTTGGAATTTTCTCAATTTTAATTGGAATTTCTCAATTTCATTTCGAATTTTCTCAATTTCATTTGGAATTTTCCCAATTTCATTTGTATTTTTCTAAATTTCAATATGAATTTCTCGATTTCATTTGGAATTGTCTCAGTTTCAAATGGAAATTCTCAATTTCAATTGGAATTTTTTCAATTTAAAATGGAAATTCTCAATTTAATTTGGAATTTTCTCAACTTCAATGAAAAATGCTGTAGATTTGAGGTTGTCTTTCTTACTATTCCTACAATTGGTAGCCAGGCTTGGCGTCCGATTTAAGGTGTTTTATCAACGTCTATCAAAGTTCAGCCCTTTTAAAGAGATACCTCAGCCGACATTGTTATCCAGGATATGGTAACCGAATATTACTACACAGAGAAAACAGATTCGTGATAGCAACCGAATTTGTTGCCAATCGAATGATTCTACCCTAGAGACCGAATTTTACAGTTGTAGCTACAAAATTTTAGAAGGGGTAACAAAAGTTCGATTTCTTCAACCGAAATTCTTCATTATCAAATGACTTTCTGTTGATAGAACCGATAAATTCTATAAATGCAACTGAATCATTCGATTGGTAACAAATTCGGTTGCTACTACGAATCTGTTTTATCTGTGTATAAATACTAACTGCATCCCAAGCACGAGACAAATTCACACTCTTTCAGTGAAAACTTTTAAACTCCACCATTTAATTTAGTGAAAACGTATTGGTATTGCCACATCAAAACTTATTCAGTGGAATGGATTCATTGTATAGTGCTATTTGTAAACACACCACTGTAAATAATGCTACAATTTAAAGTCACTGTATACAACCAGCTAATGATGAAGGAAACCCCCCTTAGTGGCTGAATAAAAGACAATTCTTTGCTATTCTGGCTTTAAACTAATGAATAGATACAAATAAAAATTAGTTGAATAAAAATGTGTTTTTCAATTGCCATCAACGTCAAAACAAACCGCAATAATTATTATTTAAATAAAAGGGATTGATTAGCAAATACTTAAAAAGAAGAATACAATATAAAATAATCCCAGCATGACAAACTCCTGCGTTTTTGTGTATTTTTGAAGACTTCTTGTCAACATGACCTCTTCAAAAATAATGTATTTTTGTTTTTTTTTATGTGAGTTTTTTCAGCTCACAAATTCAAGTAAAATATTTTCATGAGATGGAGAGAAACAAATCGACCCCGACCTGAGAACTTGGGCATAAAACCGCAAAAAAATACAATAAAACCAGACCGCAAATTCCAAAAAAAAAGAAGTAAAAAGTCCAACGAACCATTTATTCCACATGCACTGGCCGCTGGCAGGCAGTGTTGCACAAATTCCTCAAATGCCAATAATTGTGGTCATACAAATAACAAACTTAAGTATTCCTGTGTACTTTGTTGTTTGAACCTTTTAAGAAAATCCAACTGATTCTTCCTCATCTGCTCAATGGAGTTAAACAAACATAGTGACTGGTTGGATGGCTGGCTGGCTGGATAACTGAGTTTCGTGGCTTGGCTGAATGTTGTTGGTTGGAACTTAGGCTGACTGATATTCTTCAGTTGAGTGTATGAATGTCCGAATGCGGCGGAAGCAAATGAAAAGAACAAACTATTTAGTTCGTTAGTAGTTGTACGCTGTTGCAAGTTGGTTTATTCGCCGCGAGAATGTCTTTGAAGTGCGGCCGCCATTTAACACATTCGTCAAACGGTTAAAATGTCACATACAAATGAAAATATGCACAAATAAACAACGGAAAAAGAACTAATGAATACTTTTTACATACTACGTTCCATGGTTGGTGATGTACACATGGACGGATGGATGGAGGGCGGGAGGATTGTATGGTTAGCTGGTTGGTGATGAATGAAAAACTTACTCACACAAACACAATAGCTGGCATTTGAGGAATAACTTGAAAAGCGGTTGAATGTTGACGAAATGTTGCTTCTTTAATATATAGCCATGAATGAAACGGATGGTACCAGCTGTTGAAGAAATTGCCTACTGTTTCACTTCAACTGCCAATCAAATTAATATCTGAAATACTTGTTATATTTGCAATTCTAATGAACTTGTTATAATACTTCAATAGTTATTAAGTTTTCAAAAGTGTATTGCTTCGCAAATTAGTTTATTTTATTAGAAAAAAACATCCAAGAATAGACAAGAACTAACTAATAGGAATAATGGTTTAAATGAGCCTGATACGATAAACGAATAAAAACAGATACTTATAAAGGCAGATTCACTTAGATTTAATTTTAAATAAAACACTTCAAATAAAACTGAATGTTAAAATCTTTATTATTATGAAAGATTGTCCTCTGACATTTGCTTTTTAAGGATAATTTCATTCAAATGTTGGCCACGACTACGCTGTATCACTCTCTGCAGCATTGCTAGTAAATCTTGAGTTGTAGCTGGCTTATTGACGTCAAATAACCCCAACAAAAATACATTCTAGATAGGTCCGGAATGCTTGCTTAAATCAAATGGAAAATGCTTTAGAATTTCCGAAAGTTAAACAAATTAAAAAAGAAGAAATATATTTTATATCCCTATGACCTTTCAGCGATTAATTAAAGAAACTCAATCTTAATCTGGATAATGGTTATCTTTAAAACTTCATATGACAGATGAAATTTTGGGGTTATTTTCCTTGATATTTCACGCTATATTTCTCATCAAATTCATAGTGGACACCGTTGGCAGCGTTCATGGCTATCTTGTCTAGAATTAATAATATCTTGGTGTATCTATATTTGACGATGTCTTTCTTACTATTCCTACAATTGATAGCCAGCCTTGTCATCCAATTGCAGGAGTTTTCTGGTTGAGAATTGAGAGGGCAATTGGATACTGTCTTTGTTACCCAAACTCCTTCTAATGTCGACCAATGTCATCTGGAGGAGCCTATATCATCTCTCTTTTCAATTTTTTTAGTCCATATATTGGTCACACGAGTAGGAACGTAAGGGGAAGGACCATAATTGCAGTGAATGCGTACATGGGCTGGACAAAGTAATTATAATCGGCTAGTGCCCTAGCTCCGGAGGTAAGCTGTTAGCCTGAATTAGCTATTCAGGTTCTAGCCATTGCTACTAATCATGTTTACATTACAAGTGGGTTTTGGGGATGGAGGAAAGATGGGATATTTTCTCCAGAAAATAACAATTATTTTGAAAAATAAATATCAGTAAAATCATTCAAATGTTGGTTTCCAGATTCAATATCAATGTGGAAATACATATCATGAATGGTTATTGGTCAATTAGTTAGATTTTTTTTCAAATCCGTTTGGGGGAACAAGAAATATATTTTCTCATATGCTAATGACACTCCAAAAAAGTTGGAAACTTGAATGGGAAAAAGTCAAATGATATTTTTGGTAGTTTGGCAATTTTTTCAATATTTTTTTGAAAGTCTAAACATAAAAATTTCTCTCACGAATATTAAGGAAAAAATAGAACTGAATATTCTTCTGAGAATGTTGGTTCCTTTTGAAACAATATCATAATCGAAATTGAAGTACCAGCAGAAGATTCAGTTCGTAATAGATATTGGGAGTACCGAGTTAGTTGCTATTTCAAAAGGAACCAACATTTTCAGAAGAAGATTCAGTTCGTATTACCTATAAAAGTTGAGAAGAAGTAAATTGTTTGACCTTTTCTGAAATTTGGGGGCCTCAAAAATGCCATCGAAAAATGGATGTCACAATATCGATTGCTTAATCGACCCACACAACATACTATTAGATGAGTAGCTTTAAAGCAAATTTGTGATGGAACTTTTAAAATACATTTAAACAAATTCATATCTCGCATTTAAATAAAGTACAATCTAACCTAAAGAATCTTCTTCAAACTATGTAACTTTAAATCCGATTTATCTAAAACAATTATGAATTTGATAAAATATGTCACCCTAACATCCATTTCATGATCAATAAAGGTAGAATTTTAATATAGACATCCGGATGGACATAATTTAATTGTAAATTTTGATAATGACCCAGAAACAAATAATTATTGTTCTTTATATTCCTAATATGATCATTATGTTTTCCTGAAGAAGAGTGATTTTTAAGCCCGATAGAACTTGAAATTGTAAAAAATATCGCAAAAAATTTAATTTTAATCAAACAAATATTTTTATTCGAAAGATCAATACATGGCATTAACATTTTAAAAATGACTTTGAGCATATGGTCACCAACGAGTCCCAACGGAAAAAATATGCAACTAAGATGCCTTCATAAATGCCTCATTTTGCAGACACAAAGGCTCCTAGCCGCATTGCAAAATCATTACAATTTTACACGGCGTTGTTGTTATAAGGGGATTCATAGGACTTCTTGAACAACTTCAAAGAGCAGGCAGAGTGGAATGAGTATACGAACTGAAGTCCTATAATTTTTTCCGCTGGGGTATTACTGGCTGTATGCCACGAATACAGCCAAGACCTCTACTTGTACAATTTCGTTTATAGCGGTATTGTTTTATTCAGTACGCACATTCCTTTCTTCATTTAGAAAATCTATCTTCAGTTCGACAGATGGACGATTATATGCGCCATACAATTCTCGAAGTTGCCTATAAAATGCGCCAATCGAAGACTGAAATTTAAAGTAAATTTTTATAATTTGGTGGCGTTTCATGATGATTTGCCAGAGTGTACTGGTCATAAATGTCAAAAAGAATCCGACCGAAACCGGACATTTTGAAACTGATAAGTTTTTTGAGGTAACAGTTTTTACAGGATGCTTAAACATTTTAAAACAAAATGTAAGTTTTTGTATTCTATTTAAAATATTTCTCCTTTAAAATTCATAATCCATATTTTTCCTTTATAATTTTTTGATGCGGTTTTTGTTTTTAATATCTTATATGTCATTTTGAAGGGCGCCTATAGAATTCGATGAAGATTGTTGTCAAACTCTACAAGAGCTTGCCAAAACATTGAACATCTATGCCAGTATTCATCAAAAAGCAGGGAAATTGGGTACCAGCGAGAATCCATATAAAAACGGACAGAAAACTGCTATTTTCGGATTTGACATCTTCGATTTTAATGAACTTTATCACACATATTACGGTTCCAAATCAATAACTTTTTCATCGGAAACCCTTTCCATTTCAAAAATATCGCGATTGGAAAATTAAAAAATTTTATAAGATTATCTGAAATTATATACAAATAATTGCTCATAACATTGAAAATACTCAAAGTCCAACATAATTTTGATTTTATTTTAAAGTCAAAGATATTGTCCTTAAAATGGTGTGAATAAAATTGTTTACTTCCTAAAGATTAAAGGTCAATTTTCGGAGTATGTATATATTTCAATGTAAAAAATATCAAAGATCGCGGTGTTAAAAATTAATAAAGAATGCAGTATGAGGACACCTATACTCACTACTATATTCGTGCAAAATAATTTCGATGGAGACTCGATTAGTTCAGGAGTTATAAAGAAAAGCGTTATAATAAGTACGTTTTTTCATATGAATTCATATCAAAATTTAAGCAAATAGAAAACAGAACACAGTTGAATCAATTTCAATTTATATGGTAAAACACAGGTGCTTAAATTTTTATATGAATTTATCTTTGAGTAGTTTCAAAGTAGTCAATTATGTGTATATAATTTTAGACAATTTTTCAATTTTCAAATCGCGATATTTTTACATCGCAATGAGTTTCCATTTAAAAAGTCACTGATATGAGGAACATATTGGATGTATTCAGCCCAATCATGAATAAAAAATCCGCGGGAGTTCCCTTTGCCCAATTTTCCTATTCAAATTCAGTGTTAAAAATGAGAAAAGGGAAAAACTCCCGCTGATTTTTTATTCATGATTTGGTTGATTATGTATGTGGTAAATTTCATTAAAATCGGAGATGGTAAATCCGACTGCTGTCCAATTTCACATGGATCCTGCCAACATACGAATTGAAGCAGAGAGTCTTTCAAATACGATTTTGCATTTACCGTAATGATGCATTAACGCTATAAAAGAAAAGCATTTTCGCACCGAATCATTACTTGTAATGAAAAATGTATCCATTATAATAACCTGAAGTTTAAGAGATCGTATCTGAAGCCCGGTCAATCAGCCGAATCGACACCAAAGCCAAATATCCATGGAGCTAAAGTAATACTTTGTATTTGGTGGAAGCAAAAGCTTCCTATCTATTATGAGCTGCTGAAATCTGACTGATTCGATTCGTTTGAAGAGTGCATTGGCCGAAACACTCCCAGAATATGCTGCAAGACATGAAACCGTAACATTCCATCATGACAACGTTCGGCGACATGTTGCAATACCTGTTAAAAACTATTTAGAAAGAAGTGGTTGGAAAGGTTTTGCTTCACCCCCTTTTTTAGTTCAGGCCTTGCCCCGTCCGACTAATATTTGTTTAGATCGAAACAGAACGCTCTCTCTGGGATACGCTTCACTTTGGAAAACAGTATCCGATATTTGCTTGAGTCGTTCTTATCCTCAAAATCCATATGTTGCCAGAAAGATGAGAAAACGTCATAGCTAACAATTGTACAAATGTTTAAAAATAAAAGCTACAAATTTAAAAAAAAAATCCTGCATTTTTAAGTCAAACTCCTAATAATTTCATTTGTTTTTTCAAATAAAAAGTCAAATGTACACTGCAATTAGTGAAGCCAACATAAAAGAATTTGAATGGAGATATAGAGGAGGTGATAGGTATAAGAAATATTTATGAAACTCTATGACGGACTGAAGTCTGAAAACCGTTTAAGGATTTGAACTAGTCGCCCACACTCCTCAAAATTGCCCTGTTACTATAATTAACAGATATGGTGATATGTACTAAATTTAATTAATATTTTTCGCATTCTAAGCAAACAATAAATAATGATATTAATAGCGGGCTATTTAGAAACTGTCCTTTTCATTCTGAACGGAACCTACATTAATAACACATTCATGTGGAAAATCTTTCTGTAGAGTGTAATTGTGTTAAATATATTTGTTAACCAAACATTCTTTATAATTCATTTAACAATTTTCAATTATTAAACGAAAGAATTTCTCATTGATATAAGTACATATAAAGTTGGTAACCCTAATTAAGAGCTTTTAAAACAGCTAAATTTCTAATTTAATACAAATAACTCTGTTACTAGTCCGAGTAACTTTCAAATACATACATGAAGACATACATACATATGCATGTTGCAATAAGATGATTTGTTGCATACAACTATGCAACAGCCAGCGTACTCGTAAACTAACTCACATGCACTCACATACTAGCCACAGCTCGTGATGAATGGCGGATGGAAGCAGGAACGGCCAGCATCCACTACAAAGAAAACCAAGGAAATTCTCACAATTCCCCAACGTGTAGACTGGTAACGTAACTATTTGAAGCAGCCATCAAAGACAATGGAAAAACTGCTGCACAAAATTCGTCGGTAAAGCTTTTGTGTAAATAAAGTTTTTCGTTGGATCTCGAGTGACACGTTGTTTTTTGATTGGATTTCAGTGCCCAACGAGATGGATGGGCACGAAACAGATGAATGTCAGCAAACCAACAAAACAGTTAAATAAAGCAGCATCAGAGCGTCAGAGTTTAACTAGAAGACTCAAGAGTTAGCTCATGTACCAAGTTGAATGAATGATGATCAAATAACTTTAGACATTTGTCGTGTTCATGATCAACCCAAAAATAACGAAAACTAAAATTGTTCATTTTCTTTCTTTATTGTAACCTTTTTTTTTCTTCTTCTGTTTTGTTGGTATTTCCTCTCGGCTACCTCCTCTTCTGTTAAGAGTTAAGCGTTGCATTCTTTTTAGGTTTGCACGTAAAGATCATGTACAGCCTTGAATTTATGTTTGCGCTCATTAAAATTTACTCTCCCATACAACTCGTAAATCCCATTTGATCTTTACTCAATGTCAACATCATGTTGATGTTTTAGCATACGACGGTTTTTGAAAAACGTTTCAGTGAATGATGATGCTGATCGTTGTGCTGTAACTATATTCCAGGAAGTGTTGCCAAGTTAGGCTAGTAATTAAATAGGAAGTTGGGGGAAATTATTTGGAAGGTTTCCAAAGCTATAGTCAGAGCCCGAAAGGTGGTAAACTTTGTTGATAATGGGAACGATGTGGCATTTAAATAGTACTATATTCTAGTCAGACTAGAGTAATCTCTACTCTAGTCAGACTAGAGTAATCTCTACTCTAGGCAGACTACATACATGGATAATGAACTGTGATATAACATCCGATTACTCTAGTCAGACTAGAGTAATCTCTACTCTAGTCAGACTAGAGTAATCTCTATTCTAATCAGACTAAAGTAATATCTACTGTAGTCAGACTAGAGTAATCTCTACTCTAGCCAGACTGGAGTAATCTCTACTCTAGGCAGACTAGAGTAATCTCTACTCTAGCCAGACTACATAAATGGATAATGAACTGTGATATAAAATCCGGAGTCTTTCTAAGGAACTTTGTATAAGATCTTCGTATCCCTCGTCCTGATGAAGCTAATGTGGCTGAAATGTTGCTGATCAGGGAAGCATGATATGCTACAAATATTCGTGGACACATCTTTAGATTCTTCGTCTAACCTATTAAGCCTAAGTAAAAATATGCTATTCAGGATACATTTTGGCAGGTCTAATTTCACTGATCTCCTTCAGAAGTAAATTAAAGGAAAATAATATTAAATACCATATTCTATTCAATTCAGTTTCCCTCTTTCCCAAAAACAATTGGCAAATATTTCATTTATGTTATGGCAACTCTTAGCAAAACATTTAACCATTGATAGTCAACATTCAGTCAGCCAGCCAGTCAGTTAGTTAGTTGCATACAAGTCGTAACCAACCAATTTGAAAGATTCTAAATTAGTGTATTGTGCCTTCTATAGTTTATTGGTTATAGAATTTGCATGTGTCTTAACTAAAATGGTATTTTTCTTTTATTTTTATTTTATTTAACTTCACAAGTCTTTACGTTGCGTTCTAAAAATGTCACATATTTGATGTGGTTGGTAACGAATGTAGTATTTAAGTGCTCAACTTGTGAAACTGTGGTGAGAAACTATTTTTCAATATTTATTTTAGATTTCAACTACTACTTATTTACTTGATGTAGGCTTAGTTAAAGTTATACTTTCATTATAGTTCCAAGCAGCTACTCTTAAACTTTTTTTTATTTAGTAGTTGAATACGTAGATAATGTTTATTGAAAATATTCTTCGGTTAAGGAAGAGGAATATGCTTATAACGGTTACTCTACTACACCATTTCCAATTGTAAATCAGAAGTTTCTAATTCTAGTTCATGAATTTCCAATTATAATTTGTTAACCGAAAAACCTATTTTTCTTCACAATTTCGGTTTTTTGTTAAACGATTAATTTAAAATGTTTATATTCGGTTAATCGAGTTTTAAAACTTGGACCTAAAATTTCATGGTTTGGTGGATTTTTTTATTTATATTCATTGTTATACACATTATATCAAACATTTGGTTTGATTTCAAATCTAAACTGCTGATATAAAAAGCTCTTTCAATACTAGTTTCCTAGCTTTACAATAACTCTAAATAATAGAAGACGATAAGTTGACTTTCAAACTTTTTCAGAATAAATTACACATAATGAAACTCTCGAAAATTATTCGTAAGGCATGGCTATGGTTTTCTGCTGTGGTTTGTGGCTTATTTACGACCTGCAACTTAAGAAAACCGCACAAGAAAAAGTCTAACGAGGTCTAATCACTAGTTCAGAATGTCCAATGTGGCATGAGTAGAGTTTTTATTTTTCCCGACCTTTTTTGATTCTCGGGAATCATTCGTGTACCCGGCGATTCCCTAAATATATAATGATACTGTAAATTAGGAATATTATAGCCAAATGTCATATAAAAACTTAGTGTTATAATTATTAAATATCAGAGCTTCGAATTAATTAATAAAATTTGTGCTTAATTCACTAAAATCTTAATCCGTAATTAAAGAATATCAGCCTTTCATTCCATAAATCCATTCCTAATATTTAATTTTTTAGATTCATTCCAAAGCCTTTGTTTAAACTGAATTAATTTTGAATTTATTCAAACTTTGAATGTTTAAATTTTTGTTAATTCAAATTGAGTTAACATTTTTGTTACTTGATTCAGTTTTGTTTTTATCATTTACAAAATTAACTGAAAAAAATTGTATTGAGCCTTTTTGTAATAGATTTGAATTGAAGAGAAATTTAATCATTTAATACATTTTTGAAGCTATTTTGCTATGGATTAGAAGATGAAATTTGAAAAATTTAGAATGATTCAATAAGAAATAAATTCTATAAATAATTAATTCTCTTTTTAAATTTTCATACGAAGAACCCCAAATAAATAATAGTAAGCGTCTATTATTGCCGAAATATAAGCAAAAAACTGTAAAAAAAAACATTTCACGTTTAGTTGTTTTCTTTGTATTTTCGTTTTTAATTCCCGGGATTCCCGACTAAAAATACAGGGAATCGGATAATGAAAAATTGGCTAAATTCCCGGGTAAATTTGTACCGGGAATTCCCGGGATAAAAACCCTAGGCATGAGCTGGGTGGTACATAGCGATGCACAGTGTTTTGATTTCATATAACGATTGGCCAAAAATAGAAGGATTTGTCGTACAGACATGAAATTTGACACATAAAAGAAATTTACCTGATAAAAGATAGTCAAATCCAAAGTTTGAAAAAATTCGGAGCAAGGATTCGTGTCCTTCCCATATATCCTGAAAATTAAAAATACTATACAATTTTTTCATATAAAAATTTAAGCAAATAGAATACAGATCACAGTTGAAACAAATTCAATTTATATGGTAAAACACAGGTGCCTAAATTTTTATATGAATTTATATGAAAAGACGTACATACTTTTAATAACGTCTTTCTTTATAAATCCTGAACCAATAGAGTCTCCATCGAAATTTTTTTACACGAATATAGTAGAGAGTTTAGGTGTCCTCATACCATTTTCTTTTTGAATTTTTAACACCGATCTTTGATATTTTTTACATTGAAATATATACTCTGAAAATTTACCTTTAACCTTTTGGAAGTAAAAAATTTTATTCACACCATTTTAAGGACAATATCTTTGCCTTTAAAATGGAATCAAAAACTAAGTTGGACTTTGAGTAGCTTTGAAGTTATGGGCAATTATGTGTATTTAATATTAGAGAATTTTAAAATTTTTTTCAATTTTCAAATCGCGATATTTTTATATCGGAATGAGTTTCCATTGAAAAAGTGACTGATATGAGAAACATATTGCATATATTATGTATGTGGTAAATTTCATTAAAATCGGAGATGGTAAATCCGACTGCTGTCCGCTTTGACATGGATCCTTCCCAATGATTCGGTGAAAAAGTTATTTTCTTTTATAGCGTACAAGAATCATTTCGGACATGCAAAATAGTATTTCATGGTCTCTCGTATATTTTGGTGAAGGGTATATAAGCCGAATTTAGCAATCTTACTTGTTTCAAATTAAAGAAGTAAAGCAAAACTTTCCGTTTATGACGATCCGTTGGTACAAAATTTAACATTTTCGAAGTAAAAAGATCTTTGTTGTTTACACTAATATTCAATAACTTAGTAAGCATAAATAACTGACATATAAGTTATTAAAAACAAAAACCGATAAAACAATATAGCCGAACATGGTGATTTGGAAAAAGAACCTAAATACATGATAGCTAATTCAGATGCAGCTTTAATTAAGGAAGTAAAGCAAAACTTCCCGCTCATGACGCTTTGTTGGTACAAAATTCGACATTTTCGAAGCAAAAAAACTTTGTTGTTTACTCTGTAATGTTCAATAATTAAGTGAGAATAAATGACATATATGTGCAATTTAAAATTAAAATCTATAAAATCTAGATACGCCTTCTATTATTAAGTCACATACCCAATACGAATGGAAATTTCGGAAATAGAATTAGCTAATTTTTAAATACAAACGGAAAATTCTAAAATGAAATAAAAATGGAAATGGTGTAGTTTGTAAAGGTTTAAATTGAGTGAAATTAAAAATTTGATTCAGATTATTTGTAAAAGATTTCAATTAAAGAAATGTTCAATGATTCAATAAGGAATTAAATAAAAAATTAATTCTCAAAACAATAGAATTCAATACAAAATAATAAGGAATTAAGCCTATAAGTTAATTTCCACTTAGTACATTAATGCAATGATAAGTACATCGAATTTGATTTTGAAAATTGAATTAAGAATATCGTCATATAAGGAGCCGCAGAACAAAAGGTACTTTTTTGAAAATTTAAAAATTTGGGAAATTGATTTTTTCTAGAAGATTATATTATAAAAATACCAAAAAATCAATTTGTTAAAAAATTCCAAAAAGTACCGTTTGTTCTGCGGCTCCTCATATATGCAACTATTTATAATGCAATGTTATTTAACATTGTTTGAATGCAGAAAAAGTACTTACTAGAGTGTCCAAAAAACCGGCAAATTTGAAAAAGCGGCTTCCGGTTTAACCGAAAAAGTGTGTTTTTGAAAAAAACCGATTTTCATTATTGTCTTTTAAAAAACCGGTTAAACGGTTTCGGTTTTTGCATTAAAAAAAAACCGATTAACCGTTTTAAATTAAATTTTTGTTTAGCATTTTTTAATGTTTAAAGCCTATATTCATGCAATTATTTTATATATTTTATGAAATTTTCTATATATTGTTACGAAATTGTGCTTGAATTCAAATATAACGATTTTAAGGGCTGATTTAAAAGTAGCATAATGCTTTCAAATAACAGTGCTGTAATTCAAACTGTAACATATCTGTGGGTATTATTAACATTGAATAAAAGCTTTCAGTTGACCATTGATCGAAAGTTGGCAACGCTGTTTGAAGAAAGAACATAAAGAGTAGAAATAGAGCTTTCTAGATGGTAATGCAGTTGAGTGAGTTTATCATAGACGCTATTCGAATAAACATCAACTGAGTGCCTTAAAGTATGCTGTATTTTTCAAGTTAATTCGTGTACATTACAAAGTGTGTGTATTTCTGAGAATTTATAAACGTGTATAAAAAACATTGAGTGACTATTTAATTCTGTGGTTGTTGGACATTTTAAATAAATAAAGTGTTGTTACAATTTTTAAACTACTAAACGGCTTTTATTTGCAATCAAAAGTATCCGGTTTATTTAAAGGAAACAAACCAACATTTTGAAAAGGTTAAAACGTGACAATATAATATTCTATAAAATAAATCAATATTTTCAAAAATTGTATCGAAGTTTTTCATAAATACATATGTTTGATTGAGCTTTATAAAATATATTTCATTAAAACCGGTTAACCGTCTTACAAAAACCGGTTTGTCAAAAAACCATAAAGTTAAAAAAAACCAAAACCGGTGGAGTTTACAAAGATGTAACAAGTAAGAAAGTATGGTCGGTCATACCCTACACCAAGTAAATGAGTAAAAATATTTTTCTTTTAAAATATCAATAATTTATATTTTTGAGTGATTTTCGGAAGTGGGCCTTATATGGGAGCTATGACCAATTATGGACCGATCACCATAAAATTAGGTCGTGTGATTTATGTCTATATTAAAGTTAACTATGTTGAATTTTGTGTGTATACCAACATTTTTAAGCGATTTATGCACGTTAAAGTGATTTTCGGAAGCGGGCATATATGGGAGCTATGACTAATTATGGACCGATCGTAACAAAATTTGGTGACATGAATTTTGTATATATAAAACTTATTTGGAGCGAAATTTGTGTAGATACATAGATAAATTAAACATTTATGACCGATAAAATTCAATTTCGAGGGGACATTTGTATGGGGGCTAGGTGAAATAATGGACCGATTTCAGCCAGTTTCAATAGGCTTGGTCCTTGGGCCGTAAAAGTAATATGTACCAAATTTGATCGAAATATCTTAAAAAATTGCGACCTGTACTCTGCGCAAAAGGTTTACATGGACAGCCGGCCAGCCAACCAGACGGACGGACGGTCATCGTTTAATCGACTCAGATAGTGATTCTAAGTCGATCGGTATACTTTAAGGTGGGTGTTAGACTAATATTTTTGGGCGTTACAAACATCTGCACAAACGCATATTACCCTCCCCACTATGGTGGTGTAGGGTATAAAAACCGGTTGACGGTTTTCGGTTTTAGATACTCTAGCACTTACTTAAAACAATTTGCTGCTAAGGTAATTTTCGATATTCAAATACTGAATTTTCCATCTCTGATATTAAGCGAGTGCATGCACATTCAACAAGCACACAGGCGGCATCTATAGTATAGTAGTTGCATTAACATTAAACCAACCATATTCAAGTGGGTAGTGCAGTTCATTTAAACAGTGTGTAATAAAATTCAAGCACAATCGGTTTTTTCTACAACATCAACCAAAAGATATGCTTAAAAAATATTTAACAGTTTAAATATTTTCAATGGAAGTGTTGGGAAATTGTACATTATTCACATGTAAAAACATTCGTACACATACTATGTATATTTTCATGTACATTTATATCAAGTTATGTATGTAGTATATTCAAACGTATGTAGAATACGTACGTTCGACTACTTACGTAGGCATACATGTTTAATATGATGTGTCACGCTTTCGTCATGACACGCATATACAAACGACAGTCCTATAATATGACAGCAACATTCAAACGTCTATAATTGCCTCCTGGTTGTAAATTTTTAATAATCTTACAACATTCTTACCACAAAATCGTACAAAATATAAAAGTACTTACTAAAAGCAAAAAGACAACGCAAGAAATTGTCCAATTGAATTATTCAAAAGTTCGGTATTTTTTTTTCTTATCCTCTCCACTTTGAACTACGTAAGACAGGAAAATGTATCGTTGTTCTTGGAAATACAATAGAATAGTTGACAATTGTACAAATATAATGCGTATCAATCAAAATTTTGTTTACCAGTACGAGTATTTGTATTTTCGTATTCTAATGATTGTACAATTGGAAACACACAATTTGAAATTCTGAAATGGTCATTTATTGTTTAAATCATTTATGTATATACGAGTATGTAGTATGTACAAATGTAGTCTAGTTTTGGGTAGAAATGAAAGGATTTTTTGTCTTGTATTTGCAGGCATATGACTGCATTGACATGCATTATGAATTCATAAACCAAACTGTCATAAGACTTACGTACATACTTAAGGCTACTCTACTATTTACATATGTATGGATATGGAAGTGTGTATTTGGAAATACAGTGTTGGGAAAATATTTAAAAATTATTAATTTTTTTTTTTTTTTTCGTAACATAGTATCCAATATATAACCATTAATCAGCAAAATGCATTTAAACTTTTTATATTTGTCAATGTTACTTTTTGAATTTTCTATGATGAACCGAAAAACATGGACTTTGACGCATATGATTCTGAGTTTAGTGAGAACATTTTCTAATTCTATGGTACTTTTTGAATTTTCTATATATACCAACTCCGAGGAGGAAATCCATGCTATCACTGAATGTATGAATTGGGTTAAGGCATATATTGCGTCAATAGATGTGAACATATTTACCTACAGCCAGTTGGCAAACAGGGCAATAACGACCGATAAGGTTAAATCGAGAATAATATTGGACTGCAAAGGAGCATTAATTGATGTCGGACCACTCTGGGATAACGGCCATAACGGGTTGGTAGCTCGTTTAACTACGTCGCCATAGGGAACTCGTTGAGGCAAATTTGAACAATTCGAAAGTGTTCGCGGCAACAAGAGCACATTTGCAAAAATGGACAAGAGACGCTCACGTGATTCTTTTTTCTTGCGAAACAGTGGGTAGGACCCGAATGAGGATAAGACGAGAGAGATTATTAGAGTGGTACGCATTTTAGTAGGATACTATAGCACAACTACATATATCCAATGGGTTGAGCAGAATATATTGAATGTAGGGTATGTAGGGACGATATCTAAACATTCTATATACCATAATGCGGGATTTTTTCAAATTTGTAGCTTTTATTTTTAAACATTTGTATAATATAAATTTATTGAATGTGTTGGCCATTGTTAGCTATTACCTCTTCACATATTTTTGGCAATATATGGATTCCGCGCCAAAAAAACTACTCATCTTTAGAGGTCATGATCAAGCCTATTTTGTATAATCTGTGATGCGTATTCCAGAGAAAGACTTCTGCATCGATCGAAACAAATAGTATTCGGACGGGAGCAAGATCTGATCTATAAAGCGGGTGAAGCAAAACTTCCCAACCACTTCATTCTAAATAGTTTTTAACACGTATTGCCCCTTGTGGCAGAAATGTGTCATGATCTGGCCGCATATTCTGGGTGTTTTTCGGACAATGATATCGAATCAGTTGCATTCGGTATAGGTCCCCTTTGATTGTATGGCAGATTTCCGAGGTTCATAATAGATAAGATTATTTTGGTCCCACCAAATACAGAGCATTACCTTTGCGCCATGGATATTTGGCTTTGTTGTCGTTTCGGAGGCTTGACCGAGGCTTTTCGTACGATCTCTTAGATTTGAGTTATCGTAATGTATCCTTTTTTCATCGCAAGTAATGATTCGGTGCAAAACTGATTTTCTTTTATAGCGTTCAAACATCATTTCGGACATGCTAATCGACTTTGAAGGTCTATCGGAAATTGCTTTGGATGACTCCTGCTGCTCGTTTTGAAATGTCTGCTGCGCTCTTCTGAACCGAATAAAGCATCTCTAGCTCGTTGAAACCGATGGAGCACATTCACCCTAAACTTTGGTTAGCAAACGATGTGCTTCAGCGGCACCTTTTATCAAGTTAAATTTACGCCATGTATTGTAAGTCTCTCATTTTTAAGTCATACACTATTTTTGCAAGGAATCATTACATGCGATGAAAAATGATCCTTTACAATAACCCGAAGATTGAGAGATCTTATGTGAATCCCAGCCAACCAGCCAAATATACATGGTGCGAGAAAAAGGGACCTATCTATTACACCGTACTACAAAAAGTGAAAAAAATCGTTAGACACGAACCGGATGATATGCGTATAAATTAAATGGAGAAAAACGGCGTTTTCTGTTTTTCATTTCGTGATCCTCTTTTAATGGACTTCAAAGTTTCAAAGAAGTACATTTTTCAAAAAATATTTAAAAATACTCCTTCCTGTTGATCCAACAATGACAAATTTTATGTCAAAACAACAAGAAGACTTGTAAATCTTTATTTTATCCTGTAAGGATCAAAAGATGTCAAAAATGTCCTTTAAAATTTGTATCCTTTAATATCCCTTAAGATTGCCAATAAATTCCTTTTAAAAAAATAGTTTGTTAAAGATCCAAATATTCTATACTAACCCCCATTAACACGAAGCCTGGTAATGCCTTAACTAATAGTTATACTGTCGGTTTAAATTATTTTTGTATGAAAACTGTCAGTATAACTATTAGTTAATATATAACCAGCCTTCGTGTTACTGGGGGTAAATGTCAAAATTTAATCCTTTATATTAAATTAAATTAAAAAAAAATTATTAGTATACAAAAAAGTTTTATTAAGAAAAGTGCGTATTTATAACCTACACCACCATAACGGGGGAGGTATAATGGGTTAGGGCTGATGTCTGCAACATACAAAAATATGGTCCCAACACCCACCTTAAAGCTTACCAAACTTCTCAGGATCACTTTCTGAGTCAACTAAGCGATGTCTGTCGTCCTGTCCGTCCGTCTATGTAAACCTTGTAATCAAACTACAAGTCGCAAGTTTAAACATAATTCGACAAAATTTTGCACAAACCTTTATATTGCCCCAAGGAATTTGGTTACTATATTTGTTTATTAAAAAGTATTCTTCGTTTCTTTTCACAACGGTTTTTGTTATATTTTTTCGAATGAAATATTGAAATAAAATATAAAAAATCAGATAATGCAAATTTAAAATATTATTTAACACTTAAGTAGTGAAGATAGAAGGATGAAATTTTGGCATGTGGTATTCAATATTTTGATCTTTAACTCACTATTTTTTTAAAAAAAAATATTGGAAATCTAAAAGGATATTCAAGGAAAAAAATTTTAAAGGACATTTTTAACATTTTTCGATCCTGACAGGATATAATCAAAATAATACGAAATATTTTACAACCCTTCTTGATCAGTTAACATCAAATTTGGCATAGTAGGATGATCAGAAGTATTTTAAAACATTTTTTCAAAAATGTACTCCTTTTGAAGTCCTTTTAAAAAGAAACAGGATCACGAAATGAAAAACTGAAAACGCAGTTTTTCTCAATTTAATTTATAGTTTTAGACGTATATCATCCGGTTCGTGTCTAATATTGAGTATCGTACTGTGTTATGAGCTGCTGAAATCTAACCAGAGCTGCACTGGGAACCTGTACCGAACGCGACTGATTAGTTCGAAGCGAGTATTGACCGAAAAACTCCCAGACATGAAACCGTAATATTCCACCATGACAACGCTCGGCCACATGTTGTAATACCTGTTAAAAAGTATTTAGATTGAAGTGGTTGGGAAGTTTTGCCTCACCTGCATTATAGTCCAGACCGTGGCCCTCCGACTAATATTTGTTTCGATCGAAGCAGAACACTCTCTCAATCAATTTGTAAATTTATAAAAGTTTTATAAACCTTTACCTTTATATACTAAATCGGTTTATAAAGCTTTGATTTATTTAAAAATTGATTATGAATAAGGCCTTAAAGCTTGAAGTGGATTTTGCCTGAATCCCTTCTTTTATTGGTTCTGTAACCTTTAACATTTATGTTCATCGACATATTTCTTGTGACATTCATCTCTCTTTTAACAGTAGCCCAATATTTTCCTTTGACCTTAGTCTCCTCACAGAGAAAACAGATTCGTAGTAGCAACCGAATTTGTTGCAAATCGAATGATACTGCCAAAGTGACCGAATTTTACAGTTGTGGCAACAAAATTTTAGAAGTGGTAACAAAAGTTTTGTTGTTTTAACCGAAATTCTTCTTTATCCACTGATTTTCTGATGCTAGAAATAGGGTTTTTAATTTCCCGACCTTTTTTGATTCGCGGGAATCGGGAAATTTTTTTCTACATTCCCGTGTACCCGGCTATTCCCGAAATATATAATGATACTGTAAATTAGGAATATTATAGCCAAATTTCATATAAAAACTTAGTGTTATAATTATTAAATATCAGAGCTTCGAATTAATTAATAAAATTTGAGCTTAATTCACTAAAATCTTAATCCGTAATTAAAGAATGTCAGCCTTTCATTCCATAAATCCATTCCTAATATTTAATTTTTTAGATTCATTCCAAAGCATTTGTTTAAACTGAATTAATTTTAAAGTTAATTAATAACAGAATTTATTCAAACTTTTAATGATTAAATTTTTGTTAAATCAAATCATTTACAAAATTAATCGAAAAAATTGTCTGAAGCCTTTTTGTAATAGATCTGAATTGAAGAAAAATTTAATCATTTAATAAATTGTTGAAGCTATTTCGTTATGGATTTGAAGAAGAAATTTAAAGAAATTAGAATGATTCAATAAGAAATAAATTCTATAAATAATGAATTCACTTTTTAAATTTTCATACGAAAAACCCAAAATAAATAATAATAATAATAAGCGGTATATTATTGCCGAGATAAAAGCAAAAAAACTTTTCACTGTTTTTTGGTGAAAAAATAGAGTTCTAACTTGTTTTGTTATGTATTTCCGTCAGTTTTTAATTCCCGGGTTTCCCGGCTAATTTCCCGGCAAATTTGTACCGGGAATTCCCGGGATAAAAACCCTAGCTAGAAACGAAAAATTATATTTGTGCAATCGAATCATTCGATTGGCAACACATTCGGTTGCTATTACGAATATGTAATCTCTGTACAGCAATTTGGAGCTAAATTCCAAGTTGGGCCCATAACCCGACTATTGGCCTATTCCAGCCTATTGCTGAACATTCGATCGAACTATAAACAATTCCCTTTAAATTTTTCTCGTTTATTTATTATGGATTTTAATTTGGATTATAATCACACTAAATTCAGAAAATTTTTTGATCTAGCAGTCATATAGGAATAAAAAGGATTTAAACTTTTAAGTAAATTATTCAACATAAAATGCAGTTCCACTTAAATGCATAACTAATTAATGTAAAAGATATTTATATCTTTCCAATAAAAACTAGTTACATACATTAAAATATTAAAACACTCTTACTTTCCACAACATCAATTAAATGTAAATATAGATAATTTGCATTTTCTCCTCAAATTAAATTTGTTATAAATTAAACAAATTCAACATTAAATCAACACCTAATTTAAACGTTCTACGAAATAAATTCGCATCGAAATAATTGGGACACAACACTTTATTGCATGTGATGGATGGATTCGAAAATGATGATGGGAGTCAACAGATACAAGTGGCATGAGCATGAATACAACTATAACTTTGAGCATATGAGTACGAATACGAATAATATGCAACAGTTTATTATTGTACATTAAAAATCAATAAACGATTAAATAATTAGAAAATTGTGAAAATTACTATAATTTTGAAATCAATACAAAATGTGTGAAAAACAGCACATCAGACGAACATCAGCAACAAAACCCAAACTCAACTAAAGGAGCTGTATTGTGGAAAGCTTCCTCCAGTATAGTTTTCTACATATAACTTTCATTGGAGGTGATGTGAACCACATGCACACTATCGACAGACCGAAACAACTTGTCCATCATCAATTCAAAACAGCTAAAAAACAAATTTATCATCGACATGTCAAAAAGTTGATTACCTTCTGCTCTGTTCAGCAACGGACCATGGAATCTACATAATCTACGAACAAAAAAAAAAGATGTTGGTTAATGCATCACCATTGCAGATTTTGTTATTCTTTTTGGCCAAGAGTAAAAAATCACATTATAATAAAATAATGAACCATAATTCCTTAATCAAAGTTGGTATGAGTAGTTGCAAGATAAAATAGTCTTCAGTCTCTAAGTATTTTGTGGCGGTGGACTGCCTCGTTTAGCGCAGCAGAGAGACTGAGAAGATGTATTCAATTTAAATGATAAATAAGTTTCTTATAAATATTCAGTTAGTTTTTTTTCATCTTGGTATTTATGATAAGACCAACTGTTTTTTAACATCCCTGTCTCTCGGTTGGAAATTCTCTTAGCAGTGCTGTATTGTGTACTAAAGAACTCCATGTACACCTTTTAGACTGTAATGTTCACGAATGTTTCCATGAAGATTTTTGTAAAACTCAACAAAAACTTGCAAAATAATTGGGAGCTACTTAAGCAGCAATTTCAAAACGTTTGCGAGCATCAGGATTCATCCAAAATTAGGGAAATTGGGTAACATGCGAATTGAAACCGAGAAACCTTGAAACACGGTTTCAAGGTCTCTTGGTCACGGTCACGTTCGGACCTTGACCGAAATGATGGTTTAACACTATAAAAGAAAATATTTTTTGCACCGAATCATTCGATGAAAAACGAATCCATTACGAAGCGTAAGTGATCGTATGAGAAATCCAGCCAACAAGCCGAATCGACACAAAAGTAAAATATCCATGGCGCTGAAGTAATGTTCTGTTTTTGGTGGGAGCAAAAGGGTCCTATCTAATAGGGCCCTTACTCAACACCATGATTATTGAGCAATCAAGTGATTGCGCAATTAAGCTTGAAGCACACATTACTCCAGCATGAGGGTACAAAATTAATTTTTTACCAAAAATTGTGTGGAAAACTGAAAAATGATAAACAAAAACGAAAAATGATCAGGAGAGCTATATTCGGCTGTGCCGAATCTTATATACCCTTCACCAAATTATACAAAATTAAATTATCTTTAAAAATTTTTTTTAATTTTTTTTTAAAAAGCTTTTTCCAATTTTTTTTTTTAAATTTTTTCCAATTTTTTTTTAATTTTTTAAAAACAATCTTTTTCAAAAAAGAATTTATGACAAAAAAAATTTTTTTGATGAAAAAAAAATTCGGGTTAAAAAATATTTTTTTCCGATTTTGACCCATTGTAGGTCTAACTTACTATAGCCTTATATATATCGTTGCAATGGTTTTTCAAATATCTATCATTAGATATCCATATTGTCTATTTAGTAATCCAAATATAGATCAAAAGTAGGCCAAAAATCGAGGTTTTCCCGGTTTATTCTTAATATCTCAGCCATTTATAACCCAATTACAATAACCCGAAGAGTAAGAGATCGTATGTGAAGTCAGGCCAACCAGCCGAATCGACACCAAAGCCAAATATCCATGGCGCTATGGTAATTCTCTGTATTTGGTGGGAGCAAAAGGGTCCTATGTATTATGAGCTGCTGAAATCTGACCAAACCATCACAGGGAACCTCTAACGAACGCAACAGATTCGTTTGAAGCGAGCATTCCGAAAAACGCCCAAAATATGCGGCCAGACATGAAACCGTAATATTATATCATGACAACGCACAGTGGTTTAGAAACTTTTTTTTTTGGAAATAATTCGGTATCTTGGGAACTATTTGAGATATTGTTACGAAATTGCACATGGTTTGAGCTGAGGTGTTTATGAGTTGATTTACGTTTGTTCAGCTTCCTAGCGCTAATGGGGGCCAGTGCGTAGCCCCTCAAAATTGGTCACCTCGGGTCTTAAATTTTTTAAAAAATCGCCTAAAATCCATTTGGTCCCAAAATTTAATAAAATTATTTAGTTTTACTAAATTATCAATTCTCAAGTCATAATGTTTTCAACATTATCAAATACTTATATAAAAGGCCTTTATTTACTCCTCAGAAGTTCCACAAACATTGCCCCCTTTGACAAATTTGTACGTCTTTTTACAAGTTCAAAATTTGGATGCGAATAGCTTTTTAGAGAGGAGATAACAGTTAGCAAGTTTCTAAACCACTGTGCAACGCTCGGCCTCATATTGCAATATCTGTTAAAAATTATTTAGAGAGAAGTGGTTAGGAAGTTTTGCCTCACCCGCTTTATAGTCCAGACCGTGCCTCGTCCGACTACTATTTGTTTCGATCGATGCAGAACGCTCTCTTTAGGGTACGATTCACTTCAGAACAGAGTATCCGATATTGGCTTGAATCGTTCTTGGCCTCAAAAGATGAGCATTATTTCCTTTAACTCAGAATCCATATTTTGCTAGAATGATGGGAAATTAGTCAATACCCTGAATAAATATCAAATGTTTTAAAATAAAAGCTAAAAATTTGAAAAAATTCCGCATTTTTAAGTCATACACCCAATAATTTATTTAAAAACTTCAATTAGTATTTAGATGACCTAGAATAATTTTAGTCCTTGGAAACATCGAAAAGTGCAAAGTAAAGTGGTCTTTATAATCTTAAGAAGATTTACAGAATATTTTTATTAAAATTTTACACCATTCGTTTCGAAAGTAACGAATAAAAATTAGTTTTCATCTGTTGTAAATTCCAATTTTTCCTATAATAAGTCTCCTCTAAAATTATTTAGTTGGTCATGCTAAGATAACAAAAATGTATATATTATTTTAATATTTGCTTTATAAAAATAACTCTGGTCACCAATAATTAATATTCCAAAACTCACAAAAAAAAACTTTATTAAAAAACACCTCCAGCTGATGAAGTGTTTTAGATTTCATTCATATTCATACGGTTCTTACACTCGGGACACTCAAAGTTTATTTTTATCCTTTTTTTTCATATCATAAGGGACAGCTGTTTGTGATCATCTAGATTTGGCAACAAAGAGTTGTCATAAGTTATAAACACATGCACTGACATGACTTAAAGAAAGACTATACGATCGGAACGAAAAAATAAAGGGCTGGTTTGTTGGCTGTCTTCTCCATCATAGAAGCATCAATCATTTCTTTCATTATTATGGGTTGGAGTGTGTCTTAGATTCGATGGCAAACACTCGATTAAATTGAACCTCAATTTTTAATAAATCATTGGCATATCGATCGCAAGTTTAAGGTTTAGTTTAGTGTACCCTACATAAGTTATGATGGAACCTTTAACATATTTTCACTTAATCGATATTTAGTGTTAAGTATTCGTAAAACATTTTTACAAATCTATTGCACTTTTTATAATATACAATTAGAATTTATCGAGTTCTGTAAAGCAATTAATTGAAAATGTTAAAAAATTCTTAAATGAAATTCAAATAAAATTAATCGAAATATTAATGTGTTAAATTTGTCCTAACTATGGTTAATTAAAGTCGACCTTGACCTCTGTCTAACTTTTTTTTGGTGATGTATTGATGTCCTGGTTTTAAATTTTGTTTATTCATAACAAACACATATTTTTTGTTATTTATTACTTATCAAAGTAAAATTTTTTGAAAACTTTATTCAATGAAGGTTCAATAATAACATACATTAGGACCAACAAAAAATTTGCGGATGTTTCTGATTAGAACGACGGATGTTGCCGACTAGAACGACGGTTTACTTCAAACTAAGATAAATTTTTATAAAGATTTTTCCAATTGCTAGGTATAGTGGCACAATATATAATGTTGATATATTTATTTCTCTTAATGCTCAGGGCCGCAACAATTGAATTACAATTATTTTTTTAATGCACGATATTTTAATTCACTTAGACTTAGCCCGAATGCTTTCCGGGCTTTGTTGATGCGGTTTGATACGTTTGTTTTGGACCCTCCTGATTTGTCTAGTATACTACCCATGTAGGAAAATAAGTCAACTTCTTCTGCGGCTTGATATGTAAATTTTTTCGATGACTTGGTCTTTTACGCGAAGATGTGATAAAACTTGCCACGCTAAATTGTATCAATTTCGATTTTTATGTTGATCTTCAAGCCGACACACAGTGGCTCAGCATCGATTTTCATCGGCCAAAACTCTGTAACTTTTGAATTCTCCTCCAGTTTTAATTTCATTAAAATCGGTTCAGCAGTTGTTGCGAAATTTAAAGCTAAAGTTGAACTTTTTATTTTTTATATAAATTATTAGTATGAAAATGCGGATTTTTTTTTTGTTTTTTCCATCAGCTTTACTATCTGGGTTTCCGCATACACCGTAATCGGCGCCGATAACGAAAACCGAAACTGAAAAACGTTGGTCTTCGTCACCGTATCGTTTCCGAATTGTTTTCGTTTCAGTTGGGTGCGTTGCGGCATAAATAAAGAAAAAATAATTTTTTTTTGATTTTCTTTAAATTTGAAATAAAAAAATAATTAAAATAATTTCGTTACTATAGCACCGACAAAACAACCTACTTGAATTTGTTTTCGTTTCGGCCCCAAATGACAGGTTTTTCGTTACTGATCGGTGCCGTTTCGTTCCCAATTTTCGTTTCCGATTTCTGAAACGAACTTTTTTTCGGTGCAAATGTATACGTAGCGTAATTTTCGCAGTAACTTTGATATTAAAATAAATTTAATGTAATATGTATTACTATTAATATAAATTTGTATCCAGTTTTTGCTTTCACTAAATTCAGTAAATGCAAAAATTAATCTGAAAAAATAAAAAAAAATTTAAACCTTTTGGGAAAATCAATGGTTTCGTTTACCTTTTTAATGAAAAATATATTAAAATATTTGTATTATTCTGCATTCTCAAATTCACCACAAATATTCCAATTATCAAAATCTTCATTATCATCATTATCTTCATCATCATTATTATAATCTTCTTCATCATTATCATCATCACTATCATACATGTTCAATAAATGAGATCCACAGTTTTTACACAAAAATGAGAATAAAAAAAATTACCGTGCATTGTCTGGCCTTTTTGTTTTAAAATATATCTATGCTGATATTCTATACTTTTTTTAAAATCCATAAAGCTAATTCCAACTTTTTTTATTTTTTAACTAAATAGATGTGGCCCATAAAATTGCGGAAATTATCCTTATTTTGGACCTTTTTTAAAAAAAATATTACAAATATTTACACATAATTTGTATAAAAAAAATTTACTATATACTTTAATACCTGATGTTGAAGGTTATAAAAGATTTAATTTTAATAGATTTAATACCAACAATAATCGCTTGAATTGTAAAAATTTCCAGTTTTTCATTTTTTTTAAAAACAGCAATAATTTACTAACCACTCACTGAAAATAAAGTAAACAACTTAGTTCATTGATTTCTACAGCTAGTGATGCAGAATTTTATCTACTTTTACCCTATATCAAAATTTATTATAAAAACTTTATCCATTTGAACCCAACGTGCATCGTTCTCAAAGAAAACAGTGAATTTTTCGGGATGCATTGGATGCTCCTGGATCTCATGTGAATTGGTATGGTCCCACATTCGACAATTTCTTTTGTTGAGGTACCTATTCACTAGGGTATTCATTCGACTAATGATCGGTCGATTAATCGAATAATTTCTTACGAATAACAATTTAAAAATAGCCATTTTCGAATAACGAATAATTCGAACAATTTTATGTAAAATAATCGAATAAAACGAATAAATGTTCATATGAATATATTTAAATTGCTTAAAATTTTTCATAATTTCAAATTTAAATAAGTAATAATGACTCACAAAAATTGTATTGTTTCTGAAATTCGACAAATAACTAAAGACAAAGGGACTTTCGATCACTGTAGATGAGTGTTCCGATAGCTCCTTCTATAAATATATGAATATTACTGCAAGAAGTTACAATTCTAAAAACAAAGCTTTAAAAATTTTTAACTTAGGACTTGAACCAATGAAAATAAAAGGTACGGAATAAAATATTTGTAATTTATAATATAACTTAAGACTCAGCCATGATTTTTAAACACTTCTTTCATTATTTGATATATAGATCTATTGTTAATCCTATAAAAGAAAAATGGATAAAATCGGGGAATATTTGAAACCGCGGTCACCAAAAATCTGGAGTAGGGTGGGTAAAAATGTTGAAAATTAAATTTTCAAATGCGAATATCTCCTAAGCTATAACATATAATTGATAGCTACGGTTTTATGGTTTTATGTAGTGCTCGACGAGGAGATTCTATATGTGTAATTTTTTTTAAATCGTAACACAAACGAAGAAATAGAATCATTTTAAAAATTGAACATACCCGAGGTGTTCAAAACTTAAACTCGACTACACTTCCTCTTTGTGCATGTGAAATTTCATTCAAATCGTAACACAAACGAAGAAATAGGATCATTTTAAAAATTGAACATACCCGAGGTGTCCAAATTCAAAACTTAAACTCGACTACACTTCCTCTTTGTGCATGTGAAATTTCATTCAAATCGGCGTAAAGTAAACCCTTACAGATTTAAAAGTTACAGATTTATTTCCATCATTTTTTAATCTCATACCACTGTGCAGCGTTGAATATCTTTGTCTAACATGGTAATAAAGTTTTTGCGTATTTTTAAATGCGTCAATTATGCACTGCCTGGACTTCAAATTAGCTACGTTCACTGACAATGATATCAAACTTTTGACAGATTTGTGTAATTCCCTATGACAACTTGATTAAACAAAGATTCGGAACCCTGATAGAACTTGAGGGTATAATAGAATTTGTTATAAATAATTTAGAAATAATGAATAATTAATTTACTACAGAATTAGTTACTCATTTTAAAACCCGAATTAATGAACGACATAAAAAAGTTCTTAATATGTTTTTATTGTACTTGAATTCAGGATCATATCCAACTAGATCAAATTTTTTAAAGCATAGCTCCAAAACGGAAACTATAGGGTTTGCTAGTCAATTGTTTTGTAGAATGTTCGGGAGTTAATCTGATCAGAATATTTCTGATGAAAATTTAATGATGGACTTTGTTTTCGAATGTTTTTTTAACATTATCAATTCTTGAGTTGTTTACTTTAACATTATTTTTTGTTTTTCTTTAATAATAAAATATTAAAAAACCGACATCAAAACTTTATTCTTTCCTTTTTTTAAAAAAATTTAATTATTCGAATAATTCGATTAATTTTAAACGTGTGATCGAATTATTGGAACAAGTTAAAATCTCTTATTAGAATTATTCGTTTTATTCGAACAAGAGAAAAATCGAATACCCTAGTATTCACAAAGAAGTTCTCTTCACCGTAAAATGATCGTAGTGCTCGGAACGTTGCCCGAACAGAACACCCAATTTGATAAAACAATTTTATCATTTGTACGTGTTGTTGACCCTTATATCCGTCCATGGTGTGAATAAATAATTGTCAATTCGACACATGTATTTTCAGCAATATGGCCGCTATCAACTTTCAAAGTTCGGAAATTCCTATTGGATGATTCTTTATAACTGTCCAATAGTTTGTTGATTGTTTTAAAAAAAATGGAAAGAGTTAGATTTGGCAATTGATCAAATTTGCCACTTTTACCCCTCACCCAGTCTTTAGCACAAAACCTGACAAGAGACATGATTTCAACAGTTGTGATACAATAATATTTCGACACTGAAATGATATCTGAAATTATAAAGTATGTATATCAATTATTTAAATTATGAAAATTAAAGATTCAAGTTAAAGTTCATTTGTTCAACTCTTGTCCAAATATTTTACTAAAATATATTTCTTTAGAAATCTCTTAAACTGAAGCATTTACTATTATTCTGTATTAGAAATATCCATATTTTTGGATTCTATCGAAAGATCGCTTTATTATTACAATGCAATTGAATTATTTTCTAATGTTGACAGCAAATTAATGGTATTTTTTAATGCAATAATGTCGCTAGCAATTCCTTAAATAAATGGAAAAATTACTTATTTACTTGCTGACCAATTGAGTTACAAAAACAATTTAATCCTTAACTTAACATAACCCCAGCAAATGATTGATTATAACATATTTCATGGCGTTGACAGTAAAATAAAAAAAGACACTTCTTCAAATGAACTTCCTTGTAATTTAAATTCAAACATTTTAATATTTCAATAATCCTCTTACACAGTTTTTGTTGTGTATTTGTAAAAAAAATGTCCCTGCAAAAAACACATTTATTTAATTAAACAAAACAATTATATTTATGTAGTTGTTTGGTTATTTTTTTTGTTCAAGTTATGGGAATTGAGTAAGAACAAAAGCTGAATAAAATAAAAAATAGCAGGAATGTTGTTTCTAATGCAATGCCATCTAACATGCAACAACATTCCTTCGAAATTTCAGACAACTCCCTTTCAAATGTCTCACGTTGTTGTATTAAACCCTTTCGGCAACTATTCCAACCAATAGACAAATTATGGTGAAATAAATAAAACAAAACAAAACAGCAGAATAAGAAAATATTTGCATTAAAAAGTTAGTAACTTTATTTTGCATACCATCATTCGCCACAACAAAAACAACCATAAGAAACATTAAAATGTTGTTGCATGTTGTGTTACCCTGGTTGTCGAGTTTCTTATTATTTTTCAGTTATTTACGTTTGTTATTCGACTGTATGTATGTAAGTATGTTGCATTAAGGATTGAGTCTCTGTTCTTTCTGCATAGTAACATTTGCCACACCAAAAAAAGAAAAAAAAATGTGAAAAAAAACAGAAAACCTCAAACTGTCCATCAACTTGTGGTTTAGTTTGGTTGTGCAATCAGCCAGCAAAATATCGGGAGACTTTATATAGAAAATAACAACTATAAAACTACGTACAATTTCAAGTGTTGGTGGCAATGGCAGGCAACAGCGGCAGCAACAAAATAAGGTTGAAATACATATAAAACTGAAACAAAAACTGCACAAACATTTAGTATTCATTTTTGGTTTTGCCCTCTTTTTTTTGTTGCTGCTGCAAATTGCATGTGGCAACGACAATCGCACGAACATATGTACCTTTATTGTATACTAGTGCACAGTGGCTTAAAGGAAGTAATTGTTTTTTCGATTTTTATAAACTAAACTAGATAGAATTTCTAGGTGTCTAGGGATGCTCTCATTTCTTAGTAAAATTCTATCTCGATATCAGATGTACAAGTAATCTTGTATTCATGTAAAAATGATTTTCGGAAGTGGGCCTTTTATGGGAGCTATGAATAATTATGGAGCGATCGTCATGAAATTAGTTGCCATGATTTGTATGCATATGAAACTTATGTGCTGAATTTTATTTGGATAACAAAATGGAAAATGGATATTTTTGCTCGTTAAAGTGATTTTCGGAAGCGAGCCTTATACGACAGCTGTGGTCAATTATTGACCGATTTGCACAAAAAGTCTATGTGTGATTTCTTTTGGTATAAAACTTATTTATGGTGAAATTTGTTTGGATACGTACATAAATCAGACATTAAGGACCGCTGAAGTCCTATTTCAATGGACGTTTGTATGGGGACTAGGTAAAATAATGGACCAAGTTCAACGAATTTCGTTTGACCGAAAAAAGCACATATACTAAATTTTATTGAAATCCCACCATGGACTTTTGAGGTATAAACACAAGTTTTTATACAGCCTTTGGACATTTCCATTTTTGTTCATTTAAATTTCGAAAAACTGGCCGATTTTTTCACGATTTTTGAAAATTTACTTGGCTGTAAATATATTTCAAAAATATTGAGGTGGAGAATATTTCCCAATTTTTTTATGTATTCTAAAGGACATAATTAAAACAAGTAATAGAGATATATTCGGCTGTGCCGAATCTTATATATCCTTCACCAAATTATACTTTAAAATACAAACTTTAAATATTTTTTGGTAAATAATTTTTTTTTTCAAAATTGATTTTTCCAAATATTTAAATTTTTTGTTTTGGATCGAAATTTTTAAAAAAATTTTTCTTTAAATTTATTAGTGAAAACAAATTTATGACAAAAAAATTTAGTTGGTGAAAGAAAACGGGTTAAAATTTTTTTCCCGATTTTGACTCATTGTAGGTCCAACTTACAATAGGGACCGTAACGTTAAAAGTTATTTTATAACAGTTATTTTGTGACTTTAAAAATAAAAACCCATTCAAAAAAAGAGTTTCAAATAGCCGTCATAAAATTTTTATTTTTTCCGTCATGATATAAAAGTCATTTGAGGAGTTTTATTTTTCCCGTCAGAAAATAAAACTCTTTTCGTTTATTTTCTACTTTTTTCAATCATGCATTTATATCGGGTACTAATTATGCTAGCTACTTAAGTTATACATTTAAAATTACGATTTATATTTTTTTTTTTTTTTTAACGTTTTATTGATTTATTGAATCTGTCTACTTTGACCTTACAATAAGTATTTAAATCTTATAACTAAAATTAAAACTATTTGCTCTTCAGCAAGAGAGCCATTATGGTAAACTGTCACTCATCTTAGCGGGGTGGTAGATCTGCTCTACGGAGCCTGGATCGGGTTTGGGTCTGCACAAGTTGTCTTGCAAGGGAATTGGGATGGTTTCGCAGCTTCACAATATATTTCTCACGGACTTTCTCGAACTCTTCCTTTACCAATGTCACTTCTAAGTCTCTGTGGATGTTTTCATTTCTTATGTACCATGGTGCTCCCGTCATGGTCCTAAGAATTTTAGATTGGGCCCTCTGTATAAGATCAATACTGGTGTTGCTAGCCATTCCCCATAATTGAATTCCATATGTCCAAATTGGTTTTAAAACGGTCTTATACAGGATGACTTTATATTCAAGGCTTAATTTTGATTGGTCACTGATTAACCAATGAAAGCTAGAGGCTTTTAACTTCATGTGAAGTCTCTTGGTTTCTATGTGTCGGCGCCAAGTAAGCCGTCTATCTAGATGAATACCAAGGTAGGTGACATAATCAGACTGCGGTATATTAACGTTGTTGAGTGTGACAGGTGGGCAATTTCCTCTCCTTAGAGCGAACGTAACATGTTTACTTTTCAGCTCATTTACCTTTATTCGCCAGTTTTTCAACCATGACTCCACACGTACGAGGTAATTCTGTAGTTGACTAGATGCCATGAGTGGGTTTTCGTCTGAGCTAATAATGGCGGTATCATCAGCAAATGTTGAAATTGTTAGTTTATCGCACGTAGGGAGGTCGGAGGTGTAAATCAAATATAGCGTAGGTCCTAGTACACTTCCCTGTGGAACGCCAGCTCCAATCTTGCATTCTCTCGTCACATAATCATTGTACTTAACTCTGAAAAGTCTATTCGATAAATAAGACTCCAGCAATTTATGAGTACATAGTGGTAGTAAACATTTGATTTTATGTATTAGACCCTTATGCCATACCTTGTCAAAAGCCTGAGCAACGTCTAAAAAGATGGCAGAACAATATTTCTTTAATTCAAAAGATTTTCGAATCTCTCCAGTTAAACGATTGACCTGTTCAATGGTGCCATGATGTTCACGGAAACCAAATTGGTGTACTGGGATAATGTTTCCATCATTCAAAAAAGGTATTATCTTTTCCTGGAATATTTTTTCGAATAACTTCGACAAACAAGGGAGTAGGCTAATAGGTCTATAAGAAGATGGCAGGGTTAAATCTTTACCCGGTTTAGGTATCATTATTATTTGAGAAATTTTCCAATTTTTTGGATAAATTCCTAGTTTCAAGATCGCATTAAACAATATAGATAGCACAATTATTGCCACATTTGGTAGGTTCTTAATCATTGATGGCGTTATTAAATCATATCCCGGTGATTTTTTCAAGTCTAATTTATTTTTAATTACTCTATTAACATCCTCAGGACTAATATCGAATTGGGCTGCATTAGCCATTGTTGAAGCTGGCAGTTCTTCTAGTTCAAACTCATTTGCAGTGGAGTTGGGCTGAAATACTTCACTTAAATGTTCAGCAAATACTGAGGCTTTTTCTATAGCACTTCGTGCCCAGGTTCCGTCAGCTTTTCTTAAAGCGCTTTGTGCCTCTACCGGTGGCTTAATGTTCCTCGTTGCCTTCCAAAGAGAGAAATTTGTGTATTTTGTACTCGTCAAACTTTTAATATATTTTTCGTTTATGCGATCCTCCTCCAAATGAAGGGCTCTTTTCAGTTTTCGTACTGCTGCGGACAGCCTCTGCTTTGCAGCAGGTGATCTATTATGTTGCCATTCTCTTCTGAGTCTTCTCTTTTCGAGAAGAAGTCTTTCAATATCCGAACTTGAAATAGGCGTATTAGTTTTTGGAGGGATCTGGCACCTAGAGTGTTCCAGAGCCGAAACAATCAGTGACGTGAAGTCATTAACGGTCCTATCTATGTCTTCCTCACACTGTAAATTAGGATTTGTGTGGATATGACTGCTGATATATTTCCTATATTTTAGCCAATTTGTCTTAAAATACAAAGAGTCCTTAGGAAATCTTGGGGTGTTGGGTCTCTCACAATAATTAATAATTACAGGAGAGTGGTCAGAAGATAGATCATAGGATATTTCTGTGGATATTGCATTCCGAATAATATTTCTGCATATGGCGAAGTCTATTAGATCAGGAATTTTTCTAGGATCAGTTGGCCAATAAGTTGGGTGTCCAGGAGACACAAAATCTAAGCAATTTTTGCGATCAACTAGAGCTTTATACAGCTGTCTACCTCTGGGATTTACCAATCGCGAACCCCAATATGTATGTTTGGCATTGTAGTCTCCACATGCCAGAAACCGATCTCCTAGTGTTATAAAGAATTCTTCAAATTTTTCCTTGGTCATCGAAAAACGTGGTGGGCAATATATAGAGCTCAGAGTTAGGTCTCCAGCTGGGTATTCAAGGCGAATAGATGTTGCTTGCATATAATCCTTTGAAAACGCTTCTAGGGCATAGTGTCTCAATCGGTTTCTAATTATGATACCGGTACCGCCATGTGCCTTACCATCCGGATGGTTTGTGTAATAAAATGAGTATCCTGATATATTAAAGTTATATCTATTTGTAAGATGTGTCTCCGAAATTAACATCACATCGATGCTTTTATTTAACATAAAATGGGAAATTTCCGATTTGTGCTGGTTTAAACCATTTGCATTCCAGAAACATATCTTCAAAAAATTCATTTTCTTGTTAATAGAATTTGAATCATTTGGTTCTGTGCTCTCAGAAGCTCTTGTATTGTGTTTTGCATGGATGACATGAAGTTAGTCATATTTTGATTAAGAGAGGAAATATTCTCAGTAAGTGTTTGCATAAGGTTTTCCAACCCTCCCATATTTTGGGGGACTTTTGGCTTTTGATAACCCGTTTTTAAAATACTGGCGTATGAGCTGGCTCCAGCATTAATTGTAGCTCCCTGGCCATTTTCCTGTGATACTGGATGAGCCGCATTTATTTTATCATTTGAAAAATCTACTCCAGAGCTTAGTGGTCTAGATGTAGATACCGAATTTGTAGGTGTTGATTCAACTATTTCACCTCTCAACAGCTTTTGCCTCTCTCTTAATCTTTTTAGTAACTCCTTGTAGACCGGGCATCCGCGATAATTAGCGGAATGATCTCCACCGCAGTTACCACATTTCCTACTGAGACCATTCTCAACTATATCACATTGTGACGAAGAGTGCAGGCCTCCGCATGCAACACATACTGTGCGTAGGGTACAATAATTACGTGTATGTCCAAATTCCTGACAATTACTACACTGAACTGGACGATTACGCTTAAGAGGTTCCTCTATATTCACTCTACGATTCAACAAATATCTTAGAGTGTATATAGGGTGAGTTTCATTATTTTTTAATTTCCTATCATCAGGCTCTAACTCAACCCTAAACATTGGCTGAGGAACCTTGTCTCTATTAAAGATATTGACTACATTCTTTGTCTGATAGCCCAATTCTTCCAGGGCCTCCTTGATTTCGTTTGTATCTACACTGGACTCTATACCTTTTATGACCACTATCAAGCCCTTGCAACTCTTAAGTTGATATGTATAAAAGTTTTTCTTACTGTCATTTAGGTGTTGAGAAATTTTTCTATAACAATCCTCAGTGTATACAACTATTTTTGTCTCTTGCACACCTCCTTTTCTTATTGGAACAATATGAAAATTATTTTTTCCAATGAGTTCAATAAATGATTTCACTAAGCTATTAGAGCTAGTTTCACGAAGGAATATTGGTGGTGGTTTTAACGGTTTACGGATGGATTTATCATCATTTTTTTGACGATTAGAATCTTCCTCACTCAAGAGAGCAAAACGGTTACTTTTCAAGGGGTTATCAGTAATTTTTTGCTTCTTCTCAGAAGGCAGACTTTTCTGGGGACTTAAATTTCGCTTATTAATTCTTATATATCTAAGCATACCTGTTTGAACTGGAGATTTAGTTTTACTTATCTTATTTCCAACCTTAGGTATAGCACCACTTGATGTTCCATTATCGTCCATCACGGTATTTTCAGTGTTAAATACATTAAAACTCTCACTAGGTGTTGTTAGTGGATTATCATAAGCTTGTGTATTTATCATTGTCGACTCTGTTATATCTACTGCAGTATTTGTTGTTGTACCAGAACACTTTTTATTTTCTTTTATGCTTTGTTCTAAACAAGCATTACTAGGTGATGATGTGTGTGCAATATTGTTCTCATGTATTTGTATCACGGGGGAACAAGAGCGCGCTCTCTCAATCGGTTTGGCGGTTAAATAATTTTTGTTAAAGTCTGGATCTCTTATATTTTTGTTAGCACTTCTATTTTCACCCTCCCCGTTCAAAAATATGTAGGCATTTCTACCGTTTAAACTGAGTCTACTCTCATTATGAGAGTTCATATGCTCACAGTAATTTAACGAAATTTGAAAAAAAGAAAATAAACAAAGCACTTTTAAACAAATTTCTATTTTTTTTGTTATATTGTATATTTTTTTTGTTTGTTTATATTAAACACTTAGAGAAATATATTTTTTTTTTTGCGTCCAATCGCTAAATTTTTCCTTTTTATTTAAATTTTCACTGAAACCACTTAAATCGCGGAGCGAATAAAAAACACGTCTGCTTCTCATAAGAATTGCAGATGATTTTTGATTTATATGAGTCGTTAAAAAATGCGGTAATTTTGGGACATTTTTCGAAAAATCGGTTGGTATCGGTTTTTTGCTTATATCTCAGACATTTGTAAGTCAAGTTTCTCTATTTTGAATAGCAAACAAAGATGAACTATAGTTTATGTTATTGTTGTAGCAGCAGTGTTTGCTGAGTTGACAGCCCTTGGGCAAGTGAACTCGGGTCATTCCGGTGCGTAGAACCGGCTGTCGTGGGAATGACAGTTTATGATTCTCGATGGATCTAAGAATTCTGGATTGGACCCTCTGGTACTTGTCATTTCACATAATTGGACACCGTATGTCCAAATTGGATTTGAAATCTCTTGGCTTCTATGTGGGGAACCCAAGTAACACATCTTACTAAATGAGTGCCAGTGTTAAGTGTGACAGGTGGACAGTGTCCTCTCCCAAGTGTAAACGTAACATGTTTACTTTAGAGTTCATTTACTCTCTTCAATCACTAATATTGGGAATTGAAAGCATTCTTTTAAAATAGGACTTGAATATGCAAAAGAGTTCATGTGTGTGCAATAGGGTGGACCTTATATTGAACTTTTTTGGATTTTTGATGTTCCCAAAGTTTAAAAATGGTATTCGCATCTTAAAACCAAATGCTGAAAATTCTCTAAAAATCGGAAAAAAATTTAGAAGTTGCATATTTTGAAGTTTCAAGTTTAATCACTACAAATTCTTATCCTAATTGCATACATAGAATATCAATGCTGCCCGCTTATGATAATTACTAGACAAGTTGGAAGATGAAAAATGTAGATGGAATTAGTGAGCATCTATAGAAATTCTTGGTGATATAGAAATTATATTTTGAGGCCGTAAGAAACCTGAAGAATTGATGATATTTTTTTACAAAAATCCATTGATCTCAACTTCCAGAGACCTTTAGAGATAATTTGTAGAGTTTTACAAGTCTTTGACAATAATTGTATTCTGGACCGATATCGTAATTTTCCATTCGATTACAAAGACATTAAGTGGCATAACTAAACAGCATTTGGCAGTATTTAAATAAAATTTGAAAAACTCTTAAATGTCAGTTCAAAATTGTGATGGAGATTCGAAAAATTTGAGAAACTTCAGTTAAAAAATTGTCTGAAGATGCTACAAAATCTTTGAACTCAGTAATTCTGATTTTTATTAGTTTCAATTTTATTACGATAAACATAAGCAATATTTTTTTCGTGAGCACTTGTGAGTTTATTTCAGATTGTTTTTTTCTTGAAATTTTCCAATTTTAAATGGGTCTTCATGATAAACCATGTTAGCAACAACTGTTAAAATTTGCATTTTCAATACACATTTAGCATTTATTATAATGATAAAACATTTTTTTAAATTTCGTTTAAAACTAAATTTTGAAAATGTAAAATTTTGGTATTTGAAATAATCACGAAATTTTATAATTTTTTTGGTATCAAAATGCATAATGGTGTTAGAAAAATTTTATATTTAAACATCTGTGGGTAAATGAAATATTTATTGAAAATATTGCAACTCGAAACCTCAAAGAAAAACCTAACTCTTGCAACAACATATGATTTGTTTTAGTTTTGGTTGTTGACAAAACGGAGTCTCTATGTATAATTCTCTAAACCTTATCCGATTTTGCTATAATATCTTCAGTATTTGGTTTTTAGATGACGGAATACCATTTAAGATCTTGTGATTTTCGATAATCCAAAATAAGGACCACCCTAGTGTGTGTATTGGTTTGCCTGTGTATGTGGGTACAAATGTTTAAAATTCAAAAAAAAAACCTTTATAAAGTTTGCATATTGGAATAAATGGTTTTTATTTTATTTATTTTTGTTTTCATTCTTTCATTTCGTAGTTTTGACAAACCTTTTTAAACAGCATGTGAAACTTCATTCAGTATTGAAATGCAAATGTCTGTTTTCACAATATCTGACTATCAGTCTGTCCGTCTGTCCAACCATCCATTTGTTATTTTGGTGAACGTACATACATACTTACGTATGTACCTTTGTATGTTGGACGTTGTCATTCGTATGAATATAAATGGGGTGTTATACTGTTGTTGTTGCTGCCGCTATTTGTTGTAGTTGTTGCTGTTGTTGTTCGAAACCACCAATAAAATTGTCATGCGATGACAAATAACATGGCAGACATGTGGTCTTGACTTTACAATACAAATATGAACAATTTCATTCGAATTGTATATATTGTTGCATTTAATTCTACAAATTTGTTTTGTTAGTTTTTGGTTATTTCTTTAACAAATTGTGAAATTAAATTAGGTTTAATAATTCTTAATAGTTCTCTAATATATAAGAGCCAAAGGGAGGGAGTTGGGTTGTGCAAGACGAAGCTCGTGATGATATTTTATCACAAGAACTAATTCCTTTTGTGTAATATTTTTATTTTTTGAAAAATAGAAGTTTTTTTTAGATTGTTGGGCAGTGGAGGATTTATCATCTTTTGGAAACTCATGAAAGTAATCTCAAACTAGTAAGAGTATGGCTTAAAAATGCGGGATATTTTAGCATTTATTTTGAAACATTTCTACAATATAAATTTATTCAAAGTATTGGTCATTGCAACATATACAGCCCAATCATGAATAAAAAATCCCGGGAGTTTTTACCTTTTCCCATTTTTCCTATTAAAATTCAGTGTTAAAAATTGAAAAAAACTCCCGCGGATTTAGATAGATTCTGAGCCAAAAGAACTGCTCATCACTACTCTGCTCCAAAGTGAAGCGTATCCCAGAGTGAGCAATCTGCATTGATCGAAACAAATAGTAGTCGGAAGAGACACGATGTGGACTATAAAGCGGTTGAGGCAAAACTTCCCAACCACTTTATTTTAAATAATTTTTTAAACAGTTATTACAACATGTTGCACAGTGGTAAGAGAAAAAACGAGGGAAATAAATCTGTAACTTCTAAACCCTTAGACCGATTTGAATGAAATTTGACATGCGAAAAGAAGAAGTGCTGTAGAGTTTAAGTTTTAAATTTTAGCAACATGTTACCACAATGGATGCGGCCAGGGTTCCCCAAATTAGGACACCTCGGCTATGTTAAATTTTTAAAACGATCCTATCTCTATGGCTGTGTTCCGATTTCAAAACCATTACATATACAGAATCTCCTCCTAGCTATCAATTATCTCTTATAACTTAGGAGATATTCGCATTTGAAAATTAAATTTTCAACATTTTTACCCAACCTACTCCAGATTATTGATAACAGCGGGTCCAAATATTTCCCGATTTTCTCCATTTCTCTTTTATTGGACTAACAACAAATGTATATGTCAAACAAAAAAAGAATTGTTTAAAATCGTGACTGAATCCAAAGTTATATGCATTTGAATTTAAAAATTTTAAAAAAGGCAATTTTTCGCTAGTTTTTTTTTGGGAAAAAAAGTACTTTTTTTCTTTTTAAGTTATCTAAAAAATTTCTATTATGAATTTTTACTTTTTTAAAAGCTAATTTTACATTAAATATTTTAAATGTAAACAAATTTGAAAATTGTTGATACCGAGGAGACCAGGTCCATCCAAAAAACGCCTATTTGTTTATCTAAAATTCAATTTTAGGACAAAAATTCTCAAATCGTATACTCGATATCAAAATATAGTAACTCATTTTGATGGCCAAATATGATTTTAATTGTTTTGTAAAGGGTTCCGATAACCCCGGCCTTGGTATGTATATTATAGCCAGAAAAACTAAAAAAAAACATTTTTGGGATTTTCAACACTTTTTAGTTTTTAGTTTTATATTTTCATGGCAAAATCTATATAACTGTAAAATTTTATTAAAAAATATTCATAAATAAAAATTTAATTTAAATTTGTAAGATTAAAAAAAAAACCCAATAAAAACCCATTTTTGTCATATTTTTCAAAAAAGTATTCCATGAATTTTTTAATTTTTAAAAGTTATATATATTTTTGAAAAATAGACAAAATCCCCTATCCATTAATATATAACATGCCTTCCTTATGTTTTTTACGTGGCAAATAAATTAGGGAAAACTTAACAACTCGCTGAGAATTTACCTAACACTGTTATTTATATTCATAACAAGTAAGAGTACTATATTCGGCCGTGCCGAATCTTAAATACCCTCCACCTAAATATGATGGTATAACAACTGAAATAATATAACAATTGTTAGTAAGACTAGTTTACGCAGAAGATATTTTATTTCAAATGTACAAAAAATTGTATCTAATTCAGAAAATTATAATTGAAATTCCTATTAGATCGTATGAAATTTAACAATTTATATACTTAATAATAAGTTAATACGTTTGGATCAACATTTTTCCTTTTTAACCTCAAGTGAAGAAACAGAGTATAAACAAGTAAGAGAGCTATATTCGGCTGTGCCGAATCTTACTTTAAAATTAAATAAATTTTTTTAAATATTTTTAGGTAAACAAAATTTAATTTGTTTTTTTAATTGTTTTTAAAATTTTATTTTTTTGAAATTGTTTTTTAAAAATTTTTTTTTAAAATTTTTTTTTAAAATTTTTAATTTTTTTTTTTTGTAAAAAAAATGTGTGAAAAAAAAAATTTTTTGGTGAATTCGGGTTAAAAACTATTTTTCCCGATTTTGACCCATTGTAGGTCCAACTTACTATAGCCTTATCTACATCGATGCAATGGACTTTGAAATATCTATCATTAGATATCCATATTGTCTATATTAATGACTTAGTAATCCAGATATAGATAAAAAATAGGTAATAAATCGAGGTTGTCCCGGTTTTTTGCTCATATATCCGTTATTTATGGACCGATTTTGCTGATTTTAAATAGCAAACTTCTCGAAAGCATGTCTGACAGAATTATTGAAGATTTGGATAACGAAGATATCTGGGGTCTTCAGAAAATTGATTTCAATCGACTCCGCTATCTATAAGGTTCCAGAATATATATACTTTATAGGGTCGGAAATGAAAAATGTAGAAATTACAAACGGAATGACAAACTTATATATACCAATCGAATGATTCTACCTTAGTGACCGAATTTTACAGTTGTGGCTATAAAATTTTAGAAGGGGTAACAAAAGATTGGTTGCTTCAACCAAAATTCTTTTTTATCAACTGACATTCTGTTAATAGAACAGAAAAATTCTATGTTTGCAACCGAATCATTCGATTGGCAACAAATTCGGTTGCTACTATGAATCTGTTTTCTCTCGAAGGTGAAGGGTATAAAAAGTATGATTTTAAAAATTACTGATCTGTGTACTATTTTGGTTCAATATATGGAACTTATGACCTGTTATGGGCCTAAGTATTTGAGTGCTATTTTTGTACAATTTCATATAAACAACGCCATTAACAAGAGTGGACCTTATATGGGAGTTATGCCGATTTATGGACCAATATTTAAAAAATCTTGTAGTACGATTCTTGGATACAAATTACTAATCGGTGTAAAATTTTGGTTCAGTACAGATTATTTTGGATATTTGTGCAGGTTATGTTTTCCGGAAGTGGTTTTTATATGGAGGCTATGACCAATTATGGGCCTATCATCATAATCGATTTTTGTATATATTGAATAAATTTGTTTCGAATTTCAACCTGATAACTATATTTGTAAGAAATTTATAAAGAGTTTACTGATTTTCGGGAGTGCACCTTATATGGGAGCTATGGTTAAATATGGACTGATATTCACAGTAGTATGATTGCTGGATACAAATTACTGATCTGTGCGTAATTTCATTTTGATATCGATTTGTTTTAAATATTTATTAAGGTTAATATCTTTTTCGGAAATGGGCCTTATAGGGGAAATATGACCAATTATTGGCCAATCTGCGTAAAATTTGGTACAGTAATTTCTTTGTATATGCTTATTATTTTTGTCGAACTTTAGCATGATAAAGCTATTTATAAGATATTTATGAGTACTTAACTGATTTTCAGAAGTGGACCTTATATGGGAGCTATGGTTAAATATGGACCGATATTCACAAAATCCTGTAGTATAATTTCTAAATATAAATTAGAGATTTGTGTAAAATTTTGTTTTGATATTGATTTTTTTCAGATATTTATGTAGGTTAATGTGTTTTTTGCAGAGACCAAAAATAACTGTTATTAAATTTTTTGAGACTGAAAAAGTTAGGCATATATCAATGAATAATTTTTACGTTTTCAAATAAAAGTTATTCATAACAAATATTTGATTGTTTAACAAGCAATAAGATGAGTTTTTTTAATCGTATCAAGCAAAAGTACAACGTGGACACCTGCTTATTACTTAAGAGATATTGTAGGAGTATGAAGAAGCTAGGAAAACAAACTGAACGACTTAAATATCTGTTAACCTGCAGGAAGAAGGGTCTTACACCGACACATTTGATAAACACGACGAAGATCACAAGACAGTTATTCACATCGACGAGGATATCACGGAAATTATATAAGGTTGAACATAAATTTCACATGAAGATACTGAGTCTGGAAATTAGGGAAACGAATTACAATTTGAATGATTTGAAGAAGGAGATGGCTGAAATGAGACGACTAATTACACGATCCATAAGTGGGAATGAATACGAATCCTTTATGATGGGACGACAATCTAGATATAGAAATATCACCATGGAGAATAAGGGATCACATTTGTCCAAGATTGAAAATTTGAAGAAGGGAAAATTTAAGGAATATAACATAACATTCAACCCTGAATGGTTTGTTAATGATACGACAATAAATATTCCCGATGATAGCAAATGGATTCTTTCTTTAGGTTCAAAATTTGCTTTACCAATCAGTAACGGGAATTTTTCTACGATCGGATTGATAGCAGATTTGGAACAATGGGTACAAACCCTCACGGATGATAGAGAAAAGGATATCATCAGATCTAAGATAGCAAACAGAATTATGACGCACCGAAGAACAATGAAGAATAATGACAAGGATAAATTCATACTAAACATTTATGACGATACAAGAAGATTCTTGAAACGATATAAGGATAAGATAATCACAACTAAAGCAGACAAGGGAAACAAGACAGTTTTAATGTACAAAAAGGACTACTACGAGAGAATGGATGAGTTATTGAAAGATGGAAACACATACAAACGAATTTTGATAGACCCGACACAAAAATTACAGAGGGCAAACAACAAATTTTATTATGGACCTATATAAGAAAGAATATATAAGTATTTATGATAAGAGAGTATTAACATCAAACGCAGCAACGGCCCCCGGGCTTTATGGACTTCCTAAAATCCATAAACTAAACAATCCACTTCGTCCAATATCATCATCGGTAGGAGTACCCTGTTACGAATTATCGAAACATATTGGGAAGATATTGAAGAATATTATACAGGAAAAATATAATATAAGGAACTCCCTGGAATTAAAGATGAAACTGGATACACTTACATTGGACGAAGATGAGATCCTTATATCTTTGGACGTGGTATCGTTATTTACAAACATACCTATACACCTAGCTATAAGCAATATTATGGCAAAATGGAGTTCACTACAGAATCACACCAAAATACCAGGAACACAATTTCTGAAGATACTTCAATTCTGCTTGAATGACAATAATTATTTTGTACATGACGACAAATTATACCACCAGACATATGGTATGCCAATGGGAAACCCTTTATCACCGACAGTTGCTGATATAATATTGGACTGCCTACTGGATCAAACATTAGCGGAGCTACTGGAGAAAAATATTAAAATAAAACTCATCACAAAATATGTCGATGATTTATTTGCTATAATGAAATATGAGGATGAGGACATGATACTAAAGACATTTAACTCATATCACAACAAGTTGAAATTTACGCTGGAGAGAGAAACGGACAACTCTATACCATACCTTGATATGAGAATACATAGGAATAACCAGAGGATAATAACAGATTGGTATATGAAACCAATTGCATCTGGACGATTATTGAATTTCCACTCAACACAACCCATGAGACAAAAGATGAATACAGCGATGAATCTAATTAACAAAGTTATGAAGATGAGTGACCGACAATTTGAAATAGGAAATATGGCGAAAATTAAGATTATACTGAAGAAAAATGACTTTCCAAATGATCTAGTGGATAAACTGATAATTAAGGTCAAAAATGGGAGTAATGATAATTCTTCACGGGAAAATGACAAAAAGGACACATCTGGCAACACCAAATATTACAGTATACCTTTTATCCCAAGACTAACTGAGAACAACAAATTGAGAGAGATGATAAAAGACCAACAAATAATATTTGCACATAAACCAAACAGAACAATACACAGCTTATTTACACAAACAAAGACGAAGATTGAGTGCAGAGAACAAGGTGATGTAGTGTATCAAATTGAATGTGATGGCGGAGACAGTGAGGTGTGTGGGAAAGTGTACATTGGCACAACAAGGAGAAATTTAGGCGTGAGAATAGATGAACATAAGGCGGACATAAAGAGAGAAAAACAATCAACTGCACTATCACAACACTGCATTGAAAACGGACACAAACCAAACTTTGAAAGAGTGAAGATTTTAGATAAGGAAAAAAGGGAAAATAAGAGATATACGTTGGAGAGCTTGAGAATACAGCAAAAATCAGAAAGTGCAATAAATACAAAAGAGGATAAAGATAATACAAATGCAATCTACACCATTGCAATATTTTAGTAATAACAACAACTGTGATCGAATAAGACAAATTTACTGTGATATTTTATTTATTTTTGCATACATTTATTTTAATATTTTTAAGTTTTGTGTTGTGTTGTCCACTTATACAAAAAACTGTGATATATTTTATAAATGATGTAAACTTGACAAAAAAGATTATATGTAAGTAAATTTGTTGAATATGTAGATTATAATTATTGTTGTTATTGACCAGAATTTTCCTTTTGTATATTTATAATGTTACCAGATTAAAATAAAATTCAATCCCTGAAGAAGTTGGAAATAATACCAACGAAACGTCGGATTATATTGAAAATGATATAAATAATCTTTTATTTACATCAAATCACTGACCTTGAAAGCCTGTATATAGGAAACTATATAACTATCTATGAAAATATTTTTTTTGTTGCTCATAACTTTTATTTTCGATTTATATTTTTTTACGTTGCTCATAACTTTTGTTTTCAAATTGTATGTTTTTAAGTTGCCTAATAAGAGTTATTCTAAAGAATATATTTTTTTCGTTGCTCATAACTCAAAAAACGTTTCTTTCGTCACCTTGATTGCATATTATTAGTACATACATTGTTGTATAAATTAGCAAAATGTATTGTTATATATTGAATTTTGTTTTTCTTAATAATGAATTGTATTTAGTATTGAATTTAATTATATAAAATGAATTGTATGAAATATTATAATTAGTTATAAGCTTGAATTCTGTTTCCTCTATTTTAATGAAAATCGCGATATATTTAATGAATTGTCAACACAGAATTAACATTGTATAAAAAATCTATGTTAAACTTAACGAAAAAGAATTAACCGTTATAACGTTGTGAAAAAAAGCCTTCAAGGCATAAAACATAAAATAATAAAATTAAGTTTCAACACATCATCCAAAGGGTAAGCATCTCTTGCTACAATAAAAAATCTCTTTTACTTAAAACTAATTCCATTGGTTTTTTTATTTCTCATTTTCCTTTTTTCTCAAGCACCAAATCCTCAACTTATAATTTCTCATTGCTGAGAAATTATAAGTTGCAAAAATATTTATTTATAATTAAATAAATAAATATTTAATTAACACAAATTCCCTAATTTGTACATGATCCTTCTCACCTCAAAGGGGTTTTGAACCAGTTGCCTTGGAAGATATTGAAGTTGTTCCCAACAACGTTTTGCCGACGGAAAAAACACAAGCAAGTAAAACAAAAAGCTGAGCCAAAGTGAGTATTCATGAAATTTATAAGTGTTATTTTATAAAATTGCCAAATAATATAAAAAGCCAAAAATTATTAGAAAATTGCCAAGTGAAATTGCCAAAGTGAAAAGCCAGAAATTATAGAAAACATCTAGAAAATTGCCGAAGTGAAAAGCCAAAAATTTTTATAAAAAAAAAAAAAAAAAGTCTGGAAAAGTGCCGAAAAATTTATAAAAGATGGCCGAAAATTTTTAATTTTCCAAAAAAGTGCCACAAATTTCCATTAAAATAATAAAGATGTCGGAAATTTTGCAAAAAAAATTCAAAGTGCCAAAGAATAACGCGACTTAATAAAAGGAAAATTTTTCGTAAAATTCAAAGTGCCAAAGATTAACGAATTAAAAGAAAAATTAAAACGAAAAAAAAAAAAATTTTTGTTCTGGAAAAAGTGCTATTAAATTGCCGAAAATATTAAAAATATAATTTATTTTCCTAAAAATATTACCAAAAAAAAATCCAATAATAGTTCCAAAAAGTGAATAATTTCTTTTATTTAAAATTGCATAAAAATTTTGTTTGTTATAAGAGTGCATAATAAGTACAAAAAACCACCACCTTTTTTCAATATAAATATATATGATCAAAGCTAAGATTAACAAAAGAGAATAACCAACGTATAGTATATACATACACACGCACACACAATTGTTTACTCTTAAATACAACGGCTGAATAACAATACTCATACTCTCTTCAATCTGCTCCTAATATAACTGTGAAAGAAGAAAAAGAAAACAACGAAAACATGCACAGTGGGTTATATCAATAAAAAATTTGGTGAAAATTTAAAAATACACAATTATCAATAAATTACTGATAAATGAATAATAATTACTGGTATTAAAGAATATTAAACGAATTAATTGTTCTCAATAAATACAGCAAGTAATTTAAACTCAATAAATAAAAATATAAAAAAAATTACATAGCAGCGAAAAATATATGAGCAGTGAAAGGGAGTCAGAATTAAGAGAAACTAATAAATTAGTTAAAGCTAAGCGGTTGGTTTAAGCTCTTCGGTGGTGTGTTTTACATTTTTATGTCAGCTAAACGAAAAATAAAAGAAATTAGTTGCAATTATTTAGAATTAATTTGATCAATAAAAATTCAACAACCAAATCTCTTTGGTAAAAAATTTTAAAATTAAATAAAAGTGAATCTCTTTCAGAGTGGCAATTTAAAAGCACAGTGAAAAAAGAAATTAACAAATTAAAATTTGTGCACATTTAAGCAATTCCCTGCTTATACAAAATTTTATAAAATTCAACAAATGTTATTTTTTGGCAATAAAGAAAAATTTTAAATAAAGCAAATTCTTAAAAAATAAAAACAAAATTTTATAATAATTTTTGAAAATAAAGCAATTGCTTGCTTCTTAGTACAGTGAGTGAAAAAATTTATGAAAATTTTTGGCAATTTACAAAATTCAAAATTTAAAATTAAAGCAATTGCTTGCTTCTAAATACAGTGCGAAAAATTTATCAAAATTTACGAAAATTTTTGGAAATTAATAAATTTTAAAAATAAAGCAATTGCTTGCTTCTTAATACACCGAACGAAACATTTTTACAAAATTTAATAAAATTTTTTGGCAATTTATAAATTTTAAGTACAGTGGAAAAAAAATTGTTTTTATCAAATTTACAAAAATATTTGGCAATTTACAAAATTTAAAATTAAAGCAATTGCTTGCTTTTAAAATTACAGTGAGCGGAAAAATTTATCAAAATTTAAAAAATTTTTTTTTGGCAATTTACAAAAGTTAAAATTAAAGCAATTGCTTGCTTTTAAAATTACAGTGAGCGGAAAAATTTATCAAAATTTAAAAAATTTTTTTTTTTTGGCAATTTACAAAATTTAAAATTAAAGCAATTGCTTGCTTTTAAAATTACAGTGAGCGGAAAAATTTATCAAAATTTAAGAAAATTTTTTTGGCAATTTACAAAATTTAAAATTAAAGCAATTGCTTGCTTTTAAAAAATACAGTGAGCGAAAAAACTTATCAAATTTTAAAATTTTTTTTGGCAATTAACAAATTTAAAAAATAAAGCAATTGCTTGCTTCTTAATATACCAAACGAAAAAAAAAAAATTTTTTTTTTACAAAAATTATGAAAATTTTGGAAATTCACAAAGTTTAAATACATACAGTGAAAAGAAAAATTTCAAAATTAGTTTTAATAAAAATAAAGCAATTGCTTGCTAATACACTGAACGAAAAAATTTACAAAATTTTCCAAATTTTTTTTTTTTTCAAATTTACGAAATTTGTTGGCAATTAATATTTTAAAAAGAAAAAACTAGCAATCTCTTGTTTTTAATACAACAAATAATTTTTTATGAAAATTTACAAAAACGTTATACAAAGTTTTGAAAATAAAGCAATTTCTTGCGTTTTACAAAAAATTAAAATATTTAATAACTCAAAATTTTTAAAATCAAGAAATTTACGTCTTTACAATAAGACAATTATTAAATCATACATAAAACAAAAATTTTGAAAAATACTGTTTTTGAACAAAACAAAACCCGAAATATTGTAATTTTCATAAAAAAAAATTGTTTGTCTATTACTAAGACAGTTTATTGCTGCAAATTTATTATTTATATTCCACATAATCTATATTGAAAAACATATTCGGAAGTAACTTCTTGTTCCGTTTATATAAACATTTTTTCTTCGAAATTTATTTTGCGGTCATCTTTAAAGAAAATCTTTTCTTTAAAGTCATTTTTTGCTTTACAACTAAGCAAAAAATATTTTTTTTTACACTTTCTTACTTTTAACTCACATTTTACAAAACAGCTATTTACTTGCGTCCTTTATGAAACGTCTACTTAATTGCGTTAGTAAAGTTTAGACATCCATTTACTATCACGTAGTACAATTATACAGTCCACTTTTTATACTCAAAACTATTACAATTATTAGAAAAAAGGGAAAATCCGTAACAAAGGATTTCTATTCTCTACAAAGTATCCGAATTACAAAGGATTTACTTTTAAAAATTATTGAAATTCGAATTACAAAGAATTCAATATTACTCAGTGAATTTCCGATTCACATAAATACAAAGTGCTTTCACGAAGCAAATAATTTGATTATCAGTCTCAATTGGTCGACATCCCAATTAAATCTATTTTGAAATTCGAATTACAAAGAATTCAATATTACTCAGTGAATTTCCGATTCACATAAATACAAAGTGCTTTTACGAAGCAAATCATTTGGTTATAAATCTCAATTGGTCTACATCCCAATTAAATATATTTGAAATTTGAATTACAAAGAATTCAACCTTACCCAGTGAATTTCCGATTCACATAAATAAAAGGTGCTTTTACGAAGCTAATAATTTAATTACAAATCCATTTTGATTAAGTAAAACTTTAAAACTTAATCGTAAAAATGGAAAACCTTCAAAATCGATTTGCATTTGATGCAAAAACCCTCATCTCACTTTGTAAGAAAAATGCCGATCAAGATCTCTCGAATCAAGCAGATGCTCTTTTAGACATCAGAATGAAAGATATTGATTCGCGCTGGGAAAAAGTAGAAAAATCTTACGAAGAACTGATGCTTTCCGAGCTAAGTGAAGAGATTAAAGCTACTGCCCAAGAGCAATACGACTCGTGTGTTGATATATATTATTTAACAATATCGAAAATCCTAAATCTGGTAAAACCAACGAAAATTAGTATCGAAGCGCGTGAAAGTATAGGCCCAACATTGCCTAATCCCCCTAATAGTAACTTCAATTCTGGACTGAAGCTTCCACCATGTGACACTCAAATTTTCTCTGGAGGTTATGAGGACTGGCCTGCATTTCGTGATATGTTCACGGCAGTTTACATCAATCACCCAAGGCTCACAAACGCTGAAAAACTCTATCATCTTAGAAACAAAACAACTGATACTGCTGGGGCAATTGTAAAAAGGTTCACACTTACCGACGACAATTTCGAATTAGCCTGGAACGCTCTGAAGTTGCGATACGAAAACGTTCGTGTACTGGTGGATAACCAAATTAGGAATCTTTTCAACATTCCCGCAGCCGTAAAAGAGGACAGCGAGTCTTTACAAAGGATCCACAGCTCCGTAACTGATAGCTTAGCAATGCTCAAAGGTTTAGGCGTTTCAACAGATGGTTGGGATCCAATGTTAGTTAACTTAGTTTACTCGAAATTACCTCACGAAACTTTAGCGCATTGGGAGCAATCTTTAAATGCCAGTAGAAAATTACCACCTTGGTCAGATTTAAGTGATTTTCTCTTAAAAAGATGTGAAGTGGTAGAAAGAATTTCTACTATAAAGATTACGAAATCTCCTTCTCTCAACAATAGTGATTCTCAATCACCGATTCAGATGTACGCATCTCAGGAAAAAATCAATTTAAAGTGCAAAATTTGTGAAAAAGACCACAATTTAAGAGTGTGTCCTCAATTTAGGAAACTTTCTATTCAAGAAAGAGTAGATTTCATATTCAAAAATCAATTTTGCAACAATTGCCTTTCACCATCCCACACTAAAAAACATTGCACAAGCAAGAATACTTGTCTAAATTGTAACAAACAACATCATACATTGCTTCACATGCGTGCATTTAATCCTTTTCGAAAAAATAATAACGATCAGTTTAAAAATGGTCAAACGAATCCGGACAATAAGTCTGATCCCAAAAACTCAAATAATCGCTCTTATGATTTAAATGAGGCGGATCAAAGACCGTCCACTTCGCAGGCAATTAAACCTAAAATTAACGCAAATTATGCTACAGACAGCACAAATATTTTATTACGAACTGCGTTAGTTCAGATTGAATCCAGAGGGGAACTGTTCACAATCCGTGCGCTGATAGATCCCGGTTCAGAAAGAACTTTTCTCTCGGAAAAAATTCAAAAACGACTCAACTTACCATCAAGAAAATCTTATTCTGAAATTGTCGGAATTGGAGGCCAATGTCAAACAGCAGAAAAAGAATGTGACATAGTCTTGGTATCAAAAATAAAAAATGTCAGATTTTCGGTAACAGCCATTGTGCTACCAAAAGTAACGAACCAAATTCCCTCCACCTCATTTGATGTTACAAGTACAGCTAATCTTTCTGATTTGGATCTAGCCGATCCTCACTTTAACATATCGTCACCTATAGACTTAGTTCTGGGAAATGACAGCGAACGCTTTATAAATCTGGATGGAATTAGAAGAGATGTGTGTGGTTCGGCCACAGCATACAAAACAGTATTTGGATGGGTTCTCAGTGGTTCGGTTCAAACAAAACCTATATTTTCGTTTTCAACAAGTGTCAAATCAGCAGAAGATAATAATTTAGATAAATTGATCCGGAAATTCTGGGAGCAGGAAGAGATACCTTCAGCCCGTCCAATCTCCTCTGAAGATGAATATTGCGAACAATTCTACAGCCAAACGACGAAACGGTTACCTAATGGTCGTTATATGGTCAGATTGCCATTCCGACAAGATTTTCCAGAGACTAGATTCCTTGGCCCATCAAGATTTGTCGCTCTAAGTCAATACGTTCGGCTGGAGCAAACTTTAACAAAAGACCCTCTACTACAGAATCAATATAATGAAGTACTCAAAGAATATATTACCCTAGATCACATGGAAGAAACAACGTCAAAGGAATTCTTTTCAAATGAGAAATGCGACTCTTTTTACCTCCCACATCACGCAGTAGTTCGTCCCGAAAGCAAAACGACCAAAGTTAGAGTAGTGTTCAATGCGTCCCGTAGAACAAAATCTGGGTTTTCACTAAACGATGTTTTATACACAGGTCCCACACTGCAAGCAGATTTAATGACAGTAATAATAAATTGGCGGTTTTATAAATTTGTATTTAATGGTGACATACAAAAAATGTATCGTCAAATATTAATAGATCCAATAGACAGACCATTCCAGCGAATACTTTTCCAAAAGTCCCCCCGGGAGGCTGTCAAAGATTACCAAATGAAAACTGTTACATTTGGAGTCAATTGTGCACCGTTCCTTGCCATTAGAACTTTACTTCAATTGGCCTCAGATTCTCAAGAGCAGTTCCCAAAAGCAGCAGTAATACTGCAGAAAGAAACATATGTCGATGACATTCTTACTGGAGGTCATACGATAGAAAGCGCATTAGAATCACAAGCTCAACTTATAAAAACGCTAGAATCCGCTGGTCTTTTACTCAAAAAGATCACTGCAAACAACTCCCAGTTGTTAACTTCTTTTCCCAAAGAAGACTTATACGATTCAGACTTTCTTAAATTCCACGACGCTAGTACAATGAAAGCTCTCGGCATTCGTTGGAACGCATTAACTGATTCCTTCAGTTATTATTTTGAGCCTATCCCTCAGGCATCACAAATAACAAAAAGAAAAATCGTATCATCCGTTGCCAAGTTGTTTGACCCGGCTGGCTGGATCTCTCCAGTAGTTGTCAAAGGAAAAATTCTAATTCAACAACTTTGGCTAGAAAAAATTGATTGGGACGATTTGGTAAGTCCAGATTCTCTCCGAATCTGGAATGAAATTATAACTGATTTACAAAAAATTCAAGAAATCCAAATTCCTCGTTGGATTCAGTTCACTCCCGTGGACAATATTCAAATACATGGGTTCTGTGATGCCTCCAAATTAGCCTATTGTGCTGCCATATACATACGAATAGAAACGTCTTCCTCAGTAGTGTTCTCCAATTTGTTAGTAGCCAAAACTAAAGTAGCGCCATTAGCCTCAATCACTCTACCTAGACTGGAACTGTCTGGCAGCGTTATGCTCGCAAAACTAGTACATCATACCATCACATCACTTAACCTGTCTAATACCGAAATAATTCTATGGTGTGATTCATCAATTGTCTTAGGATGGCTAGCAAAACCACCAGCTACTTGGAAAGAAATTTATGTGGCTAATCGTATTGGACACATTCATACGCTACTTCCAAATGCAAAATGGCGTCATGTACCAACACACTGTAATCCTGCTGACCTAGGCTCAAGAGGTTGCAGACCTCAGGATCTCATCGGTAACACTCTTTGGTGGCATGGCCCTGCTTGGCTAATAAATCCAAAAACTGAATGGCCACGGAATAACCCATTAAATTCGTTTAAATCTTATGAAAAAAGTTCCAATAATGTTATAGAAAAAGGAAACTTACCGGTTCCCACCAGTAGTTTTCATATTTCTCTTCTCCCTGAAGATATACTTAAAAGATTCTCATCTTATACTAGAGCTTTAAGAGTTTTAGCCTACGTCTTTCGATATATAAGACGATTTAAAAGTTCGTTCGCAAATCCAAATTTTCCTTTACAATATCATAATACTGAACTTGGTCAAGAAGAAATTAAATCAGTCAAATCCAGACTAATAATGCTTGCTCAGAAAAAGTGCTATCAGATAGAATATGATGCTCTTTTAAAATCCGAGCCAATTCCAAAAAATTCTTCCTTATTCACACTCAATCCATTACTAGACCAAGAAGGTATTTTAAGAGTTAATGGTCGATTAGCCAACTCCTCACTACCCTTTAAGGAACGATTCCCAATAATATTACCACGAGATTCCCGACTTTGCGAATTATATCTATTACATTTACACGAATTTCTAGCTCATGGTGAATGCAGTCTGATGTGTCGCATGATACAAACGGAATTCTATATCTCTCGCCTAAAACTTCGGGTAAAAAAGGTAATCAGATACTGTAAGACATGCATCATATATAAAAAACAAGCTTGCTCACAAATCATGGCAGCTCTTCCTCCTGATCGCTGTACATATTCGTTCCCTTTCAATATTACAGGCATTGACTTCGCAGGTCCCTTCGAACTAAAAAGTTCCACTCTCAGAAGAGCAGCTACTGTAAAAGGCTATGTCTGCGTTTTTGTATGCTTTGCCACAAAAGCGATCCATTTAGAACCGTGTTCAAGCCTGTCGACTCCAGCTTTCCAAGCAACATTTTCTCGTTTTATAGGACGACGAGGTCTTCCACAGAAAGTAGTTTCCGATAACGGACGCAACTTCGTTGGCGCAAACCGAACTCTACGTCGAGAATTCACCACATTTATCAACACTACTTCCCAAGATATAGCGCAGAAGTACATTTCCCATGGCTTTGACTGGTCGTTTATTCCCCCACAGGCTCCTCACATGGGAGGCCTCTGGGAAGCGGCAGTTAAGAGTTTTAAATTCCACTTAAAACGAGTGGCAGGAGCATATCGCTTCAATTTTGAAGAGTTCACAACTTTATTAGCAAGAATTGAAGGAGTATTAAATTCTAGACCGATTTCCTCTTTATCTGAGGACCCTAGCGATCTAACTGCCTTAACCCCCGGACATTTTCTTCGAGGTGGTCCAATTATGTCTTTCCCTGAACAAACAAATGATAATTTATCTCTAATTAACCGATGGGAAAAACTCAAAGCTATCCATCACAAACTTTCCCTACAATGGAAAGAAGAATATTTGAAATCAATGCATAAACGTTATAAATGGAAGTTTTCCACTCCCAATTTAAAAGTAGGCGACTTTGTGGTAGTAATGGATGATCTTTTGCCCCCTTGCGAGTGGCGTCTCGGACGCATTGAAAAAGTTCATAGTGGGTCAGATCATCACGTACGGGTAGTAGACGTTCGGACACAAAACGGGACTATAACTCGTGCCATAACAAAATTATGCTACTTGCCCTATAATAATTCATAAACCACTTAATATTTCTCATAATTATTTGGTTGGCGGCAAGTAGAAATTAAAATGTAAAATTAATCTTACATACAATATTTCCCAACTCTCTCTATTATATTTCAGATATATATCCATTTATCAACTCTCCATAGTCCACCTCACTTATATTTATTTTACTTCCAGCATGCCAAATCAACGTCCACGCAACCCGGCCGTTCATCAGTGCCAACTGTGCTACCGATACCACTCACTCCGATTCTGTCGGAGCTTCTTAGCGATGGGGCCAACTCAAAGAAGTCAGGTGGCTCGCAGTCTTAGGTACTGCGTCAACTGTTTGGCCCGGACTCATGTCGTAGCTGAGTGTGACAGTAGTGACACCTGTCTTTACTGCCAAGAACTGCACCATACTCTGCTACATCCAAATAGACGCAGTCGCACGGTGCACGAACGCCTGGGAGAACGGCCTAGCAACAATGGCTCCCCCATCCGAAGTAGGATGTCCGTAGTGCGTGCAACAACAATACGTAGAGTACGCTCCAACACTCCGGGCCACACCGCAAGAAACGGCAACAACTGCACCCGACGCCGCCATACCAACACCACCAACATCAGAAACAACACCATCCGCCGCCGCAATCGCAACATCAACCGCAACAACAATCGCAACCGCAACACCAGTCGCAACATCAACCACAACAACATCCGCAATCACATCCACACCCAACCACCGGCTCCAAATCAACGCATCCTTTCCGAGGCAATCCGTTCATTAGCCGTGGTCCTATGCGCTTCATCCTCCAAAAACTAATTTGCACAAGTGCAACGAGGGGCGCCATGTATAAATTAGCAAAATGTATTGTTATATATTGAATTTTGTTTTTCTTAATAATGAATTGTATTTAGTATTGAATTTAATTATATAAAATGAATTGTATGAAATATTATAATTAGTTATAAGCTTGAATTCTGTTTCCTCTATTTTAATGAAAATCGCGATATATTTAATGAATTGTCAACACAGAATTAACATTGTATAAAAAATCTATGTTAAACTTAACGAAAAAGAATTAACCGTTATAACGTTGTGAAAAAAAGCCTTCAAGGCATAAAACATAAAATAATAAAATTAAGTTTCAACACATCATCCAAAGGGTAAGCATCTCTTGCTACAATAAAAAATCTCTTTTACTTAAAACTAATTCCATTGGTTTTTTTATTTCTCATTTTCCTTTTTTCTCAAGCACCAAATCCTCAACTTATAATTTCTCATTGCTGAGAAATTATAAGTTGCAAAAATATTTATTTATAATTAAATAAATAAATATTTAATTAACACAAATTCCCTAATTTGTACAATTGTATTTAACCTTTAAAGTCGCAAAAAATAAGCTTGTATGAGATTGATGGTTTTTATTGTGTGTTTTTTAATTATGAAGAATTTTGTTTCACAATCAATGTTTTAGCAAACGCATTGTCAGCCAAGTTGCACCTTTACTCAGTCAACAAAATACGCAAAGCAGGAAATGCTCTTTCAACAGAAAGCCGTTTAGTCGGCAGTGCATAGACAATATGAACCAATTTATTTAAAAATTGCAAAAGTATCCTTTTTCTCTTCCTACGTCCAGTCTCATAGGTTTAAAGCTCTCTATTTAAGCTATAGCTGCTAATAACTCTCGCGATGTATTGCCTTTGTCATCTTCTGAAGATAAATCCACTTCAAGTTCTCTAATTGATGTTCCGAACATCGATGACGTATTTAGATTCGTCGATTCGTCAATCAGAAAATCGGATATTGGTTAAAGTGGAGATACTTCAGGTGAAGTTAAATCGAAAATAAAAGTTATGAGTAACGAAAAAAATATTTATTATAAATAACTCTTACTAGGCAACGTAAAAAATATAAATCGAAAATAAAAGTTATGAGTAACGTAAAAAAATATTTATTATGAATAACACTTATTGAAAAGCAAAACTTATTTTCATTGAGAATAACTATTATTTAAAGAAACAAAAATTTATTTCTACAATATAACAGTTATGGCTAATTTTTTTTAGATATTTCTTATAACAGTTATGTCTCTGGTTTTTCGGAAGTGGTCCTTATATAAGAGCTATAACCAATTATCGGTCGATCTTCATAGAATTTGGTACAGCGATTTTGGTATATATGAGGATTATTTATATTGAATTTCAACTTGATAGCGACATTTATAAGACATCTATGATTATTTAAAAGATTTTCGGAAGTGTACTTTATATGGGGGCTATGGTCAAATATGGGCCGATCACGAAAAATTTTGTAATATAATTTTTTTGACCACGAAACTTATTTTTGCTGAATTTTCTATGGATATGCCTATTCTGTAGGCATTTATAGACCATAGAACCATATTTCGGGAAGAAATTTGTATGGGGGCTAGGAGAAATCATTGACCGATTCCTATAATTTTCACCAGAGTTACTCTTTTTATCATAAAAGTAATATTTTATGATATTAGCTGCAATATATTTACAAAAATTACCAAAAATACGTGAAAATTATCAATTATTTTTTGAGGTTGTCCCATATTTTTTTTTTAAATTTATATTTTCGCAATATTAATTTGGATTTAATAACTTCAATCAGTTGTTTCTCTATATAAATTTAGATTTTATCACTTTAAATCATGTTTCAATATTGCGTAGAAATTTAGTCTATTGCCTATGAACTGAAAAATAAACGACAGTCAGATGTTTAGAGATTTCGTCCCCGATATAGAAGTTTGCTTTTGACCTACAACTTTGGGACCATAAAGTGCGTACACCTAAACGAACTTTTATATAAATTTTGCTAAAATGAGAAGATAATTAGATTTATATTTTCATAAATTTCATATTTTATTTTTCACCCTATATGATCCCCACTGAAACAAATGATAATGCATATGTTTCCATTATTTGATTGATCACTCAGATTTCAAGTGAAATAAACCAAAACCGTTCTTAGGGCCATCATGTTGATCTAAAATACAAATAATAAAACTTCAGTCTAAGAGACAGCAAAAATGGCGACTGCTTCAATGATGGTTTTTATTTGTTTCACTGCACAGTCAGCACAAACATTAAATATTAAACAACAGCAACCAAGAACCAACAACAATTGCTCCCACGCCTTCAAAAGATGTTAACAAAATCCAGCAAAAGGCAACAAAGCACATTTATCGTAAACTAAAAAAATAAAATAAAAAAAATTAAAACTTAAAACTTACCATAAACAGTATGGGTAACGCTTTTAAGCTGATACTGACTGCACAGAAATAGGGGGAGAAATCCATAAAAACATATGAATCGTATGCGAAAGTACAGGGGGAAACAGCAACAACTGGCAACTACATTGATGGACGGACAGGTAGACAGACAGGCCCGACTAAATGAATTTGTGTTGGTGGTTAAGAGTTAAAAATACAAAAAAAAATAAAAAGAAAGAAAATCTTTAAAGAAACCAGACAAGACCACGTCCAATACAAAAGCGACAGACATCAGTTATTTTAGGTTTAGTTAAATATAAAAAAATCGTTATTTCTGTTACGAGGATTGTATAAGTTTGAAGAGTAACATTTTAAAAATTTTATATAATAATTTCCATTCAAAATCAGTTGTCTTCGGTTTTCAGAAAAAGATTAATTTTTATTTTTAAATTTATTTGTGAAAAAAATTTTATAAAAAAATGGGGTAAAAAATATTTTTCCTGATTTTGAACAATTGTGTGACCGACTTATATACGCCGTTGCAAAGGTCTTTGGAATAGCTATTATTCTATATCCTTGTTGTCTATATTAATGACTTAGTAATCCAGATATAGATACAACAAGTAAGAGAAATATTATTTACTAGAATTCTCACTCACTTAGGACCATATATGCTTAATTTCATGTTTCTAAGTTCATTGTTATAAAAAATTCAAAAAAGTACCATTAGAATAAAGAAAAAGTAGCGAAAAGTCTCCCCCTAGAATTCTCACTCACCTAGGACCATATATGCTTAATTTCATGTTTCTAAGTCCATAGTTATAGAAAATTCAAAAAAGTACCATTAGAATATAGAAAAAGTACCAAAAAACCCACACTTGTGGTTTCCCACTCACTCGGTTTATATATAAGCTTTATTTCATGTGTCTAGGTTCATTGGTGAAGAAATTACAAAAAGTACCATTCCAATAAAGAAAAAGTACCAAAAAGTCTCCCCCTAGAATTCTCACTCACTTAGGACCATATATGTTTAATTTCATGTTTCTAAGTTCATTGTTATAAAAATTTCAAAAAAGTACCATTAGAAGAACAAAAAAGTACCGATAGTTCAGTTCACACATTTTGGTACCTAAATATTATCCCCTATTCCTAACACTAACTTCACTAAGATGCATATCAGCTAACTTTAATGTCGATAAGTGAAATAATTTAAAATATTAAAAAAGTACCATTAGGAGAAAAGTACCAATTTCCCTTACCCTCCTTGAAATTTAAAAATACTCCATTTTGCCAAAATTGTTTATGCTATAGACATGTCTCAAACGATTGAAATCTGTGTTAATGTGACCAAGAAATAATATGTTTTAAAAAAAGTACCAAAATGTTTACCCGGATTTGGCTCAATATACACCTATTCACTCGAGTTCCAAATAACATCCTGTTAGTTAATTTTTGTATGAATCCAGGAGCCAATGTTAAAACAATTATCAAAATTGGCTTAATAATTTCAAATAAAATGTATTTTCCCGATTTTATCCCCTTTTTGGTACCTTTTTTATCCTCATTGCGGTGGTAATATTTTATTCAAATAAAAATCTGCATCGTTTTGGGAGTTCATAATAAAATATTCGTATGTCTATGTCAAATTATAGAAAAACGTATTTTATGAAAAAGTACCAAAAATCGAATTTCCAAAAAGTACCAAACTTATATTTTTTATTTTTTGATAAGTAAAGAATGCGATTTAAAATTTGTTTATATGTTTAAAAGATACATAGGGTGCCAAAAAAGTACCAAAATACAGTTTTTACCCGTTTTCTCCCCTAAACGGTTCGAATTTCGAAAAAGTACGAAACACCTGTCAGCTTTTTTTTAAATGGAGTAACATGCAATTTTAAGTTTGTTTGTATCTTTATTAGTTTTTAAGATATAGGGTTACCGAATTTACCCGTTTTTACCCCCTAAACGTTCGAATTTCCAAAAACAGTTAAAATTTCATGATTCTAGCTTCAGTCGTTTGGGCTGTGCGATGATGAATCAGTCAGTCAGTGAGTCAGTTTTTTTAATTTTTTTTAATACTTTTACTTTTTTAATTTAAAATTTTTTTTAAAAATGTTTTTGAAATTTTTTTTCGAAATTGTTTTTTAATTTTTTTAAAAAAAAGTTTTTTTCAAAAATTTTTTTTTTGAAAATAACTTATGACGAACATTTTTTTGATGAACAAAAATTCGGGTTAAAAAATATTTTTCCCGATTTTGACCCATTATAGGTTCAATTTAATATAGCCTTATATACATCGTTGCAATGGACTTTGACATATCTATCAATATTGGCTATATTAATGAATTAGTAATCCAGATATAGATCAAAAATAGGCCAAAAATCGAGGTTGTCCCGGTTTTTCCTTATATCTCATCCATTTCCGGGCCGATTTAGTCGATAGCAACCGATTCGAAACAATTCGCGATATATTGATGTATGAATCATTTATGTAAGTTACTTGGGGGCTACGGAAAGATATGGTTTGTGGGATAAATCGGACGACTTTAGTGGCCACTGGGCGGTTTACATTACCTCCACGTGAGATGACCATGCCCTCAAATCACTCATGCAGAATGGCATGATATGTGTGGCACGTAGCGCCGCACATTGGTTGAAGTTCATACAACGAGCGGCTAAAAATAGAAGCAGTTGTCCAAGGACAATGAAACTTGGCACATAGGCATTTTTTGTTTGAATCAAGAAAAATTTGAAAAATCAAAATGATCCGCCCACTTTTACGCCCACCTCCCATACAAAGTGAAAATTAAATTTTGACCTACGGCATTGATTTTTGGCACATAGCATTTCTAAACACTCAGAATCATTTGTGTGAAATTTGAAAAATATCCGCCCACTTCCCATACAACTTGTATTGAAAAAGTTTCATAACTCCCTTGATTTTTAATGCATCAACTCAATTTTCTCAAAAAATAAATATTATAATTGTAGAATGGGCTCCTGAAAATATATACCTGATCCGCCCACTTTTACGCCCACCTCCCATAGACAAAAAAAATAAATAATTTAAGCATAGTCTTTTAATAATTTTTTAACATCATTATCGTACTCCAATTTTTTGATTTTCAGCTTTGAGCGAAATCTATTTATGAATGGGTCTGAAGACAATAAAAGATTATGCATTACATCTTCATTAGTGGCTACACGTCCAATTCTTCGCGAATGGTGTAATCTATAGGCTCTATAGTCTTTATTCCTCGCTTCCTGAGCTTCCTCGGATAGCATACCTGATACAAATAATCAATTAAAATGTAAAAAATTCAAATGAAATCATTGAATAAGGGATTTTAGATACAGACATACCTATTGGCAGAATAGCTTCTGCTATAATTTTGCTACCATGCACCAGAATCTTATGCACAGTTACAGGCATGTAGTACCAGCCATGACTGTAAATTCGATCTCTTTTTAAATAGTTAACTCATTTGCATATTGTTTCTCAATAATTATATTATTTGTCACTCATTACTCTCATTGTTTTATTATTATTGTTTACATATATACAATTGATGCTCAATGATCTTTTATTTATCTTTGTCTCATTCTTTTACTTTCGTAATAACTCATGTTATCACTCAACTCTCATTTACTTCTTAAAATACCGTTAATCGTGTATTATTTTATTGATTTATTTTGAAGCTTATCGACTGGCTAGGGTTTACTTAATAATTTAAGTATAAAAAATAATAAAATAACAAAACACCCAGGAAAGGAGATACATTTCTCCTTCCTACAACTAAAGAATTATGGCAACAACAACATGCATGAACGAAAATGCATGTTTTGTTACTTTATCACTATATCACTTTATAGTTTTTACTGTTTTTTTTGGAAAGGAGCAGGTAGGAGCAGCTGAATTTTTTTTTAACTTTTAGCTGAGACTTCAAGCTGTAATTTGACATCTTTCGTTAAACAGCGCTCCACAGCGCTAAAAAGATGCAGTCCACTGAAGTTGATGAACATTGAAATTTTGATGTTGTTTATATTTTGTTCTACGAAATTTTTTATATGGCACTTTTTCAAACTTTTTTTAATGCAAATCTCATCTATGGAAATTGTCATTTACGAAAATATACAACAAAGTAAAATTATAAGTTTACTGTGATTGTACCAAATGATTGAATATACAGTAAATTTGCATGCCATTTTAAACAAGCGAACATATATGAACTTCGATCGTGTCTGTCCAAACAAATAATAAATATATCAGCCTAATATTACGGAATCATAATATTCTGATATCTGACAACAAATTACCAAAAAAATTATTCAAATCGGCGAACATGAAAAAAATGAATTTCGGCCACTCTTCAACCATTGTGCGCCGTTCCGTTGAAACCACATGTGTTGATGTTCATATCATCCAATTCAGACCAAAAGAAGTTGGTAATTATAGACATATTGCGCTCGCCATTGATGGTGATAACCTGACCAACTGACTAACTTTGATCTCATGTGAATTAGTATCGTCCCAAAAACTAAAATTTTGTTTTTGACATAAAATGGCCGAAGCACGCGCAATGTTGCTCGGACAACGTTGAACTGAATAAATGACAGTCAATTTGACAAATTGGTTTTAAATTGGGGGGAACATCCTTTAGATTTAAAAATCTATTATTAGTAATTTTTAAAGTTAGTACTTATTAGAAATGTAAAATTATTTGGAAGGTCCAATTTTCGATCACTATTTCCAGCATTGCTACCAGTATATCGCAAATTACGCGGTTAATATTTACTTCGAAGTCTTGAATAGTAGCTGTGTTATCGACAAAGACTTTTGACTTCACATAACCCAAAAAAAACAATGATAGATATTTCAAGACCTTTGCAACGACGTATATAAGACCATAGTAAGTTGGACCTACAATGGGTCAAAATCGGAAAAAATATTTTTTAGCCCGAATTTTTTTTTCACCAAAAGTTTTTTTTTGCTAAATATTAAAAAAAAAATTTTAAAAACAATTGATAAAAAATGTTTTTCCAAAAATTTAAAAAAAAAACTTTGGAAAAAAAAATTTTTGTTTACCTAAAAATATTTAAAATTTTTATTTTGAAGTATAATTTGGTGAAGGGTATATAAGAGGTGTCGATCTAGGCGGCCAGTTGACAGGTCCGGAAAGAGAAATTAGCTCCTGGGTTCGAAACGTCATTTGTTTTTTCGAAGTTCACGAAAAACTTTTTTCATTGAACGCTAATTTTCGTAATTCTATTCAGCTGAATTGTCAAACTATATTGAATACAAATAAGATGAAAGTATGATTCTGACTCAGCTTAGATCCTTGATAGGAAGGTATATCTGAATGCTGAATGGTAGTTTGCTATTCATCAAAGTATAATTTGGATTGAAAAGGACAAAATCGAAGGAAATCTAACAATGGGTATACGAGATCTAAACATTTCACTGTCTGGGACTCTACATGAAACTTTTTATGCTTCGGGTAGGGAGCGGCAGGAACCTAAGAAATTCCAACAAAAAATAGAAAAAGCATAGATTTAAGCAGCTGACTAGGAAATTTAAAATACTCAATAAAATGAAAAGGTTTCAATATTCGCTGAAGAAATTAGAAGATCAAATGGGAATCATGAGATCGGCTCTGCACGTATTTAGAAAGTACCTTGGAAGAATCACTTCTTTGGCAGAATTTCTAATGAAACCGTATGGTTATTTTGCGGAAACTAACTCTTTCCGATAGTAAGAATAATGATAATGAGAGCACAGTTTTGAACACCTTGTACATCTCAAATCTACATAAACGAGTTAGTGGGATTCATTGTGCGTGAAGAGAAAAATCACCAATCGATATCAGCCTGATGTCAGGAATACTCTTAATCCGGGTAACTTCTGCAAGGTACAACCTTAGAGAAAAAAACTGATGAAACAGTCTTGTATGATATTGTCGGTACTATTGAGGACAGGCACGGATCCAAAACAACCATTTGGGGGGGGGGTCGAAGTAAAATTTATTTTACATTTTTCTTTTTACATTTTTACTTTATTTACACCCCACCCCGTCCATTATAAGGGGGAAATACATTAAAATTTATTTTAAATTTTTCTCTTTTTTTATATTAAAGCTTTTTAGTTTTGGGGGGAGGTTTTTTTCACTCCCCTGGATATATGTGTGTGAATATAAATTCAAATTTAACTAGCATAGACAAAAACCACATAGCTCAACATTGATCGTATTACAGTCAACAGAGCACTGTTAATACTTAAGTATCATGATACTTGAATTATATGACAATGAAAATATATCCTCAATGGTCGATGCCAGTATTGAGTTCATATCGAAGAAAATCAAAATTATATTTGAAATATGAAAATTTCATAACTGAAAGAGATCTACAAAAAACGAAATTTCAGCTAGTAGATCGTTCAAATTAGGCAACAAATTCGTAGTCGCAATAACGATATACTTTTTTTTCAACTTTGGGAAAATTGTTTCTGTTCTCCAGATCTTTTACAGAACATGACCCTCGTATCATAAAGAGCAGTGGTGGTGTTAGTTGCTTTAAAGTGTGCATGTATCGATACTTTGTACCTTTTTCCTCCTCTCACCACTTCATCACTCTGCTGACAAATCTCTTTGCAGTCAAATGCAATATAATCAGCCATTGCATGGCCAAAGAGGTTACATGCCAACAAGGCTCAAGGGCCAACCAGGTATTAAAACATGGTTTCAAATAAAACAATACAACAGCAAACAAAAAATATGAACAAAAAAAACACCTATAAAATAAAAAAAAAACTTCAAGCACAACTAAGAAAACGTGCAAAGATTTACAAAAAATGATAAAGCATCCAATGGATGCTTAAAGTTAAGACAGATACAACAACTACAACAATAGCAACAAATATCTACCTACAATAATAAAAAAAATGAACTTGAAGGCACACACAGCATCATGACGTTTTGGACCATGACGCCATTTTCGTGGTTTCGATTGCAGCTGTATGGACTGGTTGGTACTACAGCATGGAAAGACAAACGGACGGACGTATAACAAAAGCTTTCAATTCTATTCGCATTGAATTACTGATGTTCTGATAAAAACTACTACAACAATTTATACCTTCATTCGTATTGGTTTCAAATACTAGCAGATACTTTTGTTTGACGCTTAAAGTTGCCTCATTTTTTTTTTGCATTTTTTTTTCATTTTCAAGACATTCAATTCACATCAATCACGCTAATCTTAACACCAACCAACAACAGCAAAAATGAACAACATGAAGAAAAAAAAAAGACTCGAAACTCCAACGATTTTTCATTTTGTATTACAGAGAAGTTGAAAGAAATATATTGGAATACAAAATGAATGTTTGCCGGTTGTGATTTTTTTTAAATTATATCTCCCCCATACTGTTCAGTGCACTGTAAGTAGTCAGTAATGTTGGTTAAGTTGGATACTTGATTTGTAACACTTGGCTACATTAATATTTTGTCAATTACAGGCAAAATGACTCTACTAGAGAATCAGTTCATTCAATGGGGTCTGCGAATAGGTTTCAAATATAACTCTTCGAATTTCTCTTTATCCACATTTCACTGGCCTATTCGGAACGTCAAACGACCTCATTCAATATTTTGACTGTACAGCAATTTATTGATTTATCCTTTTCCTTCTCAAGTCAAACGAGCAGGATCGCAATTGCAAACCACAGATTTAATTTAAAAATGTGTATCTTTATTAAGTAGAGACCATTAAATTTGTCTTTGCCGATTGTTTTCTTTATGTATCATTTGCTGCAATTTAAATTCACGCTTTTTCAGTTTAATTCATTGGAGCTGTACTCAATGTAACTTTATAAAGGATTATTTATTTCTATCAGATATTTTTCACAATAAAAAACGAAAAGTCAAAATATTTTTAATTCTAAAGATTTATGGTAAACATTTTATTGCTAAATTTAAAACAGATATAAGAAAAGTTATATCAGATGCTGACAACTCTCTTAACTTACATCACTAGGGGGAGGGGAACTAAAATAATATAGTCACATAACTATTTCCCAAGTGATAGTTCAAAAACTATATATGAAAGAGTCCTGAAACCTTAACATGGAGATATACTAGAAATTGACACCTTTTAGGCTCTTTGTGACAGTTCCCGGAATAAAGCCAAAAACCATCTCTATTCTGGATATACTATTCATACAATTTGATTAAAATTAATTGCTTATATTTTTAACCAGAACTTCATTGATACATTTTTAACTTTTTGCCACAATTGGATCAGCGAATTGAATATGTCCTCTTCTCACAAATATCCTGAAGTTATAGGTTTCAAAGGTTGATTTACATTTACATAAAACTTAAATAGATCATAAAGTCCACATCATAATCCTGATGTGGACTTTATGATCTATTTAAAGTAGAGCACCAATAAAAGTCTTGACCACCTTAATCTTGGCCCTTAATAAACGAAAGTTGGATTTTGGGGGCCATTCTCACCCCCCATTTTGGTGAAGATTAGTAAAAAAATCATCCCGAAAATATTTTAGGTAAATCGGTTGGGGTTAAGAATTGCCACAAGCCCTCTGAAGTTTTAAGATGCATTTACAAGGGGAAAAAAGGCATTTTTTTCAGTTTTTGTAAAAATTTTGCCATTGAAGAATTACTTTTCCAATTTAATTTAAAAGAATAGAAATGTGTACGCAATTGTCGTTGTAATGAGACATAAAAAATAGAAATTGGTCAAAAAATGTTAAAGTTATTAAAAAATCGCCAGGCCATTAACGTGTCTCAGGCAACTAGAACCAGAAAAGTAGGAACAAAATTAACATATTTTGATAAATATTAAAATAAAAGCTAATTTTTACTTAACATATGTCCATATTTACTTGTATATGAGTTTTTGTCTTCGTAGGATACCGTTAACCTATTCTTAGGTAAGAACAAAAAAATAAATTTTTTTTAACGGCAGTTTCAAAACTCCATTTTCAAAATTTTAAAAATTTTGTTAAACAAATTTCAGAATTTTTGATCATCTCATTGGGATTTATTAACAATATAATAGGGAATAAAAATGTGAAAAATTGTGAAAATATCTCTTATAGTTTTTCCGTACCTGCGATTTAAATTTTGAAATTTTTTGGCAATTTTTAGGCGAATGAGCTCTATTTCCTTACTCTTATGAATTTTAAGCAAAACCTATTCAGAATATTATAGTCCAGATACGTATAAATATACTCTGAAACTTTTACTAAAATCGGAAAACGTTAACCCTTAAATCGTGAAGGTCAATGGTAAAATTTTTCAATATTTGGGATTTTTCATGAAGAGAAGAGACACTTTTGGGACGATTTTGATGAAACTTAAGAAAAATATTACATAATATCTAGGGTTTATAATAACAGCACAAAAATGGAAATTAACACTTAATGGCACTTGGGATTAAAATGACCCCAAACTTTTAAAATAATAATTTTTGTTATGGTTTTAGAAATTTGGGGTCATTTTAACACCAAGTGCTATATAGGGTTAATTTTAATGTTCTAACACAAAAATTGTATGTCTTGACTTACAAAATATTTATTTTGATAGATATTCCACTCGCATCCCACTACGAGACCAAAAAGCTCTTAAAGGAATAGACCTAAGATTTCTTTTGAGCAAAAAAAAAATTTAAAGAAAAGGGCCCCTTTCGAAAAAAGTTCGATTTTGCCAAAAAAAAAATCAAAAATTGTATATCTTGAGTTACAAAACATTTATTTTGCTATATATCCCACTCGCATCCCACTAAGCGACCAATAGATCTTAAAGGACTAGACCCAAGCTTTCTTTTGAGCAAAAAAAATATTTAAAAAAAGCGCCAATTTTGGAAAAAAAGTTCGATTTAAAAAAAAAAGTGAAAAATTGCATGTTTTGAGTTACAAAACATTTATTTTGATAGATATCCCACTAAGCCACCAAATAGGTCTGAAAGGAAAATATCCAAGCTTTCTTTTGAGCAAACAAAAAAAATTAAAAAAGGGTGCATTTTGAAAAAAAAGTCAAAAAATTTTTTGATTTTGCAAAAAAAGTCAAAAATTGCATGTTTTGAGTTACAAAACATTTTTTTTATAGATATCAAACTCGCATCCCACTAAGCGACCAAATAGTCTTCAAAGAAAATATCTAAGCTTTATTTTAAGAAAAAAAAGGGAGCCCATTTTGAAAAAAAAGTTAAATAAGTTTTTGATTTCGGAAAAAAAATATTAAACTTTTTTTAATTTTTGTTTAAATATTTTTTTTTCGAAAGACTGAAGAAATATCTATCTAAACTATTTGCTAAGAACAATAGGTATTAAGTTACATGGATGAGAAAAATCACATGTTTGGCCAAAATGTCAAATTTTACCCCCTCTAACTCAGAGAGTTCTGGACCGATCTTGTTGAAAAATTGTGTCTGAATTACTTCCAATAGGTCCTTGGTGTAAATTTCATCCCGATCGGAAGACATCGATTTTAAAAGTTGGTTCACTTGACGTGAAGTCCCCCATATATGTACATATATTCTGGATACTTATAGATAGCGGAGTCGATTAAGCCATGTCCGTCTGTCTGTTGAAATTAATTTTCTTAAGACCCCAGATATCTTCGGGATCCAAATTTTCAATAATTCTGTCAGACATGCTTTCGAGAAGTTTCCTATTTAAAATCAGCAAAATCGGTCCACAATGGCTGAGATTTTTTTTTTCCGAAAAATTAAAAAACAGCTTTGGAAAAAAATTATTTTGTTTACCAAAAAATATTTAAAATTTGTATTTAGAAGTATAATTTGGTAGGGTATATAAGATTCGGCACAGCCGAATATCTCTTACTTGTTTTTTTTTAAAATTTGTTTTCTAAAATTGTGTTGCAATTTTTCATAGCCTTTAATATGTTTATATATTGCGTTTTAATCGGCTCAGTAGTTTCGGAGTTATAATAACAAATTGAAAATGGCAGAATTTGTTAGGTATATTACTTTGTCGCAAACCCGCATAGAATAGCAACAAAATGAGATATCAAACATCTATTGATTCCTTTCGAATTTATTCACAATTAAGTGAATTCGCCTATTTTCAGAAAATTCTATGTGCGTGTAAATTTTTTTTTATGTGAGTGTAAATTTTACATGTCTTTTGTTTTTCTTAAAATTTTGGTTTCAATAACAACGTCTTTTGTAATTTCCTTTAAGTATTGCTGCTTCGATGACGTTATTCATCAGGTTATTTACCGCAAGTTGGGTGACATTACAAAGACGTGGTTGGTTTATGTTTCGTAACATTATAATAACCGATCCGACTTTCAATTGGAGATTGTGATTCGGTAATCTGGGTAACTCCAGCGAGTTTAAAAACTCGGTCATCATCATGGGAAGTAACGGAATCCACCGAATTGTACGTCATCAATTTCACTTTGAATCTCAAAATTCTATTCGTCGATATCAATGTTTTTCACATCAACATTCGCTCCACACCTTTTGGATGAGTTCGGATTTTGATTCGGTGAACTGGCTAAAAGCGACGGGAAATCGAATGCTGCCGTTCGAAATGTCAACAATTGCTTGAAAAATACTTCTCCAGATTGATCGTTCTGCCGCTCGAAACGTATGTTCACAGTCAATTTGAGTTTCTTGAATGTTTTTTCACAAAATGGACGACTTGAAACAAGCATTATGTTCATCGCCTGGCGTGGAATCATTGGCATTGTTTGCTGAAAATCACCTGCTAACAGAATCATCGCACCACCAAATCGTAAATCTTGTAACGCTTTGTCTAATGCAACCAAAGACTTTTTATGCGCCATTTTATAATCATCCAAAACGATCAGTTTGCTTTGCTGCAAAACTTTGGCCATCGCACTGTTCTTGGAAATGTTGAATTTTGGATTTTCATTGATTTGCTTATTCAATAGCATCTTGAGTGCTGAATGAGCAGTTCGACCGCCTTCCAACAACGTAGCTGCAATTTCTGATGAAGCAAGTGCAATATCATTCTGCGAACGTCAACGTGATCAATGCCAAAATCAACGTGATCATATTTTTGTTGTCGATTTAACAGTAGAACGGTTGTTCGAACTGATTCCCTCAAGGCATCGCAATCATATGGTTTTTCGAGTCGCAACTCTAGATTCGTGCTTCGGATAATACCTTGTTCGACATCATCAAGCACATGTCCTTAATTAATAACAAAGCCTCGTTGTAAACTTCCTGGCTCAGTTGCAAATTTCGATTTGATATTCTTATACACCTCTGATGCTAAATATCATCACACATATATATTTGCTCCACAAATCAGTCGGAAGCATGTTGAAATAAGTATCGAAAATAATGTTCGTATTTCATGAGCATTTGACGAAAGCACAGCATATCCGAGGATGTATTCCCAATGAGTGTCATTCTCTAACAATTGCAAGCGTTGACACGCTTCTCTATACATTTCACACAATTCACCATTAACAACAGTTGAATGTTTTTCATGAATGACAAATGAAAAAATGCGCCAAATTGCTTCGTTACTGCTAACATAGCTGCCCATTTGAAATTGAGTGACTTCGTCATTGGAATTCTCCGCACTGCATTTGGTTACATATTTGCAGATATATTTTATAAGTGGGCGTGGACAATTTTTCTTTCTGCAAAAAACTTTTATGAATTATTGCGAACATTTAAAAAAAATTACCCAAATCGATCCAGGCGATCTGCGATTTTAGATATATCGAAACAAAGTGGGCGTGGTAAATTTTTCTTTCAGTAAAAGCTTAAACTGGAATACTACGAACTTTAAAAAAAATTAGCCATATCGGTGCAGCCGTTTTCCGATTTTAGATAAATCGAAAGAAGTGGGCGTGGTCAATTTTTCTTCCGTAAAAAAAATTGTCCAAATAGATGCAATTACCAATGAACTACATTTAATTTTTATTTATATAGAAGATTGTTTTACCATTCATCATGGAAAGACTCACACTAAAAACGTCTCTAAGTTATTCAGCTGTATTACGAAAATCAGCGTTCTGTGAGAAATGTTTTTCATGCAAATCGAGTAATAATAGCTTTATTGAGAAATCATTGTGGTGATCTGCTAAATTCGCGTTCAGGACCTGTCAACTGGCCGTCTAGATCCTGTAATAACACACCTCTGGATTTTTAACTTTGGGGTTATGTGAAGGCTAAAGTCGTAATTCGCGAGATACCGGTAGTAATGCAAAGAGCACTCTCCGAATGAACCACCTACAGTGTATTCGCAGCCAATATTTGAATGAAATTATCTTTAAAATGTAAATGTCAAAAATTGTTCTTTCAGGCCATAATAAAGATTTCGACATACAATTATATTTCAAGTGTTTCATTTAAAATTGAAAAAAACCTCTAAATGAATCACCCTATACATATTTTGTGAAACATTTAACTGCAATTTTTAAAAATTGACACCAAAATTTTAAAATTTATTAAAATAAGTATTAGTTAAATCTAAGTATTTTTCAAAACATAAAAATGTATTTGGTCATACATATTCATACCAATAAAAATAGCTTTAGGCAAATGTCCAATTTTTTATCTTTTTTTATTATTTGGCAAAAAATTTGATTTATGGACAGAAATCAGTCTGGTCATAAATACAAAACGAATAAAAACCACAATATATCATAAATATTCAAAAAATACAGACAAAAACTAAGACAAAAAAATCAGATCAATAAATTTTATGAAAAATATTGCCAACCAGAAAAAAAAAAAACAAAAAGTAAGTTACAAAACAAACCTTAAATAAACCAAAATGAAAAACTACCTACGCACTGATATTTAGACGGTTCATAGCAATTTGCAGATTGATACGTGACGGAATTTTACACCAGTGATATATGGATATTGATATTCACATTATTATATTGGAGTCAGCCATCTAAATAGTCAGCCTTAGCCAGTGATTTAGACTCACTGGGGAATATCCACCAACCATCGAACTTAACCTGGCTAAAGTGTATACAATTGGCAAACAAAGACAACAACAACAACAACTACAACAAAAGTGAAAAAAAGGATCATGCTCAAAACCTAACACAAAAAAAAAACAGAGTTAATAATCGGTTTCACTAAAAATACTGGTACAAACAAAAATCTACAAGAAGAAATATAGTTTTACAAGTTTTGGTTTAAACTTTGATTGTACTCGACACAAAAAAACAACAAGAAATATATGTATATTGGCCAACAACAATAGCAACAACAAATGTTGTGATAAAAGAACTTATGTCCGGTTTCCATTTCATATCTATAGAAACAGAGCTTTAAAGAGCTGAAAATTATTCACTTTTTAAGGAAATATTGTCCTTATATTTTTAAATGGGCGCATTGTTTTGGGATCTTATCAAGCCCCTCCTATTATTAGTGACACCAAAGCTGTTGTAGGCGTTCCTGATTTTTTCTCATACTTTGACAGATTTTTGCTTTTTTAGGACCGTAACTTATATGGGAGCTCCCAAAGATCATGTTTGGTTATATACGAGCCATTTAAGAGCAATTTTTCTAATCTCTATTGACGATAATTACACCATAGATTTTACAACTGAATTACTAACTAACGTCTTACATGAAGCAACAAAGAAATCATGGAGAAACTTCTTCATTGGTGTAGAAAACTCAAATCCAACGATAACTTTTTACAGTTAGAAAATACTGGACCAAAACTATAATACATACTCTAATGCCATGACTTCTGTTAACCTTTAGGGACTGTCAAAATCCCCACAATCAGCATCTCTTCATTTCTTCTTCAATCTTAGGAATGAATCATTGATGTCTACTTTGGATCATCTATCGGAACAGATAGTCTTGATCTACGAAAAGGTTCTTGTAGATATACGACTGGTAGATCGAAACTGCTTTATACTTTTTAAGTAGCCACATGGAAATATCTCTGAACTAGTTGATTTGCTCCATAATGAGAGGGACTTCAACAAATTCAAAACCGAAATGACTGCGGGCATCCCACTTGTCAGAAAAGTCTTAAAATACAAGAGCATTGACTTCACTGTAGTCCCCCCAAACAATTCAAAATGTCTCCAATGTCCTGAAATCTTAATGGACGATGTGGCGGGGAAAGATCCAAAAAATACTCTCGGAAGGACAGGAATCTGTTTTGAAATCCGGCACAGTTAAATTTGAGACTGAACCTATTAGATTGCAGTAGAGTAATTCAATACGAAGTTATAGATAAAAATTTGTACGAGGTAGGCTAATATCCATACTGGGATTTCCAACCATAGGTTCACGACTTTAGACTTCGATATTTCACCCCCAATTTTGTTTTCAAGTAGGATCTGGACAGATGTTTGAAGGAAGTGCAGTTTTTACTGATGGGTCCAGGATGAAATGTGGCACTGGAGCCGGAGTTTATGTAGTTGATGAGAACATCAAAGTGTTATACAGATTTCAAGACGAATGCAGCGTCTTCCAAGCAGAGATTTTAGCGATCTGAAAAGCCACGAATCTGTAGTGACAATTTATATAGATAGTCAGGTGGTTCTAAGGGCTTTGTATTTTCATATGGTTCAATCGAGCATATTTTTGAAAAGTAAAAGGACTCCGGAAGCGTTATTGGAACTATACACAATCAGATTATCTTGGGTTACAGATCACATATGAACTGGCCGGACAGGTTCGGCTCTAGACTATATTAATAGGGACTGGGAGGTTAAACCTCATTTATGCCACTACTAAAGGTTGATATTTGAAATATTTGAACTCTACGAACCAATTCTGGTGCAGTAGGACGGATTGCAGGGAGTCCAGAGCTATCTGGCCAAAGTTGGAAGCAATGCCAACCAGAATATTAATTGGGTTGGATAGGAAAAGTCTCAGGTCTTTAGGAGGAGTGATAATCGGTCACTGCTCAGTTGGAGCCTTCATTGGTAAATGGGATATGGGCGCACAGGACTTATGAAGGATGTGCGAGGATATTGAGGAACTAGAGACAGTGAAACATATTCTGTGTAGATTACAGGGTCTCAGACAAAAATGGCTAGGAAACAGATTCCATGATGAACTGGAGGATAAATCTAGATATAATCTAGGTAATCTTTTAGGCTTTATCAGGGGAATAGGTTGGTTATTTAGGTAACAGGACTCTGAGAAATCTAGTCTATACTTATTTCCTGTCCTTTTTGGACTGGGCTTTTCACTTCATTTCTTTTCATATCACCTGACTTCTTTCTGTTCTTTATAATTTCATTTCCTTTATTCACATCTAGTTCACACCTAGTTGTATTTCTAAAGGGATCCTATGGGTCTCCGAGTGGAAGTTGCCTTCTTATAGTACAAGCCCCTTCAAATCTATCTATCTGTCTATAGATAATTATAAAAGTCAACGAGGAACAACTTCAGTGTCAAGAGATATCGAGCAGGGAAAGCGGCCATTAGATCTCTAGAGAATGTGTATATCACATCGAAATTTTCCAAGAAGGCGGATTGTCTATAGACGAGATAGCGAGATATTCCAAGAATCTCCAAGAATGGCTGCTGTCTATAGATGATATAGTGAGATATTCATCGGTTGGCTTGTGTGGAGACATTTTAAAATGCTGAGCTGATGCACTTGCACATCCTATATTCTCACTGCAAGAGGACCAGATAAATTTGCCTAGATATCATCTGAGATAACTTTTAGCCGTCATTACTTGTCACAGTATGAAGACTTAGTTAATTTGTTTGGGATATTTATTTTCCAGAATTAGGGACTGAAATAACTCCCCAATTTCTAAAAATTAAATAAATCTTTAATGATTGTTTTGTATTGCTGCGTTTAATCTTGGATGTATCAAAAAGCGTCTTCGCTTAGTAAAGATTTTTTGCATTGACGGGCAAAAAGATTTTCTGAAGTATTTCAAAACATATCTGCATTAAAAGAAATATTTACTGGGCGAATCAGTTTTTGGAACATCCCAAAGTTTAAATTTTTGCGACGGGCCCAAGATTGGCAATGCAAGAAGTCTTTACTTCGGTTTATGATACACCCCAAAAGAAAAAAAATTTTTTTGGTAAAAAAAATATTTGGGTTAAAAAATATTTTTCCGATTTTGACCCATTGTAGGTCCAACTTACTATGGTCTTATATACGTCGTTGCAAATGTTTTTGAAATATATATCATTAGATATTCATATTGTCTATATTAATGACTTAGTAATCCAGATATAGGTAAAAAATCGAGGTTGTCCTGGTTTTCTCCTCATATCTGAGCCATTTGTGGACCGATTTTGCTGATTTTAAATAGGAAACTTCTCGAAAGCATGTCCGACAGAATTATTGAAGATTTGGATCCCGAAGGTATCTGGGCTCTTCAGAAAATTGATTTCAACAGACAGACGGACATGGGTCGGAAAATTATATTGTGGATATTACAAACGGAATGACAAACTTATATATACCCTTCTCACGAAGGTGGAGGTTATAAAAAGGAATCAACTCCTTTAAATGCTTTTCAAAATTGTGCCACAATTCATCTGGTACGGAACATCACCCAGCCTACAACGCAAACGTATTTAAACGTTGCACAATAATGCAAAACTAAAACCGAAAAAAAAAATAAATAAAAAATTCAAAATAAAAGTAAAACCTTGAGTAACATTTAGGCATCACGTATATGGCTGGCCATCAATCGTCCACTGTCATAGGGCCAAATAACCAACCAACATTTATAATGATAGGGGTGCTCAGAACTACACCGCAGCAGCAAATACAACAAATGTGCTAGAATTCTTGGATTTAGATTTGCAATACTCGTAGCTACAAATAAAATAAATTCCTTTTTTTGTTTGGAATACATATCGAAAAGTTTTGAAAATAAAATGTTTATTTTTCTTTTTTTTCTTTTTTTTTTTGATTTGAAACAAATCTTGTTTTGATACTTTAATTACAAAGTTTTATTTTCTCCGTTTTTGCCTATAGTTTTCGTTTTTGATGGTGGTATTTTTTACCACCAAACTATAAATTTGTTACTTCCTTTTACAAAAGTCAAAAAGCCATAAAAAAAACATCCTACAATGTCTATAGGTTTTTTTATTTTGGCAACTATTTTTTCGGTTCAGTCTACAAACAAATAAAAAACAAAGATTATTTTTGTTTAGTTTGCATGTTAATCGACCATCTGCAATTTCCTTCTAATAAAATTGAGTTTCTCACACATTTATGGTCTGAAAATTACAACCAATTGCAATATGGCGATAAAGCCAAAAATGGTATAATGGCAAAAAAGAAACAATACCATTATCTTTTACATAAGTCTAGATATGCTTTGATTTTTTCATATATTTTACTGCCTACAATGAACTATAATACTTTTTTGCATTTTCTAACCGTTTTGGGTTATAGAAGGATTTATTCCTGTGCCAGGTTCGTAGGTGGAGATACTCGAATTGCTCACAAAAGCGTATGGTAAATATGTTCCATCGGTTTCAACGTGCGAGCGATGGTTTGTTCTGTCCAGAAGTGATGAAGGCAAAGATCGTCCAGGCCAGCCAAACAAGTTTGAAGACCAATAATTGGAGGCATTACTCCATGAAGGTTGTTGTAATCTCTACAAGAGCTTGCAAAATCACTGGGAGCTACTCTAGCACCAATTTCAAAACGTTTTCTAGCAGCAGGATTCGTCCAAATGCAGGGAAATCGGGTACCATACGAATTGAAGCCGAGAGACTTTGAAAGACGATTTTGCATGTCCGAAATGATGCTTGAATGCTATAAAATAAAATAATTTTTGAACCGACTCATTACTTGCTATGGAAAATAACCCGAAGCATAAGAGATCGTATACGAAACCCGGCCAAACAGCAGAATCGAACCAAAGTCAAATATCCATGGCGCTATGGTAATTCTCTGTATTAGGTGGGAGCAAAAGGGTTCTTTCATTTTCAATTTAGGAAAGTTCAAATCGAATGTCCACAAACACCACTCCCTCATTGATCTATTTTCCTAGTTCCAACATAATGCTTTGCATGAGTAGAGGTCATCGCATTGATCCAATGATTCTTAAAAGCCCTTGGAGAGACAGTTATTGTCAATTATTATTTGTTCACTAAACATTCTACACATTTCGTTCCCAAATGCTGAACATCATATGTTCAGTTGTCTTGTATATTCCTTCCACGATATAGCGTCTGTAAAAATCATTGTAAAGGAGTCACAGCCTTTATAAAATCTCTTAGTTGTAATCTATACAGACTTATCGCAAGTCGTGTCTTCTACTTTTCCATGTAAGAGGTTTTTATCTCCCATGTTTCTTTGGCAATGAGATAAAGCACAGATATATGGTGGATTTCATGTCAAGTGAACCAATTTTTAAAACCGTTAGAATCGTTAGAAAGGTTAGACCTATTCTGATACAATTTTTCAACATGATCGGTCAAGAACTCTCTGAGTTATACAATTTTTGTGTTAAAACATTTATTATGATATATATCCCACTCGAATCCAACTACGAGACCAAAAAGCTCATAAAGGAACAGACCTAAGGTTTATTTTGAGCAAAAAAGTCAGATTTTGCAAAAAAATGTCAAAAATTGTATGTTTTGAGTTACAAAATATTTATTTTGATAGATATCCCACTAGCATCCCACTAAGCGACTAAAAAGATCTTCAAGGAAAAGACCTAAGCTATCTTTTGAGCAAAAAAAAAAAATCAAAATAGGGCCCATTGTGAAAAAAAATGTCAACAAAGTTTTTGATTTTGCAAAAAAAGTCAAAAATAGCTTGTTTTGAGTTACAAAACATTTATTATATCTAAGCTTTCTTTTAGGAAAGAAAGGGCCCATTTTGAAAAAAAAGTCAAAAAAGTTTTTGATTTCGGAAAAAAAATATTAAATTTTTTTTTTTTTAAATATTTTTTTTTCAAAAGATGGAAGAAATAGCTATCTAAACTATTTGGGACACATTTTGCTATGAACAATAGGCAATAAGTTACATGGATGAGAAAATAAACATATTTGGCCAAAATGTCAAATTTTAAGAGTTCTTGACCGATCTTGTTGAAAAATTGTATCTGAATTACTATCCATTAGGTCTAATCTTGGTGCAAATTTCATACCGATTGGAAGACAACGATTTTAAAAATTGGTTCACTTGACATGAAATCCCTCATATATATAATAATCATAATCTGTAAAATAAAGTTTGTGTAAATTAAGTTGTTTACCCCTCAACTGAGGAACGTCAATATAACTATAGAATTCTTTAAAATCTGCATTCACAAGTTCATCAGGTTTCTTATATTAAATCAAGTCAAATATAGTCAAGAGTTGGATACCAACTACGGAATTCATTTAAATCTAAGGTGGAATCCATATAAGGCTAACCGATGAATGTCTCGCTGTCTCCTGTATACTGTCTGTCTGTCTGTCCTGATTTTTTACCTATATCTGGATTACTAAGTCATTAATATAGACAATATGGATATCTAATGATAGATATTTCAAAGACCTTTGCAATAAAACCATAGTAAGTTGGACCTACAATGGGTCAAAATCGGAAAAATATTTTTTAACTCGATTTTATTTTTCACCAAAAGTTTTTTTCGCTAAATATTAAAAAAAAAAATTTTTTAAAAAAATTTAAATTTAAAAACTTTAAAATTTGAAAAATTTAAAAAAAACATTTCGAAAAATTTTTTTTCCAAAAAATTAAAAAAATGCAATAAAAATTAAATTGGTTTACCTAAAATATTAAAAATTTTTTTTCAAGCATAATTTGGTGAAGGGTATATAAGATTCGGCACAGCCTTATTTTTCTATACAGCCTTTTACATTAAACTTCCAACCCTATCTATTATTTTGCAGATGACAGCAACATTTCCCATTCATATTCATTCAGTTATATACCATGTTTGTCGGATATTGGGGTAATGAGGCAAAACATTAATGATTCCCTTAATCGGGATCTTGTGACAATCTCTGAAGGAAATTGTGCACTTTCAGTAACTCAGTGTTGCGTGTTTACACAAAAACGAACGACATATCATGTCGCTTCATCTGTATTTATAAGTGATGTAAATTTTGTGGAATCAAAGGTTCTGGGCATGAGAATACAATGTGATGTCTTCTGGACTAAACACATTTTTCAAGTGTCGAAAGAAGCATTTAAGTGTCTCGGTTTTTTGAAGCGGTGTAGGAATTCGTTCACTCCATCTTAGCTCCTACAACACCTATATCCGGCCGAAAATGGAATACAACTCCCATATATAGGCCGGTACTTCAAAGTTTATTTTGGATCTTCTCGACCGCTTACAGGAGAGGGCAAAGGTGATTGTTGGCGACAGTAGGGTATCCTACATCTTCATTAGTCAGGCACTGTAACAATACTCTGTCAAGGCTAGTTAGTCTATCTGATTTGGATACCTCCAATGTGGTTTCAATAGCAATTCCCCTGCTGTCTATTAACAATATTATCACCAAAGACTTTCTTACAAATCTGACAATAGATGGTGCAACTTAGACACACATGTATGTTGGCCAAGTTAATGTGGAACTCTTTTAACAAAAAACGAACCTGATAACCCTTAACAGAAGGGATGTATCAAGGTGGCAGTATTACAGGATGCTAGGAAAGTATGCAAATTGCCTTGGACTCCCCTTTAATGACCCCTGTCGTGGCTGTTAGGATAGGAAAAAAAGAGGAAACGATTTTCCACTTTCAAAAGAACCAAACTTGGTGAAGTATCTGGGTCTAAACTTCATGACCTACTGAGATATCTAACAGGATATCCAACTCTATTGATTCACTAGAGCACCGTCGCACAATGGCGCCATTTGAGTTTTTTCGTTGCAAAAATCATAACTTTTGAATCAAATGAGATAATCGAACAATTTAAAAAGCATATGATAGGTAATTTATCAGTCTATGAAATGAGTGTTTGAATATGATTCTATGCCTTTCAGGTATCTACTTATGGTTTAGCAATGTTGAAATTTGTCGAAAAATCAATTTTATTGGAAGTAAAATAAAATAATTTTTAAAATTTTTGATTTTTTATGTTGCTTTTTAAAGGCTTTTAGGATTTAAAATTATTCCAGAAAAGATTAATTTTTTTAAATTTTTTTGGTTGGTTTTTCGCGTTATATGTCATTATTGGAACAAAGTCTTTTTTCAAAATTTTTCCTCTAGCAAAAAATGGGGCGAACGGGCAGTTGGAAATGTTTGCATTAGGTAAAGGAATATTCAAAGAACTTATTTTGAAAATATGGCAAATGTAGAAATTGATAGTTTTTTTTATTATCCATCAAAGTTGAGAAATATGTATTGAAAAAATGGATAGTTGGTAAATATCGATTTACCTGGACAAATACAAAGCAAACAGTTAATTTTTTTTATTATTTTCTTAATAAATAGATCTATAAACAAAATTAAAAATAATGACGATCCGTTACATAGTTTTCGATATATTGGATATCAAAGCGGACCAAATTCCCTAAAAATGGTCTGTTTTTTTTTTTTGAAAACTGAAAATCAGTCAAATTTAAAGGGCTATATCTTTTGAACCAAAAATCTGTTTGTAATATGAGTAGCATAATTGAAATCGTTGGACAATTTATTGTAAAATATGTTTATTGAATATTTTTTAGGGGCACATGAAATTTTTGAGTTTTCACTTGATCTACGGGCGCCACTGTGCATCGCAGTGTGGGTTGCGTTTCACTGTTTTATCGGTACAACAATGGAAGGTATTCTGATGAAATTAGGGATCTTGTTCCAAGAACCCATCGCTTTGCGGTCGATTGGATAGTGCATAACGCACTACAAGGAAAATTCATTCTTTAGCCGTACTGTCCGTATGTGGAACAAAATTCCCGCTGAAATCTTTCCTGTCACTTTCAATGTATGAATGTTGAAATCGAATGTCCACAAACAGAACTCCCTCTTTTCTCTATACCATAACATTTTTTCCTAGTTCCAATACAATGATTTGTATGGATTGGGGCCATCCCCCGCGTGCTGGTCCAAGAAGAGTAAAGGATACAGAAAACAATTACAAAATTCCAATTCTAATAATTTAAAAAGCCTCCTCACACTAATTTTTAGATACGTTTATGTGCGTGGGTGTTACAATCTTAATACATACAATAGTTTGTTACAAAAAACATTATTTGTCTGCAAAAAGTCTTTCCTTTCATTTTGTAAAATCTCCTAGTAAATAAACTCTATTTTAACATGCAAATAATACATACATTCAAATAAGGCTAACAAAAAAAAACAAATTCACTGCAGATATAAAATTTAAATAAACTTTAAATTGTATATTACGATATTTTCAATTCAACAAAGCTAAAAAATAAAAATTTATTCCACAAAAATTTAGTTATTGATTAGTTTGTTATTATACAAGATTTTCCAATGATCATCCGACTGAAACACCAAATTTTAAAGTACTGATTTTTATGCCCTGCACCTTCGTGAAAAGGGTATATATAAGTTTACATTCCGTTTGTAATTTCCACAATATAATTTTCCGACCCTTTTAAGTATATATATTCTGGATCCTTATAGATAGCGTCTGTCTGTCTGTTGAAATCAATTTTCTGAAGACCCCAGATATCTTCGAGATACAAATCTTCAATAATTCTGTCAGACATGCTTTCGAGAAGTTTCCTATTTAAAATCAGCAAAATCGGTCCACAACTGGCTGAGATATGAGGAAAAAACCAGGACAACCTCGATTTTTGACCTATATCTGGATTACTAAGTCATTAATATAGACAATATGGATATCTAATGATAGATATATTAAAGACCTTTGCATCGACGCACGGTGGCTCATATCTCAATTTCATCGGCCAAAAGTCCAACTTTTTGTTAACTCCGATTTCAAAAATTTTAATGTCATTCAATAGTAAACACATTGAAACTAAGGTAGCCAAAAAATTAGATAAAAATATTGTCAATTGTGTGCGTGGCATGCTGTTAAATCATTTTATAAAAATGTGATTTTTGTAAATTTGATCAGAAGTAAATTATCATTACTCGCAAACTATTATAGATAATTGGATGATTTTTCTTTTGTTATGATGGTAGAGCAATAGTCTTTAAGAGCTGATATGACTTGTCATTGTACCGTTTATACCTGATGTGTTATTAATTTTTTTCTCAGGTACTATATTTTAACCAAATTTGAATTTCAGTGGAGTATAAGTGCTTAGGGTCAAAAGGGGTTAAACAAATTTTACAACCAAGAGAAAGTCCAAAGTGTCCTCTTTAAGATTATATATACTTGTTGACCTGTTTTGACCTGTTTGTTGAACACTTTTTTCATTTGAATGAAATTACTGCCAAATTTTTGTTCTATTTTTATTTTATTTGTTCATATGACTGGCGCAAAGTACAAGTCGCAATTTTGAAGATATTGCGATAAAATTTGGTACATAAATTTTTTTCGGCCCGAGGACAAAGTCTATTGAAAATTACTGAAATCGGTCCACTATTTCACTTAGCACCCATACAAATGTTCTCCCGAAGTTATACTTTATCGGTCGTAAATGGTTAATTTATATATGTATCTACACAAATTTTGCTTCAAATAAGTTTTATATAAACTGAATTAATGTCACCTAATTTTATGATGATCCTTATTAGTCATAGCTCCCATATAAGCCCCGCTTCCGAAAATCACTTTAACGAGCATAAATCTCTTAAAAATTTTGGTATAAACATAAAATTCAATAGAAATAACATTCATATAGACGTAAATCACACGACCTAATTTCATGGCTATCGGTTCATTATTAGTTATAGCTCCCATATAAGACCCGCTTACGAAAATCACTTTAACGAGCATAAATCTCTTAAAAATGTTGGTATAAACACAAAATTCAATAGAAATAACTTCCATATAGACATAAATCACACGACCTAATTTCATGGCGATAGGTCCATAATCAGTCATAGCTCCCATATAAGACCCGCTTCCGAAAATCATTCACGAAAATAAATTATAGTGTAGGGTATTATATAGTCGAGCTTGGCCGAACATACTTCCTTACTTGTTTTTATCTGCTGATAACTTTTTTAATAAGTATAGCTGATTCAAAAAACAAAAAATTTGCATTTTCATACTAAATGCTATAAAAAATTAAAAGTTAAATTTTAACCTCAAATTGCGCAACAACTGCTGAACCGATTTTAATGAAATTAAAACTGGAGAAAAATTATCTGTCCACAAAAAAAAAAATTTCTAAAATATCTCTATCGGTTCAAAAGTTACAGAGTTTTGGCCGATGAAAAATGAAAATGAGCCACTGTGCGACGTATATAAGACCATAAGTAAGTTGGACCTACAATGGGTCAAAATCGAACAAATATTTTTTAACCCGAATTTTTTTTCACCATAAAAAAAGTAAAAAAAAACCAAAAAAATTTAAAATTTTTAATAAAAAAGTTTTAAATAAAAATTAAGATTTAAAACAAAAATAAATTAAAATAACAATTCGAAAAAAAAATTTTTCCAAAAAATTAAAAAAACAACTTTGGAAAAAAGAATTATTTAACTAAAAATATTTAAAATTTGTATTTTGAAGTGTAATTTGGTGAAGTGTGTATAAGATTCGACACAGCCGAATATAACTCTCTTACTTGTTTCTGATGATATTTAACCAAATGGAAGAAGTTATTATCACTTTTTTATATGAGAGCAGTTGAACAGTTGTAGCACAGTGTAATTTTAAAAAATTTAAACAAGTGGTAACAAAATTTCTGAAAAATATTTGAAAATATTTGCTAATGAACTGTCAAATGTGCGATCATTGACTGGCGGAATATGTATTTGACTAAATAAAATCTAAAAAAAAAAGTTAAAAGAGAATAATAAAAAAACAAGTTACAACCCTTTTATAATTAATCATTGGAAAAAAAACTTGCATAAAATTGTTGGTATTTTGTGTATTTGTCTACTAAAATACTTACTTTCAGCTGTATATGAATATTAATTTAGTTAGAGGCTATAAAATATTAATAAAAGTTCCGCTTATTTGCAGTGACTAAATATACAAAAATAAGTAGGGGAATAGCAGTCGTCTAAAGCAGTCTATATAAGATTTTCTTCAAAAAAAGGGTCTTGAAAGAACACAAACTTTCCGAAAATATGTGCTGTTATTTAGAGACTATATGAAATATTATTCTTTACCAGATATTGAAAAAAAATAAGAAAACAAATGTAATCATTGGCTCCAAAAAAAGACGACGAATCACATGACAACGGAAATAAAAATTCAAAGTATCAACATTTTTGACGACCTAAATCGAGAGAATGCTAGATTTCAGGGACCGAAAATAATAATTATTCTTGAAATTTCTAAGGAAAAAAGCCATCACAGGATAATATCGGAGAGTCAAGTCAAGCATACCATTTTGATTGTTTTCAACTATAATTTCATAAAATAACATGCTTTTTAAATTCTTGATTTTTATTTTTTTTGTCAGAAATAATTGTTATTTTCTGATTTTTATTTTTTTTGTCAGAAATAATTGTTATTTTTGATTTTTATTTTTTTTTGTCAGGAATATTTGTCGGACTTTGAGTTTTATTTTTTTTGTCAGGAATATTTGTCAAACTTTGAGTTTTATTTTTTTTGTCAGAAATAATTTTTATTTTTTGATTTTTATTTTTTTTGTCAGATATATTTGTCAGACTTTGATTTTTATTTTTATACCCTTCACTGTGAGTGGCATGGGTATAAGTTTGTCATTCCGTTTGTAATTTCTACATTTTTCATTTGCGACCCCACAAAGTATATATATTCTGGATCGTTATAGATAGCGAAGTCGATATCGCCATGTCCGTCTGTCCGTCTATTCGGCTGTATGTTGAAATCAACTTTCCGTAGCCCCCAAATAACTTACAAACATGATTGATACATCAATATATCGGGAATTCTTCCGGCTCGGTTGCCATTTAAAATCGGCCCACAAATGGCTGAGATAACGGGACAACCTCGATTTTTGGCCTATTTTTGATCTATATCTGGATAACTAAGTCATTAATATAGGCATTATGGATATCTAATGATAGATATTTCAAAGTCCATTGCAACGATGTATGTATATAAGGCTTTGACCTACAATGGGTCAAAATCGGGAAAAATATTTTTTAACCCGAATTTTTTTTTTAACAAAAAATTTTTTTGTTCATAAATTTTTTTTTTTACCAACAAATTTTTTTTGTCATAAATTTTTTTTTACAACAAATTTTTTTTGTCATAAATTTTTTTTGTCATAAATTTTTTTTTAACAAATAAATTTTTTTGTCAAAAATTTTTTTTTTTCCAAAAAATTTTTTTTGTCATAATGACTTAGTTATCCAGATATAGATCAAAAATAGGCCAAAAATCGAGGTTGTCCCGTTATCTCAGCCATTTGTTGGCCGATTTTCTCGATTTTAAATGGCAACCGAGCCGGAAGAATTCCCGATATATTGACGTATCAATCATGTTTGTAAGTTATTTGGGGGCTACGGAAAGTTGATTTCAACATACAGTTGATTTCAATAGATGGACATGGCGATATCGACTTCGCTATCTATAACGATCCAGAATATACATACTTTGTGGGGTCGCAAATGAAAAATGTAGAAATTATAAACGGAATGACAAACTTATATATACCCTTGCCACTCGTGGTGAAGGGTATAAAAATAAAAATCAAAGTCTGACAAATATATCTGACAAAAAAATTAAAAATCAAAAAATAACAATTATTTCTGACAAAAAAAATAAAAATCAAAGTCTGACAAATATTCCTGACAAAAAAAATAAAACTCAAAGTTTGACAAATATTCCTGACAAAAAAAAATAAAACTCAAAGTCTGACAAATATTCCTGACAAAAAAAAATAAAAATCAAAAATAACAATTATTTCTGACAAAAAAAATAAAACTCAGAAAATAACAATTATGTTGTGATTTTTATTATAAATGTCATAATTGTTACGGTCCCTGCTAGATTTGATCATGTAAGATCCTTATGTTCAGTTCAGCCACTATTGTATATGTTTAGTTTTCGTAGTTAATTTTTAATTCGACTCTTATTTATCTACATATATTCTAGTCATTTCTTTTTTTTCTCTTTAAACAAAACCATAAACGGTGAACATTTTTTTTTGTACTTCTTTTTTTCTGCTGAATATCTTGTAAAACATATCATTATGATTTTGTATTGGCACTTTTAATTAATGTTTAGTTCCCGATAACAATCATTTGTCATTTAAACTAAAATAGAAACAAAAAAAATAAAACACAAAGCAAGAGAATAATGAATTCATTCATTAAACAAAAAAGTCTCAAGAACAAAATTCATTCATTAAATATTCTGTTAGGATTTTTTAAACATATAAGAACAAAAGAAAATAGTTAAGCATAAAATTAATGTTTTATTTTGTGGCAAAACAAGCGTTACCGTTTCTTTATTAAAATTTTAAGAAAAAATTTACCCACGGTAGAAGTTATTGGGACAAAAAGAGAACGAAAGAGTTAAAAATTTCTCATTAACATTTACCCTAAGTTGAGGTACATCATGTGCCAGATAAAAATATACATTTGTTCAATCCCTTTAGACTGGACACTAGGGAGTGTCCAAAACATTACATCACGTGCAAACCAAATAATGAAACATAGGACAAAAATCGAATGGAAATATCAAACTATCCTATTGAGACAATCGATATTGATTGGCATCGGTTGTGACAATAAAAATTTCGAGGCGTTACAATGACATCAGTATCAACGAACCTACGTAATCCAAAAATTAATGTTTGAAAAACTTATTTCTGAGTTTTTGTTTCCATTGGAGGCTGGCTTAGTCCATCCAGGTTATTTGGAATCTACCTTACGACAGAGATGCCTTGTGTCTTTAACATACGATTTGGCTTTTTTCTATATTAGAGCTTGATTCGAATTAAGTTATTCGGCTCTAAATCTCGAACTGTACAAAACAGGAGATTATTTAACGATATAAATTATAAATATGTTCTCAATCGACAAACTAAGACGATTTCAAATTTCGGGTCTAGGTCGGCTACGCATTGGTGTTATTGGCGATAAAAACTACGGAGACCAGTAAGCTAATGTTTAGTTATTGGGGATTACAATTATGTATTCAATCCGATAAGATAAATGGTTTGGCTCTCAATCCGCTAATAGTGATTTATTGGCTAGAAATAGCTAATAAATACAAACCAACAAGATAAATTAAACGACTCCCAACGACTAGTTATTGGGGTAACAACTATGCATGCAATCGGTAGAGATACATTCTTTAATCGTCTAATTATAATCCATTTTAATGTCTTAAAATTCAAGGTAAAATCATTTCAACACAAATAATCCAGTCATATTGAATTATAACTTACCGATTAATCGCATTGAAAATGTCAATTGCGACTACAGTAAGAGAAGAAAAAGTATCCTAGCAATATTATCAATTCGGTTTGTAATAGAATTACACCAGCAATGGATGTTCCAATAAGATGATGATCAAATTAATTGAAATAAGCTTCTTGTGAGCTTTAACGAAATTCTTTTTATACCCTTCACCATGAGTGGCAAGGGTATATATAAGTTTGTCACTCCGTTTCTAATTTCTACATTTTTCATTTCCGATCCCATAAAATATATATATTTTGGATCGTTATAGATAGCGATAACTTTCCGTAGCCCCCAAATTTAAAATCGAAAAAAAAACCACGACAACCTACTTTTTGTCCATATCTGAATTACTAATCCATTAATATACAATATGGATACCTAATGATAGATATTTTAAGACCTTTGCAATGACGTATTTACCGTCATAGTTAGTCGGACCTACATTGGGTCAAAATTTTTTAACCCGAGTTTTTTCTCACCTAAAAATTTTATTTAACTATAAGTTTTTTTTCAATATTAAATTTAAAAAAAAAGTTTTTTTTTGCTTCGAAATTGTCGATTTTTGTACCAACGAATCGCCATAAGCGAGAAGTTTTTCTTTACTTCGTTAATATAAAACAAGTAAGAAAGTATGGTCGGTCAAGCCTGACCATATAATACCCTACACCAAGTAAATGGAGCGAAATTTGTGTAGATACATAGATAAATTAAACGTTTATGACCGATAAAGTCCAATTTCGAGGGGACATTTGTATGGGGGCTAGGTGAAATAATGGACCGATTTCAGCCAGTTTCAATAGGCTTGGTCCTTGGGCCGAAAAAGTAATACGCACCAAATTTGATCGAAATATCTTCAAAATTGCGACCTGTACTCTGCGCACAAGGTTTACATGGACAGCCAACCAGACGGACGGACGGACGGACATCGTCGACTCAGAAAGTGATTCTAAGTCGATCGGTATATATATATAGTCGATCGCATAATACCCTCCCCACTATGGTGGTGTAGGGTATAACAAGTAAGAGAGCTATATTCGGCTGTGCCAAATCTTACATACCCTTCACCAAATTATACTTAAAAATATTTTTTTTTAAATATTTTTAATTAAACAAAATTAAATTTTTTTTAAACAGTTTTTTCCAAAATTGTTTTTATAATTTTTTTAGTTTTTTAAAAAAAAAAATTTTTGGATAAAGAATTTTTAACAAAAAAATTTTTTGATGAAAAAAAAATTCAGGTTAAAAACTATTTTTCCCGATTTTGACCCATTGTAGGTCCAACTTACTATAGGCTAATATACATCGTTGCAATGGACTTTGAAATATCTATCACTAGATATCATTAATGTCTATATTAATGACATATTAATCCAGATATTGATAAAGTATAGGCCAAAAATCGAGGTTGTCCCGGTTTTTTCCTTATACCTCAGCCATTTGTGGGCCGATTGTGTTGATTTTAAATAGCAACCGAGCAGGAAGAATTCCCGATATATTGATGTATCAATCATATTTATAAGTTATTTGGGGGCTACGGAAAGTTGATTTCAGCATACAGACAGACAAACGGACAGACGGACGACTTCGCTATCTATAACGATCCAGAATATACATATATACTTTGTAGGGTGAAAAATGAAAAATGTAGAAATTACAAAATGAATGACATACTTATTATACCCTTGCCACTCATGACGAAGGGTAGATCGCACAGACCATCAAAAAAAGTTTGAAGACCAAGAATTGGATTCATTCCTCCATGAAGATTGTTGTAAAACTGAACAAGAGCTTACAATATCATTCAAGCAGTAATTTCAAAACGTTTGCGAGTAGCAGGATTCATCCAAAAGCAGGAAAATTGGGTATCATACGAATTGAAGCCGAGAGAACTTGAAAAAGGACTTTGCATGTCCGAAATGATGATTGACCGATATAAAAGAAAAGCGATCATTGCTTGCGATGAAAAATGAAGCCATTACGAAAACCCGAAGCGTAATACATCGCATATGAAACCCGGCCAACCGTAATATTCCATTATGACAAAGCTTGTCCACATGTTGCAATACCTGTTAAAAAGTAGTTAGAATAAAGTGCTTGGTGGTTGGTTACAGAGGCACGAACTTCATCTAGTTGACAGTTTTGGAACGCGAAATTAGCCGCTTACCAAAACGATTTCTCAATAAAACAATATGCAAAAAACCTCTAAATGAATTACACGTTACCATTATTTTTTTTCCCATAGACCGGCTCTCATGCAATTCATTGTATTGGAACTAGGAAAATAGGTTATGGGAGGGAGGATAGAGTGAGTAGGCTTTGTGGACATTTGATTTGAACTTTCCTATATTGAGCAGAGCACCAGTATCGGTAGAACAGTAAAACACAACCCACCTTGCAACGATGTCACCGATAAGCTCCTTCGCCCTATCCTGTACGCGGTCGAGTAACTCCAAAATAAACACTTCAAAGCACCGTTCAACACATGAGAGTTGTTTTCCGTTTTGGGTCTGATATAAGTGGTGTAAATAGTAAGGAGATCGGATGGAGTGAAGTATTTCCTATACCGTTTTAGAAAACCAAGACATTTTAATGCTTCTTTTGACACTTGAAAAATATATTTTGTCCAACACAGAAAGAATTAAATTTCTGATTCAATCAAGAAATTCACCCAATCAGACCAAATATTGTTTGAATTAGGAACTATCACAAAATTTGTAAATTCAAACACAAAATTTAATTGAAAACAAAACAATATTTTTTCAATTAAAAAAATATGATATTGAATAAAAATGTTGTTTGAAATTACACACAATTTCAAACAAATATTTGTTTAAAACAGGCAAAAATTTCACTGATTCTGGTTTTCTGGAATTTCTTAGTTTTACTGATTCAGTGAAAAGATTGTCTGTTTTAAATAATATTTTTAAACAAAATTGGTATAGTATCAATATAAAATTTGTTAAAAATAATAATAAGAAAACAGAAAAGTAAAGAAAGGAAAAGAAAAACATTAAACAACGCTATTATCTGTTTATCAGACAATTCACATATTTTTGTATGCCTTTCATAAAACCAAAACTACTTATATATAAACTATTTTTAACCAAATGAGAATTATATCCACACATCATTAAAACACACATGCAAACGAAATTACCCAATGTGACTAATATGCACATGATAACAACAAACACCCTTATTTACTTGCTTGTGTTGTTGTTTTGTCCCAAGTGTTGTATTAAAAAAAAATCAAACAAAAACATTAATAGAATCTATAAAAATATTTATAGAAAATAAAATTAGTTTCAGACAGGCGATTGTTTGAAAATACTTTAGCAATAATTCTTTCTGTGAACGGACATCGCACTGAAGACTCATGCTTAGAACATCATGAGCTTCTTATTATTTAATATTTTCACCACTCCACTATAGTTCAAAGTATCACTTTTTCCGTGCTAAATTCAAATTTCGAAGTTGTTATTATTCATTATTTGTTGTCAATCTGTTACCAAAACTCCAATGCAATCAAATTCGCAATTGGTTTTTGTAAAATACAAAATACTGCTTGACAGCACGCCTTCAAAGTCAAAGTTGCGATACATTTTTAAAAAATTGTGAATAGTATCAATATTGTATTGTAACTTTTAACCGTTAATTGTGGAAAGTGTGTGCATAATTTAAATAATGTTTAAAATGGAAAACAACGAGACGTCTAAGTACTTAATTTTTCTTTCCTAAATATTTGGAAACTATTTCCCTTTACATTAAACATTACAATTTTTAAATATAACCTTAAAGTAATTTCTTTTGATTGCAAAACTTTAACTTTATAGAAGCTTTTAAAAAAATGTTAATGTTTGTTAAACTTGAAATAAAAAGAAATAAATATATTGAAATGTTGTGAATTCATTTCACTTTATTTCATACTGCGCATTTTTGAGTAATTTAATTTTTTCTAGGTTACTGTGCTATAAAAAAAAATGAACTTTTTGAAATTTGGCTAAAAGAACGTCCAAAAGACACAAAGTATGATGCTATTATTAAATATATTGAGAAGAAAATTAGTGCTCCTGTTATTCCTAAGGGCTGTAAGAAATTATTGGATGAAGAAGTCCGTCATTTTGTCTACAATTACTTAAAAGTATAATGTCAAAAAGGCAGAAGAAAGGAAGATAATTTTCGAAATGAAAACACTATATGGCTTAATGGTGATATATGCTTTCAGATTAGTATCTTTGTTTACCAATGACATCCACAGTACACATGGTATTAATACATTCGATGCAGATGATATAAGACACAGACGAAGAAATAGGATCGTTTTAAAAATTGAACATACCCTAATACATGTTTTGCGGTCAAAATTTAAACTCGGCAACACTTCTTCTTTGCGCATATCAAATTTTATTTAAATCTAACTAAGGACTAAGGATTTAGAAATTACAGATTTATTTCCCTCTTTTTTTCAATACCACTGTGCGAAGTTTTATCTGATACTTCAATTAATATACAGTGGTGGCCACCAACTTAAGACAAATACTTGAATTTTTTTCATCAACTGAATTTTAAGTGCGATAGAGCCAAAATAAAAGGACCTCTAAGGGTATGAAATTTATTATTAATGTTTCTAGTTTCTGAAAAATGTTTGGAAAAATCGGTAAAACATATATGGACAAAGATATGTGGAAATACGTTGACCCACCTCAGCGAACATCCGCTGTTTATAACATGATATGACCGAAACTAATAGAACTAAAAATACGAAATTTGGTCCGAATATTTTATAATAATAAAATTATAATGATATAAATGTGAGAAAATATGTTTATTTAAAAAAAAAATTTTTTGGTCAAGTTGTAGAAAAATTGTATGTATTCATGGTGAATATGCATGAATTGCCACAGTCGAATAAAACACACTTGTGTGTTAAAACAGTCCTCATGCATACATATTTGTATAAATGTTTGAAAAAATAATTGACAATTACATGGAATTTAGCAAACAATTTTTGTCTTAAATTCCTGGCCACCACTGTATATTGAATCAAATGTGTTTACAAAATGAATTACTGATTCAACTAATTTGACTGAAAACTAATATGAAATACATTTTTTCTAATCAAAAGCAATGAATTTTTCTTTATTTTTCTCCTGATGGGTTAATGGTCGACAAAGGGTTAATTTTTTCTTAAATTTGTTGAAAATATAAGTATTTCTACCTATGGTCCAATTTTGGTATCAAACAGTAGAATACTTTATTAGTTATTAATTTCGCACGCAAAAAGTGATACTTTGAACTATAGTGCACTCATAAGAACAGAAGGAGCAGCATGATCTTTTGTGCGCAAGACAACATTGAGTATTGCGTGCATTCAAATCGAATCTATTCGATGCAATGCTACTTAGTGAATCTCGTATGGGTTAGCATTGTCCTATATTTGGAAATGATAAAGATTAGGATTATGTTGATGACGAATACTAATTTTGATAATAATGTTTTCTCTTTTCTGTGTGGAATCAGCGCCTAATAATAAACAAAAGTTTTGACAGATGCCGCTAAAACTTGATTGCATTGCTGCAACAGACTGTCAACATCGACCTACTTTTATTAAAAACCCTAGTGAATACTGTCCGCCCCATTGGCCATAATTGCGTATAACCAACCCATCGGAAAACTTTGCAAGCAAATACAATATATGCTGCTTTATAATTACAGTTTTCACGATATTCCAAGATCAACAATGTACAAACCTTTATAGATCTGCTCCTAAGCTTCTAAGGTCGTACAATCACTGGAAATCTCAACCAGTCCAAATTCCTATGAACACTGACACTCCTTCATAGAACACGTATATCAAATAAACCCAGTAACCTCCCATTAAGAAACTTAGTCTGTGCATTCGTAAGACTAATTCAAATGTGTTTTAATATATTTAAAACAAACTTAAGTATCAATGTTAGAATAGCAACCATATAATTTAATAAAGAAAACATACATTAATTTATTGTTTTTAATAAAACCGTTAGAAAAGATCCTTTTTACTTTAATTTTAAGCAAAAACTATGTGTTGGCTCACGCAATACTTGTGTTTGGCAGACTTTAGAAAATATCAAAAACCAAAAAAAAATATAAAATTAGTAGATTTTTTGTTCAACAATCAAAAAACATTTCTAAAGAAATTTTTAAGTTAAAGGGTCATATTTCAAGCATATTAACAGACATTTATAATTAAATCAAGACGTTGTGATGTTTTTTCCCTTTAGTTTTATACAGTTGTCGTTTTGTTATTGTTGTGATGTTTCGGTTTGTCTGCCTCGTCAAATAACGCTTAAAGCATTAACGGAAATGATCAACCATTTAGACCAAAAAAGTTTGTGGCTTTTTGCGTAAACTAAAAAAAGATCAGCCACAATAGTGTATGGTAGTAATTAAGCACACAAAAAACCCTTAAGATACGAATATCAACCAAAAAAAAAAACATCCACAATAAACACTTTTTTTGGACGCTGTTATCAATTCAGAAAATGATCAAATATTAAAGTATATAATGAATTTTAAATACAGTACAGTAACATTCATAAAATAGGCTAGACATGATTCGAATCCACAACATAAACCAATTTAGCGTTAATCTAGTGCCTTACTCACTACACCACAAGATATTTTCCAGCCGGGAGTTGAACTCGCGATCTCATGTTTAAATTAATATTTGATAGCTTACAAAATAATGCATTAAGAAAGTAGCAGTAAAGTAGTTACATGAATTGATCAGATGATCAGCAATGAAAATCATGAAATTGTTTTGCATCATTACAAAACCACTGACAAACTAATATTACTCACGTAGTGTTCTCTAAATGACTTAAGTGCAAAAAGTAAACCAAACTAAACTCTTAATGAAAGATTTTATGTATTTTTTTTTTTAATGATTTTAAGCTGATTTTTGTCAGTAATCCATCATCATGAAAATCATGGCGTTATAAAGCCGACAACATTAATGAATTTTACCGATTATTTGTTTCGAATATTAAACAAAACTTGCTCCTTTTATCATACCTTCAACCGAAATTGATTAAAAGCACAAGTGCAGTTAGAAGTTGTGGATTTTTTTTGTTTAATATTTCTTAAATAATTTTGACATGGTACGTGCCAAACACGAGCTAAGGAGTATAGTGATTGATTTGTGGTTTTTGTTAACAAAAAGTTTATAAAATTTAATAAAAAAGTAGACAAGATTTTGGTATAATACGATTATAATTGAGCAAGGCTTTAAGAAATATAAAAATATAACATTATTATCAGCCATATACTGTTGTCAAAAACTTCTCAACGTTTCAATTTCATCAGTTTCGCTTGTTTCAAACAGAGAGGATTAAAAGAGTTAAAATATTGGAGCTTAATAGATAAATTCTTAATAGAATACGATTTCATTTGAAAATATTTCAGATTTAAAACAAATGACATTTTATAAAAGAAGTAACTTTTTGGAAAAATAAATAATTTAGTTGAGCTTGAAGTCAGTTTGAGTTTAATATATTCTTCATTGAACTGTTTCAATATTTCCACATCGTTTGGATATCATCTTCAATACAGAGTCACAAAAAGTACACAACAATTAGTTTGTACTTGATATCCTCTTAACCATACCATTACATTGTGTGTAATTTTTTGAGTCATGGAAATATAACCATATACGGACATCACTACGTGATAAAGGACCAAACAAAAAGACCCCCAAAGATCATTTTCTCAGGCACATATCTTGCAAACAGTTCGGAATTTTGATTTCTAAATTTATTTCGATCTTTGGAGACCCATAAAAAAGTGCATGACTTTGGACAAAAAACTAGGAGACACGGTTATTTTTTTGTTTGGTCTTTTATCACGTACTGGTGTCCGTATATTTTTCGTGGTATTATACCCATTCACCAAAAAAATTGGTAAATATTGAGTTTGTCATTCCATTTGTAACATATAGAAATATTGGTCGTAGAACCAAACAATATATATAATTTGGTTACTTATAGTATTCTAGGACGATCTAGCTATGTCCGTCTTTTTGTTGATGGCACGATAAGGTCTCGGGGAAATGACTTAAGGGCATCCTATTTTTCTCAAATTATGAAATTTGTAGATTACAAAGGTTTGGTATTGAAAATGGCAAAAAAAAATGAGAAAACCTTCAAAAAATGTAAGACTTTCAGAATCGGTCCATTATTTCTCCCAGTCTCTCTTCCCGGAATATGGGCCTATGGTACATAAATTATTATTCAAACATAAGTTCTACGTAAAAAGAAATCACAAAACTAAATTATATTTGGATCGGTCCATATTCGTCCATATATAGTCCACTTCCTAAAATCACAATCTCATACAAATACTATTATTAGGTTGAAATTCGACACAATTAATCCTCATGTATGTAGAAATCGCCGTACCAAATTTCATAGCTCCTATATAAGAATCACTTCCGAAGAACGCATTAACCCAAATCAAAATCGAATAAATTTCGATATCGAATGAAAATTTTGCACAGATCAGAAGCATTCAAAAATCATATTAATGGTTTTTGTGACGATCAGTATAAAATTGAAAAAACAGATTCGTGATAGCAACGGAATTTGTTGCCGATCGAATGATTCAACCTTAGTGACCGAATTTTACAGTTGTGGCTACAAAATTTTAGAAGGGGTAACAAAGGTTCGGTTGTTTCAACCGAAATTCTTCTTTGTCAACTGAATTTCTATTGATAGAATCCATAAATTCTATATGTGTTTTCTCTGTGTAGATATCAGACATTATGCCAATCGCCCCTTAATAGCTTATAGCCAAGTAAATACACGCATGTAAAATATAATCCATAATAGACTAGGACTAGTCCAAAGGTAACCCAAATGTATTGCAAAAACATGGTATATTTAAGACTAGCGTAAACCTGGCAAATAAACACATTTTGTTTATTTGTTGAAAAAAGTAAATTTTATTTTTTTACTAAGTATTTCGAAAGGCAAATGTACATTAAACGTCTTCTATGATAATCAATTTCCAGGAATTTGTCAGGAAGCATTATGTTCCAAAAAGTTGCGCACTATGCGCAATTTGCCTTTTTTGGTAAATTTTGTTTCCTCTGTAGAAAAAATAAATAAAAAAAATAGGGATCAACGTTCAAATTTCAAAAAAGTGCCAAAATCCTTTTGACATTATTTTAGAAGGACAACAATTCTTTTTAAATTTAATTTCTGAGATATGGGATTAGAGATGCTAATCGGGACTGATTTTTGAAAATCCCGGTGTTCGGGATTTGGTAAAGAATCCCGAAATCCTGACCCGGTTTCGGTATTTTCGGGAAATCTAAAATCCCGAAAATTGTAAGAAAGAAACGTACATAATTATGTCTTTACAATTGAAAGTAAATTTTTTATTTAGCAATTAATTTTTATTAGACACTAACCCCCATTAACACGAAGTCTGGTTATGCCTTAACTAATAGTTATACTGTAGGTTAAAATTATTTTTGGATGAAAACTGTCAGTACACAGAAAAAAGTTTCAACATAAATATTATGATTCGAATTCATTGATTTCAATTCATAACATTTATAAATAATTTCTTAAATAGTATGATTTTTTTAATATTTTATGTTTTGAAATAAAATCTAGAAGGCTTGAAAAATATAATTTCAATTTCATTTTTATTTTTATGTTGTTCAAAAATGTTTGAAATTTTTCATGGAAAATTTTTAGTTTTTTTATGATTTTCAGCTACAAAATTATATAAAAAGCGCGAAAATTATTAAATTGATTATGAATATTTATGAATGTTTTATTATGTTTAATGATAATTTTTAAGTTTCAGATATTCTCCTTTTTATCTTAAAATATTGGCCAATATATGGCTATTATGCAAATATTCTTGCACTAATTCATTATATAACACAGTTATAATGCAATTTATTAAAAAAATTAAGTAAAAAAAGCAAAAATTTCCGTCATGTAAAATTTTATAATATTTATGAACATGTTCTTATTTTGAATGAAATAAGTTTGGGAAAAAAAAGTCAAGTTCGATTAATAATATTTATTACAAAATTCATTCCAATTATGAATTTCTTTTTTCTGTGTATAACTATTAGTTAAAACATAACCAGACTTCGTGTTACTGGGGGTAAAAAGTATAAAATACTTCCATGAGTACATTATATATGAAAAAACAAGTAAGAAAGTATGGTCGGTCAAGCCCGACCATATAATACCCTACACTAAGTAAAAGAGCAAAAACATTTTTCTGTTAAAATTTCAATAATTTATATTTTTGAGTGATTTTCGGACGTGGGCCTTATATGGGGGCTATGACCAATTATGGACCGATCACCATGAAATTAGGTCGTGTGATTTGTGTCTATATGAAAGCTTACTATGTTGAATTTTGTGAGTATACCAACATTTTTAAGCGATTTATGCACGTTAAAGTGATTTTCGGAAGCGGGTCTGCACGGAAGCGATTTATGCACGTTAAAGTGATTTTCGGAAGCGGGTCTATATGGGAGCTATGACTAATTATGGACCGATCGTAACAAAATTTGGTGACATGAATTTTGTATATATAAAACTTATTTGGAGCGCAATTTGTGGAGATACATTTATAAATTAAATATTTATGACCGATAAAGTCCAATTTCGAGATGACATTTGTATGGGGGCTAGGTGAAATAATGGACCGATTTCAGCCAGTTTCAATAGGCTTGTTCCTTGGGCCGAAAAAATAACATGTACCAAATTTTATCTAAATATCTTCAAAATTGCGACCTGTACTCTGCGGACAAGGTTTACATGGACAGCCAGCCGACCAGACGGACGGACGGACATCGTTTAATCGACTCAGAAAGTGATTCTAAGTCGATCGGTATACTTTAAGGTGGGTGTTAGACTAATATTTTTGGGCGTTACAAACATCTGCACAAACGCATAATACCCTCCCCACTATTGTGGTGTAGGGTATAATAACAATAAAGTATGTACACTAGGGTGAGTCGATTTTTTCACGAAAAATCGTATAGCAGCAACGTATTCTACGGAAAATTCTAAGAAAGTTTCCTCCAGAAACCATAGGTCTAAAATCAAATCCTATCTTGAGCATTTCGTCTTTTATCCAATGATATTTCAGTATATATATTTTTAATTGGATAAAAATCGACATGCGCAAGATAGGATTTGATTTTAGACCTATGGTTTCTTGAGGAAACTTTCTTAGAATTTTCCGTAGATTGCGTTTCTCCTATACGATTTTTTACTTTTTGATCGTCCATACAAATCGACCCAGCCTAATGTACATACTGGTAAAAAAAACAGTACCTTATCTTTTATATATTAGCCTTTTATCAATCGAAATATTTTCATTTTGTTCCAGCTCCTCATCTGAGATAAAATCAATTTCATTTCAAGAGGATTTTAATTCAGTTTTGTTAGACAACTTACAAAAAACGGTGAAGAATTGATTTTCTAGAGCCCATCTCAAGGAAAACCAAAAATACAGTTTTCCTTTATTAACTATATTGTAGCAGGAGTTGAGCTTAACAATTTTGCGATATTCGGGCATGTAAAATGTCAAAATGCATGAAAAAGGCACACAAAAATTACAATTTCACCTATTTATTTATGAAACACGGGATTTGGAAAATCCCGTAAACCCCGGGATTTTCGGGAACGGGATTCCCCGTTTGGCATCTCAATACTGTGTTTTCGCTCGTTTTATCTCCTTAAAAGTACACAACCATCAAAAAGTACCACACATGTAAACTTATTTCTTTGCATAAATTCAGATTAACCTTCGCTTTACCAAAGGTTTTTTATGTACATGGTTTACCAATACCCACCCGGGTGACACTACACTTCTATAAATATATGCGACGAACGAAATTTTAAAAAATTTAAAAAACCTTATAAAAAGTTTAAAATGGTTCTATTAAATTCTATAGAACTCTAGAATTTGTTCAGTGAGTACAAATTTCATTTAAACCGGAACAAAATTAAAAAAAATATTAAACCAATAAAATCGATGTGGTCACCCGGGTGGGTATTGGTAAAGCGAAGGTTAAGTTGGATTTTTGGTGCTAACTTTATTAGTTTCGGAGATATAGAGATTCCGATTTTATACATTAAACCCAGCGGAGTATTCTTAAAACTACTCCTTGGACCACCCCAAGGGATTAGATATGTCGTTTAACTACAAACTCATATTTAACAATGACATGCTTCTTGACTGCATTACATTGGACCATGCAAAATGGATCAAGTAGTCCAATATTATTTGCAGGGAATGTCTGACATGTGTTTTATTACATTTGTGGTGAATACAGAGTCAAACAGTTTAGAAACCCTATAAGATAATTATTGAGGAACACGTATTTCAATTGCTGACATTTAGTGTAAACTGTGTAGAGAAAATTCAAGACAGTGGGCAGTGGTGTTTGTGTACCTACGATATGGACAGAACCTAAAAACTTAATTTTTGTGTTGTTAAATTAAATAGTTTGAATAAAAGGAAAGACTGGTCTCTGAGAGAAAACATGATGGCTTTAAACCAAAATGTTATAAACCCGCCTTTGATTTCCAGAGATAAGCTAATGAAGCTGTATATGAAGGCATTAGATAAACTGGTTCATGTTTTGTCTTTCTTTCAAGAAAGTTTCCAGGTTTGATTACAGAGAAACTAAAAGCTGATAGTCTTGTTGACCCACAAATAAGACTTTTAATGAAAGACAACGATCTCACAAAAATCAATGAAAGATTTAGAATCACCGGCTTGGAAATATTTTGTTGCCGTTATGAAAAATTTCTTGGAATTATGAGGAATTAGTTGTATACCTTTTTATTAGCTTTAAAAATCTAGGATGTAATATTAGCATAATAGCGAAGAACAAGGACAACGTTTCCATAAAGATTTAAAAGTGATGGAAAATGGGATGAACCTATGATAGCAGATTTTTGTTGGAATATCATTTTAAAATTATTGATGCATAATATTTAGCTTCAATTTTTAAACATCTGTACAATATAAATTTAGTCAAAGTATTGGCCATTTTTAGCTGTGACATTTTCTCATTATTCTGACAACATATGGATTCCGAGCCAAAAGAACTGCTCATTATTTGAGGCCAAGAACGAATAAAGCCAATTTCGGATGCCCTGTTCTAAGCATTTCCCAGAGAGAGCGTCCTGCATCCTTTGAAAGAAATAATAGTCGATAGCGTTCAAGCAACATTTCGTACATACAAAGTTATGTTTCAAGGTCTCTCGGTTTTAATTCGTATGGTACCCAATTCCCAGCTTTTTGATGAATCCTGCTGCTTGCAGACGTTTTAAAATTGCTCCTAGAATAGCTGCTAATGATTTTGCAAATTCTTGTTGAGTTTGACAATAATCTTCATGGAGTAATGCCCCCAATTCTTGGTTTTCAAACTTTTTTGGCTGGCCTGGGCAATCTTTGTCTTTCGTGTGTTGAAACTGATGGAATGGATTCACCATAAGTTTCGTTGAGCACTCGGTGTGCTTCCGCAGTACTAATTAAAGAAGTAAAGCAAAACTTCGCGCATATGACGCTTTGTTGGCACAAAATTCGACATTTTCGAAGAAAAAAATCGTTGTTGTTTACACGATAATGTTCAATAACTAAGTGAGAATAAATGGCAGATATGTACTCTTCAAAATGACATATAAGTTATTTAAGACAAAAGCTGCATTCTGCAAGATACGCTATCTGTTGTGAATTCCTCATTTTTAGTTATGCACCCAAAATCGTTTATTTTCGAATTTTTTACCCCTATAATTTCTCGATAACTACACGTAACATAAGAATGTAGTTAGAATCAGGGCAGCAAATAAAATTAAAATCACTTTTAGTTTTGGCGGCATCCAAAATCATTGTAGACCTGTGAAAGTTTTTTAAGCAAAGCCCTGGCAACACTTGTAATAATATAGTACGTATTAATGTATGAATGTCCAGTGTACACGCAATTATCTATTATAAGTTTTCTTTTATTTTAGTGCGAATTCAAGCAAAGAATTCCCACTAGCTCTGGGTCAAGTTCACTTTAATTTCTTTAACTTGCATACCAGGAACGCAAGTACGTCAGACGCAAAAGAGTAACATTTAGTTTAAACACCAAAAATAAAGGAAGACAGTAAAAATAAAAAAGCAAATGAAAAACTGTGTATATGTTATCTGGTGTAATTATATAGTCTGGCCACAATTTGGGACTGACATTAAATGTGAAATGGGAAGAAAAGTTAAGAGCTGCCAAAAAAAAATGATCAAAAATAAAAGGATATACAAGCAAGCACACATACTAGTCGAAAACAAAATCAGGATAATTATGATCAATTTTAAAATAACAAGACTTTTAAAATGATGCGTTTTTGTGTTGCTTCTCTTAATTTGTTAAATTTTTTTCACATGGTTTTTAATTTTTTTTTTATAAATATTACAGTATGACCAAAAGAACTGCTGACATTAAAAGTTAGGTTTAAATAATTTTATTATTTGTTTATTAACCTTTTTATGAACCTGTGTTTAAGAATAACCCTTATTTTTTTTGTAAAATTTATTACATTTAAAAATATATCTATTTATCATAAAAATTTTAATTCCCGTTTTATATTTTTTTGGGTAACATCAAATATTTTAATTAATTTCATTGAAATGAAAACTCCCAACATTTGTTTTAGGAGAGCGATAAATAAATGAAATGCCTTAGGTATATTTGTTAGTTAAAAATTTTAATTTATTACTTATTTAGGGTTGCAAGTTGCAAATTTTTACATACTCTGGCCCAAAACTTACAAACACAGTGTAACGATTTTTGTAAAAAATATTAAACTTTTATTTTTCATTTATACAAAAGTACTTACTTTATGTAATATTTGGAAAATACATGTTTATTTTATTACTAGCTGACCCGGTGCGCTTCGCCACCCCAATTAGAATAAAGAAATAGTACTATTAAGTGTCCCTTTGTGAATCTAATTGTAAATGCCAAATTCCATATTTGTGGGTCCATTATTATAGAAAATGCAAAAGAAACTTAACCTAAAGTCACCTTTTGTGAATTCAAATTCATTCAAAATCATGTGTGACTAATTTAAAATTTTTAGGTTTATTATTATAAAATATTCAAAAAGTACCATAGCAATAAAGAACTAGTACCATTGATTATCACTTTTGAATTCGCATTCACTAAACCGTCAAGTTCGAATTTTAAATTTGTATAGCATTTTCTATACATATTATCAACTATTTTTTTTCTATAACACTTAATGTTTAATAAATTATCACAAAACCGAAACCAATCGATTTTTAATTTTTTAAAACTGAAACCTCGGTTTTGAAATTATTCCGTTTTTTGGAAACTCTAGGTCCATTATTATAGAAAATTCAAAAAAGTACCCATGAGAAAAAGAAAAAGTACCATGAAGTATGCCCTTGAATTTTAACTCACTTGGGACCATATACGCCTAATTTCATATTTCTATGTCCAGTATTACAGAAAATTCAAAAAGTACCATTAGAATATATAAAAGTGATTTCCCACTCACTCGGGTCCATATAAGCTTTATTTCATGTTTCTAGGTTCATTGGTGAAGAAATTACAAAAAGTACCATTCGAATAAAGAAAAAGTATCAAAAAGTCTCCCCCTAGAATTCTCACTCACTTAGGACCATATATGCTTAATATCATGTTTATAAGTCCATTGTTAAATTCAAAAGGTACCATTATAAGAATAAAAAAGTACATATAGTTCAGTTCTCACATTTTGGTACCTAAATATTATCCCCTATTTCTAACTTCATTCAGATACATATCAGCTAACTTTATTGTCGATAAGTGAAATAATTTAAAATATTAAAAAAGTACCATTAGGAGAAAAGTACAAATTTCCCTTTTCCTCCTTGAACACCCCCAAGTATGAAATTTAAAAATATTCCATTTTGCTAAAATTGTTTATGCTACAGTCATGTCTCAAACGATTAAAATCTGTGTTAATGTGCCCTAGAAAAAAATATGTTTTAAAAAAAGTACCAAACTGTTTACTCGGATTTGGCCCAATATAAACCTTAGCACTCGAGTTCAAAATAACAACCTGTTAGTTAATTTTTGTATGAATCCAGGAACCAATGTTAAAAAAATTATCAAAGTTGGCTTAATAATATCAAATAAAATTAATTTTCCCGATTTTATCCCCTTTTTGGAACCTTTTTTATCCCCATTGCGGTGGTAACATTTTATTCAAATAAATTTCTGTATCGTGGTGGGAGCTCATAATAAAATATTCGTATGGCTATGCCAAATTATAGAAAAAACATATTTTACACCAGTTTTATCCCTTAAGGGTTCGAATTTCCAAAAAGTACCAAACTCATATTTTTTATTTTTTGATAAATAAAGAATATGATTTAAATTTTGATTCTATGATTATTGGTTTAAAAGATACATAGGGTGTTTACAGTTTTTACCCGTTTTCTCCCCTTAAAGGTTCGAATTTCGAATAAATGGCCACCGCGACTGTTCTTGACGTAGCGCATACTGGACGTAAAACGTTGGTCCACTTTATCGACCATTGCTGGCCGTATGTCACTTGTCACACTATGCATCAATTGTAGCTTGTTTATCAGCATAAACCAATGACTTCATGTGGCCCGACAGGAAATAATGGAAAGGTGTCACATTGCACGACCCTGGAGACCAATTGACAGGTCCTTTTCTCCAAATCAAGTTGTCGCCAAATTTTCATTTCAATAAATCGATGGTTGCGGTCGCCGAATGGAACGTATCGCCAAATATGGATGATCAATATCATCCGCGGTTTTTGTTTTTAATAATTTATATGAATTATTGAATTATAATGTAAACAACAAGGTTTTTTTTTGCTTCGAAAATGCTTCGAATTTTGTGCCAACAAAGTGTCATATGCGGGAAGTTTTGCTTTACTTCCTTAATTTAAACAAAAGAGCTATATTCGGCTGTGCCGAATCCTATATACCCTTCATTAAATTATACTTCAAAATACAAAATTTTAAATTTTTTCCGATTTTGACCCATTGTAGGTCCAACTTACTATGGTCTTATATACGTCGTTGCAAAGGTCTTTGAAATATCTATTATTAGATATCCACATTGTCTATATTAATGACTTAGTAATCCAGATATAGGAAAAAAATAGTGGTTGTCCTGGTTTTTTTCTTATATCTCAGCCATTTGTGGACCGATTTTGGTGATTTTAAATAGGAAACTTCTCGAAAGCATGTCTGACAGAATTATTGAATTATTTGGATCCCGAAGATATCTAGGGTCTTCAGAAAATTGATTTCAACAGACAGACAGATGGGCATGGCTTAACCGAATCCGCTATCTATAAGGATCCAGAAAATATATACTTTCAGGGTATAAAAAGGACCGTCGAAAGACACCGATGCTCACCAAAGGTTATGGTGAATGTGTTCCATCAGTTTCAACGCACGAGAGATGGTTTGTGTTCAGAAGTGGTGATTTAGACACGGAAAACAATGATCGCCCAGACCAGCCAAAAAAAAAACAAGAATTGGAGGCATTACTTCATGAAGATTTTTGTCAAACTCCCCAAGAGCTTGCACAATCATTAGCAGCTACTTAAGAAGCAATGTCAAAATGTTTTCGAGCTGCAAGATTCATCCAAAAGCAGGAAAATTGGGTACCATACGAATAGAAGCCGGCAGACCTTGAATGACGACTTTGCATGTCCGAAATAATGCTTGAACGCTATGAAAGAAAATCATTTTTGCACCGAATCATTACTGGCGATGTAAAATGGATCCATTATGATAACCCGAAGCGTAATTGATCGTATGTGAAGCTCGACCAACCAGCTGAATCGACATCACAGCCAAATATCTATGACGCTAAGGAAATTATCTGAGCTTGGTGAGAACAAAAGGGTCCTATCTATTATGAGCTTCTGAAATCTGACCAGACTATCACAGGGAACCTGTACCGAACGAAACTGATACGATTGAAGCGAGCATAGGCCGAAAAACGCCCAGAATATGTGGCCAGACATGAAACCGTAATAGTTCATCACGACAACGCTTGGCCACATTATGTAATACCTGTTAAAATCTATTTAAAACAAGTAAGAAAGTATGGTCGGTCAAGCCCGACCATATAATACCCTACACTAAATAAAAGAGCAAAAACATTTTTCTTTTAAAATTTCAATAATTTATATTTTTGAGTGATTTTCGGAAGTGGGGGCTCTGACCAATTATGGACCGATCACCATGAAATTAGGTCGTGTGATTTATGTCTATATGAAAGTTATTTATGTTGCATTTTGTGTATATACCAAAATTTGTAAGCGATTTATTCACGTTAAAGTGATTTTCGGAAGCGGGTCTACATGGGAGCTATGACTAATTATCGTAACAAAATTTGGTGACATGAATTTTGTGTATATAAAACTTATTTGGAGCGGAATTTGTGGAGATACATATATAAATTAAACATTTATGACCGATGAAGTCCAATTTCGGGAGGACATTTGTATGGGGGCTAGGTGAAATAATGGACCGATTTCAGCCAGTTTCAATAGGCTTAGTCCTTGGGCCGAAAGAATAATATGTACCAAATTTGATCGAAATATCTTCAAAATTGCGACCTGTACTCTGCGCACAAGGTTTATATGGACAGCCAGCCAGCCAACCAGACGGACGGACATCGTTTAATCGACTCAGAAAGTGATTCTAAGTCGATCGGTATACTTTAAGGTGGGTGTTACACTATGGTGGTGTAGGGTATAATGATGTGGTTGGGAAGTTTTACCTCATCTGCTTTATAGTCCAAATTGTACTCCTTACGACTACTATTTGTTTTGATCGCTCTCTCTGGGATACTAATCTTCACTTTCGAACCCAGTATCCCATTGATTCGTTCTTGGCCTCAAAAGATCAGTCATGCACCCAATCAATGTCAAAAAAAGAGCGTAGTATGACAGTTAACGGATTCGTAAGTTCTATCGGGTTAACAAAATACCATTTATTTCATATTCAAAAGTACCGTAGTATTCCCGCGTCTCATTTCATATTTTTTTTTAAAAAAAAAAGTATAACATTTGTCTATCAAAAAACCTATATATAACAGAATTTTCTATAGGAAATCCTACTTATAACTAAATTTTCTATAGAAAATCTTGCATATAACAGTATTCTTTACAGAAACTCTTGTGTATAACAGTATTTTCAATTAAAAATATTGTGTCTTTTCTATAAAAGTATTTCTATAAGAACTCTTTTTATAGAAACGTGTATAATTGAATTTTCTATTATTGTATTTTCTAAAGAAAATGTTTTGTATAAAAGTTTTTTTTTTATAAAATAAAAATTTTATAGTATAACAATATATTCTATAGAAAATAGATTTATATTTTCACATATGGCAATACCGTCTACAAATAACTAGTATACAGTTTAAGAGCTATAATTTAAAAACTTCAACTTGTGTCCGTACTAAACTTAGTGCTTAAGAATAGTGTTTGTGAATCCGATAGATACAATGTGTATCTTGAATTTTATTTAGTTAAGTACTTGTGGATTGTATGTTAAGAGTAAAATAATAACTGTTAGCAGTTAGTTAACATGTACTCGTATATTAGTTCTGCCTTAAAAAGGTGCTGTCGATGTGAAAGGTTTTTGAAGATGGCATCGAATAACATTAGAAACATTTTACATTTTAAAAGTTTTTTAAACGAAATTTCAAAAAATTAAGAATAAAAATGCATATTTTAAAGGTTGTACTTTTTATGGGTTTAGAGGGGAGGGGGACTTTATTACCTGTGGATCGGTTGAGAGAAAAAACGGCCAGGGTCCCATCCAAAATACACTATTCGGACCATATTCCTTGCCATAATTATACATGCTTGATAGAATATCTGGAAGGAATTCGTAAAAAAGTGGTAATAAATCTGATTTCATGGCGATCGATCCATAATTGTTCATAGCTCCCATATAAGGCTCAGTTCCGAAAATCTCTCACGAATTTTTTTTTTAATTTTTAAAAGAACATTTTGTTTGTTCATTTTTTTATTGTTTTATTAATTTCAATTAATATTTATCACACAACTTTTTCTTAAAGCAGAACCGTAGAATAATAACATTATTATAATTAATTTTTGTTATATCCATTCATATTTTATACCTTTTCCACTCAATATTTTACCCCATTCCAACAAAGTATGCAGTCTATTCGATGGTATTTTATAGGCCAGGCTCACAAAAGCTCTGGAATTCCAACGATTTATAATCTACACAAAGACAATTTACACAATTGCGAACAGCATTAATCCCATTATGAGCGGATTACAACACGTAAAGTAAACTAAGCTAATTTAGCATTAATGTTTAATTTATAAAGAACTATTTATTAAGTATTTGCATTTGGGAATTTACTATAAATAAAGATGGAAATGAAATCTATTTCGGTGCATGGAAAACAACAATTCGTACAAATAAATAAAACTGTATTAGTCGGTCAAGGCCAGCCAGTGATAAAAGTTTTTTAATGTTTAAATTTTCAATTAGATTTATTAAAAACCAGTTGGAATCGTTACATAAATATTCTATTCGGCAGTGTAGAATGTTGTATACCCCGTACATATTTAAATTTCTATAGAATATATTTTAAATGTTGCGCAGTGGGGGAACTGAAAAACGGATAGTCCGATTTTAATAACAAATTTTCCTTGACTATTGATGATGAATTTGAAGCCACAAGGATCCAAAGTGGGGTAACTCGGGTAAGGTATATCAAAAGTTACAAATTATGCTAAAATTTTTGTTCTCTACCCGATTTGAAAAAATTGTATATACAATATCTGGAATTTACTAGAAGAGGTCTACAAAAAACATTGCTAAAGCTATGCGATTTGGACAAAAAGTCTGTGCATTTTTTAATGAAACACAGGTTTTTGAATAAAAAATTATTTTAGTTTTTAACTTAGTCTCCTTTGACTTCTATGCACCATGTCCAATGTTTCCCCAATTTTTTTTATCACTTACAAAAAATAAGATTTGTCGAGGTCCACCGAGACATTTCTTCAGGTTTGGAAAAAAGAAATAGTCACTCGTGGCTAAATACAGTGAATAGGGCGGATGAGGGTTTGGTCGATGGACGCTTTCTCATACCCAAGTGATCATTCGAAATTAATCATTTGAGCCATATGAAATGCCTATGGTTTCCACAATCTCCCCCACTTTCAATCTCCATTTGTGATTTATTTCAATTGTTTTGGATGTAGAGAACTCAACAGGGCTTCCAGAACGTTCGGCTCCTTCCGTGCTTATACGGCCACAACGAAATTCAGTAAACCACTTTTTTACCATTGAAATTGATGGCGCAGAGTTCCCACAGTATTTATCGAGCAAAACCTTTCATTGAGTGATGGTTTTTCCCCTTCTTAATGAGCAGACGAAATTCACTTTTTTCCAATTTCTCTTCAAGTAATGAGGTAGTCTGCTGTCAATGGCTATAAAACTCAAACTAAATGACGCAGCTTGTTGACAGAATATTTGACAGGAGTCAACTGACATATGCCGGTTGACAGGACCGCTTTTAGTTTAGAGCCTGGAAATTCAAAAAGTCGCTAACTTATTGACCCATCCTATGACTTATGGATTCCGCGCCAAAAGAACTGCTCCAAGCCACTCTGTTCTGAAGTAAAGCCTAAACAATATGTATTCACACGGGGCAAGGTCTGGACTATAAAGCGAGTGAGGCAAAACTTGCTAACCACTCACTGTGGTTCCAAATCAAAATCTAGGTGGACAAAATTATTTGGCGCTCATTTTTTATAGAATTGGTATCTCCGATTCCAAAAAAAATCTTTAAAAGATCAATATAAACTTTTTTCAATTTACAGTAGGGTCTAGATATAAATATAAAAAACATTAATAAAAAAATTTAAAAAAAATACGTTTTCATGTCTTTCTGAAACTAAATTTTTAAAAATATCTGTATTTACTATATTTCAAGTTGTAGTAGGGTCTAGATATATAAAAATCAATAATAAAGAAATATTTCTAAAAATTCCATTCCGTAAAAATTTAAAAAAAATTATTTCGGCGGGTGCTGGCGGCTACAACTTTTTTACAAAGACATTCCCCAGAAGTTTCTTTAAATGATGTATATAGTCATTGGACGCGCTTCGACGATCTTTTTTTTTGGCAAGCTATATAACATTCTTAGAAAAAAAAATATCAGTATATTTGAGAACCAAGTTTAATGGGCTATAACAGGAAAATGGAGAGGCCCATAAATATAAGATATAAATTTAATAAAAGCCTATATCAATGTTTATCTATGTTTTGAAATATGAATTTCTATATGGTAAAACTATTGAGATATATCTAATTTAGTAAAGCAGTAAAATATTAAAAAAAATTAACGAAAATATGATTCAAAATTTGTTGAACTTCTGGCGCTTCTGTCGAGGAAACGAAATGTCCAATTGAAAAAACCCATTTGTATTGGAGGAGAGCAGATTGTCAGCTTCCGAAAAAACTTAGTTTTTTTCAAATTCTGAAGATACCGATTTTCATAATTTTGTCCACCTATATTTTGATGTGGTTCCACAGTGCCACTTCATTCTAAATATTTTTAAACTGATATTACAGGACGAGCGTTGTTGTGAATATTACAGTTTCATGCCTGGTTGTATATTCTGGGCGCTTTTAGGTCAATGCTCTCTTCAAACGAATCAGTTGCGATCGGTACGGGTTCTATGTGATGGTCTGGTCAGATTTCAGCTGGTCATAATAGATAAGTCTCTTCTGGGCCCACCAAATACAGAGCATTTCCTTAGCGACATGAATATTTGGCTTTGGAGATTGTATGTGAACAATCTCTTACGCTTCAGGTTATCGTAATGGATAAATTTTTCATCGCAAGCTATGATTCGGTGCAACAATGATTTTCTTTTATAGCGTTCAAGCGATCTTTGTCTTCCGTGTCAAAATCACCACTTCTGAACCACACAAACCATCTCACGCACATTCACAATAAGCTTTGGTGAGCAATCGGTATGCTTCAGCAGCACTTTTTTTCAAATTAAAGGAGTAAAGCAAAACTTCCCACATATGACGCTTTGTTGGTTCCAAATTCGACATTTTCGAAGCAAAAAAAACGTTGTTGTTTACACTATAATGTTCAATAACTAAGTGAACTTAAAACAAAAACCGCGTTCAAAAGATTAGCCACCTTTAAAGTCATACACCATCATTATTCTGTTCTTCGAAGCTCCTTCCAAATTTAACTCAATTTTTGTGGAAGTTTCAGATTTAAGCTATTTGTTCCATAGAGAAACATAGAGCGGAAACTACAAAAAAACTCAAACAAATAAATTACTCAAAATAATCACACATACGAGTGTTGTTTTTTTTCACATAGTTTTTTTTACTAATACATTCTCACCACTTAGGTTTCTGACAACTGAGTTAGGTCTTTGACAGGAAAGTTTCCGCTCTATGTGTATTCTCTATGATTTGTTCTAAAAGTCCGAAGCATTTTCTAAATAAAAGTGTTTTAGTGGAAGTCGGTGTAAAATTGTCTCCGATATTTCTAAAATACGGCATTTTATACTAAAATTTAAATGAAATTTTGAACTTTTTAAATGAGTATAACTCGCTAACTATAAGAGAAAACTAACATTAGCAAGCTTTTAAATTGTATATGTTTGATTGATTGTATTTCAGCTTTAATATTCTATGGGAATTAGCTTAAGCATGGATTTATTAAAATGATTGCTAAATATACTCACATAGCGACTAGGGGCGTACATGATCGTTTACTGGTAACCCTACGAATTTCAACAAAGTTCATACAAATATCAAATAAAAAACAAAAATCACTACAGCAATATCTTATTAGCTGCAAATCATAAAAAGAGATCATTTGATTTTAATGCACAATAATAATAAAAAATCTTTATTAAGTTACTTTTAAATGTAGGCCAAAACAAAATACCGTTCGAATAGTTGCCTAACTAGATTTTCAACAACTCATTATGAAAATAAACAAGTAAGAGTGCTATATTCGGCTGTGCCGAATCTTATATACCCTTCACCAAGTTATACTTCAAAATTTTAAATATTTTTAGGTAAACAATATTTAATTTTTTTCCAGTTGTTTTTTTCATTTTTTGGAAAAATTTTTTTTTCGATTGTTATTTAAATTATTTTTTTTTTTAAATTTTAAAATTTTTTTTTTTAATTTTAAAAATTTTTTTTGGTGAAAAAAAAAATTCGGGTTAAACATTTTTTTTCCGGTTTTTTACTTGTCGCTTTGGCCAGTATAATGTAATTATATTCATTGTACATCTTAAATATACATTTATGTAGATAAATAGCTAAATAACTGAGTAATCATAAATTAATACATATCTACGTACGTACAATTACGTACGTATAATTAAACACATACTTATAGTCATGACGTAGTTTTCCTGTACATTGCTCCAAATTAAACAATTAAATACAGGGCAACCAAAAATATCAAGTCGACGAAAACCTGGGGGCTAATTATCACAGATGGACACGATTCGAACGTGCGATTTTTTAATATTTTTGGGATTCTGTTATTCGATATTGAATAAAATGTATGGACAATTATAATGATTGTGCTCGGTAATGAACGAGTTTTTCGCTAATAAGCGTTCTAAATTTATTTGGATTACGATAAGTCAATTATGGGTACTCTCTTGTAAAAAACCTACTTTAAATTTAATGAATTTGAAATGTTTTTTATTGGTTACCCTGCTTATAAATGACATTAGTCTACAGCATACAAAAGTTTATTTTAAAATTATAATAATTTAAAAACATTACATGAGATTAGAGACTCCCAATGAAATGTGATCAAGAGAATCGTTAATGCAGCCCTATGTTTAAATAAATATTTACATTTTTTATGAATATTAATATTTTCTTAAAAAAAATAATTAAATATCTGTATTTTTAAATGTCAAACTTATTTTGGAAATTAAGCATTTAGCCAATTTCAAAGCAATATTATTAAATACTTACAACATTATTTTATTTATTATTTATTTTATTTTATTACATTTAATAATTTATTTTCGAATATTTCGTTGTTCCAGATGAAGTTGTGGTATTTCCATTAATTTTAATGCAATGCGATTCTCAAACTTTAAATCTTTGTATTTAAAATCTGTCGAAAATTTGTAAGTTTTTATTAATTTTGCCAAAACAATTTTGACAAATATTAATGCATATCTCCAACCTATTATGGAAAAAATAAAAAATTTCAATATCGAAATAAGCATTTATGAATTCAACTTGTAATATATCCCTGTCGGACTTTGAGTTAACTTAAAACTACCTCATGATCACTCTGAAATGAGTTACTAGTGACTGAAGAGCTAACTCATTTTCCAATGAGTTGCTATCATAAATAAATTTTTGATTTACTACTAATTCAACTTGATTTTGAGTTAGCTCATAAAAGTCCGACAGTGATTCAACTACTTACCAATACAAGAACGTTGTCCTTTTGTAAATGGTATAAATGAGAACGAATGACGTGCATTGACATTTGAAGGCAAAAAGTTATCGGGATTAAAATCGTTTGCATTGTCACCCCAAATATCTTTGCAGCGATGCAAGCGAAATAAGTCAATGCAAATAATTTGACCAACCGGTACTGTTAAACCATTGCTAAGAGTAAGATCCTCATTTGAAACTTTACGAAAACCCATGGGTACTACGGGACAAACACGCAATGTCTCATTTAACACCATTTCTAAATAGATCAATTGATCCACCTGTTCTAATGTGATGTCGGTGTCATCATCATCGGGTAGTATGTTTATTACTTCCTCATACGCATATTGCTGATATTCTGGATGCATGGCCAGCATTGTGACTACCAAAAACAATGTGGAGGATGTGGTTTCAAAAGACTTGAGAAAAAATAATTTTTGAGATTTTTAGTATTTATGAAAATTATTGTTCAAACTTACCCCGGCAAAGAGATGCAACATCTGCGGTAATATTTCAGACCCTGCTAGACTGTTCTGGTGAACGCCATTTAAAGCATAATCTAACGCACTATTTACTTCTGGCATATGGCTGGGATCTGTTGTATGATTTTTTTCCAAAATATCCACAGATTCATTGACCAATCTTTTAAATATATTCAAACCTTGCATTTGACTTTTATATATACTGATCTCGGCCAGTTTACGTATCCAACTAATGCTCATAATTGTATTAAAACAATTTTCAGCTGTAACCTCTTGAATTCTAAACGGAAATAAAAAAAGTAAGAGAGCTATACCCTTCGGCCGTGCCGAATCTTATATACCCTTCACCAAAGTATACTTTAAGATAAAGATTGAAGGCCTTAAGATGAATTCACCCATGTGTTTCTGTTCTTTGTTTATTATATGTATTTGACTTATCTCTCAAAAATAGAGACGTCAAACAACATATAAAAATTATGTTTCAGAATCACATGGGGAATTCGCCTTTGTTCATAATCAATTTGTAAATATATTACAGGTTTGTATAATATTTATTTATTTTCCTACTTACCCTTCAATATTTTTTAACATAACAATCGGATTAAAGCCCGTCATTTCTAAATCTCTTTTTAGTGTTGTTTCTGAAAATAAAACATTTGTTGAAAATTAAAAATTTTTCTCAAACATAACTTACTTGTGGCCATTTTTAGGGTTAATAAACGAAATATATAAAACATATTAACATCCTCTGCCTTTTTAAAACTGTTCTGTATTTGTTGAATTAAACTGTTGATCTCTTTATTAAATAAGGGCACAAATGAGCTCAAATTCTTAGGTGCAAAAGCTTTATTCAGTATTTTTCGATGATGACTCCAATGTGGTTCTGCCAAATATAATTTATAATAAATAATACATTTCGATTAGTGTACTTAATAAATCTTTGCAGAGTTTATGTTTCAACATACCACTTTCATTTATTATACCATTACCGGCTACTGCAGAGATTCCGTTGTATATTAATGCTGGTTTATCTATACAATTTTTGGATGTTAAAATCTCCTTTAATATTTGTGGTTCAGATGAGAGGAACAAAGGAAACGGTCCCAACCAAAATACACAGTTTGGTCCATAGTTGTTGCCATATTCATACAGGTGTGAAAGAATATCTGAAAGAAATTTGGAGATTATCGTTTACACTTCTGCTAAATTAGGCTATCAGTGTGGTATATTCAACATACACCAATTATGCTCTGTGCAAAAACGATGTTTTCAGCTCAATCTGCATTTGAATAGCAAAAGGTAGCTTACCCCACTTTGATGGCCTCAAATGATCAATTGTTAGCGATAAAACAAAATGTTTGTATGTATTCTGAATTCTATAGAAAGCGGAGTCGACTTCGCGATGTCCATCTGTAGCTTGAAATTGGTTTTCAGCAGACAATCGGATAAAACAGGAACATGCGGTACTTATTATTCTTATATTACTTTAAAACAAGTTAGAGAGCCATGTTCGGCTGTGCCGAATCTTATATACCCTTCACTAAATTATACTTAAAAATATTTTTATTTAAACAAAATTAAAATTTTTTTTCCAAATTGATTTTTAATTTTTTTAAAAAAGTTTTTTTCAATTTTTAAAAAAAAAAATGTTGGCAAAAGAATTTATGAAAAAAAAATTTTTTTGATGAAAAAAAAATCGGGTTAAAACATATTTTCCAGATTTTGACCCTGTGTAGGTCCAATTTAGTTGATTTCAATATACAGACGGACAGGCATTCAATATCTCAACTCTAATAAATACTATAATAGTGACTCCAACTTTCGAATAGTTGCAGCATTAAATTAAGCAATATTTTTGGCTAATCTCTATGTTCTATAAATATTGGTGTATGACTTAAATAAATTGGTGTAAGACTTGGAAAAGGGTTTTTGTTTTTAATAAGTTATATGTCATTTGGAATAACTTATCTGTCATTTATTCTCACTTAGTTACTGAACATTGTAGTGTAAACAACAAAGTTTTTTTTAAGCTAACTAATTGCTGACCAAAACTTATGGTGAATGTGTTCCATAGGTTTCAAGTGCGAGAGATAATTTTTGCGGTTCAGAAGTGGTGATTTTGACACTAAAGACAAATATCGTCCAGGCCAGCCAAGAAAGTCTGAAGACTAAATATTGGAGTTTTTACTCCATGAAGAGCTTGCAAAATCATTGGAAGCTACTCAAGCAGCAATTTCAAAAGGTTTGCGAGCAGCAGGAGTCATCGAAAAGCAGGGAAATTGGGTACCATACGAATTGAAGCCGACAGATCTTGAACGACGATTTTGCATGTTCGAAATGATATTTGAACGTTGTAAAAGAAAATCATTTTTGAACCGAATCATTAAATGCAATGAAAAATGGTTACATTACGATAACCCGACTAACCAGCCGAATCGATACCAAAGCCAAATATCCATGGCTAATTCTCTTTTTTTGGTGGGAGCAAAAGAGTCCTATCTATTAAGAGCTGCTGAAAACTGGTCAGACCATCGCAGGGAACCTATACCGAATGCGACTGATTGGTTTGAAGCAAGCAGTGGCCGAAAAACGCCCATAATATGAGGCCTGACATGAAATCGTAGTACAACTTCCCAACCACTTCATCCCAATGAAGTGGTTGAGAAGTTTTGCCTCACGCGCTTTATAGTCCAGACCGTCCAGACAATTGAGGCAATTACAAATATTATTAAAAAACATGAAATTTCAATAATTTGTATAGATTGTTTTCTTTTTCACTTTTTTCTTTTATGTTTTTTACACAGTCCATATAATCTTTAATTATGCTATCGCAGTTCTTTCAGTATTAACATTATATGATTGCCACTGGTACTAATGTATTTATGTACATATTTTTCAAATATTTACCTTCTTTCCTAAGCAGTTTACCCCAGCCAAAGAATGTATGCAATCTATTGGATGGTACTTTATAGGCCAGTCTCACAAATGCTCTGCTATTCCAACGATTTATGATCCACACGAATACAATAAGGAGTGAGATCGAAAAATTCTTAACATACATATATGTTTATAAAAAAGAAACCACTAAACTTACAGCTTTAATTTTTTTTTTATTTGATTGAAATTATTATTACAATTTACAAAAAAAATTATTTTTATAGTTTTAATCACTAGTGATGAAATTTTGAACCTTTTTCGGAAACCCTTCCATTAACGTTTTTATAGTGCTTTCTGTCACTTTGCTCGAACATGTAGTCCATCTCCGTTTAAAATCTACCACACTTTTGGACACCTTTTTTGTACTCTTCAATTCTCTTTTAACAAGAGCCCAATATCTCTCCACTGGCCTTAGCTCCGGGCAGTTTGGAGGATTTGCCTCTCTTGGTACAAATACCACATTATTGTTCTTGTACCACTCAAGGGCTTGTTTGCCATAGTGACAGGATGCCAAGTCAGGCCAAAAATAAGTGGACACATTATGAAGTCTTATGAATGGAAGCAGCCTTTTTTGTAAACATTCCTTGATGTAAATTTCGGTATTTATAGAGCCCGTTGTAACAAATGAGTGGCTTCTTTTGCCGCAACTGCATATTGCTTGCCATACCAAGAACTTTCTGGGAAATTTTGTCTGCTTTTGGGTCCTAAACTTTTCTTCAACATTCCCTCGAGCATCAGCAACATAAAATTTTTGACCTGGAAGTTGCGAAAAATCTGCCAGAACATACGTTTCGTCATCCATTATGCAGCAAGAATATTTTTTTATAAAACTTGACTTCAATTTCCGTGCTCTGTTTTTGGCCTCTAAATTTTTAGTAGCGTTCCTGTCAGGAACTTTTTGAGCCTTGTATGTTTTTAAACCTGCATTAGCTTTAACTTTTCGTACCAAATAGTCCGAGCACTGAGCTAACCGGGCTGCTTTCCTACCGGATGTGTTGGGAGCTCTTTTGAAAATGCGTTCTATTTTTTTGGCTTTAGAAACATCATGTGGACCATTCCTTCTACCTGAACCAGGTTTTCTATCAACTGACAAGTTCTCCCGGTACTGTTTAATAACATTGGAAACAGTTTGACGGCAGACCTTTGTATGCTTGGCCAACTTTTTGTAAGACCAAGTTGGGTTTTGTTGAAAATATTTAATAATTTCAGTACGCACTTTTTTCTGGTCACTCATTTTAATCAGATTAACAAAAAAATTAATATAATTGACATTACACATAATAACTGACATGTTTTTCAAAGGTAACTTGATCAAAAAAAAATTCAAATAATACTTGGGTTAAAAAATGTAATGAAAAACGTGTGTTAAGAATTTTTCGATCTCACTCCTTAGAAGCAATTGCGAATAATAATAAATCCATTTTTAACAAATCTGAACACGAAATCAAAGTGACTGATCTTATTAAGTTAACGTTTGTTTCATTTATATTGAAATTGATATTAACGTTTGAGAAGGATCCCTAAGTAAAATAATAATTTTTAACTTTTTTTCCGACACATTTACTTAAAATTGATATCCCTTAAAATTTCTCAAAATATTATTGTCTAAGACCATTTGTCCTAATAGCTTGAAATTTTATAATATCGGAGTGAGACAGATCAAATAAAAATAGTGATTTGGAACCCATTAGGAATATGTAACCAAAATCAGATATCGTTCAAATTAGCAACTTATGGTTTGGTTTATACATCGAATTTTTTCAATAATTTTAAATTGATTTCGTAACACATTTTAAAGTATTCAAATAAACGCTGAAAATTAAATTGTTTTTCTTTTGTCTATTAGGTTTCATTCCCTAATATAATTATGTACAACTTATTTTAACTAGTTTTTACATCTCGAGTAATGTTTTTAGTTATATTTTAATAAGATTATAAAAAAAAGGTCACAAATACTTATCACTAATTATTACTATAGGTTAGTACTAAGGTACTTAGTTAAATTGTTTAAATTATTACACACTTTAAGAAACGTATTAAAAATTAATTAAATTATAATTACACTTTACTCATATTAAAAATAAATGTGTTAATTTGATATATTTTAAGAGTATCAGTAAGAATTCTTATAAACAATGTTAACAAGTTGAAAATATGAAATATGAAAATAGAAGAATAGATTAACTGGTTGTTATTTGATTCCCAGCAATTAATCAAGTGGGTGATTTTAAACGTATGTGCTCTTTGTAGTACAGAGAGAAGTCAATTGCTTACTTTTTACATCCCATTTAATCTAGAGTGAAGATAATAGACACTCAAGTGTATCTAAGAAATCTAGAGTTTATTTTGTACTGCACATTAGAAAGTAGTTACTTTACCCATCTGGAGTAATATATTAGAGAGATGACGGAGCAATGTTTGTTTACAAGCAAGCAATCGATTATTGGACTGTCTGTGATATGTTTTTTCAACTGACAACAAGTAAGAAAGTATGATCGGTCAAGCCCGACCATATAATACCCTACACTAAGTAAAAGAGCAAACACATTTTTCTTTTAAAATTTCAATAATTTATATATTTGAGTGATTTTCGGAAGTGGGCCTTATATGGGGGCTATGACCAATTATGGACCGATCACCATGAAACTAGATCGTGTGGTTTATGTCTACATTAAAGTTAACTATGTTGAATTTTGTGTGTATACCAACATTTTTAAGCGATTTATGCACGTTAAAGTGATTTTCGGAAGCGGGCATATATGGGAGCTATGACTAATTATGGACGGATCGTAACAAAATTTGGTGACATGAATTTTGTGTATATAAAACTTATTTGGAGCGGAATTTGTGGAGATACATATGGGGCATTTCATGTCAAGTGAACCAACTTTTGAAATCGATGTCTTCCGATCGGGATGAAATTTGCACCAAGGTTAGCTCTATTGGATAGTAACTCAGACACAATTTTTCAAAAACATCGGTCGAGAACTCTCTGAGTTATAGGGGGTAAAATTTTGACAATTTGGTCAAACAGGGGTTTTTTCTTATCCATGTAACTTATTACCTATTGTTCTTAGCAAAATGTGTCCCAAATAGTATAGATAGCTATTTCTTCGATCTTTCGAAAAAAAATATTTAAAAAAAAAAATAAAAAATTTTTAATATTTTTTTTCCGAAATCAAAAACTTTTTTGACTTTTTTTTAAAATGCGTCCTTTTTTTTTTTTTTTTTTTTCTTAAAATAAAGTTTAGATATTTTCCTTGAACACCTACTTGGTCGCTTAGTGGGATGCGAGTGGGATATCTATCAAAATAAATATTTTGTAACTCAAAACATAAAATTTTTGACTTTTTTTGCAAAATCAAAAACTTTGTTGACTTTTTTTTTTCAAAATGGACCCTTTTTTAATCTTTTTTTTTAGGTCAAACAAAAGCTTAGATATTATCCTTGAAGACCCTTTTGGTCGCTTAGTGGGATGCGAGTGGGATATCTATCAAAATAAATATTTTTTAACTCAAGACTTACAATTTTTGACTTTTTTTTTGCAAATACGATTTTTTTTCCAAATGGGCCCTTTTTTTAAAATTTTTTTTGTAGTCAAAAGAAAGCTTAGGTCCATTCCTTTAAGATATTTTTAGTCCCTTAGTGGGATGCGAGTGGGATATCTATCAAAATAAATATTTTGTAACGCAAGACATACAATTTTTTAATTTTTTTTTGCAAAATCAAAATTTTTTTCCAATATGGGCCCTTTTTTAATTTTTTTTTTGCTCAAAAGAAAGCCTAGGTCCATTCCTTTAAGATATTTTTAGTCCCTTAGTGGGATGCGAGTGGGATATCTATCAAAATAAATATTTTGATAGTTTTTGATTTTGCCAAAAAATCAAAAATTGTATATCTTGAGTTACAAAATATTTATTTTGATAGATATCCCACTCGTATCCCACTAAGGGACCTAAAATATCTTAAAGGAATGAACCTAAGCTTTCTTTTGACTAAAAAAAAATTTTTAAAAAAGGGCACATTTTGAAAAAAAAATTCGAATTTGCAAAAAAAAAGTCAATAATTGAATGTCTTGAGTTACAACATTTTTATTTTAATAGATATCCTACTCACATCTTCCTAAGTGACAAAATAGGTCTTAAAGGAAAAGACCTAAGCTTTCTTTTGAGCAAAAAAAAATTTTTAAAAAAAAGTCCCATATTGGAAAAAAAATTTCGATTTTGCAAAAAAAAATTAAAAAATTGTTACAAAATATTTATTTTGATAGATATCCCACTCGCATCCCACTAAGGGACTAAAAATATCTTAAAGGAATGGACCTAGGCTTTCTTTTGAGCAAAAAAAAAATTAAAAAAGGGCCCATATTGGAAAAAAATTTTGATTTTGCAAAAAAAAATTAAAAAATTGTATGTCTTGCGTTACAAAATATTTATTTTGATAGATATCCCACTCGCATCCCACTAAGGGACTAAAAATATCTTAAAGGAATGGACCTAAGCTTTCTTTTGACTACAAAAAAAATTTTAAAAAAAGGGCCCATTTGGAAAAAAAATCGTATTTGCAAAAAAAAAGTCAAAAATTGTAAGTCTTGAGTTAAAAAATATTTATTTTGATAGATATCCCACTCGCATCCCACTAAGCGACCAAAAGGGTCTTCAAGGATAATATCTAAGCTTTTGTTTGACCTAAAAAAAAAGATTAAAAAAGTGTCCATTTTGAAAAAAAAAAGTCAACAAAGTTTTTGATTTTGCAAAAAAAGTCAAAAATTTTATGTTTTGAGTTACAAAATATTTATTTTGATAGATATCCCACTCGCATCCCACTAAGCGACCAAGTAGGTGTTCAAGGAAAATATCTAAACTTTATTTTAAGAAAAAAAAAAAAAAAAAAAAGGACGCATTTTAAAAAAAAGTCAAAAAAGTTTTTGATTTCGGAAAAAAAATATTAAAAATTTTTTATTTTTTTTTTTAAATATTTTTTTTCGAAAGATCGAAGAAATAGCTATCTATACTATTTGGGACACATTTTGCTAAGAACAATAGGTAATAAGTTACATGGATAAGAAAAAACCCCTGTTTGACCAAATTGTCAAAATTTTACCCCCTATAACTCAGAGAGTTCTCGACCGATGTTGTTGAAAAATTGTGTCTGAGTTACCATCCAATAGAGCTAACCTTGGTGCAAATTTCATCCCGATCGGAAGACATCGATTTCAAAAGTTGGTTCACTTGACATGAAATGCCCCATATATAAATTAAACATTTATGACCGATAAAGTCCAATTTCGGGATTACATTTGTATGGGGGCTAGGTGAAATAATATACCGATTTCAGGCAGTTTCAATAGACTTGGTCCCTGAGCCGAAAAAATACTATGTCCCAAATTTCATCGAAATATCTTCAAAATTGCGACCTGTACTCTACGCACAAGGTTTACATGGACAGCCAGCCGACGGACGGACATCGTTTAATCGACTCAGAAAGTGATTCTAAATCGATCGGTATACTTTAAGGTTTATGTTAGACTAATATTTTTGGGCGTTACAAACATCTGCACAAACGCATTGTACCCTCCCCACTATGGTGGTGTAGGGTATAATTAGAGGTCAATCCGTACATGTTAAAATAACTAGTTATGTAGCCAGTTAGGTAGCTAGTAAGGTAACTGACTCTATGTAACCTTAGCGCCATGGATATTTGGCTTTGGTATCAATTCGCCTGGTGGGCCGATCTCCCACGCTTCGGGTTATCGTAATGGATCCATTTTCCATCGCAAGTAATGTTTCGGTGCAAAAATAGTTTTCTTTTATAGCGTTCAAGCATCATTTCGGACGTGCAAAATCGTCCATGCTTTTGGATGAACACTGCTGCTCGCAAACTTTTTGAAATTGCTGCTTGAGTAGCTCCCAATGATTTTGCAAGCTCTTGTTGGGTTTGACAACTATCTTCATGGTCTATCAAATCGCAAACAAAAATAACTAGTGTTTCAGTCAAATGATAGATGTCAAGTGATAGATGCAGAATTTGTGCTTGGTAATTGTCTTGAAACTCTGCAGTGGATTGTCGAGGCAGCTCCAGCCATAAAAGTTGGTGAGTGAATTTTATATGTATTTAATTATCTTATTTTGTTTTGCAAACATTTTGATTAGATCCAGATAAACGTTTTTATAAAACAAAGAAATTAACAACAACAAAAAATTTAAATATTAATTGAAAACGAATATTTTATTATCGGTGTAAATCTAGGTACTGATGTAATATTAAACAAAATTAACACGATCATAAAATTCATATTTTAGCAACCTTCTTAATTGCACATTTATGATCTATTAATATGTAATGATCATTAAGTGATGCGTTTATCAAATTTGTTTCTGTTACTTCATTACAATATAGACTAAATATAATATGAGGAGCCGCAGAACAAAAGGTACTTTTTTGAAAATTTAAAAATTTTGCGAAATTTATTTTTTCTAGAAGATTTCAACCCAAATATTATGAAAATACCAAACAAATCAATGTGTAAAAAAATTCGAAAAAGTACCTTTTGTTCTGCGGCTCCTCATACATATAATTCACAAGGTGTACACCACACCAATTATATTATTATTATTATATTGTAGTATCTGACCGCTGCACTATAGGTTAAACGGCTACCAAAACTGTGCTAAAGTCCAATTTCTCAAATACAAATATTGCACTTTTTTTAATGCCATTTTGTAACCAATACTCCAAATTAACTAAGTCAGCTTTTTGTTTTTGTTAAATATTAAATTCCATTTGACAACACGCAGTCAAAGACATTGCATCGTAATCACTTAATAAATTTTGTTGAAAAGCCTGTATTGCTTTCAAATTTTCAATTGCGTGTTTAAATAATGTCGCAGGTTATAAACAAGAAAGTGAAAATGGAGAACAATAAACCAAGTAAGTAATGTTTTTTGTTAAAAAATGTGATAAAATTGTTTAACTTGCTTGAAATAAATCCACTTTTTTAACATAACCTTAAAAGTGCTGCGATTGTTTTCAAAATGTAACTTCGTGGAAGCTTTTAAAATTTCGGCAAAGTTCGGCAGATTAAATGAAATCAGAAATGAATATATTGAAATGTTATCAACCAATTTTCATATATAGCCATTTTTAGCCGTTTTCGAATAATACTAACTTTTTATACCCTCCACCACCATAAGTGGTGAATGAGGGTATATATAAGTTTGTCATTCCGTGTGTAACATTGAGAAATATTCATCTGAGACCCAACAAAGTATAGTATATATTATTGATCCTTATGAAATTCTAAGTCGATTGAGCCATGTCCGTCTGTCTGTCCGTCTCTGTAAAACACGCTCACGTCCAAAATACGCAAACAAACTTAGTAGAGTTGCAAGAAAAATGTTTATTATTGTCCTAAGCAGTTTGGTATTGAAAATCAGCGAAATCGGTGTAGTGGAACCAAAGTTATGAATTAAAATGTGGGACAACCTCAAAAAAAAATTGATAATTTTCACATATTTTTGGTAATTTTTGTAAACATATTGCAGCTAATATCATAAAATTTTGCACTCGTTACTTTTATGATAAAAGGAGTAACTCTGGTGAAAATTATAAGAATCGGTCCATGATTTCCCATAGCCCCCATACAAATTTCTTCCCGAAATATGGTTCTATGATCTATAAATGCCTGCAGAATAGGAATATCCATAGAAAATTCAGGAAAAATAAGTTTCGTGGTAAAACAAATTATATTACAAAATTTTTCGTGGATCGGCCCATATTTGACCATAGCCACCATATAAAGTACACTTCCGAAAATCTCTCAAATAAGCATAAATGTTTTATAAATGTCGCTATCAGGTTGAAATTCGACATAAATAATCCCCATATATACCAAAATCGCTGTTCCTAATTCTATGAAGATCGGCCGATAATTGGTTATAGCTCCCATATAAGGACAACTTCCTAAATACACTATAACCTACATAAATATCTAAAAAATATCAATATCAAAACAAAATTTCACACAGATCCGTAATTTAGATTTAGAAATCATACTACTGGATTTTGTGAATATCGGTCCATATTTGACCATAGCTCCCATATAAGGTCCACTTCCAAACAAATAAATCTCTTATAAATACCTTTATCATTCTAAAATTCAACAGAAATAATACTCATATACATAGATATCACTGTACCAAATTTTATGCAGATTGGCCGAAAATTGGTCATAGCTCCCCTATAAGGCCCATTTCCGAAAAAGATATTAATCTTAAAAAATATTTAAAACATATCGATATCAAAATGAAATTACGCACAGATCAATAATTTGTATCTAGTAAGCATACTTCTGGATTTTGTGAATATTTAGCCATAGCTCCCATATAAGATCCACTCCCGAAAATCACTAAAATCCTCATAAATTTCTTACAAATATAGTTAACGGGTTGAAATTCGAAACAAAATTATTCAATATATACAAAAATCGATGTAAAAAATTTTATGATGATAGGTCATTGCCTCGATATAAGAACCAATTCAGGAAAACACATTAACCTGCACAAATATCCAAAAAAGATCTATACTGAACCAAAATTTCTTTCTAACAATTGTTATATTATTTCAGTTGTTATACCATCATATTTAGGTGTAGGGTATTTAAGATTCGGCACGGCCGAATATAGTACTCTTACTTGTTTATGTTTATGTTATTGTTTGAAATTTGGCTTAACGAAAATTCAAAAAAAAGAAAAATTTTATGCCGTTTTCAAACATGTAGTGGTCAAAATTGAATGAAGTAAACATATTTTCAGATGAAGTGGAGAAGCATATAACGAAAACAATAAATTTGTTATACCCTACACCACCATAGTGGTGAGTGATCACATATCGAGCTCTTATCTTGATTAAACGCTTATTGGCCAAGTTATTATCGATTTAAGCGTAGTGCACGTGGACAATTTTTATTTATGTAAAAACTTTTGGGGACTATGTATTGCGAACATTAAAAAAAATTAGTTAAATAGGTCCAGGATCCTGCGATTTTAGATATATCGAAAAAAAATTGGCGTGGTCAATTTTTCTTTCAGTAGAAATTTAAATTGGATTACTAAGATCATAATAACAATCATAAAAATTAGCCAAATCGGTGTAGCCGTTTTCCGAAAAATAGAAAAAAGTGGACGTAAAAGTGGGCGTGGCAATTTTTCATTCCGTAAAAACCTAAGTTGGGCTATGACCAACATTTTAAAAAAAAATTGTCTAAATCGGTCCGGCCGTTCTCTACTGATGCAATTACCAACGAACGACATTTGATTTTAATTTATGTAGAAGATTTTTTTAAATGCCCTACTTTTGATGCTATTTTTTGATAAAAATATTGTTTTTACTCATGATACAACAACATAAGGTACACTCAGTAAAAAATAAATTCTCAATTATACATTTCTTATAACGTCAAACAAAAGAAAATATGAAAAAAATCAAAATCAAAATCAAAGTTTGACGTTATTAAATACTTTGAATTTAATATTGTTTTTATGTTTACGAAATAAAAAGTGAAGAGATTATTTTCAAATGCGGCTTATTCTTTATTGATATCAATTTGATACATTGGGACTAACTCAATTGAAAATTATTGCGACTAACGGAGGGTTAATTTCGTAAGCTATGACCAATTATCAGATTAATCTAGGTACTCTGTTCAAAATTTCGTGCGAAATGCTGTCAAACTACATATAAAATATTTGGAATGAAATATATGCGAAATAATTTCGCAAAAGCAGTACTCTGTTTTAATTGTGGAAAACATATGAAATATATCTGGCAACCTTATTTTTCCACACGAAATAACATACGCAGCCAGTGTTGCCAATTCATGGTGAACAAAAAGGGCTAAATACTTAGAAAAAAAAGGCTAAAAAAGGGCTAAAAAAGTGGCTAAAAAGGGCTAACATTTTTAATTAAAAAAATACATACATTTGACACAAAAAACACTTAGAATGTTACATTTGGCTATGCAGAATATACAAACAAAAATGTATGAATATAACACACGTTCAAATGCAATAAAATAAGAATATTTATTCCTGTATGTTGATCCTTAACTTTAAAATAACGTAATATGTGGCCACACGTATATCATATGCCGATGTTTTTAAAGCCTCGTATTTATCACCTGGCCTGCAAAATACTCATAAGAACATTTTTTTATATGAAAGTCAAATTATGTATAAAGTAATCCTTTGTGATAACTTCGATGGAGAATATTTTGATAAGTGAATATATGGCAAATATGCCTCTCATGTAATGCAGAAAAATTATACACGTCGCCGGACAGAATTGATTTTCATTGGCAAAAACATAAATTTGTTAAAGTACTATATTTACGTCAATACATGGAAATTCCAATAATTTGTACGTGCTTAAATTGTTAACTGGTTCAACATTTTTCATTAATTTTTGTCATAATATCCCTACCAATTTTTTTGAACTGATTTTACTAATTTTCAACAGCAAAAATTTCAGATCATTAGAGTAAATATATAATTTTCATTAGAGTAAATATATATGGCTAAATGAAAATAAAAAAGGCTAAAAAAATGGCTAAAGGCTAAATTAATTTTTTTGTGGCTAAACAAGATTGAAAAGGGCTAAATTTAGCCCAAAAAGGGCTAAATTGACAACACTGTACGCAGCACCAAGGTATATTAATTATAAGGTAGTGTTATCAGACCAGCTGATCGTTTTTTGCTACTATGTTCATTTTCCGACGTGGTGCATTATAAATGTCAAACTTTGTTTACATTTTGTAAATGTCAAACTTTGTTTTGCTGTTAAATTCGTTTATGTTTTAAAACCAATAATAATACTACACGAAATTAGTTTTATTTTTAAAAACATCAAATTAAATTACAAACAGATTCAAATTTATAAACATTTTTTGTTTAACAAAAATTCGCTTTGATTTATTTGTGAGCTGTTTTTGACATTTTTCCCTGCCAGCCAATTCGCCTTCAAATGCAGGCACAATGTCAAACTACATATAAAAAAAAATATCATCAATTCGCTCGGTATTCTGAATTCGCCGATGACACCACCTTATAATTAATATACCTTGCGCAGCACTTCTTTCGCTCGAACAGTTAGCTGTCAAACAGCATGTAAAATTTTTCGCATAAAAAACCATAATTTTTTGTAAATACGAACAGAGTACTAGGCTTTAGGTTGTGTGTTTTATTTCAGTCTGGTAATTTTTTAAGTACATAAAGATGCATTTTAAATTTTGTTTGTAGATATAATATATTAGTTTAGAAGATGGTCAAGAAATTGATTCGTTTTTACATCTTACACCTTTGAATTTCCAAAAATCCCTTCAGACATTTACATAGGAAGAGGGGAATCTATAAGTACTTCCAATTAAGATATTTTTTTTGTATGAGAACTGTCAGTATATCGTCACGATAAAGAAAAACAACCACATGTTGAGAAAACGGGGTTAAATCTGGTTATTAATGTTCCATCAACATTAAACTGTTTCATTGTGTATATTCTTGTTGTAGGGCATTATATTGTAAGTTTTGACCGACTTTACTTTCTTACTTTTTATTATATGTATGTATATACCCTACACCACCATAGTAGTATGGTTTAAATAAATACATTTTTGCGAATATTAATGGTTTCTTGATTTTAATTAAGAATAAAATAAATAAATCAAGCATTCAGCCAATATCGATCTAGCAAGACTATAACTAACCTTCACAGCTAAATTTTAAATATGTACAACATTATATGTGGTTAAATTGTGGTATATCACAATATAACTACATATTTGGTCAATTCAAAAGGTCTCCTATCATGTCATAACTTCCTAATATTTCACGAATCGTGCTCGGCTTAACCGACTTTTAGTCGTTCGGCGCAGGTCTCTGCTACATAGCATACAGAGTAGTATTATTTTAGGAAATTTTTAGCTTGAAAGGCAATAACAACATTTTTAAACCATTGTGAAATATTAAGACATTATGACAATATGACATGATAGGAGACCTTGTGAATTGCTCAAATATATTTCTTTTATTTTCCGCAAATTTTATTACATTCAATGATTTATACTCCAGCTTTTCGTTGTTCCATATGAACTTGCGGATCTTCCACTAATTTTAATGAAATGTGATTCTCAAATTTTAAATCTTTGTATTTAAAATCTGTCGAAAATTTGTAAGTTTTTATTAATTTAGCCAAAGAAATTTTAACAAATATTAATGCATATCTCCAACCTATATTGTAAAAAAATATAAAATTTCAAAATCAAAATAAGCATGAATTATAAGCTATTCGACAAATTCTTACCAATGCAAAACCGTTGACCTTTCGTAAATGGTATAAATGAGAATGGATGACGTGCGTTGACATTTGAAGGCAAAAAGTTATCAGGATTAAAATCGTCTGCCTTGGTACCCCAAATATCTTTGCGGCGATGCAAGCTAAATAAATCAATGCTAATAATTTGACCAACCGGTAATGTTAAACCATTGCTAAGAGTAAGATCCTCATTTGAAACTTTACGAAAAACCATGGGCACTACGGGACAAACTCGCAATGTCTCATTTAACACCATTTCTAAATACATCAATTGATCCACCTGTTCTAATGTGATGTCGGTGTTATCATCATCGGGTAGTATGTTTATTACTTCCTCATAGGCATATTGCTGATACTCTGGATGCATGGCCAGCATTGTGACTACCAAAAACAATGTGGAGGATGTGGTTTCAAAAGACTTGAGAAAAAATTATTTTAGAGATTTTCACTTTTTTATGAAAATTATTGTTCAAACTTACCGCCGCAAATAAATGCAACATATGCGGTAATATTTCAGACCCAGCTAGACTGTTCTGGTGAACACCATTTAAAGCATACTCCAGCGCACTATTAACTTCGGGCAAATGGCTGGGATCTGTTGTACGATTTTTTTCCAAAATATCCACAGATTCATTGATCAATCTTTTAAATATATTCAAACCTTGCATTTTAGTTTTATATACACTGATCTCGGCCAGCTTACGTATCCAACTAATGCTCATAATTGTATTAAAACAATTTTCAGCTAAAATCTCCATAACTCTAAAAATAAGTAAAATTATAGGGTTAGGTCACGATATTGCGAACGGCAGACATGATTTGCTTTAACCTTTAACTTATGACGTAGTTAGCTAAAAATTTTACTTCAAAAAAACATAAAATTTACCACCACATCATAAGGTAAATGTTAAATTGTTATAGTATATTCCTGTATGCCTTTTTTAATGAGCAATTCCACGGTTTGTATAAATTATTGTGACTAAAATGGGAGTAGTAGTTACGGTGGCCGTGGGAGTTGACAAATTGTGATGAAATATTACAAAATTTATTTATGATTCTACTTACCCTTGAGCATTTTTTGACATAACAATCGAGTCCATATCTGTCTGATCTAAGTCTCTTTTTAGTACTGTTTCTAAAGAATAAAATTAGTGTTTTGAATTCCATACGATTTATTGCACTATATTTATGCTTAAAAAAACCAACACCATTTGTTGAAGACATCATTAAAATTTCGTCATAAAAATTTTGAATATTTTTCCCAAACATAACTACTTACTTGTCGCCATATTTATAGTTAATGATCGAAATATCAAAAACGTATCAACATCCTCTGCCTTTTCAAGACTTTTCTGTATTTGTTGAATTAAACTGTTGATCTCTTTATTAAATAACGGCACAAATGAGCTCAAATTCTTATGTGAAAAAGCTTTATTCAGTATTTTACGATGATGATGCCAATGTGGTTCTGTCAAATATAATTGATTAATAAATCTTCGTAGATATTTTGTTTCAACAACATACCATTTTCATTTATTAAACCATCACCGACTGTTACAAAAAATCCCTTATATATTAATGGTGGTTTATCTATACAATTTTTGGATGTTAAAATGTCCTTTAATATCTGTGGATCAGAAGAGAGGAAGAAAGGGAACGGTCCCACCCAAAATACACTGTTTGGTCCATATTTGTTGCCATATTCATACATGTGTGAAAGAATATCTGAAAAAAAAATTGGTGATTGTCGTTTTCACTACTGCTAAATGATAATAAATGAGTTGTGTATTCTGTATTCTTAAAGATAGAGGTGTCGTTTTAGCGATGTCCGTCTGAAGGTTAAAATAGATTTATGATACGAATATAATAGTTACAGTCACAAGAAGTGTGGTATGGAACATCTGCAAATTTGTCAGAGCACATTCAAAATTTTACCTCTAATAAAGACTATAATTGTAAGACAAACATTCACTACAGAGTGAAAACAGATTTGTGATAGCAAACTTTTGTTCCCTTTTCCAACTGTAAAATTCGATCACTAAGGTAGAATCATTCGATTTGCAATAAATTCGGTTGCTATCACGAATCTGTTTTCCTGTGTAGGTGTGACAATTTCGTAATATTTTTGGCTATATGTATCTCGGATTTTCAATGATGCAGAACGCGAAGTTATGATTGTCATTTATCTTTATATTCTCCTATTTCGCAGATTAGCACTTTTTGATATGTTTACAAGGTCCATACTTAAAATCGAAGACACAGTATTATTTTTTGAAGGCTTATCTTTGTAATATAAACCTCGACACTGAACTTTCACTATAACGATTCATAATAAACCTTTTTAGGGTCGCAAATAAATATTGTGGAGATTAAATAAAGCTTTGGCAGATCTCACCTTGCAGTCTTAAGTTAAATAAGTTAAATCGATTTTTTTCTTTTTTTAACTCTATTCTTTTATGTCTTTTACACAGTCCATATAATCTTTATTCATGTTATCGTATTTCTTTAAGTATTTTCCATTTTGGATGATTGACACTGGATGTATATGTATTTCGGTACACAGCTACATATTATTCATATAGTATTTTTTATAATTTTCACATCAATTTTTTAAATTATATCCCTTTAAGTTTCCTTCGTTACCTTCTTTCGTAAGTAGTTTACCCCAGCCCAAGAATGTATGCAATCTATTCGATGGTACTTTATAGGCCAGTCTCACAAATGCTCTGCTATTCCAACGATTTATGATCCACGCGAATACAATAGAGGCAATTGCGAATAAGATTAAATCCATTTTTAACAGATCTGAACACTAAATCAAAGTGACGAATCTTATTAAGATAACGTTGAATTTATATGAAACAAATATTGTCGTTTGAGAAGGTTCCCTAAGTAAAACAATAATTTTCTTTTACATATTTTTAAATTTATTCAGCCACATTTACTTTGAACTTCAAGCAGCTTACTTGGGCTGATCCCTTAGAATCACTTTCTGAGTCGATTAAACGATATCCGTCCGTCCGTCCGTCTGGTTGGCTGTCCATGTAAACCTTGTGCGCAGAGTACAGGTCGCAATTTTGAAGATATTTCGATCAAATTTGGTACATAATATTTTTTCGGCCCAAGGACCAAGCTTATTGAAACTGGCTGAAATAGGTCCAATATTTCACCTAGCCCCCATACAAATGTCCTTCCGAAATTGGACTTTATCGGTCATAAATGTTTAATTTATAAATGTATCTCCACAAATTGCGCTCCAAATAAGTTTTATATATACAAAATTCATGTCACCAAATTTTGTTACGATCGATCCATAATTAGTCATAGCTCCCATATAGACACGCTTCCGAAAATCACTTTAATGTGCATAAATCGCTTAAAAATGTTGGTATACAAACAAAATTCAACATAGTTAACTTTAATATAGACATAAATCACACGACCTAACTTCATGATGATCGTTCCATAATTGGTCATAGATCCCATATAAGGCCCACTTCCGAAAATCACTCAAAAATATAAATTATTGAAATTTTAAAAGAAAAATGTTTTTGCTCTTTTACTTAGTGTAGGGTATTATATGGTCGGGCTTGACCGATCATACTTTCTTACTTGTTTTTTACAAACTTATATTGACGTACCTAAACGGAGTCATTCCTAGGAAGTTTATATGTCCTAGAAAGTTGTTTATTGAGATCTTAGGTACATTTTTGTAGTTGATTGTTTTGTTGAATTTTGAACGGTTTGCTACATATGGATCTGAACAGGGGAAAAAAGGTAAAAAAAAATCGAATATTTTAACAGTTTTTGCGAGTTTGATCTTGAAGATAAAGTGTTTTGATTTTATATGTTTTTATTCTTTACGACAAGGGCTACAACTTTGCCTAAGAGAGTAAATCAAAATTCCAAACCGTTTGCAATATATGAGCCTGAGAAAATGATCACTTTTTTGCAAAAATGACACCGAGTTCCCAAATCTTTGGGGGTCTATAAAAAAAGGAGCATGACTTTGGATTTTTTTGGGTATTTTATCTTTTATCACGTTGTGGTGTCCGTATATGGTTATATTTCCATGACTCAAAAATTCTCAATAGTGATTTGGAAACACTTCAAGATATTATAAAACATTTCACTTTTTTTCAAATACACCCAGAAAATTAAATTGATTTTCTTTGTGGATTAGCTATCATTCCCTAGTATAATTAAATTAAAGTTTTTAACTAATATTTTAATACAATTACACCAATTAGTACAAATTTAAGTACTTTTCTTAGGTCGTTAGTTAAATTGTTTAAACAATTATACAGTTGAAAAATCTATTAAATTTATTACGCTTCTTAAAAATAAAAGTGTTAATTTCATTTATTTTAACTCTTTGTGGTTGAGTGGTCACTTTACTAAATACATTTTCTAGAGACTTTAAAACATAGTTTATTGTCATCTATTGCCATTTTGCTAAACAATTATATTTATTGAAGTCATCGTTTAAGATTTTTTGCAAAACTTTGTCGACAGGGTGCTCTGGTTAGATAAATATATTAATTGGAAAATATTGTAAAAATCTATTTTTTAAGAGACTTTCACTCATTCAATAAAAAACAAGTAAGAAAGTATGGTCGGTCAAGCCCGACCATATAATACCCTACACCAAGTAAATGAGTAAAAATATTTTTCTTTTAAAATATAAATAATTTATATTCGTGAGTGATTTTCAGAAGTGGGCCTTATATGGGAGCTATGACCAATTATGGACCGATCACCATAAAATTAGGTCGTGTGATTTATGTCTATATGAAAGTTATTTATGTTGAATTTTGTGTATATACCAAAATTTGTAAGTGATTTAAGCACGTTAAAGTGATTTTCGGAAGCGGGTCTATATGGGAGCTATGACTAATTATGGACCGATCGTAACAAAATTTGGTGACATGAATTTTGTATATATAAAACTTATTTGGAGCGAAATTTGTGTAGATACATAGATAAATAAAACATTTATGACCGATAAAGTCCAATTTCGAGGGGACATTTGTATGGGCGCTAGGTGAAATAATGGACCGATTTCAGCCAGTTTCAATAGGCTTGGTCTCAGCCAGTTTCAATGGGCTTGGTACCAAATTTGATAGAAATATCTTCAAAATTGCGACCTGTACTCTGCGCACAAGGTTTACATGGACAGCCAGCCAGCCACACGCAGAGAAAAAATATAATTGGGCATGGTTACTGTAACCATTTATATAGTGTTACAAGTTTTTTAACTATATTATAGTCACAGTAACCATTTACATGATTGTGGTAACCATAATATGGTTAACTTACGATTCACATGATTGTCTCAACCATATATATGGTTACAGTAAACATATATATTTTTGTGGCAACCATATTTATGATGAATAATTTTATCATAATATGTTGTTCTCAGATTATGATAAGCCTTAAGCCTAGAGCACCATAATATGATAAGTCCTTCATCATATAAATGGTTGTCACAAACATATATATGTTTACTGTAACCATATATATGGTTGAGACAATCATGTGAATCGTAAGTTAACCATATTATGGTTACCACAATCATGTAAATGGTTACTGTGACTATAATATAGTTAAAAAACTTGTAACAATATTGAAATGGTTACAGTAACCATGCCCAACTATATTTTTTCTCCGCGTGCAGCCAACCAGACGGACGGACGGACGGACATCGTTTAATCGACTCAGAAAGTGATTCTAAGTCGATCGGTATACTTTAAGGTGGGTGTTAGACTAATATTTTTGGGCGTTACAAACATCTGCACAAACGCATAATACCCTCCCCACTATGGTGGTGTAGGGTATAAAAATGTGTAGGAACACACAAATTTGTATCATAGTTATTTATAATGCCAACCGCCATGGTGGTTAGTAAACTAACCACTTCACTGCACAAAAAACCTAGGAATGGGGTTTTTTCATGTTTTTATTAATTTTTTCTTACTTTTTATAATAAACTAACCTTGATTAAAGTACAAATGCAATTGTTTTGATTTTAAACTTATACACAAAAAAGCGTGGCTAAAAGAGTTAAAGCTAATGCCATATTTGTCTAGGTTGATGGGACATTACTAGTTACTGCAGCTAATTTGATGCGCTTATTTGCCTCCACTAGATGGTGGTCACATACAATGTCAGCGCCTCGTTTGCATCTTACGTTCAAAAGGGGACCGCGCCATTTTCGGCTGATTGCTATGTGATTCTCAGTTGCGTGATCTGGAGATACCCATGTTAATTTATGGGCCGGTTTGCGGGTAAACAAGGATCCGCCGCATATTTGTCAGGACCACTAAAATATTGGCGATGTTCTAGGACGATATTGCACGATCGTGGAGACTGACTCTTTTACAGAATATTCTGAAACATTCTAGTGATATGCCTTACTCAGATAATCCTATCTGAATATCGTTTCCAACTAATAAAGGCATTATGGGATTATTTTGACAGCAGCAGGTCAACACCAGATGATCTTATGTCATTTTCTGGTTTACCGGATTGTAGAAGATGGTGTCCCTCCGTGGTTATTGTTTCACCAAAATCTAGCCAGCGAAATTCACTTATCCCCAAGAATAGCAGGTTATAGTTCTAGTTGCGATGGTTCTAAAAGCGTCCTTACGTTCCAGGCTCCAAATCGAGTTAGGCTAAATGTCGTCATAATTATACCCTGCACCACCATAGTGGGGAGGGTATTATGCGTTTGTGCAGATGTTTGTAACGCCCAAAAATATTAGTCTAACACCCACCTTAAAGTATACCGATCGACTTAGAATCACTTTCTGAGTCGATTAAACGATGTCCGTCCGTCCGTCTGGTCGGCTGGCTGGTTGGCTGGCTGTCCATGTAAACCTTGTGCGCAGAGTACAGGTCGCAATTTTGAAGATATTTCGATAAAATTTGGTACATATTATTTTTCCGGCCCAAGGACCAAGCCTATTGGCTGAAATCGGTCCATTATTTCACCTAGCCCCCATACAAATTTCCTTCCGAAATTGGACTTTATCGGTCATAAATGTTTAATTTATAAATGTATCTCCACAAATTGCGCTCCAAATAAGTTTTATATGTACAAAATTCATGTCACCAAATTTTGTTACGATCGGTCCATAATTAGTCATAGCTCCCATATAGACCCGCTTCCGAAAATCACTTTAACGTGCATAAATCGCTTAAAAATGTTGGTATACTCACAAAATTCAACATAGTAAACTTTCATATAGAAACAAATCACACGACCTAATTTCATGGTGATCGGTCCATAATTGGTCATAGCCCCCATATAAGGCCCACTTCCGAAAATCACTCAAAAATACAAATTATTGAAATTTTAAAAGAAATATGTTTTTACTCTTTTACTTAGTGTAGGGTATTATATGGTCGGGCTTGACCGACCATACTTTCTTACTTGTTTTATCAGATCTTTGTTGTTTTTAATTTGTTTCGTCTGCTAAAATCGTCTCAATTTATGATGTAGTAGTTGATTAGACTTCTTCACCCGATCCTCCAGTCCGACATTCCACAGAGCCTCGTTAGTGTTAACAGGGATCACCAAGTCCGTACTGGGCAGTGGGTGAGGTTGTCATTTGGAAAGGATTGAATATGTGTACAAATATAAGCTATTTATTTGTATTTGCTTCACTTTCCCTTTAACAGGTAAGGACTTAGGGGGATGAAATTTCCTCAAATATTGGGCCAAATTGATTAATTAGAATCAGAGCTATGAACCAAATTGTAGAACAACCTCCAAAAATTTAATACATTTCAAAACATTTTGCAATTTTCTTTGTTATCAAGTCACGATATCGATCAATATTTTCGAAATAGTGTAGTCCAATGATGCCTCCATCCTAAAAAGCCCCACAAAACAGTGACACTTTGTGGATTCAACATCAAGGTGAAAATGTGCTTCATCGCTTAGGATGATTTTAAACGATCGATCAATGGCTGCAAAACTTTTATTATTTTTGAAATATTGTTCAACAATGAAAATCGTTTTTTTCTCTTAAAAATGGCTTCAAATCTTAAGTAAAGTTTGGAACATTCATTATTTCCTTTAAATAAACCAAACTAAATGCCATAAAACAAGTGAAGGCTGCCATCAACTTTTCCTGGATTAATAATAATTTTTTCTTTATTTTTAGCAAAGCCTTGAATTAATTAATTCGATTTAGCTTAATACCTTAATTCCTAAATTATTTGGAATTAAAAAAAAATATCAGCCATTCATTCCATAAATCCAATCTCAACATCTAATTATTTAGCTCCACTCAACGGCTTTTATTTAAATAGAACTCATTTATCGTTGAAATAATTCTTAGCAGAATTCATTCAACCTTTGAATGATTAAATTTTTGTTTCGCTTTTAATCATTTACCTATGATCAAATTTATTTTGATTTCGTAAATGGAATTAAGAATTAATTCTTTCGAACCTTTGGTTTTTACACTATTTTTTTTTACATTTTTATTGCCAATAGAAAGAACATCTATTGGCAATAAAAATGTAAATATAAACTATATTTATTGTATTTTATGTATTCGTTTTAGAAAAACACTATTACAAAGTATTTTAAATATGATTTTTGATACGAGTATTACAAAAATGCTACACGTGCAAATAATTTTAAATTTTAAAATCAGTTGCATTTATAACTATTAATATCGTTCGAGGTGCATGGGTTAAATTTGATTCAAGCCTTAATTATAGGCAACAAAAATTGAAAAAACAAATTCTTTGTGGCAACTGAATTTGTTGCCAATCGAATGATTCGGATTCACAATTTTTCGGTTCTAGCAACATAAAATCAGTTACTAAGGAAGAATTTCGGTTGAAGCAACCGAACTTTTGTTACCCCTTCTAAAATTTTGTAGCCAAATTTTTAAAATTCAGTCATCAATGCAGAATCATTCGAATGGCAACTGTTATTCGATTGTCCTTATTATTATGGCTTTCACAAGCTCTCGCACTTTCAATTTCCGACGTTCAGAACGTTCGGCATCTTTCGAGCTTGTATGGCTACAACGAAATTCAGTAAACCACTTTTTTACCATATAAATTGATGGTGCAGAGTATTTATCATGCCAAGCCTTGGTTTGAAATATGGTATTTTTCTCAAGTCACGCGGTATTCTGCTATCAATGGCTATAAAAAACAAACTAAGGGCCATTATTACAACTTTCCGTTATACATAGAAAAGACTATTTTTTAAACCGTTTCAATTCAAATATTTATCACATATTGAACTGGTTTCAATTATTTCATAATTAAATCAAGTATTCATGTGCTCAAAAACAAAATTTTCTGATATTTTCTATTGAATTTTGAGTTTTGAATTTTATAATTTTGACAATTGATTATACAATTTTCGTTATTGGTTGAACTTTAAATACAAAAATTATTGAATAGATAATTTTCATAATTGAAAACACATTTTTGTTATTTTTTGTATTTTCAATTACGAACATTATCTGTTCAATAATTTTTGTATTTAAAGTTCAACCAATAACGAAAATTGTATATTCAATTGTCATAATTATCAAATTCAAAACTCGGAATTCAATAGAAAATATCAGAAAATTTTGTTTTTGAGCAAATGAATACTTGATTCAATTATGAAATAATTGAAATCAGTTCAATATGTGATAAATGTTTGAATAGAAATATATTTGTTTCTGTGTAGTTAAAGGTAACTTTAAGCAATAGAAAAAGGTACCCTTAAAGGTAACTTTGACTATAACGGCAAGTTGTAATAATGGCCCTAAATTAAATTGTTCAAATTTTGACAGAAGTCAACTGACAAATGCCTGTTGACAGTAGCAGTGTTTCCTTTTCAGTTAAGAGGCGGGTAATACAAAAAGTCACGGACTTATTGACCCCGCCCTCGTTGTAAAAGTTGTATTAACAGCTAATTTTTAAAGTACAATTAAAACAATCAAAGCGATTATTTTTATCTCTTACAACTTTTTTATTGGAGTGCTATATCACAAATGTTAAAAGTTTAAACATTCTAATAAATTGAAAGTAAATTTTTAATTTGGCTCAAGTTCATTTATTATTTATTATGCATTTTATTGTCAAAGTCTATTGTAAATTTTATCTATTTAACTTACTATTATCGGGAATTAGAATAAATCTATATATATAATAGAGTAACATTACTGACTGACTTATTCATCATCGCACAGATTCATAACATTTTAACTGTGAGTTCCTCTCTCACCAAAACGATCAACTAAGAAGGGATTTCGAACGTTTAGGGGGTAAAAAGGGTAAAACCGGGTAAATTCAGTAACCTTATATCTTCAATACTAATAAAGATAAAAAAAAACCTTAAACTGCATGGATTGTACTCCACTTGAAAAAAAGCTTTTTAGGGGAAAAAGCGGATAAAAACTGTATTTTGTTTTTTTTTGGCACCCTATGTATCTCTTAAGCCAATAAATATATAAACAAATTTTAAATAACATACAGTGGTATGAGAATAAAAAAAGAGGGAAATAAATCTGTAACTTCTTAACCCTTACGCCGATTTGAATGAAATTTCACGTGCGCAAAGAGGAAGTGTAGTCGAGTTTAAGTTTTGAATTTGGACCTCATGACCCCACCAGAAACGGGACCAGGGGTTCCCAAAGTAGGAAACATCGGGTATGTTCAATTTTTAAAATAATCATATTTCTTCGTTTGTGTTCCGATTTAAAAAAAATACACATACAGAATCTCCTCGTCGAGCACTACATAAAACCTCGTCGTAGCTATCAATTATCTTTTATAGCTTAGGAGATATACGCATTTGAAAATTTAATTTTCAACATTTTTACCCACCCTACACCAGTTTTTTGGTGACCGCGGTTCCAAATATTCCCCTATTTTAACCATTTTTCTTTTATAGGATTAAAAATAGATCTATATATCAAGAATAAAGAAAGAAGTGTTTAAAAATCATGGCTGACTCCAAAGTTATATTCATTTGAATTTAAAAAAGGCGATTTTTCGCAATTTTTTTTGGGAAAAAAGTACTTTTATTCTTTTTAAGTTATCTAAAAAATTTCTAACTGGATGTATAATGAATTTGTACTTTTTGAAAAGCTAACTTTACGCCAAATATTTTAAATGTAAAAAACATTTATAAATTTTGATACCGACGGGAGCAGGTCCATTCAAAAAATGCCTATATTTTTTGTAAAATTCAACTTTAGGGCAAAAATTCTCAAATCGCATATTCGACATCAAAATGTAGTAACCTATTTTAGATGGCCCAATAAGTTCTTAATTATTTTATAAAGGGTTCCGATAACCCCGCCCCTGGTATGGATATTATAGCCAAAAAACGTCAAAATCCCATTTTTGGGATTTTTCGAGATTTTTTTAGGAATTGCGGGATACTTGATAACAAATTTCAAAATTTGTTTTCATTTTTCCATTTTGAGTAGAAAAATCTACATAACTGTGAAATTTCATTAAAAACTATTATAAATAAAAATTTTATTTCAATTTGAAAAATTTGTATCTATGCAAAATTCAATAAAAAGCTTTTTTTGTCATATTTTTCAAAAAAGTATTCCATGAATTTTTTAATTGACAAAAGTTATATACATTTTTGAAAAATAGACAAAATCCTGTATCCATTGATATATAACATGTCTACCTTATGTTTTTTACGTGTCAAATAAATTAGGGAAAACTAAACAACTCGCTGAGAATTTACCTAGCACTGTTATTTACATTCATAAAAATGTTGTTATGTAGGCAACATGCTTTTTTATGAATTTCTATGTTAGGTAAAGGAGCTATCGGAACACTCATCTACAGTGATCGAAAGTCCCTTTGTCTTTAGTTATTTTTCGAAGTTCAGAAACAATATAATTTTTGTGAGTCATTTTTACTTATTTATATTTGAAATTATGAAAAATTTTAAGCAATTTAATAAATTTAAATATTATTCGTTTTATTCGATTATTCTACATAAAATTGTTTGAATTATTCGTTGTTCTAATAATTATTCGTAAGAAATTATTCGATTAATCGAACGATCATTAGTCGAATGAATACCCTAGTAACTAAACATAAAAAAGAAGCACCGAAATTTATAACCACAAACATTCCACACTCTATTTGCAATACATGCATAACTCCCGTATTGATCAAATCTTAATTCTAAATTTATAGGATCATGGGTGATAATATTCCCAACTCGGTTCCAAGGTTCATCACCAGGGAAACCCGAAATATGCTCTAAAAAAAGTGTTTTAAGCGCTTTAAATATGCAGTAAAAACTTTAAAATATGCTCTTAAAATTTAAAAAATATGCTCTTAAAAAAAACAAACTTTTACATAATTTTTAACCAAAAAATATACTTTTATTTCAAAAATAAACAAAATTAACATGAACAAAAACAAGTCTAACAAAAAATATAATAAAACATACATCAAGTAAATGAGTAAAAATATTTTTCTTTTAAAATATCAATAATTTATATTCGTGAGTGATTTTCGGAAGTGGGCCTTATATGGGAGCTATGACCAATTATGGACCGATCACCATGAAATTAGGTCGTGTGATTTATGTCTATATGTAAGTTATTTATGTTGAATTTTGTGTATATACCAACATTTTTAAGAGATTTATGCATGTTAAAGTGATTTTCGGAAGCGGGTCTATATGGGAGCTATGACAAATTATGGACCAATCGTAACAAAATTTTGACATGAATTTTGTACATATAAAACTTATTTGGAGCGAAATTTGTGTAGAAACATAGATAAATTAAACATTTATGACCGATAACTTAAGCTATGAAAAGGCCTCGAAAGGTATTTTTTGATGATATTTTATATAAATATAAAGTCACATCTTCAATTAAGGTTACTATTGCAATAAATTACAAAATATTGACTTAAATTTTCAAATAAAAATCGCTGTCTATTGGATCTGAAAACATTTTTATACATAGAAAATGTTCTTTCGACATCAACTGATGTTACAGAAGGAAATTTAAAAGACAATATTTCTTTAACACTTAGAACGGTTTAATTAGAACTAAAATTTGATATTTAGATGGCGCTATTATGAAAATAGTGCTTATTTTATATTAAAAAAAAGCCATCTATTTTTCAATTTTGAATTTTAAACAAAGGAAGTAAAAACCTGTAACAGAGCAGCGACAAATAAGTAAGACAAAATTTGTTTTTAATAAAGTCAAAATATGCTATTAAACAGTAAAATATGCTCTAAAAACGCAAAAATATGACATAAATATGCTCTTAAAACAAATATATGCAAAAATATGCATTTAAGGGTAAAATATGCAAAAATATGCACTAACAAATCGATGCCAAAATTCTTAAATATTTCTGAAACGTGTAAATATCTTATCCATGTGCTCATTAGACTCACCAGAAAAAACATGCATTTGCATATTTTGGTTTCCCTGTTCATCACAATGAACCTAGAGAACAGCAGAGCCGAAAATGTAGAACAGCTAGTTAACGATATGTTTAAAACTTATGAAAAGTTGGTTTTCAGAATGTCATTGAAAATTTACTTTCATCATTCTCACTTGTATTTTTTCCATCTAATATGTGTCTCCTCTCACCCTGCTCATATTTACATCCTGGTTCCACCATATAAAGAAGCTTTAAAAATGATCTAAAGTCCATTAGAACACTACTGTGATTACTGTTGGCGTTAAAAACGAGAAGATCAATCAAAGCTCATAAGAAAAAGTTAAAGTATCACAATATTTTGCGTTCAAATTGTAAGATTTTTTGGATTTTTTTTTACTTACATGATAAATTTAAGCTTAATTAATGTAAAAAATTTTGGTTGTTTTTTTTTTCATTTGTAACGCAGTGTAATTAAAAACCTAATAAATATGTAATTGTAATATAAATAATTTTTTAAGTAAAACATTTTTATTTTTTTTTTTTATCATAATAATACATATGTATCTTTACTATGTGTCCCAAAACTTAATTACTTAACTCTAATAAATTTTTGATTTTGCAAACTTATCTTCTTTCAAGATGCAGTTGCGGTTGTTCCACCATTTTTAATGAAATATGATTCACAAATTCTAAATCTTTGTATTTAAAATCTGTCGAAAATTTGTACTTTTTTATTAGTTTTGCCAGTGTTATTTTCGAAAATAATGTGGCATATCTCCAACCTACATATAAAATAAAAAAAATAAAATAAGTAAATTTATGTTTTATAAGCAATATATGTTTCTATAACATACCAATACACATTCTGTGACCTCTAGTAAATGGTATAAATGAGAATGGATGACGTGCGCTGACATTTGAAGGCAAAAAATTATCGGGATTAAATGCATTCGCCTCGGGACCCCAAATAGCTTTACTGCGATGCAAGCGAAAAATGTCAATACTAATAATTTGACCAACCGGTAATGTCATGCCATTGCTGAGAGTTACATCCCCATTTGATACTTTTCGAAACACCATCGGTACTACGGGTAAAAGACGCATTGTCTCATTGAATACCATTTCTAAATAAGTCAATTGATCCACCTTTTCCACCGTCATTTCGCTATCATCATCATCCGTTAAAATGCCCATTATTTCTTCATAGGCCAGTTCCTGATACTCCGGATGCATGGCCAGCATCGAGAGTACCAAAAATAATGTGGTAGATGTAGTTTCAAATGCCGCAACAAAGAGTTGCATTATAACTCCTGGTATTTCATCCAAATTTAACATATTTTGTTGAGTGCCATTCAAAACATGATCCAAAACACTATTCACATCGGGTAAATAGCTGGGATCTGTGGTATCTTTTTGCTGCACAACATCCCATGATTCATCGAGAAGTTCTCGAACCATGTTAATACCTACCCTGGCTGACTTATATGTATAAAGCTCGGCTAGTTTGCGAATCCAATTAATGTTCAAAATTTTATTCAAACAAACGTCTCCGACAAACCCTAAAACTCTTTGAAAAATAAAAATTTATTTTAAGGCTTTAATAGATGGCAATACAAAAATTTGTTTAAACTAAAATAATATTTTAAGACATTATGACAATACGACCTAATAGCAGACCGTTTGAATACACCAATTGTATGTATGTACAATATATAATGAAATATCTTTTTTTCTAATGTAATTTCCAACTTGAGTTTATTCTTTTAAATGCTTTATTCAGAGGATTATGTTTCTTTTTGTGTATTTTCTCCTGGAAAATGAAATTTAATTTTCCAATTTTTTTTTTAATTTTTAGTGATGTTTAGTAATTTAATTTCTTGTAAGAACAGTTTGTAAGTAAATATTTAAGTTTAGTTAATAATTAGGCTAAGATTTTGGAGCTTACCTTTCAAAATGCTTTGACATTGAAGTAGCGTTGAACTTTGTCAAGTCTATATTTCTTTTTAATGTTGTTTCTATAAAAAAAAATGTACAGAAATTTTTAAATTTTTAATAAAATACATATGGGGAATTTCATGTCAAGTGAAAATCGAAGTCTTCCGATCTATCCTAGGTTAGACACAATATTTCAACAAGATCGGTCAAGAACTCTCTGAGTTAGATGTGGTCAAAATTTTACATTTTGGCAAACATTTGTTTTTTCTCATCCATGTAACTTATTACCTATTATTCTTAGCAAAATGTGTTCCAAATAGTTTAGATAAATATTTCTTCAAACTTTCGAAAAAAAAAAAATATTTAAAAAAAAAATAGTTTTTTATTCGAAATCATAAACAAATATTTCACGAACGACCCTCCAATTTTCTGGATTATTAATCTACATAAAAATCTCTTTCATTTGAGAATAGTCACATTGCACAGTGGGCCAGAATCGACATTTTTTGGAAATAAATCTGTCATTTCCAAACGGCTCATCCGATCAGAATAAAATTGGACGTGGACATAGCCATGGAGTATTCGAGTTTAAGATGTCAAAATGGACCCTACAAATGATTCAGGCGCGGCGCTATCAGGCCACAAAGTAGGGTACCTTCGATATGTAAAATTTATTTTTTTTTTGTTCCCCATCCGATTTCAAAGATTTTTATATTCTTAAATAGCGCTCGGATAGGTCTTGAAAAAACAGGCTTGCGTGTGCTATTTATATCTTATAATTTCCGAGTTATAGGCATTTCAAAAACTTAAATTTTAAAATTTTGCCATTTTTCCGCTTTTTTAAAAACTTTGGGTGTAATTTTGTTCCGAATGAACTCGAATTTTTGTTGTTGGATGTTGTTTTACAATTAAATTACCAATAATATACAAAAGATTTCAGAGCAATATCAAATATGGATCCAAAATAAAAATAGAAATTCTAACATAGAAATTCATAAAAAAGCTTGTTGCCTACATAACAACATTTTTATGAAAGTAAATAACAGTGCTAGGTAAATTCTCAGCGAGTTGTTTTGTTTTCCCTAATTTATTTGACACGTAAAAAACATAAGGTAGACATGTTATATATCAATGGATAGAGGATTTTGTCTATTTTTCAAAAATGTATATAACTTTTGACAATTAAAAAATTCATGGAATACTTTTTTGAAAAATATGACAAAAAATGCTTTTTATTGAATTTTGCATAGAAACAAATTTTTCAAATTGAAATAAAATTTTTATTTATGAATATTTTTTAATGAAATTTCACAGTTATGTAGATTTTTCTATTTAAAATGGAAAAATGAAAACAAATTTTGAAATTTGTTATCAAGTATCCCGCAATACCTAAAAAAATCTTGAAAAATCCCAAAAATGGGATTTTTCGTTTTTTTGGCTATAATATACATACCAGGGGCGGGGTTATCGGAACCCTTTACAAAATAATTAAGAACTTATTGGGCCATCTAAAATAGGTTACTATATTTTGATATCGAATATGCGATTTGAGAATTTATGCACTAAAGTTGAATTTTACATAAAAAATAGGCATTTTTTGAATGGACCTGCTCCCGTCGGTATCAAAAGTTATAAATGTTTTTTTCATTTAAAATATTTGGCGTAAAGTTAGCTTTTCAAAAAGTACAAATTCATTATACATCCTGTTAGAAATTTTTTAGATAACTTAAAAGAATAAAAGTACTTTTTTCCCAAATTTTTTTTTTTAAATTCAAATGAATATAACTTTGGACTCAGCCATGATTTTTAAACATTTCTTTCTTTATTTGATATATAGATCTATTGTTAATCCTATAAAAGAAAAATGGATAAAATCGGGGAATATTTGGAACCGCGCTCACCAAAAAACTGGAGTAGGGTGGGTAAAAATGTTGAAAATTAAATTTTCAAATGCGAATATCTCCTAAGCTATAAGAGATAATTGATAGTTTTATGTAGTGCTCGATGAGGAGATTCTATAAGTGTAATTTTTTTTAAATTGTAACACAAACGAAGAAATAGTATCATTTTAAAAATTGAACATACCCGAGGTGTCCTACTTTGGGAACCACTGGTCCCGCTTCTGGTGGGCTCATGACGTCCAAATTCAAAACTTAAACTCGACTGCACTTCCTCTTTGTGCATGTGAAATTTCATTCAAAGCGGCGTAAGGGTTTAGAAGTTACAGATTTATTTCCCTCTTTTTTTTATTCTCATACCACTGTGCGAAGGTGAATGGTAGATTTTTGCTGTTTTTTGGGCGAAAAGGTGACTTAACACTTTTTTTTATAAAAAAAAAAATTCTTTAAGAACATATAAGAATTTTATGTTTTTCTGTAATGTATCTTTACGAAGAACATGTTGGTATAAAAAAACATGTCCTATTTTTCGAATATATCGCCCCTACGCCCTTCGGAATTTGACCTATTTTTTTATCAAAATTTGAACTTTGGGCCGCATGTTTTAAAATCCCAAAGCTGTGATCACAAAACGGAAATCAGCTTTGGAAACCTTGATGTGTTCCCTATTTATCCCCGAAGGAAATGTGGGCCCTATGAGCAAAATTGTAAAAAAATACCATTTTAGAGATTTTTGCTCCATTTTTTAGAAATTGTAGAGATTCCCTTTGACCTTTTTAAAAGTTTTTTTACACTTTGTTATTTAGAATGACAAATTTAAAAAAACCTTGAAATCTTCATTGAGTTTCTAAAACTAAAATTTGTATCAAAATTGTAATAGGATTGCAAATATTAGAAACAATTTGATTCACATTTATCCCGAACTAAATTTTTTTGTATAGATACGTTAATTTTTGGACTTACAAAAAAAATCCAAGTCAATATCTCAATTAAATTGAAAAATATGCCACTTTTAAAACTCCGTCCTTCAAAAATATTGAATATTGTGAATTGAATTGACCTTGTGCTGTTACAAATATCAGTACTTACGTGTTGCATTCTTTAAAGTTAATTCTCTTAATATCACCAACATATCAATGTCCTCTCCCTTTTCCACACTTGCATCAATTCGTTGAATGAAACTTGTGGTTTCTTTATGAAATATGGGCAAAAACGAGAGCTGTATTTTATTTGTGAAGGCTCTATTTAACAATTTACGATGTCGACCCCATATCGGTTCTGCAAATTATTAAGTAGTAATTTGTAGTAAATAAGTATCACGAATTGTTTTCTTACATACCACTATCAGTTATTAAACCTTGACCAGCTATTTTAGTAATTCCGCCATATAATAATGTTGGTTTATCCAAACAATTTTTTGATGTAAATATTTCATTTATTACCTGTGGATCGGATGTGAGAAAAAACGGCCATGGTCCCATCCAAAATATACTATTCGTACCATATTTTTCACCGTAATTATACATGCTTGATATAATATCTGGAATGAATAAGGAAATTGCATTAAATAGCGATTGGTTAAACAAATTGGTTTTTCTTTCGTTGCACAGTAGTGTCAATCGCCAAATAAGTGGTAATAAAACTGAATTTTCTAAAGCTGGTCCTGGTCCGCTTGTAAAATTATGTATCAATGAATCGTAGACGAGGACACCCTGTTAGAATATAAGGTGAGATACTGAGATAAGTTTGCCAATTTTGTCCATATATTTTTCTAAAAACATGGACATACAAATAAATTCCCACACATCAACAGTTTTTTTTGGCAATATCTTAATTCACCTAGTCGTGAAAAATAATCAAAGTAAAAAATTTTAAATAAGTTTGATCAAGTAAGAGAGCTATATTCGGCTGTGCGAATCTTATATACACTTCACCAAATTATACTTCAAAATAAAAAATTTAAATATTTTTTAGGTAAACAAACATTTTTTTTTCCAAAGTAGTTTTTTAATTTTTTTTTTCGAATTGTTTTTTTAAAATTTAAAATTTTTTTTTTTTAATTTTTTTTTTAATATTTGACTTTTGGTGAAAAAAAAAATTCGGGTTCAAAAATATTTTTTCGATTTTGTCCCTTTGTAGGTCCAACTTATTATGGTATTATATACGCCATTGCAAAGGTCTTTGAAATATCTATCATTAGATATACATATTGTCTATATTAATGACTTTTAATACAGATATAAGTCAAAAATCCTATTTTTTTCCTTATAGCTCAGCCATTTCTGGACCGATTTTCTCGATTTTAAATATCAACCGAGCCGGAAGAATTCCGGAGATATTGCTGTATGAATCATGTATGTAAGTTATTTGGGTACTTCGGAAAGTTGATTTCAACAGACAGACATATGGACATGACTTAATAGACTCCGTTATCTATAAGGATCCAGAATATATATACTTTATTGGGTCGGAAATGAAAAATGTAGAAATTACAAACGGAATGCCAAACTTATATATGGGCATTTCCAGCGAAAAGTCCACCCAGACCAAAAAATTAAAAGTTAACCAACAGTATTTCCTCTCTTGTATTATCTATATATATTAAAATGAAATGGTCCATCACGTGTGAACAGCTGGAGCGATTTGGCTGACTTATTTTTTATTCGATTCGAAATTTTCAGGGTAAAACTCGGAATTTTTTTTTTTTTGAGTCCAGTCAACTGCAAATAAATAAGAACAGGCAGGCTATGTGGGTTGGAGAAACTTGAAGAACTAACATTAGTAAATGCTACCGGGCGAAGCCGGGGCTGTCAACTAGTTTAAGATAAATATTCAAAATTATCTAAATAAAAGAGTAAAAAGCTTTCCTGAGTTGCGATGGCGAGATGTTTTATTTCTAAGGGCAATAAAACACAATTTCTAGGAGTAATTGTTCTAAAGCACTCTTACCGAAATATAAATCCAAAAGAGCAAACAAATAAAAATTAACGGTAAAATTTTGATTTGCTTTTAATGATACTTTAAATATCGTCACGCCAAACAAATGTATATTCTCTTTATCTCTACGCTGACGATCGCAAGTGCGTGATATTTTATAAAATAAACTAATTACAGAAAAAAATAGGTTATTAAACAAATAGTTAATTTTATATTAATTTTCAAATGTGTGTAATGTCACGCCAGATTATAAAAAACCGTAAAAGGCAAGAAAAATTTAGTTTGAAAAAGAATAATGAAGGCAGTCCGCAAGGCAATCGGCAATGCAGATGCAAACAAAACTTGGGAATTTAAGGACGAAGCCTAGCCCTCATACAAATGTCCTCTCGAAATATGACTTTATCGGTAATAAATATTTAATTTATATAGGGATGTTAACAAATTTCGCTCCAAATAAGTTGTATATATGTATATTGAAGTCATATCACATAATTTCATGATGATAGGTTCATAATTAGTCATAGCTCCCATATAAAGCCCATATCCAAAAATCACTTTAACGAACATAAATCTCTTAAAAAATTAATTATCCAGAATTCAACATAAATAAGTTTAATGTAAACATAAATCACTCTACCTAATTTCGTGACGATCGGTCTATATTTGGCTCACTTCCTAATATCAGTTTAACGAGCATCTATATATTAAAAATGTTGAAATCCAAATATAATTTAACTAAAATAAAACATAAAACTATTATATATACTAGTTGACCCGCTCGACTTCGCACGGTAGCATTAACTAATGTTAGTTCTTCAAGTTTATCCAAGCCACGCACACCAGCCTGTTCTTATTTATTTGCAAATAAAATACCGAAATTTGTACTGCATACTTTAGGGAGCTTTTTTATTACAATTGACTGGACTCACAAAAAAAAAGAATTTCTGAGTTTTACCCGGAATTTTTTATTTTTTTTTCTTTACAAACCATATCCTGAAAATTCCGAATTGAATAAAAAAAAAAATCAGTCAAATCGCTCCAGCCGTTCTCACGTGATGGCATTACATATATGGACCATTTAATTTTTATATACATATATAGATTATAATAAATATATTTTTATAATTTTCTTATATTTATATCTTTTTCTTATTTATTAACCAAAAAATATATCAAATGAAAATTTAAGTAACGTAACTCCATGTAACGTCACGCCAGATACTAAATTATGCAATTTTGTAATGCAACTCAAACCGTACTTCTGTTTTTGGTAACGTAACGCCATCGCATATTTTTACTAATACCTTCAAATCCTTATTGTCAATTGTTTTAATATTTTTACTGTATATAGAGGTACTTAATTACTTCGCAAATGTAAAAAAAAAAGCTTTTACAAATTTGACTTTATCATTAATTTTTTTTAAATTTTGTCGTACAAATATAACATCACGCCATAATGGAAATGCCCATATACCCTTCTCACGAAGGTGAAGGGTATAAAAATGTTTAAATGAGCTAAAATAGCGACCTAGTTTTAGTGAGCTGAAAAGAGCGGTCACTTCACAGAGTGGAAAACCCAGCTCTTCTGTTTTATCGTAAAATTGTGTTCAGCAATGAGGTGATGGCCATATGCCTGAAATCATTTCCAAATGTTAATGCCATATCTTGATTTATCTAATAAAAAAATGTTTTTGATTAAAATTTAATTTAGCCGTTTTTGATATGTTTGAATGGTGCAAGATCCAAACTTTAAAATCAAGTTTAAATCAACGACACAGTATTATTTTTTGTAGGTTTATTTTTGTAATATAAGCCACATGACACTGAACTTTCACTAAGTATAACGATCCAGAATAAACATTTTTTAGATTGTAGAGATTAAATAAAGTTTTGGCAGATCGAACGTTGGAGTCAAGCTTTTTTTTAAAATATATGAAATTTTAATAATTTAAATAGATGATTTCTTTCTTTTTCACTCTATTCTTTTATGTTTTTTACACAATCCATTTAATCTGTTTTATAATTTTCACAATTTAAATATGTACATTTTCATACGATGTCATTATTATTTCTTAATTAAATCCCATTAAAGGTACCATAATTACCTTTTGTCTTAAGTATTTTACCCCAGCCAAAGAATGTATGCAATCTATTCGATGGTATTTTATAGGCCAGCCTCACAAATCTTCTGGTATTCCAACGATTTATGATCCACACGAATACAATAGAAGCAATTGCGAATAAAATTAAATACATTTTTAACAGATCTGAACACTAAATCAAAGTGACTGATCTTATTAAGTTATCGTTTCATTTATATGAAATCTATATTGTCAATTGAGAAGGTGCCCTAATTAAGATAATAATAATAATATTTATTAACATATTGTTACGAAATTGTACTTGAATTCAAATATAACGATTTTAACGGCTGATTTTAAGTTACATAAGTACTTTCAAATAGCAGTGCCTGTTAAACTGTAACATATTTGTGGGCATTATTAACATTGAATAAAAGCTTTGAGTTGATCATTGATCGTAAGTATGGCAACGCTGAATGTTTGCTGCGACAGTTAAAGAACATTGTAGAAAGTTCACCAGCTCTAGACTTCGAATATACGAGCTTTGACAGTTAAAGAACAATCTTGAGTGCAGGTGGCAGTGTTATAAATAGTGGCAGAGGTTGCAGTCATGAGTTTAGTTCAGCGAAATGCAATGAGCTCTCAAATGAGCTCTCTTGTTTTTATTTTCACATGTACGCAAGCACACACATTGTATAAAAACAGTCAGTCTCGCATGAGCATTGATAGAAGCAGGTTGTGTTACGCTTTTATGCTTGTTTATTTCATTATTTCAGCTAGTTGTTTTTGTTTTTGCCAGAGAATAATTCTCAACTACAATATCTAAAAACTGTAGTGGTGTGAGTTTGCATTTCGCTGGTTTAGTTTATCAGAGACGCTATTCGAATAAACATCAACTGAGTGCCTTAAAGTGTGCTGTATTTTCAAGTGAATTCGTGTACATTATAAAGTGTGTCTGTATTTCTGCGAATTTATAAACGTGTATAAAAACACTGAGTGACTATTTATTTAAAGTATCCGGTTTATTTAAAGGAAATAAACCAACGTTTTGAAAAGGTTAAAACGTAACAATATCCCGGAATCCCGGGATTTACATTTCTAAAATCCCGAATCCCAGCATTTGTAAAACCCAGTCCCGTTTGGCATCCCTAGTAGGCACCCATATAATCGTTATTCTAAAATGTATTGATATCTTATTTATGGACACTAGGCATTTTTCGGATAATCTAGATGTCGTAAAGACACTCCCTATTATATTGACGACAGCCTTGCTATCAGTAAATATACAAATATCCCCAGACATTCGATAATGCCCAAGCCAGTTAAAAAAACGTTTTATGACAGTAATTTCCATATATTTCCATATACTTAACTCAGGAAATGATTTTGTTTTCTTTGTCGATTAGCTTTCATTCCCTAATATAATCAAAACTTATTTTAATTAGATCCAATGTCTAATCTAATTAACATTTTTAATAATCTTTTAACAAATATTATACACAAAGGTCACAAATATCACAAATAATTAGTTAGTTATTTGTATTATAATAAGTACTATATTAAAAATCGATCAAAATTAATTAAGTTATAATTACAATTCTCGCCTCTTTAAAAGTAAAAGTGTAAATGTGATTTTTATTAAAAATATTAAGAACAGTGAAAAAAACCGATAAAATTGTTCATTAAACATTAGGGTGGGTAAATTTAGGTTGGTCAACAGGAAAGAAAATTTCCCCAAGAAGCTATGAGTCTAAAATCAAAACCCAGCTCCCGCTGAGAGACTTCAAAATACACATTTAAGAAATTTCACTGTCCAACACATTGAGACTTTTTGATTGGAAAAGAATAGCGACCCTATAATAAGTTAATGTCTGAGAGATTCTTATTGTCAGAGTTATATCGTGGAATTTTATGGGGATAATTTTTGTGGAAGATCTTAACCCTCTATCTCCACTCTTTAGGGGTCAATTTGACCCTTTTCTCGAGAAAATCAAAAAAGTCCTTTAAAAAAGGACATTTAAGGATTAAAATATTCTACGAAAATGTTTGCCGGAAAATTTTAGTGGAGGTCACCAAAGACACCAAAGTGTTAGATAACGCTCTTTACGATTTTGCTATACACTAAGGGAAAAAACGTGCTAAAATCAAGATTTTACGTCCTAAATCAAAGCATTTCAATCTTAATAGTCTGTTAAATGCGAAAATTCTTAATTCAAGAATATAATCTTATTTTTTTACGATTGCTTATTTTAAGATCGTATTTAAGATTGTGTTCTTATTTACAATCTTAAATTAAGAATACATTTTGCAAAATTCAAGAATGTAATCTTAACGAAGTTCTTGATTTGAGATCGATTTTAAGATCATAGTCTTGTTAAAAATCTTAATTTAATCTTAATAATTAATATTAAACAAATTGAATTAGAATGTCGAAATAAATGTATTATATTTACATATTTATGTATTTAAAAAAAACGCAATTATATTATAATACATACTTAAAATTATATCAACTTTGGTCTTACACACACAGAAAAGAGTTCGATTGGAAATCAGTTCCCATTTTAAATATTTAATAAGATGAACTGAAATTAAGGTATCACAATTAAAAAACTATAATTTCAATAGATTTTGTATGATAGGAATTTTAAAAACACAATTTCAATCGAATTATGGTTCTGACAATACTAAAGATAGTCACATTAACCAAGTTAACGTTTTCTAAAATTTAAGTTCTTAATTCGTCTGCTATGACTAAATTAAATTCAGAAATATTCGTTTAATCCCCAAATATTAGTGGTTGTAATCGTAAAATTCGATTACGATATGAAAAATTCAAATTCGGTGTTCTCAACCGAAAGAAAAATTTCTATCTGTAGAAATTTTTGACAAAACATGTAGTTTGTATAAAATAAATTAAAATTCAGAAAATAATTTATTCTATTTAAAATATTTTTTAATTAAAAAATTTTAACAAATACGATCAAATAACTTTTAAATTAAACAAATGAGCATTAGGAGATGGACATAAAGGGTGAGTTTATTGGATTTATCTGAAATTATTCACTAAAGACGTGTTCACATATTTTTTTAGGTTTCATAACAACAATCACATCTGTATGATAAGGAATCGCTTAGCACTATATCCCATATTGGACGTTAGTTGCGAGAAGTCTGCCTATGAACGTCGATATTTATTTAGTTTAATTTTTCTACGTATTAAAATGTATGTTAATCTTTCGTTCTTATATTGTCTTACTGAATGTATTATTTCAACCATTTTATTTAAGGACGCAGAAAGGTCAATATTATTCAAGTTGTATACCAGCATCATATACATACATGTTTACATATCACCACCTACCATGCGAAAGAAGCAACTACCTATTGAAAAAATTCAAAAAAGTGAAATTACTGTAATGTTAATTACGCACTTTTACACATAAGATGAATTTTTCTTTATATATTAAGATTTTGTACATATTTTAAGAATAAACACATTCTATTTTTATCAATAAAAGGGAGAAAAGTTAAGAAAGTCCTTAATTTATTTCATGTGATAGAAAAAATCGTAATTATCCCTATTAACAGATTCTGCCCTTACTACCGAATTATTTTATTTCAAACAGTTGAGTCTACTATTAATTCAGCAACAGAATAACACAGCTACCATATATTCAGCCATCCCAATCGAATTTTGTGATAGTACGTGCAACCGACCAAATTCGATTGGCGACAAATTCGGTTGTGAACACGAATCTGTTTTCTCTGTGCATACATATATTCTTCCATTATTGATTGGATATAAATGAAAAGGAAGGCTAACAAAATCAGAAATTTTAATAATATAAATTCTACTAAGTAAATAACCAACTTCATAGGCTTGGGAGTGTTTATCGAACTCTTTTAAGGATTGCGTTGCAAATAACATAAACTTCTTCGTTTTGAATTAACATAATTTGAAATTCAATTTTAATCTGAAATTTGTAAGGGAAAATAACTTAATCTGAAATTAGCAATCGAAAACAACTTTCTCACCAATTCCGGCACTCTTGAATGACTTATTTTTGGCCACCTTCGTAGTAACTCAAGACTTCCTATTTTTGCCAAATCTTTCTGGAGGACACTGTATGTGAGTTTCCATTTATGACAAACTTCCTCCCAATCAGCGCTATCTCTGTTCAAGTATAGTTTATAAGCAGCTGCAACTTCGATTTGTTGATCACATTTCAGCAATTTCTTCTTCATCCAAACGAGATGAGCTTGTATCTAGGCTATAGTTGTTGAATGATGCAGCTTTAATAATAATTTTGTAATAAAATTTATAACGAAATTACCTTAAGTTCATTCTCAGTGGGAAAAAATTCGCCAATATCGGCCAAGTATGAAAGTGTATCCTTTCTTACGGCGTTCTGCTCAGATGATATTGTCCCTCAGCCAGCGTCAAGAAATCTTCACTCACAGATATACATACTTATAAGAACTAGTTCGTCTGAGTTCTGATTTTCTATTATTAATTAAATATTTTGTTCACTTTTTTTAAACACGTCTACTTCGATCAGCGTTTTGCAATTTATAACACAACAAGCTTTCATTATTGTAAAATTTCTTAAAAATCAAGAATTCAATCTAAACTTTGAGAATATGATCTTAAATACAAAAATACAATCTTAAAATTAAGATTATGTTCTTGATTTTTAGAATGCGTTCTAGAAATCAAGAAATTATTCTTAAATTTGAGAACGTAAATCTTACTGACCATAATTTAAGATTAAAACTTGAAAAAGTTTGCAATCTCCATTGAAGAATTTTTTTTCTTAAATTTAGATCGTCATATTTCTCTTAGTGTACGCCCGAACTAATATGTATTAGTTATATGTACTTATATATTTGTTTGATTATTGAAAATAACAAAAAGTTTTAAAGTTTGTATAACTTTAAATACACGAATCCATCCAAAATTCAATACCAATCAAGTATTAAGATAATATAATCTGATAAGATCTAGATAGCAACAAAGTCGGTTAAAAATATGTTCACTACTTATACTACGTTTATACTTAAGGTAGGATCACACGATTGCCACAATGCACCAATTATTGGTCTATTTTATACGTCAATCGTGTGATTTCACAACTTATTGGCTCATATGTCAAACCACAACAATATTGTGCTTATTTGGCCCAATCAAATGCAACCCTGGTGCGGCAATCATGTGAATGCTTGATAGGCAACATGCACCAATAAAAATGTTAAAAATACACCAATATTTATTGTGTTCTAGTGCGGCAATCAAAGAAGACAATTAGCGCCAATATTAATTTTTGTAAATGAAATATTGTTTTTGTGAGCCACTCTCTGACCCACATACATCTTTTAACATTTCTTTATTAATTTTTTTATATGATAATTAAGGCCGACGCAATTTTCTTTTTTTATTTAACAAATAATTTTTTCAAAAATAGATTGTTTTTACATTTATGTAAACAAAACAAAATTTAAAATCTAGCACAACAGCTGTTTCTCTGAGTTGCCGTAAACTAGAACAATCGTGTGACTGAAATGCGACAATTATTGCCACTAAATCGCTTTGCGCCAATTTACGACAATCAAATTTATATAAAATGAAGCAATCATGTGACTGCAGAGAATTTGATTGGGACAATTTCTTTATTGGGCCCCAATTCAGCACAATAAAAATTGTATTAAATTGGTTCATTGCGGCAATCGTGTGATCCTACCTTTAGTCTTTAATTTGCGTAGATTTACATAAATGGAAATAAAATAGTTTAATTTTATACAATGTTTTGTAATTTGACTTGTGCTGCTAAACGTTTATAATTAACACACTTTTAACTTAAATGTTAAAATGAATAGTCGGTCAAAACCGACCATAAAATACACTTCACCAGTTACGAGTTAATAAACGCTAACTTACCCTTTATTAAGCCTCACATTATTTAGTATAGGTAGAGTCCGCTCGAAGCCGAATCAATACTCGACTTAATCGAAACCTTTTTAATATACTAAACACTAATACATTTCATGTAAATTTACTACTAAGTTTCCATGTAAAATAACAGAAAATGCGTAAATTTAAGCGCAATATGTTGTCATGTCACGATATAGATCACCAGTAATAGTCAGCCTCATTTTCGAAATAGTGTAGTCCAATGACGCCTCAAGTCCAAAATCCGCACAAAACAATGACAATTTGTGGATTCAGCATCAAGGTGAAAATGTGTTTCATCTCTTAGTATGATTTTGACTTTCATTATTTTTGAAATATTGTTCAACAATGAAAACGCATTAAGGGTCCTCATGTAAACGCTTAAAAGCCTCGCAAACTGTGCAATCTGTGCATTTTTACACTCTCGCAAATGAAATGTGAAAAAATGTATGGAAATTCGTTTGCACAACTCCGATAAGTTTGCGCGACAATTTAGACTCGCAAACTTGAATTTATTGTGCATTTGATGAATCAGCTGCTTTTGTTTACTTTTATTTATAAGAAATAAAAATCAAATAAAATATAAAAATTTTGTGCATGTGAAAATTGTGTAACTTTGGAACAGAATGATTGTATTAAATGACATTGTGTATGAAAACATTAACCAACAGCTAGAACATAAACAAAGTCCTCCAAACTATGTATACCACCGTTTGTTCCAACGATTTAACTTTCATTCAACATTTTAAAATTAAAATTTATACAATTTGAAAAAAAATTATTAATGCTTTTGTTGAATTTATGTATTTTTATTTGACAAATATAAATTTTCTGTATAAACTTGCACAAAATTGAAAAGGTGGGTTCATGAAACATGTCGTGCAAATTTGCCAATTTGCACAAATGGGAAACTTAAGCGTTTAAATGAGTACCCTTATTGTTTTCTCGTGTACTGCACAAATGGCTTCAAATTTAAATATGAAGCTATATATAAGTTTGTCAATCCGTTTGTAATTTCCACAATATAATTTTACGACCCTATAAAGTATATATTGTCACGTTTTAACCTTTTCAAAACGCTGGTTTATCTATTTCCTTTAAATAAACCGGATACTTTTGATTGCAAATAGAAGCCGTTTAGTAGTTTAAAAATTGTAACAACTCTTTATTTATTTAAAAATGTACAACAACCACAGAATTAAATAGTCACTCAATGTTTCTTTATACACGTTTATAAATTCGCAGAAATACAGGCACACTTTAAGGCACTCGAATTCACTTGAAAAACATAGCACTCAGTTGATGTTTGTTCGAAAAGCGTCTCTGATACACTCACTAACGACTGCAACCTCTGCCAATATTTATAACACTGCATTAATATCTAGAAAGCTCTATTTCTACAATGTTCTTTAACTGAATATTCGAATTCGAATATATGGTCGCAGCAAACAGCGTTGCCAACTTACGATCAATGGTCAACTGAAAGCTTTTATTTAATAATGCCCACAGATATGTTACAGTTTGCTATTACAGTACTGTTATTTGAAAGCATTATGCTACTTTTAAATCAGCCCTTAAAATCGTTATATTTGAATTCAAGTACAATTTCGTAACAATATATTCTGGATCCTTATAGATAGCGGAGTCGATTAAGCCCCCAAATAACTTACATACACGATTCATACATCAATATCTCCCGAATTCTTCCGGCTCGGTGGCAATTTAAAATCGAGAAAATCGGTCCATAAATGGCTGAGATATAAGAAAAAAACCAGGACAACCTGGTTTTTTTGCAACGACGTATATAAGACCATAGTAAGTTGGACCTACAATGGGTTAAAATCGGAAAAAAATATTTTTTTTTTCACCAAAAGATTTTTTTCGTTAAATATTAAAAAAAAATTAAGATTTAAAAAAACAATACGAAAAATTTTTTTTTTCCAAAAAATGAAAAAAATAAATTTTGTTTACCTTAAAATATTTAAAATTTTTATTTTGAAGTATAATTTGGTGAAGGGTATATAAGATTCAACACAGCCGAATATAGTACTCTTACTTGTTTTCATTTAATTTAGAACAAGTTAAATGCCATATAACAAGTGCAGGGTACCTATGATTGTCGGTGATTTAACAATGTTTTCTTTAACAATAGTTTACCAGAGCTTCGAATTAATTAATTCAATTTGAGCTTAATTCACTAAAATATTTATTTGGAGTTAAAAAATATCGGCCGTCATTCATTCCATAAATTCAATCTCAACACCTAATTCTTTAGCTTCATTCAAAGGCTTTTATTTAAATAGAATTCATTCAAACTTTGAATGATTAAATGTTTGTTAATTGAAATCTAATTTAATAGAAATTGTCATTAAATTTTGGTTTGCTTTTAATCATTTACATAATGAATTGAAATATAAATAACTTCAAACTTTTTGTAATGGATTTGAGTTCATGAGCATTTTAATGGTTTAATAAAGAATTAATTCTATAAAGAATAAATTCTCAAAGGAATGAATTCAATACATTTGAATTACAAAGAAATTAAGCCTATTAATTATTTCATAATGAATTCATTAACGGAATGGTTAAGACATATAATTAATTTTCGGATTTCGGAAATTTAATTAAGAATTAATTCTTTCAAACCTTTGGTTTTTACATTGTTTTTATTGCCAATAAATATTATGTATAAATTATATTATTTACAAAGTAAAAGTTCGTAATGGAAATTTAAATATGATTTTTGATACGAGTATTACTTAAATGTTACACGTGGTTTTAATTTAATTTTAGTCAGTTCCATTTATAATTATTAAAGTGCAAGTGATACAACTGTTAATTATAGACAACAAAAACTGAATATTAAATCGACTGCTACTCGTTTGTCCTTATTATTATACTGTTCAAAATTTACGCTGCGTAGTATGAAAAACAAAACTCGAAACTGACAATGCGTAAGCAGCACACACAGAAATGTTTTTGCTGCTGAAGTCGTGTAATCACTGATTACTAATCAGTTCGGTAGAGTTGAAAACTGAAACATGGCGGCTGCTGATTCGTTTGGCTGCTGGAAAAAAACAAAATCGATTGCTGCTTGCTGTTATACTTGCCACCTTTTGAAATTTCCAAAACGGGACACCACTAAATGATCAGAGAACGATGGAAAATGACCTAGTGTGGGTTATAGACTTGCTGAGTACATTACAAATTGTGTCAAAAAATTTCAGAAACACCTTCAAATTCAGAAGTTATTCTGAAAAAACCGTTTACAGTGATGTTTTTCAACTTATCGATCTGTAACTCAGTCAGTTTTTGTTCAATTTTTATTTTTTTTAACGTGTTGGGAAAGACTTATTACGCTTCAAAATGACATGCATTTATTGATACATTTGTAAGTTATAAGTATTGTTTTTGTTACGATCTTTTTTGATTTGAGTCGCTTTTCATTGCTTATTTTGATATGAAAGCTTATAAAAATTTATATCAATGTATAAAGAAAAGTTCTTAATAAAACATGGTTTTAATTTTTCAAATCGGATGAAAACTGTAAAACTTATTCAACTTTTCATTAATACCTTTTTGAGTATTTTCTCCCCCAGCGCATATAAATGTAAAAAAAACTGGGTAAATATTTTCGAACTTTTTTCGAAAAAGTTTAATAACTTTTGCAAATATAAACCGATTTTAATAAGTAATATCTCCTTTTTGTCTATATAAAATTGTCTTTAAAGCACTGTGCAAAAAATGTTTTAAGATGTCTGAGTTAGAGGTATTGAAGTACTACCTACCCTAAAACACTTGTTTCAAAATAACTAAACATTTTGAGGGTGTTCAAAATCTTTGAAAACGGTTTTAGCATGTCCTCACCTAGGCATACAACCTCCATTAGGTCGCTTTTCAAGTTCTGACAAAAAGTGTTATTTTGAAGCAGTGTTATTATCCTATTTTATTTATTAAAATCAACAATAACACATTCATTTTAATTGTGTAAAATCTGGAGAACTATTACTGTGAAAGTCTTCGAACTTTATACAGGAGTAAATAGTTAATTTCGAATATCTGGAGTACTATAATTGTAAAGTATTTAAACTTTGTATGAATCAAATTCTCGTCACTATACGGAGATTGGCTGAAAATGGGCGAGATTGAATTTTTTAAAGTAAATAGTTATTTTCAAATATCTGGAATACTATAATTGTGAAATTCTTCAAACTTTATATGAATCAATTTCATATCACGACATGAAGTTTAACCAAATTGGGAAGAATCGGAACAAGGTTTAAGTCACCTACCACACAAAGGAAAATAAATATTTTCAGAACTATAATTGCGAGATTCCTCAAACTTTGTCCGATAGCTCACTTATCATTTTACATAGTTCGGCTGTAAAATGGTCGGGATTGGATTAGTGGGAGTGACACCTCCCATACAAAGTATATAGTAGGGTATTCATTCGACTAATGATCGTTCGATTAATCGAATAATTTCTTACGAATAATTATTCGAACAATTTAAAAATAGCCATTTTCGAATAACGAATAATTCGAACAATTTTATGTAGAATAATCGAATAAAACGAATAAATGTTCATATATATTTAAATTAATTAAATTGCTTAAAATTTTTCATAATTTCAAATTTAAATAAGTAATAATGACTCACAAAAATTGTATTGTTTCTGAAATTCGACAAATAACTAAAGACAAAGGGACTTTCGATCACCGTAGATGAGTGTTCCGATAGCTCCTTCTATAAATATATAAATATTACTGCAAGAAGTTACAATTCTAAAATCAAATCTTTAAAAATTTTTAACTTAGGACTTGAACCAATGAAAATAAAAGGTACGGAATAAAATATTTGTTATTTAGCTGGCGAAATATTAGAAGAATCGCAATTAATAATCAAAATTTTTACTTAGATTAAAGTGGAGTTGAATGTGACGGAGAATGTGATTTTGAAACGGTCGTCGAAAGTGATATTGAGGATGACATTTATAATGATTACATTGAAATAGATGAAGGCCATGATCATAAAATATATGTATATAAGTGATGTTATTAACCGCATACGTAAGTGTTGCAAAATATTTAATAAATCGAATGATAAACACAAATATTGCAAACAAACGTTTTGTTGCAAGAAAAGCATGGAGTTCGTCTTATACATGATTTTGAACATCGTTGAACATCTTTGTCTAACAGGATAATAAACTTTTTGCGTATTTGTAAATGCGTCAAACATGCACTACCTGACTTCAAATTAGCCACGTTCACTGACAATGATATCAAACTTTGGACAGATTCCCTTTATTGTGTAATTCCCCAAGACCACTTTATTAAGCAAAGATTCGGCAACGTTGATAGAGCTTGATGTATAATACAATTTGTTATAAATAATTTAGAAATAGTGAATAATTAATTCACTAAAGAATTAGTTACTCAATTTAAAACCCGAATTAATAAACGACATAATAAAGTTCTTAATACGTTTATATTATATTTGAATTCAGGATCAATGTCCAACTAGTTCAAATTTTTTAAAGCATAGCTCCAAAACGGAAACTAAAGGGTTTGCTAGTCAATTCTTTTGTAGATTGTTCGGGAGTTAATCTGATCACAATATTTCTGTTGAAAATTTAATGATGGCTTTTGTTTTTGAATGTTTTTAACGTTATTTTTTGTTTTTCTTTAACAATAAAATATTAAAAAACCGACATCAAAACTTCATTCATTCCTTTTTTAAAAAAATTTAAATTATTCGAATAATTCGATTAATTTTAAACGTGTGATCGAATTATTCGAACAAGTTAAAATCTTCGAATTATTCGTTTTATTCGAATAAGAGAAAAATCGATTAATTCGAATACCCTAGTATATAGTTAATTTCGAATATCTGGAGTACTATACTTTGTATGAATCAAATTCTTATCACTGTACAGAGTTTAGCTAAAATGGTCTAGATCGGAACAGTGGGTGTGAAACTTTCCATTCAAAGTACATAGTAAATTTTGAATATCTGGATAATTAAAATTGCGAGATTCTTCAAACTTTGTCTGAAAATTTATTTTTTATAATTTTACCTAATTTGTTTCACCTCATTACAAAAATAGTTTATAAAATCTTTAAAATTTTTTTATTTTATTTCTTAGGAGTAACGAAGCGCAGCGGGTTATTTAATAAAGTTTACCTATTTCAGTCCATAATTTAAAATTTATATTTTTAATCGCTTTTATCAGCTTTTTTATTATTTGAAGTAATAAATTCAATAAACTCAGTCCATTTCAATGGACCAACAACTCACCTTTAACTAAAGGTACAAGCATCCTGGAGCGAGTATCGTGCCATTTATTTTTCATGAAAGTTAAATAATGTTTACTAATGAGTTTATTGAATGCACTAAGTACCTATGTATATTGTTAAATAGTGATATTCAGTTTTTAGAAAATACTATATTTCAGAAAATAAAGCATCCTCTATCGGTATTTCCAATTTTTGATTTTTTTATATTTTTTATGGTAATTAATGAAAAAGTTATGTTTTTTTTTTTTAAACGGGACAAATGGCGTCCCGTTCAGAGTATCGCCGGGACACGGGACATTCGACTCTAAAACTGGTCTGTTCCGACGAAAACGCGACGGTTGGCAAGTCTATTTGCTGTTGTAATGTGTGTGCACAGTCAACTGTTTTCAGTAACCAAGTGATAAAAAACTGAAACTAGTTACTTTTTATTAAGCATGGGACTGTAAAAAGTTAACTATTCAGTAAAATGCGACTGCTTTTAGTAGTTCTTCGAAACTCTGGTTCAAATAACTAAAAGTTCTTGATTTTCAAAGACAATGAAACTGATTAATAGTTTTCAATTAACCGAAATTCTATAAATTTTCAGCAAAAATTCTTTTGAATAACTTAAAATATATGCGTAAAATTCATAATTTGGGACTTGCTATCTATCCGATTACACAGGTCAACAACAAAAAAAGGCTTCACTAACCACTATATAGATTTGATGCATCATGGTTACCTAAGTACAAAAATGGTAAAATTTTTAAATTCTATGGATAGATTTTTTTTTTAAATTTTTTTTCTAAAATTTTGAATTTTTTTTTTTATGTTTCTACACATAATTTATGATAACTCAAAAACGGTTAGTCCGACATTACTGAAGTAAACTTAGAAAAGTTCAAATTTACATAACCTTTAATCTGTTTATATATTGCGTTTTAATCGGCTCAGTAGTTTCGGAGTTATAATAACAAATTGAAGCCAAAAAATATATTTTTTACGTGAAAATAGCTAATTTTTGTATTTTAAAAAACTCATGAAAAATCGAAAACGGCAGAACTTGTTCAGGTTTATTACTTATATAAACAGATTAAAGGTTATGTAAATTGGAACTTTTCTAAGTTTACCTCAATAATATCGGACTAACCGTTTTTGAGTAATCTTAAATTATATGGAGAAACATTTAAAAAATTCACAATTTTAGAAAAAAAAAATTTTAAAAAAAAATCTATCCATAGAATTTAAAAATTTTACCATTTTTGTACTACTGGAACCACAATACATAAAAATTGTGTAATGGTTTAAAAAGCCTCCAACATTTTTTCCATTTTGTTGCCCTGTGTTATTAAATGATTAAGTTACAATCCATAATATGAATACGTAAATACGAGGGCGTGTCAATAAGTCCGTGCCTTTTTGAATGAAACACAGGTTTTTTGATAAAAAAATTATTTTATTTTTCAACACAGTCTCCTTTGAGATCTGTTCAACGTTTCTCCAATTTTTTTCATTTCTAAAATATTCCCTCTGAGCCGTTTTCTATAACCAAAAAGATAAAACAACTATATTTCTTTAATTTTCACCAAACCCCGAGAGTATTTTTCTTTTACTCTTTCAGCCACGCTTTTTTGTGTATAAGTTCAAAATCAAAACAATTGCATTTTTACTTTAATCAAAACATGAAAAAACCACTCCATTCCAACGTTTTTTGTGTAGTGAAAAATTAAAAATAACTATGATACAAATTTTTGTCTCGTATAATTATTTTTGAAATCGAATATTTTTGACTAAATTTTCTGACCAAACAACCGAAATATCAAAGTAACACTGAATTCGATGAACAATAAACACTCTGTACTTTTTTTTATTATATGAGTGAAAGTCTCTTAAAAAAACAGATTTTTACAATATTTTCAAATTAATATATTTATCTAACCAGAGCACCCTGACGGCAAAGTTTTGCAAGAAAAACATAAACGAAGACTTCAAAAAATATAATTGTTTAGCAGAATGACAATAGATGACAATAAACTATGTTTTAAAGACTATAGAAAATGTGGTTAGTAAACTAACCACCAAACCGCAAAGAGTTAATGTATACTAAGCTGAAGGTTACATAAGATTTAGCACATGATTAGCCCATAGTTTATTATACTAATAAATCAGATAATTATCATGCGTCATGTTCTTATTAATTAAATTATAAATTTTGCGATACATTTTTAATTCATACTTACTTCATTCATTTATTAAGTAGCGCAATTATAAGTAATTAGTTATTAATGAGTTTAATACAAATGCGGAATTCTAACGGTCTGCTAGTATTAGGTCTTATTGTCATATTTGACCTAATATATTATGATAGTTTAAAATTTTTTTTGCTGTTCTTCAAACAAAAAAGTTCTAAACTAATAACACTTTTTTAACTATGTTTATTGTATTGTCATAAAATAACACATTATGACTTAATAGCAGACCGTTTGAATCCCCCAAATTTAATTTAAATTTGTTGTAATTTGTATGGGTAAAAAATTTTGTTCGAATTTTGAACGGTGCCAGCCAGAATACTGTGTGTGTTCACTAGGTCTAAAAGTTAAGTGCTGAAAATTTGAGACGCGCATTGAGGTCAAAGGTCAGATATATGCAAATTTTACTATTTATATGAAATAAATAAAATAAAACTCGTTAACCTTCTGCATTATTTTACAGAAATATGTAGATTTATTTATTTTAATGAAAAGTTACAGTAAAATTAATCTCTTGGAGTTTAACCCTTATATCTCCTTTGGGTCAATGTGACCCTAAAAAACTGAAAAAATTTTAATATGGTGATTTTCCATGAAGAAAAATATAAAATTTGAATTAATGTAAAATTCAAAATTCATAACGAAATTTGGAACTAATATAGACTCAAATATCCTAAAATCAGTGATTATAATTTTTCAAATTTTTTTATTTTCTAATACCAAAATTCCTGAAACGGAGAAAATGTGTTCCAAAAACTGAGTTTTTTTTAGAAAACTGCCTACATAGACGTTATTTAGCGTGCGATAGTAAAAAATCTTTGCAAGTATTTAAGAAACATATAGGGATATACCAATATGGAGCTATTTCGAGGATAGATGCTTTGACTTTTTAAAATATTTTACTCAAACCAAACATCTTTTTTAAATTGGCCAAGTTTGGGTAGGTCTGGGGCGACTAGGTCCGCTTAAGTGAGTCAAGTTTTACTTTACACGCTTTTGCATTAGGTTCTCTTTCGGATCATATACAAATTGTATATAGTTCCGAAGAAAATTTTTTTCTACAAAAGAAAAAATATAGGGACTTTTTTTGGAAAAAAAAGTAAAAAATACGGCCCTTTTTACATGTTCCAAATTTGGATGAGTGTAAGTTTTTATAGGGACGACATAACTGTTAACAAGTTGTTTTTATTTTATTTAGAATTTTATCGCCAATATATCTGATATTGTAAAAAAAAAATCGACCCTCCGTTGGCCCGCCATATCTAAAAAACCAGCAAAAATTAAAAAAGAAATAAATCAATAAACCTAAATATCTCGCGTATTTTTTTTTATAAAGCGTATTTTTGGTAGATCTTCTCAAGGACTATTTATATTTTAAATTTCAGCTCATTCGGATAATAAATGGATTTTTGGCGATTTTTTTAAAAATTTGAGACCCGAGGTATCCAAATTTGAGGAGCCACGTACTGGTCCCCATTACCCTAGAAGCTGAGTAACTGTAAATCAACTCGAAAACACTTCAGCTCCAACCATGTGAAATTTCTTAATAATATCTCTAACAGTTCCTGAGATACCGTATTGTTACGTTTTAACCTTTTCAAAACGCTGGTTTATTTATTTCCTTTAAATAAACCGGATACTTTTGATTGTAAATAAAAGCCGTTTAGTAGTTTAAAAATTGTAACAACTCTTTATTTATTTAAAATGTACAACAACCACAGAATTAAATAGCCACTCAATGTCTTTTTATACACGTTTATAAATTCTCAGAATTACAATTTATAATGTACACGAATTTACATGAAAAACACAACACACTTTAAGGCACTCAGTTGATGTTTATTCGAAAAGCGTCTCTGATAAACTCACTCACGACTGCAACCTCTGCCACTATTTATAACACTGCCATCTGCACTCGAATATTCTAGATTGCTCTTTAACTGTCAAAGTTCGAATTCGAATACAGCGCTGCCAACTTACGATCAAATCAACTGAAGCTTTTATTTAATAATGCCCACAGATATGTTACAGTTTGCTATTACAGCACTGTTATTTGATACAGCCCGTAAAATCGTTATATTTGAATTCAAGTACAATTTCGTAACAGTATTATTGCTAAAAAATACGTTTCTGCACCACTGTGAGTCGTAGGAAATCTTCGGTATGTGTGAAATCAGTACGTCTTCGCCTTTGAATCTGCCAGCGATGATTGTTGCCTCAATTAAATTTAGTATGTTACCAAATTATTCGCTTCAGAGTAAAATATTGGCTTCAGAGTACACCACTGTGAATTAAAATTTTCACAATGATATTATCCAACGAAATGAAAATTGTCATTGTCTGAACGTTGGAAATGAAAAAAAGCATATATTTCTCGAATGAAAAAAAAATTTTGGGTCGACAAAATTTATTTTTTTCCAAAACAACAACAACAACAATCTATTTGTTGACAAAATATTTCTTTTTTTTGATGTCATTAGCGGTGTAGTGTAAAAATTTGATTTTGCCACGCCCCTCCGGCCACAAATCAAAAATCTGACTTTACATTGTTATAATGATTTCGTAACACATTTTAACTGATAAGTAAAACACTGCAAAATATAAAAATACATTTGTGTGTAGATCACTTTTTTCAAATAAACCCAGCAAGTGAAATTGATTAGCTTTCATTCCCTAATTTAATTAAAACGTACTTTAATTAACTCTAATATCTCAACAACTTAATGTATCTACTACTAGTTTAATACAATTATACACAAAACTCGTAAATATCGCTAATTACAACAACTTACTTAGGTAGTTAGTTAAATTGTTTGAGTTATAATACTCTAGATAAAATCTATTAAAATTAATAGAATTATAATTACAATTAGCGCCTCTTAAAAATAAAAGTGTTAATTTTATTTATTTTAAGAATATCAATAGAGTGATCAAATATTTGACATATCGGAGATTTCATGCCAAGTGAATTTTTAAAATCTATGTCTTCCGATCGGTATGAAATTTGCACCAAGGTTAGACCTATTGGATAGTAATTCAGACACAATTTTTCAACAAGTTCGGTCAAGAACTCTCTGAGTTATAGGGTGTCAAAATTTTACATTTTGGCCAAACATCTGTTTTTTCTCATCCATGTAACTTATTACTTATTGTTCTTAGCAAAATGTGTCCCAAATAGTTTAGATAGATATTTCTTCAATCTTTCGAAAAAAAAAAATATTTAAAAAATATAAAAAAAATTTTAATATATTTTTTCCGAAATCAAAAATTTGTTTGACTTTTTTATTCAAAATGGGCCCTTTTTTAATTTTTTTTTTTTTGCTCAAAAGAAAGCTTAGATATTTTACTTGAAGACCTTTTTAGTCGCTTAGTGGGATGCGAGTGGGATATCTATCAAAATAAATATTTTGTAACTCAAGACATACAATTTTTGATTTTTTTGCAAAATCTAACTTTTTTCCCGATAGACCCAAGGTCTAACCTTGGTGCAAATTTCATCCCGATCGGAAGACATCGATGGGGACATGAAATCCCCCATATACATTTGGTTTTGATTTCGAATAATTCGAAAATGTGTATGTAAGTCGCTTAGTGGGATGTGAAAAAGCTAATTTTGAAAAAAAGGCAAAAAAGTTTTTGATTTTGCCAAAAAAAATTAAAAAAATTGTTTAAGTTTCAAAGCATTTGTTTTGATGGATATCCCACTCGCATACGACTAATCGACCAAAAAGACCTATGATTTATTTTGAGCTAAAAGCAAAAATGGCCCATTTTGGGAAAAAAAAGTCTAAAACGGCACATTTTTGAAGAAGAAAAAAAGTCAACAAATTTTAATTATTTTGCATAATTAAAAATTAAAAAAGTCAAAAATTGTACGTCTTGAGTTACAAAACATTTATTTTGCTAGATATTAGGGTATTCGAATTATTCGATTTTTCTCTTGTTCGAATAAAACGAAAAAGAGATTCTAACTTGTTCGAATAATTCGATCATACGTTTAAAATTAATCGATTTATTCGAATAATTTACATTTTTTTAAAAAAGTAAAGAATGAAGTTTTGATGTCGGTTTTTTAATATTTTATTGTTAAAGAAAAACAAAAAATAACGTTAAAGTTAACAATTCAAGTATTGATAATGTTAAAAACATTCGAAAACAAAGTCCATCATTAAATTTTCAACAGAAATATTCTGATCAGATTAACACCCGAACAATCTACAAAACAATTGACTAGCAAACCCTTTAGTTTCCGTTTTGGAGCTATGCTTTAATAAATTTGAGCTAGTTGGACATGATCCTGAATTCAAATACAATATAAACGTATTAAGAACTTTTTTGTCGTTCATTAATTCGGTTTTTAAATTGAGTAACTAATTCTTTAGTAAATGAATTATTCACTATTTCTAAATTATTTATAACAAATTGTATTATACATCAAGCTCTATCAACGTTGCCGAATCATTTCTTAATAATGGGGTCTTGGTGAATTATACAATAAAGGGAATCTGTCCGGAGTTTGATATCATTGTCAGTGAACGTGGCTAATTTGAAGTCAGGCAGTGCGTGATTGACACATTTACAAAAAGTTTATTACCATGTTAGACAAAGATGTTCAACGATGTTCAAAATCATGAATAAGACGAACTCCATGCTTTTCTTGCAACAAAACGTTAGTTTGCAATATTTGTGTTTATCATTCGATTTATTAAATATTTTGCAACACTTTCGTACGCGGTTAATAACATCACTTATATACACATCACTTATATACACATCACTTTTATTCATCTATATCAATGTAGTCATTATAAATGTCATCCTCAATATCACTTTCGATGACCGTATCAAAATCACATTCTCCATCACATTCAACTCCACTTTAATCTAAGTTAAAATTTTGATTATTAATTGCGATTCTTCTAATATTTCGCCAGCTAAATAACAAATATTTTATTTAGTACCTTTTATTTTCATTGGTTCAAGTCCTAAGTTAAAAATTTTGAACGATTTGTTTTTAGAATTGTAACTTCTTGCAGTAATATTTATATATTTATAGATGGAGATATCGGAACACTCATCTACAGTGATCGAAAGTCCCTTTGTCTTTAGTTATTTGTCGAATTTCAGAAACAATACAATTTTTGTGAGTCATTATTACTTATTTAAATTTGAAATTATGAAAAATTTTAAGCAATTTAATAAATTTAAATATGTATATATATGAACATTTATTCGTTTTATTCGATTATTCTACATAAATTTGTTCAAATTATTCGTTATTCGAAAATGGCCATTTTTAAATTGTTCGAATAATTATTCGTAAGAAATTATTCGATCGATCATTAGTCGAATGAATACCCTACTAGATATCCAACTGCAAAAAAAAAGTCAAATTTTGACCTCTCGAACTCAGAGTGTTTTGGACCGATCTTATTGAAAAATTGTGTCTAAATTGCTATCCAATAGGATTAACTAATTTCATAACGATCGGAATATATCGGTTTCAAAAGTTGGTTCATTTGACGTGAAATCTCCCATATATAGATTTGAAATTTCCACATGACACTGCATATTGGCGGATATTGAATAAAAAATGCCAGTGTTTATTAGTGTTGTTAATATTTATTTCTATAGAATACAAATACATTCTAAAATTTTATTATTCACATCTGAAAAAAAATAAAAAATGGAATTAGGGCTATAACTTTTTTACATTTTTTGTAAATATCAAAATGGCCATATCATAGTCGAAGAGACCATTGAAATTTATTTAAAAAAATGGTATTACTTTGTCAAAAAAGTTCATCGACAAAACACGGTAAAGTTTGGAGATAATTTTTTTATCCAAAAAACGCAAATAGATTTTTTTTTATAAATATATCAACTATAAACAAAATAAAAAAGGAATAAAAATTTAAGAAATTTTTTACTTAAAAAATCGTGTGATTCTAGAGGCAAAATTTGGTTATAGCCCTAATGTACATATTTAATCACTCTGGCAATTGAGAACAAAATTTTCTATTCGCCATAATATGTTGTTCTTAATAAGGCAAAAATCTATAAGACATGCTAATGACCTGAAAATGAAAGGAAAATAATTAAAAATAAATAAATGGCAAATATAAATTAACAAGTGACACCCACCTTCATATACGACTCAAAGGACACGGCAGCAAAAGTGGGCGGTGTTATACACGAGGGTCGTTGACATCGGCTCATAATTAGCAATATCATTTTCTTGTATGTAATGCTGGCATTAAACCAATTTTGATTATAGGCAGCATCACCAACTTTTAAGCTCTGCATTCGAAAAATTAAAGAACTAGTATTACTATTATTCAAAGCTCAGTGACATTACTATAAACTATATTTAACAAAATAATATATGAAAAACTCTCAGATTAATTCAATTTGAGATTAATTCACTAAAAAAATATTAGCCATTTATTCACTAAATCTATTCCCAAAATCGAATACTTTAGCTTCATTTAAAGGCTTTTATTGAAAAGGAATTCATTCATCGTTGAATAAATTCATAATGGATTTAATTCCTAACAAAAATTGAATCATTTAAAGGTTGAATTAAATGATTAAATTTTTGTTTATTCAAATCTAATTGAATTCAAATATTTTTTCTTCGTTCAGTTTTGTTTTGCATTTAATCATTTACAAATTGAATTGAATTTGTAATAGATTTGAATTGAATTCAAGAACATTTTTGGGATTTAAAATGGAATTAATTCTATAAAGAATGAATTAACAAAGGAAGTACAAATGAATTAAACCTATGAATTAATTCATACTGAATTCATTAATGGATTAATTTGATTTCGAAAATGGAATAAAGAATTTAAATTTAAAATAAATTAAAAATGTTAAATTATAACACTTACCGCCGTCATTAGTTCATCTCCATAGTGACATACAATGAACACCTGCAACATGGAGGCCAACAAGAATATACAATACATTATAATCACTTCCAGACTAGAGGTGGTCACTTGGAAGCCGATAAAACAAATCGTCAATGAGGCAGTAAAAAAATTGAGCAGCAGTGAAAAACTATCGACGCACAGAGGGTTGAAATGTACCAAAAGTGGCGATTAATTCAAAAGCTGAACTTTATCTGTTTCAGTCATGTTTGGTATTGGGTTAAAGTGCATTAAATAATACATCACAAAATGCTAAAATTACAGTTGTGAGTAACTTACTTTATTGGCAGTGAGCGGTCAAAGTCAAATAATTTTTACAAATTTTGCGTGCTGTGTTTAAAATTGAAAATTGTGATATTTCGAGAGCTTATATTTTTTGTTAAATCTGTTAAAAGTAGAAATATTAAAATGGAACCATCAACTTCAGGTATTTGAGAACATAAATAAATAATTTTTGTTTAGATAAATGTTTTGAAAATATTTTTTAAGATTTTTTTTAAAGTTCTCCATTATTGGGGTTTTTTCGATATATAGATTGAGTTTAAAAAAATCAGGGCGAAATTGGGTAAATTCCATTAAATGCGCTTAAAATATGAACTTTCAGCTTCTATATACAGAAAAAATATCGTGCGGGTTTATTGAGGTTTTTTACTTATTTAAGTTATAGTGAAAGAACTCCTCTTGCTAAAAAAACATATTCTGATACAAAATAGGTTAAAACATTTTTTTCTTACATTTTTTTTAAAGTTGTGTTTTTATGTATTTATGATTGTTCATTACAAAAATTTATAATATTGTCTTTTGTGGCTTTTTTTAAAAAAATTTGTACATTTATAAAATTTTGTGAAAAACAAAAATTAGATTTTAAATTAAATTTATACTAATATAAATACATATAATAAATTTATAATTTTATTTTATTTTTTAGTAGCACATGAAGTATGCTTTAATTTCCAATTTTATTCATTAATTTATCGCTTTCCATTCCAAAGTTATAGTATAAATTGTGAGCTAAGGACTTTTTTCCAAAAAACACTAAAATGCATTAACGGGTTAAAAAATTTTTTTTTTTAAACTTTTTTTTCTAAAGTGCTGTGTTTTTATGGATTTATGATTATTCAGTACTAAAAAATTATAATATTCTCTTTTATGACTTTTTTGAAAAAATTTTTAAATTTATACAATTTTGTATAAAACAAAAATTGGATTTTAAATTAAATTTCTATTAATATAAATACATACAATAAATTTATATTTTGAATTTTTTAATAGCACATTAAGTATGCTTTAATTTCCAATTTTATTCAATAATTTATCGTTTTCCATTCCAAAGTTACAGCATAAATTGTGAAAAAAGGTCTTTTTTTCCAAAAAAGTATAATGCGCTTAAAGGGTTAAAAAAAAATGTTTAACCTTTTTTTTCTAAAATGCTGTGTTTTTATGTGCTTATAATAACTCATCAATAAAAAAATATAATATTTTAAAACTACGGCTTCTATGAATTAATCGGCACTTTGGGTACCATTCAACCCACTGTACGACTGCTGAGTCTGTGGCAAAATTTATAATGATATTTTTAATTTCGTTTGCAAATTTTCAAATAATAGTTGAATAAATGAATAAATTTATTGGGGTGATCGATTCTTCGAAAAATAGCAATTTAATATAAACCGGTTTCGGTTTTGTTATAATAACCGGTTAACCGGTTTTTTCGGCAAAATATGAAATAATAGTGATTACAACATTTTTGATTACTTTTTTTAAGCTTCACAAGGTCTTTGGTTCAAATTTGGCCCATTTTGAAATTAATATTTAATTTTTTCTAAAAGTGAGTGGTTGATATTTGTGATATTTTATGAATTTTATTTTATTTCAAATGTCAACAACTACGTTCTAGGATTTTAGAAAAACAAATTGGCGAAAAAAATATCTATAAAATTGTTTGGACTTAAGGTCTTTGGGTCGTATTTGACCTGTAGCAAAATTCTTTAATTTTTGTTACGCACAATTAAGTTAAATGTTTTCAGAGCTTTGGTAGCACTGCAATATATCATTGGTAGCTCTAATATATGTATATCTTTCACTTTTCATTATAGTTGCTGAACATTATACGCGAATGAAAACTGGCATTCCTTGGGTAAATACCAATGCTATGTTTTTCTTATCCTTCATAAGGTCTTCGGGTAAAATTTTACCCATTTTAAAATTAAAATTGAATTTTTTTTATGATACTACATTCGTTTACTTACTCCAAACTATTTATATGCTGCTTAATAATACGATTTAAAAACTCCAAATCCTTCCTCTCATGATTTTCATCCGGTTGATATTGTTCCAATTCCATGGATAAGTAATTAAAATGCATATTCAGTTGAGTGATCGAGGTAACCAGCAATAAATCGGCCGACAAGAATGCCACACCAGCCAAATAGGCACCATGAACCTGGCCAAAATATGTCAACCAATAAACCCAAGTTTTGCCTGTCTCATCATAAGGATACCAAATTAAGAAGCCCAGTCTACGCTCAAATTTCTCGGCACCCAAAAAATAATACTCAACGAATGATTTACAGGCGGGATACAAACTGAACGTTGACGTATAGGCCAGGCATAATATAGAGAATATAACCATCACACGATGCATAATATGTTCGTGGTGGTGCAAACGATTTAGCTCAGTACAGTACAGTATTATGCACTAGAGCAAGTTGCTTGAAATCTGCCACCAGCGAGGAACCAATACAGTGGGCCACAGCTATAGCACCCAAAACTGTGTCCTTGGACTGGACGGCCTTGTAGAAAAATATTATTTCGCCCAGCACCAAGATATTGAAGTTAGCAAAACCCTCATAAAGTAAACACTTTAACATTAGACTCAAACGCCGCTTATTGGAACGATAATCGAAAATGTCTTCTCCAATGGTTTTATAGAAAACCACCGGAATCTTCATGAACTCCACGTAGCTGCGCAAATGCTTGGCCATTTCTTTTTATGACAATGTAACCGTTTTAGTTTGACAAGTTAAAAGAAATAAATTTATTTAAAAACTTGCTATCGTTTTTATATCTTTTTCAAGGAGTGCTCGTTATAAAGCGTTATTAAGTTTTAATAAGCATTTCCGTACAATGTATTAGAAATTACTTAAAGAGGTGGAGGTGTTTATGAGAATTTTCTCAGTTGCTTAAAATAGTTTTATAACACCTTAAATTTTTGTGTAAACTTTGTATAATTTAATTATGTGTTAAACAATATATTGAGTGCCAGCAACAATTATTATTTTTAATAACTATGTACTTTTAATAAACAAGTATTAATGAACGTTTAGATGTTTTATACAAACCCCAGGAATTCTTTTTATATTGCAAACTACATATTAATTTTTAGGAGACTATATCAAATGTAATGTAGTATTTTGATTTAGTTGTAAATTGAAATAGAATAAAATTCAGATTCCGATTGCAATGCATTCCAAACCAGTTCCAGTTCAAGGAAATTTTCAACGTTTTTTTTAAATTTGTCATTCTAAATAACAAAGTGTAAAATAGCTTGTCAAAAGGTCAAAGGGAATCTTGCAATTCCTAAAAATTGAAGCGAAAATCCCAAAAATTTTATTTTTTAAAATTTTGCCCATAGGATCCACATTTCCTTCGGTGATGGGAACATACTTTGGGGAAGAATAGGAAACACATCAGAGTTTCCCAAGCTGCCTTCCGTTCTCTGATCCCAGCTTTGGGATTTTTTAAACATGTTGAAATTTCCAAAGTTTAAATTTTTATAAAAAATAGGTAAAATTCCGAAGTGCGTTTGACCTAACATTTGGTCCAAAAGTACGCCCTATATTTTTAAAAAAGCGGACCAAAATATGGCAAACAATTTTTAATTTCAACTTTTAAATGCCTATATAACTCGGAAATTATAAGGCATAAATAGCACACGCAAGCATGTTTTTTCAAGACCCAACCGAGGGCTTTCCAAATCGGATAGGAAACAATAAAAAATTTAAAATTGTACATGTCGAAGATACCCTAATTTCAGCCTTCATAGCACCGCCCCTACAGCATTTGTAGGCAGCGCCCCTGGTGGGCCCATGAGATCCAAGTTCAAAACTTAAACTCCTCTTTGTGCATGTGAAATTTCATTCAAATCGGACTTACCGTTTAGAAGTTACATATCTATTTCCCCCTATTTTTATACCCTTCACCTTCGTGAGAAGGGTATATATAAGTTTGTCATTCCGTTTGTAATTTCTACATTTTTCATTTCCGACCCTATAAAGTATATATATTCTGGATCCTTATAGATAGCGGAGTCGATTAAGCCATGTCCGTCTGTCTGTCTGTCTGTCTGTCTGTCTGTCTGTCTGTCTGTCTGTCTGTCTGTCTGTCTGTCTGTCTGTCTGTCTGTCTGTCTGTCTGTCTGTCTGTCTGTCTGTCTGTCTGTCTGTCTGTCTGTCTGTCTGTCTGTCTGTCTGTCTGTCTGTCTGTCTGTCTGTCTGTCTGTCTGTCTGTCTGTCTGTCTGTCTGTCTGTCTGTCTGTCTGTCTGTCTGTCTGTCTGTCTGTCTGTCTGTCTGTCTGTCTGTCTGTCCGTCTGTCTGTCTGTCTGTCTGTTGAAATCAGTTTTCTGAAGACCCCAGATATCTTCGGGATCCAAATCTTCAATAATTCTGTCAGACATGCTTTCGAGAATTTTGCTATTTAAAATCAGCAAAATCGGTCCACAAATGGCTGAGATATGAGGAAAAAACCAAGACAACCTCGATTTTTGACCTATTTTTTTACCTATATCTGGATTACTAAGACATTAATATAGACAATATGGATATCTAATGATAGATATTTCAAAGACATTTGCAACGACGTATATAAGACCATAGTAAGTTGGACCTACAATGGGTCAAAATCGGGAAAAAAATTTTGAACCCGAATTTTTTTTTTTAAAAAAAAAAATTTTAAAAACAAAAAAAAATTTTTTAAAATTTAAAAAAAAAAAAAATTTTAAAATTTTAAAAAAAAAAAAATTTTAAAATTTAAAAAAAAAAAAATTTAAAATTTAAAAAAAAAAAATTTTTTAAATTTAAAAAAAAAAAAAATTTAAAATTTAAAAAAAAAAATTTAAAATAACAATCGAAAAATTTTTTTTTCCAAAAAATTCAAAAAACAACTGGAAAAAAAGTTAAATTTTGTTTACCTAAAAATATTTAAAATTTTGAAGTATAATTTGGTGAAGGGTATATAAGATTCGGCACGGCCGAATATAGCACTCTTACTTGTTTTCTATACCACTGTGCGTTCTATGTTCCTGACCACTTGCTGAAATAATCCATAACCACTAGAACCTAACGGTTTCCGATATCGCTGACAGGAAAAGGACCAGCTACATCCATTGCAATCCCCTCAAATGGTACCCGAGTTGTACTGCTGAAGTTGTCCACAACTTCTTCTTACTGGGCCCTTGGCTGCTATGCATTGTGGACAATTGGCTACACAATTGGTTACTGCTTGCTGACATCCCACCCAATAAAACGTTGTTTTAACTTTTCTAGGGTTTTTGTCACATCAAGATGACTACGACTGCGACCGTCATGGAACTTTTCATTACTTCGTTTACTTTAGAGAGCGGTGACACCATTAGATTTGTCACCATTTTGCTGTATAAGTAGCCATTTAATAACTGGAGACAATTCCATAGGACCCAGTATGATTTCATCAGTGGACGTTCGGCGAATATTTCGTTAAGGGTAGGCTTTCTGTGTCTGTACTCTATATGTATTAGTCGAACATCGATGACACATTCCTAAAATCTAATTATTGCAAAAAAATCATTTTTATTTCCTCTAAAACATAAACAAAATTTATCTTATTTTGTAAATAAAACAGAAATTTTTTTTTTTCAAAATATTTTTAATTTTGTTGACCAAATTTCTCATTTAATAGTTAACATAAGATTTGAATGTTAACTCCAGAGTTAAAATCATAGTCTGTTATCAAAAACCTAACTCTCTAGTCAAAATCGTCAACATGAGTGTTTTTCTCATAGTTTTTTTACTAATACAATCTCACCACTTAGATTTTTCATAACTGAGTTAGGTTTTTGACAAAAGAGTTTACGATCTGTGTCTATTTATCTATAAACTACACTCTGGAGTAGAAATTGTTAGACTCTGTAGTGATAACAAAAAGACATAGAAGAATTTTAAATCAAATAAAAACAAAGAAAAATAAATATAATTTGCAGCAGAATTGAGTGCGTACACTCCATCATGGTAAACGTAACTTTATTCTCGAACTTTTCGTTGTTCCACATGAAGTTGCGGTAATTCCACTAATTTTAATGCAATGTGATTCTCAAATTTTAAATCTTTGTACTTAAAATCTGTCGAAAATTTGTAAGTTTTTATTAATTTTGCCAAAGAAATTTTAACAAATATTAATGCATATCTCCAACCTATAATGTAAAAAATATAAAATTTTAAAATCAATAAAAGCATGCATGTCTTCAATTTATAATATATTCGACTGCTGCTTACCAATACAAAACCGTTTCCCTTTCGTAAATGGAATAAATGCGAATGGATGACGTTCGTTGACATTTGAAGGCAAAAAGTTATCAGGATTAAAATCGTCTGCGTTGGGACCCCAAATATCTTTGCGGCGATGCAAGCGAAATAAATCAATGCTAATCATTTGACCAACCGGTAATGTTAAACCATTGCTAAGAGTAAGATCCTCATTTAAAACTTTACGAAAAACCATGGGTACTGCGGGACAAACTCTCAGTGTCTCATTTAACACCATTTCTAAATAGATCAATTGATCCACCTGTGCTAATGTGATATCAGTGTCATCATTATCATGGGGTAGTACGTTTATTACTTCCTCATACGCACATTCCTGATACTGCGGATGCATGGCCAGCAATGACACCACCAAAAACAATGTGGAAGATATGGTTTCAAAGGACTTCCGAAAAAATTTATTTATAGATTATTATTTTTATGAAATATTATTCAAACTTACTCCCTCAAAGAGTTGCAACATATGCGGTAATAGTTCAGACCATTCTAGAGTGTTCTGTTGAACTCCATTTAAAGCATAATCTAAGGAACTATTTACTGCGGGCAAATAGCTGGGATCTGTTGTATCATTTTTTTCCAAAATATCCACAGATTCATTGACCAATCTTATAAACATATTCAATCCCTGCATTTGACTTTTATACACAGTGATCTTGGCCAGCTTGCGTATCCAACTAATGCTAATAATGGTATTAAAACAATTTTCAGCTAACATCTCTAGAATTCTAAAAATAAGTAAAATTATACAGTTAGGTCTAGATATTGCGAAGAGATTGTGAAGATTTGGTTAAACTAACACTATATATGATGATTATTATGGTTATATGTCCATACTATGGATGCCCAGCCGGCCTGGTTTTCCACTACGTTTACAATTAGAATTTCCAAAAAAAACCGAAGAAATTGAAAAGCTTAGTTTCGGTTTTAAAAAACTGAAAACCCGTTAGGTTTTGGGCTAGTTAATTTTATAAATCTATCTTCTATATATATTACCAAATAAGAGAGCTATATTTATATACCCTTCACCAAAATATACTTTAAAATAAAAATTTTAAATATTTTTAGGTAAACAAAATTTAATTTTTTTTCCAGTTGTTTTTTAATTTTTTTTTTAAATTTAATTTTTTTTTTTTTAAATTTAATAATTTTTTTTTTAATTTTAAAAAAATTATTTTTTTTAGTTTTTAATTTTTTTTTTAATTTTTTAAAAAAAATTCGGATTAAAAAATATTTTTTCCGATTTCGACCCATTGTAGGTCCAACTTACTATGGTCTTATATACGTCGTTGTACAGGTCTTTGAAATATCAAAATTCGAGGTTGTCCTGGTTTTTTCCTTATATCTCAGCCATTTGTGGACCGATTTTCTTAGCGATTTTAAATAGCAACCGAGCCGGAAGAATTTCGGAGATATTGATGTATCATTCGTGTATGTAAGTTATTTGGGGGCTTCAGAAAGTTGATTTCAACACACAGACGGACATGGCTATATCGACTCCGCCCGCTATCTATAACGATTCAGAATATATATCCTTTGTGGGGTCGCAAATGAAAAATGTAGAAATTACAAACGGAATGACAAACTTATATATACCCTTGCCACTCATGGTGAAGGGTATACAAATGAAATGGTCCATGTATGTAATAGCATCACGTGAGAATGGCTGGAGCGATTTGGCTGATTTTTATACCCTACACCACCATAGTGGGGAGGGTATTATGCGTTTGTGCAGATGTTTGTAACGCCCAAAAATATTAGTCTGACACCCACCTTAAAGTATACCGATCGACTTAGAATTCTGAGTCGATTAAGCGATGTCCGTCCGTCCGTCCGTCCGTCTGGTCGGCTGGCTGGCTGGCTGTCCATGTAAACCTTGTGCGCAGAGTACAGGTCGCAATTTTGAAGATATTTCGATGAAATTTGACACATATTATTTTTTCGGCTCAAGGACCAAGCCTATTGAAACTGGCTGAAATCGGTCCATTATTTCACCTAGCCCCCATACAAATGTCCTCCCGAAATTGGACTTTATCGGTCATAAATGTTTAATTTATATATGTATCTCCACAAATTCCGCTCCAAATAAGTTTTATATACACAAAATTCATGTCACCAAATTTTGTTACGATCGGTCCATAATTAGTCATAGCTCCCATATAGACCCGCTTCCGAAAATCACTTTAACGTGCATAAATCGCTTAAAAATGTTGGTAAACACACAAAATTCAACATAGTTAACTTTAATATAGACATAAATCACACGACCAAATTTCATGGTGATCGGTCCATAATTGGTCATAGCCCCCATATAAGGCCCACTTCCAAAAATCACTCAAAAATATAAATTATTGATATTTTAAAAAAAAACATTTTTTTTGCTCTTTTACTTAGTGTAGGGTATTATATGGTCGGGCTTGACCGACCATACTTTCTTACTTGTTTTTATTCAATTCGAAATTTTCAGGAGATGGTTTGTAAAGAAAAAAAAATCCGAAATTCCGGGTAAAACTCGGATTTTTTTTTTTGAATCCAGTCAACTGTAATAAAAAGCTCCCTAAAGTATACAGTACAAATTTAGATATTTTATTTGCAAATAAATTTGCAGGCAGCTGTATGTGGGTTGGAGAAACTTGAAGAACTAACATTAGTATTTAATAAATTTTACAGGAATTGACACAGCTAGTACATATGTATGTATTAGCGTTATGACTATAATATTTTTGTGATGATAAATTACAAAATTTATGTTGCTCTTGCTACTTACCCTTCAGCATTTTTTGACATAGCCATCGAGTCCATATCTGTCTGATCTAAGTCTCTTTTTAGTACTGTTTCTGCAGAGGAAATAAAATTAGTATAATGAATTCAATACAACTTATTTCGCTATATTTATGATTAAAATAACCACAATAGTTGAAGATATCATTAAAATTTCGTCATACAAATTAAACATAACTTACTTGTGGACATTTTTAAAGTTAATAATCGAAATATCAATAACATATCAACATCCTCTGCATTATCAAGACTTTTCTGTACTTTTTGAATTAAACTGTTGATCTCTGTATTAAATAACGGCACAAATGAGCTCAAGTTCTTATGTGAAAAAGCTTTATTTAATATTTTACGATGTTGACTCCAATGTGGTTCTGCCAAATATAATTTTATTAATATTTAATTGGTTAATAAATCATCACAGACATTTTGTTTTAACAACATACCATTTTCAGTTATTAAACCATGACCGGCTACTGCAGAAATTCCGTTGTATATTAATGCTGGTTTATCTATACAATTTTTTAATGTTAAAATTTCCTTTAATATCTGTGGTTCCGATGAGAGGAAGAAAGGGAACGGTCCCACCCAAAATACACTGTTTGTACCATATTTGTTGCCATATTCATACAGGTATGATATCATTTCTGAAAGAAATTTGGTGATTTTTATTTACACAACTGCTGTGAGGGTGGGTCAATTTCCTGGCTATTAACAGAAATTCTGAATTGTGAACAGAGTACTAGGCTTTAAGCATTATTTTTTGAGGAAAAAAAACATTACTCAATTAAAGACATCACTCAATTTCTATGATAAACAAGTAATAGATCTATATTCGGCTGTGCCGAATCTTAGATACTCTTCCCCAAATTATACTTAAAAATATTTTTTTTTAAAATATTTTTATGTAAACAAAATTTAAATTTTTTTATAAAAAAGTTTTTTTAAATTTTTTTAAAATTTTGTCTATTTGCAATTGTTTTTTAATTTTTTTTAAAAACAGTTTTTTCCAAAATTTTAAAATTTTTTTTTTGGAAAAATAATTTATGACAAAAAAAAATTTTTATGAAAAAAAAATTTTTATGAAAAAAAAATTGGGCTTAAAAAAATATTTTTCCCGATTTTGACCCATTGTAGGTCCAACTTACTATAGCTTTATATACATCGTTGCAATGGAGGTCTATCATTAGATATCCATATTGTCTATATTAATGAGTTACCCCCATTAACACGAAGTCTGGTTATGCCTTAACTAATAGTTATACAGTCGGCTAAAATTATTTTTGTATGAAAACTGTCAGTATAACTATTAGTTAATCGTGTTACTAGGGGTTAGTAATCCAGATATAGATTAAAAATCGAGGTTTCCCGGTTTTTTCCTTATATCTCAGCAATTTGCGAACCGATTTTCTCGTTTTTAAATAGCAACCGAGCCGGTAGAATTACATAGATATTGATGTATGAATCGTGTATGTAAGTTATTTGGGGGCTTCCGTCAGACAGACAGGCGGACATGGCTATATCGACTTCGCTATCTATAACGATCCAGAATATATATACTTTGTGGGGTCGCAAATGAAAAGTGTAGAAATTACAAGCTTATATATGTATACCCTTGCCACTCATGGCGAAGGGTATGTGGTTTAATGAATTTCGGTAGATACCGAACGTTCTGGATACTCAGTTGTGATCTCTACACCCGAAATAATTGAAAAAATTACGATATGGCGTCGGAGAGATAGGCATCTCACATGGCTCAGTAGTTTCAATTTTGAATGATCACTTGGGTATGAGAAAGCCGCGTTTGCTCACAATCGGGAATACAAATTACACTGTACAAAACAAAAAAAAAATTACAGGTTCGACCAATAAATTCTGATAGAGGAGACAAAAAAAAAGACACGTATATCGGCGCACAGAGGGATTTTGGTGTCAAAAAGTCAATTTTTCAAACACTCAATTTTAAAAATCAAATGATGCAGTTTTGTAGAGAAATGTTTAAAGATGAAATATACACTTAGAGTTTTAAGAAAAATTTAATTTTATTTTTAAAAAATTGAAGTAAAGTCCATGCAAGGGAGTTAAGCAAAAATTTACTTATATTTTCACACAATTCAGTGGTTTATATATAAATAATTTTCCATTTACCTTTAACATATTTGAAAAATATAATATTTCTCCATAAATAAAAAAAAATACGGGGATATCATAAACCGTTAAGGATATATGCGCAAATCTATGCCTATAAAAATTAATTTATTTTTGATTTTCCATGGAGAAAAAAATGTAGCCCCACTTTCCCCCAAGCTGTTTCTTTAATAAAATGAAAGTTGGGAGTGTCTTGTTTCGATTAAAAGAAACAAGTAACAGAGCTATATTCGGCTGTGCCGAATCTTATATACCCTTCACCAAAATATACTTTAAAATAAAAATTTTAAATATTTTTAGGTAAACAAAATTTAATTTTTTTTCCAGTTGTTTTTTCGAAATTGTTTTTAAAATTTTTTTTTAAATTTAAAATTTTTTTTTTAATTTAAAAATTTTTTTTTTTTTGGTTTTTAATTTTTTTTTTAATATTTAGTGAAAAAAAATTTTGATGAAAAAAAAAAATTCGGGTTAAAAAATATTTTTTCCGATTTTGACCCATTGTAGGTCCAACTTACTATGGGCTTATATACGTCGTTGCACAGGTCTATCATTAGATATCCATATTGTCTATATTAATGATTTAGTAATCCAGATATGGGTCAAAAATAGGTCAAAAATCGAGGTTGTCCTGGTTTTTTCCTTGTATCTCAGCCATTTGTGGACCGATTTTCTCGATTTTAAACGAGCCGGAAGAATTTCGGAGATTTTGATGTATCATTCGTGTATGTAAGTTATTTGGGGGCTTCAGAAAGTTGATTTCAACACACAGACTGAGAGACGGACATGGCTATATCGACTCCGCTATCTATACCCAGCAGTTCTAGGAGACAGTACCGAACTAGTGATTTTACCCATCATTTAGGGTGGGAGCTAGTTACTTCAATAGCCACGTGACTAGCCATTTTAACACGGGCATGTCCTAGGCAGGGGCTCAATTGTCTCTTTTTGATTACAATGGGACTGTCTAATAGCTGGTCCAAAGTAGGCAACGCATTGGATTCACATACTGGTTACATAGCGTCAGTTACCTTGCTAGTGGTGTAACTGGTTACTTGATCAGCTACTTGACTAGTTATTTTTACCCTTTTGATTACAATGTGACTATCGGTTAGCTGATCGGAAGTAGTCAGCGCTTCTGGTGGGTAAAATAAAGTGCAGTACAAAAGCAAGTTTGAAGTGACTTCAACATAGTTTACTAAGAGACACTAAAGTGACTATTGACTTCATGCTATGTTACGTGGGATATCAGTATACTTAAGCAAAAATAAAAATAAACTGTATGAGAATTATATTAACACAATTTGTAAAAAAACTAGTTTGTACGAATTACTCACAAAACGTTTAAAGTGAATACGGTCTAGATTACTTAGAGACAGTTAAGTGACAATTGTCTTCACGCTAGACTACTTGGGATGCATAAAGTAACCAATTGTCTTATCTCTGCACTACAAAGGGCACATACGTGTCAAATGACCAAAACATATAAAATGGAGTCAGCCAAGTGATAATACATTTGTGACAATTACAGTCTTTAAGTAGTCAATGACTTGCTTAACTGCTGGGTAACGATTCCGAATATATATACTTTGTGGGGTCGCAAATGAAAAATGTAGAAATTACAAACGGAATGTCAAACTTATATATACCCTTGCCACTGATGGTGAAGGGTATAAAAATAGTTTTCGGAACAGGATGAAAACTTAAATTTTTTGTCGAATAATAAACGAAATATCAAAAAAATTCTTATCTATGTATGGGTTTCGTGGGCGGTGGGCATGGCCGATTTGAATCTTATTTTGATTCAAAAAATACATATACCAAATTTCTAGACTTTTACTTGGATAGGAACAATTTTATGCGAAAAAATCTATTTGGATTGTATGGGCAGTGGGCGTTGGGAGTGGTCGATTTTGATAAAATTTTTTTTTTTTTTCTTAGTTTGGTCCACGACCAAACTCAGACCAGCTCTACGACCGCTCCTTATAATTTTTGCCAAAAAATGTATGAAGCCATCCCTCTGTGCGGCGTTTTTAAAGTTTACATCTGAATTTCATTTGACGGGGGCTTAAAGTTTCCCAACTCTGGCACATTATTATTGTTAATCGGCATAAGAAACTATGTGATCCTTACATTTTAGGTATAAAATGTGTTGAGAAAATTTATGTATAATGTTACGGAGAACATTTTTCTAAAATATGTTAACCCTCTAAATACTCAAGACATGGGTCTTTTTTGTCCTTCTTTTAAAATATAGCAAAAAAAACACCATTAAAACCGGGATTTAAGGGGTTAAAATGTTTCGCAAAAATATTATCCGTGAAATTTTACTATAAGTCCTTGAATACAGCAAAACGGAAAATTCAATCAGAAAGTCAGAAATAAGATAAAACAAAAAAGAGAGCCTAGGGTTAATTTCGAATTTGTTAAGAATTTTATTTTAAAAAGGTTAACATATTCTACAAAAATGTTCTCTGTAACATTTTACCTAAATTTTCTCAACACATTTTATACCAAAAATGTAAGGATCACATGGATTCTTATGCCGATTAACAATAGGAATGTGCTGGAGTTGAGAAATGAAATTCAAATGTAAACTTTCAAAAACGCCGATACACGTGTCTTTTTTTTTGTCTCCTCTGTCAAAATTTATTGGTCGGACCAATAAATATTAGGTTACGAAATGCTCCCGCTTTCACCCTATTCTCCGGATTTGGCCCGAGTGACTATTTCTTGTTTCCAAACTTGAAGAAATGTCTCGGCGGAAATAGATTTGGCTCCAACGATGAAATCATCTCACTTATCTTATTTTTTGGAAGGGATAAAACATATTGGAGAAACTTTGGGCAAAGTGCATAGAGCTCAAAGCAGACTATGTTGAAAAATAAAATAATTTTGTATCTAAAAACCAGTGTTTCATTAAAAATTGCACGGACTTATTGACCCGCCATCGTAGTTTCGAGGATGAAATCATAATGAACAGATTGACGCTTAAACAACGCTACCATATTATCCAAATTTGCTTAGACTGTTTTGACGCAAAATGTTCAGCGAAAGGTTTATTTTTAACTTAACTGGTTTGTTAATAAACAAAATTGCCACACATGGAGTGAGATCCATCCACAACAGACTCTACAAAATTTATGCCGGGCTCGCGTCATGCTCATTGATGTTTTGTTTGCAAATATGGCGCTACGTGCTATACGGTTGAAATCAAAATTTGGCGTTAACTTTTGAGAAATATTTCTTTCAATTGGTATCCAATATCGTTTTGACACCTCTCGATTATTTCCTGTGGGGATACGTGAGGTCACACTGGTTTATGCTGATAAACCAGCAACAATTGATGTATTAGATTCCAACATTAGTCAATTCCGGCCAAAAATCCATAACTTCTTTATTTCTTCATAAAAATTTATGAAATTTGGTATTTGTATTAAGAATAACATAACCGATCGATCGATAAATATTTCGATGTTCTAATACAGGGTTTGGCCAAAAAGTATCAAAAAAATTGCATGTAAGTGGCTGAAATTTAGTCCAAAACTAAAGAATAAAATATGTGATCGAAAAAAAATTGGTCATTTAAATTTCTTATTCATATACAGGGTTTGGTCAAACAATCATGGACGTTTTAAAAGTATCGAACAAATTAGATTATAATTCATAAAAATGCCTAAAATTTAGTCCAAAAATGAAGAATAGCATAAGTGATTGAAAAAATGGTCGTACAAATTTCGGGTTTGGCCAAACAATCATGGATGTTTTGAAATTATTGGAATAGTTAGGTTATTCATTAAATTCCTCAAATTTGGTGTACATTTAAGATCAACACACTTGATCCATTGCAAAAAACATTGGCCAAATAAACATTGACGTTATAAAAGTATCGAAAAAAGTATTTAATTTTTGTAAATGGCTTCAATTAGGTTTATAATTTAGAATAACATAAATGATACATTCAAAAAATTTCAACATACAAATACATGGTTTGGCCAAATCAGCATAGACGCAAATAACTCTCAAACTTACATAATTTTTGAAATTGACCAAAAAAATACAAAAAAAATTTGTAAAATATGAAGGCAATGAAATCGTATAGTACTTACTCTTAACACTTCACAGTATTAGATGTAATTTACACTTAACCTCTAATTGCCCCTTTTAATTTGTTCTGGCCTTTGAAACTTTTTTTTTAATTTTGTTTCTATAGGTTTACAACCAGTTCCTAATCACTTTACTTTTATATAAAAAGAACACGCAAAAAATTCGTAATAACTACATGGAATGGTTAACTGTTTCATAAAATCTGTGCTAATTTGCAAAAAAAAAAACTTTAAAGAAAAAAGCACAGGCTATTTCGATTCAAAAGTAAAAAAATACATTTTTCTAATTTTAAAATGACAAGAAAAAACCTTTGACTTTACAGCATTATAAATAATCATATAGTTACTTTATAGCCAAAATAATGATGATACATGCAAATCCCGGTATAACGAATCTCACTTTAACGAAAATCCAATTTAACGCACGGTCGAATTTGTAACATTGACCAACTTATATAACGAACGTTTCAAAAATTGAATGCTCGATATAACGAATGATGAGAAAAAACAAACAAAATCAAACAAACGACCAAATTTTTAACATTGACAACCTTATATAGCGAATATTTCGAAAATTGTACGCTCAATATAACGAACAAAAAGTATAAAAAACAAAAGTAGTAATGAATGTAAAAATAAGAAAATAAGTCGTTACAATACCGTTTTCAATGGTCAATAATTTTTCAATGGTTAATAATAGATGCTGTCATTTGTTCTATAGTGGTTTTAATTGCTTGTTTTCACAATATCGAATGAAAGATTTCGTTCGCATTCTAAGAGAAAGAAAACTGATTCGTTCACATAAACATGAAGTTAGGGAATCCAAAATCAGCTTAGAATGTGATCGAAATCTTTCATTCAATGTTGTGAAACAGGTTATAATTCACGAGAATTAAATATGGGAAAAAACGTAGAAGAATTTCATTAAAAGAAAAACTAAAAATTTAGATGAGTGAATGAAATATGGAAAAACAAAATACTCAACATGTATTTTGAAGAAAATAAAAACAAACATTTTATCGTGACTAAGTGTTTCCTATAAATTATCTGTACACAAATTAAGTGGAATCTGGAATCTTCAAAATCTGTTTTTTTTTAATGTTTGTCCCTGAGTTTAATTTTGTACAGGTTGATTTATTTTCAGAATCGAAATCCCTTACAATGAAGGCTTTATTAATCGTGGATAATGCACCAAGTCATCCTCCAGAAGAACAATTAGTAAAAACTACTAAAGATATACAAATTTGGATGATATTCATGCCTCCTAATGTCACACAGCTCATCCAACCTAGGGATCAAAACGACATACAGTGGTGGCCAGGAATTTAAGACAAAAATTGTTTGCTAAATCCCATAAAATTGTCAATTATTTTTTCAAATATTTCCACAAATATGTATGCATGAGGACTGTTTTAACACAGAAGTGTGTTTTATTCGACTGTGTCAATTCATACATATTCACAATGAACACATAAGATTTTTCTACAACTTGACCAAATAATTTTTTTTTTAAATAAACATATTTTCTCACATTTATACATTATAATTTTATTATTATAAAATATTCGGACCAAATTTCGTATTTTTAGTTCCATTAGTTTCGGTCATATCATGTTATTAACAGCGGATGTTCGCTGAGGTGGGTCAACGTATTTCCACATATCTTTGTCCATATATGTTTTACTGATTTTTCCAAACATTTTTCAGAAACTAGAAACATTAATAATAAATTTCATACCCTTAGAGGTCCTTTTATTTTGGCTCTATCTCACTTAAAATTCAGTTGATGGAAAAAATTCAAGTATTTGTCTTAAATTGGTGGCCACCACTGTACGTTTAGTTAAATTCCAATATAGAAAAAGTGGTCAAAAGTTAAAAAAAAACATCTCGATATAACGAATTTTTCAATTTAACGAATGGGCCTGACAGCATATCCTTCGTTATACCGGGATTTGCCTGTACTGTATATTCTGAAGTGTTAAGTAAAATTTACCATCAAAATTTTATAAAAATTAAAAAAAAAACAAAAAAAAATGTTTGGCCGGAATTTACCACCGTACATTGTTAGTGTTATTCGTGACATACGGCCAGCAATCCTCGAAAAAGTGGCTCGCAATTGCACGTCCAGAAAGCCCGAAATCATTTTTAAATGCTAAAAAATAATTTATAAAATTTACTGTTCTGTGTTATTTTTAATATTTCTAGTTTTATTGGGCTACAAAAAAAACCTTTATCCAAGATCCAAACTTAAAATCGACGACACAGTATTATTTATTGAAGGTTTATTTTTGTAATATAAGCCACGACATTGAACTTTCACTATAACAATCCACATTAAAATTTTTTAGGCTCGCAAATTAAAATTATAGAAATTAAATAAAGGTTTGGTAGACCTCTCGTGGCTTTTTAAAATACATGAAATTTCAAGAAGTTAAATAGATTTTTTTTTCACTCTATACTTATATGTTTTTTAAACAGTCCATATAATCCTTATTTATGTATACACGGATATTTTTCAAATATTCTATTTTATAATTTTCACACTTTAAATACTTCACTCTATACTTATATGTTTTTTAAACAGTCCATATAATCCTTATTTATGTATACACGGATATTTTTCAAATATTCTGTTTTATAATTTTCACACTTTAAATATATTTTACGATGTCATTATTGTTTCTTAATTATATTCCTTTCCCGTTGTCCTTTACCTTCTTTCGTAAGTAGTTTACCCCAGCCAAAGAATGTATGCAATCTATTCGATGGTACTGTATAGGCCAGTCTCACAAATGCTCTGGTATTCCAACGATTTATAATCCACGCGAATACAATAGAGGCAATTGCGAAAAAAATTAAATCCATTTTTAACAGATCTGAACACTAAATCAAAGTGACTGATCTTATTAAGTTAACGTTTCATTTATATGAAATCAATATTGTCGTTTGAGAAGTTACCCCAAGTAAGAAAAAATTAGCTTTTACATATTTTTAACTGTACATTAAAATACATTTGTATCTAGAACACTTTTTTTTTGCAAATAAACTCAGGAAATTCAATTGTATTTCTTTTGCCGATTAGCTTTCATTCACTAATACAATTAAAACTTATTTTAATTAGCTGTAATATCTCACCTAATTAATAGTTTTAGTAATCTTTTAACAAACATCAAAGGTCACTAAGTGATATTAGTGACCTTGGATGTTTGTTACAATTAATACAATTGTCAACATATTACTTAGTTAGGTATTTAGTTTAAACGTTAGAATTATAATACTCGAAAAAAAAGCGTCACATTAATTAATAATGTTTAGAGTATGATCGAAACCGAGTTTTTTTTAGAACAAAACCGAATCAATACTCGACTTAATTCGAAAATAACCGAAACATTTTTAATATACTACACTCTAAAACATGCAAGTAAATTTACTACTATAGTGCTCAGTGGTTTAAAAACTTTTTTTTTGGAAATAATTCGGTATCTTGGGAAGTATTGGAAATATTGTTACGAAATTTCACATGGTTTGAGCTGAGGTGTTTTCGATGGGGGCAAGTACGTAGCCCCTCAAAGTTGGTTACCTCGGGTGTCAAATTTTTTTTAAAAAAATCGCCAAAAATTCATTTATGATCCGAATGAGCTGAACAAGTGTAGGTTATCTCTATTAGTTGAAGAGATATTCAGGTTTATTGATTTATTATACCCTTCACCTTCGTGAGAAGGGTATATATAAGTTTGTCATTCCGTTTGTAATTTCTACATTTTTCATTTCCGACCCTATAAAGTATATATATTCTGGATCCTTATAGATAGCGAAGTCGCTTAAGCCATGTCCGTATGTCTCTCTGTCAGTTTGTCTGTCTGTCCGTCTGTCTGTTGAAATCAATTTTCTGAAGACCCCAGATATCTTCGGGATCCAAATCTTCAATAATTCTGTCAGACATGCTTTCGAGAATTTTGCTAGTTAAAATCAGCAAAACCGGTCCACAAATGGCTGAGATATGAGGAAAAAACCAAGACAACCTCGATTTTTGATTTATATCTGAATTACTAAGACATTAATATAGACAATATGGATATCTAATGATAGATATTTCAAAGACATTTGCAACGACGTATATAAGACCATAGTAAGTTGGACCTACAATGGGTCAAAATCGGAAAAAAAATTTTAACCCGAATTTTTTTTTCACAAAAAACAATTTTTAAAATTTAAAAAAAAAAATTAAAATAATCGAAAAAAATGTTTTTCCAAAAAATGAAAAAAACTACTGAAAAAAAAATTTAATTTAGTTTACCTTAAAATATTTAAAATTTTGAAGTATAATTTGGTGATGGGTATATAAGATTCGGCACAGCCGAATATAGCACTCTTACTTGTTTTTTTTTAATTTTGCTCGATCTTTTTATGGTTCTTTAAATATGGCGGGCCTACGGAGGGTCGAAATTTATTTTTAAAATATCAGCTATTTTGGCGATAAAATTCTATATAAAATAAAAAGAACTTGCTAACAGTTATCTCTTCCCTATAAAAAGTTATACGCATCCAAAGTTAGAACTTGTAAAAATACCGCATTTTTTAAATTTTTCCCCAAAAAAGCCCATTTTCTTTTGTAGAAAAAAAATTTCTTCGGGGCTATATACAATTTTTATATTATGCGGAAAGATAACTTAATGCAGAAGCATGTAAAGAAAAATTTGGCTCACTTAAGCGGACATACCACCCCCCAGTCCTATCCAAACTTGGACAATTTTATAAGAAAAATTTCGGTTTGAGTATTTTTTTTTGAAAAAGCTCTATATTTGTATAACCCCATATGTTTTTTAAATACGTACTAAGTATTTTTACTATCACATGGTAAATAACGTCACAGTAGGCACTTTTCTAAAAAAACTCAGTTTTTGGAACACATTTTCCCCGTTTTAGGAATTCCAGTATTTGAAAATAAAAATTTTCAAAATTTCTAATGCCATTGATTTAAGGACATTTTAGTATATTGGTTCCAAATTTTGTTTTGTTATCTTTAATTGTTAAAATTTTACATTAATCCAAATTTTATATTTTTATTCGTGGAAAATCACCATATGAATTTTTTTTAGTTTTTAAAGATAAATGAAGTGCCAAAATTTTATAAAATTATTTAATTTTACTAAAATATCAATCCTCAAGTCATAGTGTTTTCAACAATAAAATATCAAAAGCCTTTATTTACTCCTCATAAGTTCCACAAACCTAATCAACTCGAAAGCACCTCAGCTCATACCATATGAAATTTTGTAACAATATCTCCAATAGTTCCCAAGATACCGAATTATTTCAAAAAAAAAAGTTTCTAAACCACTGTGCGTAGTTTGACAGCATTTCGCACGAAATTTTGAGCAGAGTACTAAGCTTAATGCACAAATGGCTTTAAATTTAAATAATAAGTGAATTTTGGATCATTCATTATTTTCATTTAATTTAGAACAAGCGATTCTCAGTGATTTAATAATATTTTCTTTTAGTTTGCAGAGCTTCGAAATAATTAATTAATTCAATTTGAACTTAATATACTAAAATATTTATTCAGAGTTAAAAAATATCAGCCAATCCAATCCCAACACCTAATTATTTGGCTTCATTAAATTAGAAGATTAAATCTTTGTTAATTGAAATTTAATACAAACCGAATTAGTTTTCATTAGAAAAGATTTAAAAGCAATATCAATTATAGATCCAAAAATAAAAGATTTTCAATTTAAAAATTCAAAAAATAGTATATATTTGCTGTTTTTTTGGGCGAAAAGGTGACTTAATTCTTTTATATCGAGGGTTTATATTCAAATAGTGCTATAAGGAAAATCAACATTTTACAGGTTTATTTTACAAAAAAATATTTTACGACATTATGACAATACGATATAATAGCAGACCGTTTGAATATATAACAATTTTATGTTTTTCTGTAAGGTATCTTTATGGAAAACATTTTGTAATAAAAAACATGTCCTATTTTTGGAATATGTCTCCCATACGCCCTTCGGAATTTAACCTATTTTTTTTATCAAAATTTCAACTTTGGGCCACATGTTCTAAAATCCCAAAGCTGGGATCAGAAAACGGAGATCAATATTTTCCCAGCCCCGAAGGAAATGTGGACCCTATGGGCAAAATGGTAAAAAATAACATTGTTTGGAATTGCGGGAATCCCTTTGACAAGTTTTTTTTACACTTTATCAAACATATAACATGTGTGATGCCTATGGCTTTCATAATCTCTCGCACTTTTAATCTCCGATAGGCCAACAACATATCGTCATTTGTTAAATTATGTTGAGACCTTAACTGGACGTCCAGAACGTTATTGATTTTCCCAAAAAAAATCAAAAATTGTATATCTTTAGTTACAAAACACTTATTTTGATACATAACCCACTCGAATTCCACTAAGCGACCAAAATTTTTAAAATGAATAGACCTAAGCTTTCTTTTGAACAAAAAAAAAATATTTTAAGAAATGGCCCATTTTGCAATAAAAATCTAAAATATTTTTTTTAGAAAGATTGAAGAAATAGCTATCTAAACTATATGGGACACATTTTGCTAAGATCAATAGGTAATAAGTTAAGTGGAAGAGAAAAAACATCTGTTTGGCCAAAATTTCAAATTTTTAACCACTCTAACTCAGATAGTTCTTGACCGATCTTGTTGAAATTACTATACAATAGGACTAACCTTTCAAATTTCATGCCGATCGGAAGACATCGATTTCAAAAGTTGGTTGATTTGACATAAAATCCCCCATATATGTATGTATATAGATTTGAAATTTCAGCATCACACTGCATATGTCATTCGTACAAGTTTTCAAATTGTTACGTTTTAACCTTTTCAAAACGTTGGTTTATTTCCTTTAAATAAACCGGATACTTTTGATTGCAAATAAAAGCCGTTTAGTAGTTTGAAAATTGTAACAACTCTTTATTTATTTAAAATGTACAACAACAGAATTAAATAGTGACTCAATGTTTTTTATATACGTTTATAAATTTGCAGAAATACAGACACACTTTAAAGAAAAATGTGCAGTTGAAATGTATAGTACTTACTCTTAACACTTTACAGTATTAAATGTAATTTACACTTAACCTCTAATTGCCCCTTTTAATTTGTTCTGGCCTTTGAAACTTTTTTTTAATTTTGTTTCTATAGGTTTAAAACCAGTTCCTAATCACTTTACTTTTATATAAAAAGTACACGCATAAAATCCGTAATAACTACGTGGAATGGTTAACTGCTAACGGTTTTATAAAATCAGTGGTAATTTGCAAAAAAAAACTTTAAAGAAAAAAGCACAGGTTATTTCGATTCAAAAGTAAAAAAATTACATTTTTCTAATTTTAAAATGACAAGAAAAAACCTTTGACTTTACAGCATTATAAATAACCATATAGTTACTTTATAGCCAAAATAATGATGATACTGTATATTCTGAAGTGTTAAGTAAAATTTACCATCAAAATTTTATAAAAATTAAAAAAACAAAAAAAAAAAAACATTTTTGGCCGGAATTTATCACCGTAGAAAAAAAAGAGGAAATAAATCTGTAACTTCTAAACCCTTAGTCCAATTTAAACGAAATTTCACATGCGCAAAGAGGAAGTGTTGTCGAGTTTAGGTTTTTAACTCGGACTTCATGACCCCACCACGACCGGGACCAGTGGTGGGGTCGGAACCCTTTACAAAATAATTAAGAACATATTGAACATATCTATTTTAGATGACCCAATATGTTCTTAATTATTTTGTAAAGGGTTCCGACCCCACCACTGGTCCCGGTCGTGGTGGGGTCATGAAGTCCGAGTTAAAAACCTAAACTCGACAACACTTCCTCTTTGCGCATGTGAAATTTCGTTTAAATTGGACTAAGGGTTTAGAAGTTACAGATTTATTTCCTCTTTTTTTTCTACGGTGATAAATTCCGGCCAAAAATGTTTTTTTTTTTTGTTTTTTTAATTTTTATAAAATTTTGATGGTAAATTTTACTTAACACTTCAGAATATACAGTATCATCATTATTTTGGCTATAAAGTAACTATATGGTTATTTATAATGCTGTAAAGTCAAAGGTTTTTTCTTGTCATTTTAAAATTAGAAAAATGTAATTTTTTTACTTTTGAATCGAAATAACCTGTGCTTTTTTCTTTAATTATTTGATATCGACTATGCGATTTGAGAATTTTTGCTCCAAAATTGAATTTTACATAAAAAATAGGCATTTTTGAATGGTATCAAAAATAATAATTTTTTTTCATTTAAAATATTTGATGTAAAGTTAGCTTTTCAAAAAGTACAAATTCATTATACATCCTCCTAGAAATATTTTAGATAACTTAAAAAGAATAAAAGTACTTTTTTCCCCAAAAAATAGCGAAAAATCGCCTTTTTTATTTTTTTAAATTCAAATGCATGTAACTTTGGACTCAGCCGTGATTTTTAACCAATTCTTCCTTTATTTGATATATACATCTGTTGTTAATCCAATAAAAAAAGTGGAAAAAATTGTGAAATATTTCTAACCGTCATCAAAAAACTGGAGTAGGGTGGGTAAAATGTTGAAAATTTAATTTTCAAATGCGAATATCTCCTAAGCTATAAAAGATAATTGATAGCTCGATGAGAAGATTCTATATATGTAAGTTTTTTGAAATCGGAACACAAACGAACATATAGGATCATTTTTAAAATTGAACATACCCGATGTGTCCTACTTTAGGGACCCGTGGTCCCGCTCGTGTTGGGGTCATGAGGTCTAAATTCAAAACTTAAACTCGACAACACTTCCTCTTTGCGCATGTGAAATTTGATTCAAATTGCACTAAGGATTTAGAAGTTACAGATTTATTTCCTTTTTTTTCTCATACCACTGTGCACCGTGCATTGTTAGTGTTATTCGTGACATACGGCCAGCAATCCTCGAAAAAGTGGCTCGCAATTGCACGTCCAGAAAGCCCGAAATCATTTTTAAATGCTAAAAAATTATTTATAAAATTTACTGTTCTGTGTTATTTTTACTATTTCTAGTTTTATTGGGCTTAAAAGAAACCTTTATTAGCTCTATTTGATATGTTTATAAGGACCAAGATCCAAACTTAAAATCGACGACACAGTATTATTTATTGAAGGTTTATTTTTGTAATATAAGCCACGACATTGAACTTTCACTATAACGATCCACATTAAAAATTTTTAAGGTCGCAAATTAAAATTATAGTTATTAAATAAAGGTAAAAAAAATTCTATTTAACTTCTTGAAATTTCATGTATTTTAAAAAGCCAGGAGAGGTCTATCCTAAAATACATGAAATTTCAAGAAGTTAAATAGAATTTTTTTTCACTCTATACTTATATGTTTTTTAAACAGTCCATATAATCCTTATTTATGTATACACGGATATTTTTCAAATATTCTTTTTTTATAATTTTCACACTTTAAATATATTTTACGATGTCATTATTGTTTCTTAATTATATTCCTTTCCAGTTCCCCTTTACATTCTTTCGTAAGTAGTTTACCCCAGCCAAAGAATGTATGCAATCTATTCGATGGTACTTTATAGGCCAGTCTCACAAATGCTCTGGTATTACATCGATTTATGATCCACACGAATACAATAGAGGCAATTGCGAATAATAATAAATCCATTTTTAACAGATCTAAACAATAAATCAAAGTGACTGATCTTATTAAGTTAACGTTTCATTTATATGAAATCAATATTGTCATATTGGCCAGAGCTGGGCAATGGCGGAATAGGTGGAACAGAGTCTCTTCTTCGTTTTGAGTGATTCTACAGTAATCGTTAGATCCATTCTCCTAGCACCAATTATGCAGTGTCCTGTAAAAAAAGAAACACTTAGCCTTATATGCTCACGACGGAATCCTATAAGTAGATTCGTCCTGCCGGAGTTATATACGAGCCAGGTCGACCTCGCAATAACACTGGTGGATTCATTGGTCCATCTGTTCTGTGCAGTCTCAGCAGACTCAGCCGTCGCAGCTCCGCGGCGATTGGTCCATATTTCTTTGAGAACGACACACAGTGGTTTAGCAACTTTTTTTTTTTGGAAATAATTCGGTATCTTGTGAATTATTGGATATGTTGTTACGAAATTTCACGTGGTTTGAGCTGAGGTGTTTTCGAGTTGATTTACGTTTGTTCAGCTTCCTACCGATAATGGGGGCCGGCGCGTAGCCCACCAAAGTTGGTCACCTCGGGTCTAAAATTTTTTAAAAAAATCGCCAAAAATCCATTTATGATCCGAATGAGCTGAAATTTTAAATATAAATAGTCCTTGAGTGTAGATTATCTCTATTAGTTGACAAACTTGTAAAATGGGGCAAGGTTTGTGGAACTTCTGAGAAGTAAATAAATGCTTTTAATATAAGTATTTAATATTGTTGAAAACACTATGACTAGAGTATTGATATTTTAGTAAAATTAAATAATTTTATAAAATTTTGGGACTTCATTTACCTTAAAAACTAAAAAAAAATTCATATGGTGATTTTCCACGAATAAAAATATAAAATTTGAATTAATGTAAAATTTTAACAATTAAAGATAACATAACAAAATTTGGAACCAATATAGACTAAAATGTCCTTAAATCAATGGCATTAGAATTTTTTATTTTCAAATACTGAAATTCTTAAAACGGGGAAAATGTGTTCCAAAAACTGAGTTTTTTTTTAGAAAAGTGCCAACAGTGACGTTATTTACCATGTGATAGTAAAAATACTTAGTACGTATTTAAAAAACACATGGGGTTATACAAATATAGAGCTTTTTCGTGGATCAGTGCTTTGCCTTTTTAGAATTTTTTACTCAAACCGAATTTTTTTAAATTGGCCAAGTTTGGATAGGACTGGGGGTGGTATGTCCGCTTAAGTGAGCCAAATTTTTCTTTACACGCTTTTGCATTAAGTTATCTTTCCGGATAATATAAAAATTATATACAGCCCCGAAGAAATTTTTTTCTACAAAAGAAAATATATATGGGCTTTTCGTAACAATATCTCCAATAGTTCCCAAGATACCGAATTATTTCCAAAAAAAAAGTTTTTGCACCACTGTGCTTCATTCTTTCACAGGCTTTTATTTAAATAGAATTCATTCATCGTTAAACTAATTTATAATAAAATTAATTCATAGCAGAATTCATTCAAACTTTGAATGATTAAATGTTTGTTAATTTAAATCTAATCTAATAGAAATTGTCATTACACCCTGTCTATACCTGATAAATTTGTATCTCGATAAACGTTAAAATGGTTGTCAAGATACAAAATAATCAGATATAGTTTCCATTTATTAGTGTTATTGATTCGTTATGGCAAAATTGTTAGTGCTTTTGCTCAACTTTGTCTTGACAACAAATGTCATTAATTGTTATGATAAATATTTAATTGTTTAATATAGAATTAATTCTATAAGTAATGAATTCTCAAAGGAATTAATTCAATACATTTGAATTACAAAGGAATTAAGCCTATTAATTATTTCATAATGCATTCATGGTTATGGAATGGTTAAGACATAAAATTAATTTTGATTTCGGAAATTTAATTAAGAATTAATTCTTTCAAACCTTTGGTTTTTACATTATTTTTATTGCCAATAAATATATTAGTATAAATTATATTATTTACAAAGTAAAAGTTCGTAATACAAAATTTAAATATGATTTTTGATACGAGTATTACAAAAGTGCTACACGTGGTTATAATTTAATTTTAGTCAGTTCCATTTATAATTATTAAAGTGCAAGTGATACAACCCTTAATTATAGACAACAAAAACTGAATATTAAATAAAAGTTCTTGATTTTCAAAGACAATGAAACTGATTAATAGTTTTCAATTAACCGAAATTCTTTAAATTTTCACCAAAAATTCGTTTGAATAAGTTAAAACATATGCGTAAAATTCGTAATTTAGGACTTGCTATCTATCCGATTGCACAGGTCAACAGCAATAAAAGGCTTCACTAACCACTATATAGATTTGATGCATCATGATTACCTAAGTACAAAAATGGTAAAATTTTTAAATTCTATTGATAGATTTTTTTAAACATTTTTTTTTTCTAAAATTGTGAATTTTTTTAGATATTTCTCCACATAATTTATGATAGCTCAAAAAGGGTTAGTCCGATATAATTGAAAGGTTATAGAAAAGCTCAAATTTACATAACCTTTAATCTGTTTATATATTGTGTTTTAATCGGCTCAGTAGTTTCGGAGTTATAATAACAAATTGAAGCAAAAAATATATTTTTACGTGAAAATAGCAAATTTTTGTGTTTTAAACAACTCATGAAAAATCGAAAACGCCAGAACTGGTTCAGGTTTATTACTCTGTCGCAAAGCCGCATATAATACCAACAAAATGAGATATCTAAGATAAAAATCGATTGATTCTTTTCGAATTTATTCACAATTAAGTGAATTCGCTCATTTTCACAAAATTTAAATTTTTTCTTTGATATACATACATAAAATTGAGTAGTTAATGTTCTTTCTATTGATTGAATGATGAAAACTTTTTCCCCAAATTTTTACATATATATTGGGTTTTAATCGGCTCAGTAGTTTCGGAGTTATAATAACAAATTGAAGGAAAAAATTATTTTTTTTTTTTTTGTAAAAATATCCAATTTTTTTTTTATTGCTTTATCGCAAAGCCACGTGTAATAGGAACAAAATGAGATATAGATCATAAAAATCGATGGATTATTTTCGAATTTATTCACAATTAAGTTAATTCGCTTCTTTTCAGAAAATTGTATGCACTGTGTTATTAAATGATTAAGTTACAATCCAGAATATGAATACGTAAATACGAGGGCGGGGCTTTGACAGTTGTTAGAACCAAAAAGCGAAAAAGAAATTATCAGCTGTTTGACTGACTCCACCTTGTATAAATTCGCCTTGGTACAATTGTCTAAACAATTGAATACAAAAAAATAATCAGCTGTTCTTCTGAGGTCACCTTCTATAAATTCGCCTTGTCTGCTAACTATCAATGGCTGTCAAACACAAACTAAACAAGTAAGAAAGTATGGTCGGTCAAGCCCGACTATATAATACCCTACACCAAGTAAATGAGCAAAAATATTTTTCTTTTAAAATATCAATTATTTATATTCGTGAGTGATTTTCGAAATGGGCCTTATATGGGAGCTATGACCAATTATGGACCGATCACAATGATATTATGTCTGTATGGGAGTTATTTATGTTGAATTTGGTGTATATACCGAAATTTTTAAGAGATTTATGCACGTTAAAGTGATTTTCGGAAGCGGGTCTATATGGGAGCTATGACTAATTATGGACCGATCGTAACAAAATTTGGTGACATGAATTTTGTATATATAAAACTTATTTGGAAAGTTGTGTAGATACATATATATATTAAACATTTATGACCGAAAAAGTCCAATTTCGAGAAGACATTTGTATGGGGGCTAGGTGAAATAATGGACGGTGAAAATAATGGACAGTTTCAAATAATGGACAGTTTCAAATATCTTCAAAATTGCGACCTGTACTCTGCGCATAAGGTTTACATGGACAGCCAGCCAGCCAACCAGCCAGCCAGACGGACATCGTTTAATCGACTCAGAAAGTGATTCTAAGTCGATCGGTATACTTTAAGGTACTATGGTGGTGTAGGGTATAATGACACAGGAGTCAACTGACAGATTCCTGCAGACAGTAGCAATGTTGCCCTTTCAGTTAAGAGCCGGAAATTCAAAAAGTCATGGACTTATTGATCCGCCCTCGTATAAAAAGTTTTATTAACAGCTAATTTGTTAAGTACAATTAAAACTGTTAAAGCGATTATTTTTATTTCTTATATCTTGTTTAATGGTGTACTATATCTGATCAAAAATATCAAATGTTTAAACATTCTAATAAATTGAAATCTATTTAACTGACTATTATCGGGAATTAGAATAAATAATAAATTATTTCGAAAACATTTATGTTCCCTCTGATCAGTTTTCTATAACCGACAAGATAAAACAAATATATTTCTTTACTTTTCACCGAACTCCGAGAGTATATTTCTTTTAACTCTTTCAGCCACGCTTTTTTGTGTATAAGTTTAAAATCAAAACAATTGCATTTTTACTTTAACCAAGGTTGGTTTATTATAAAAAGTAAGAAAAAAAAATAATCAAAACATGAAAAAACAAAGATTTTTTGTGGAGTGAACAATTAAAAATAACTATGATAGAAATATTTGTTTCGTATAAATTTTTTTGAAATCGAATATTTTTGACTAAATTTTCTGACCAAACAACCGAAATATCAAAGTAACACTGAATTCGATGAACAATAAACACTCTGTGTTTTTTTGTTGAATGAGTGAAAGTCTCTTAAAAAAACTGATTTGTACAATATTTTCAAATTAATATATTTATCTAACCAGAGCACCTGACGCAAAGTTTTGTAAAAAAAAAAAAACAAAAACGAAGACTTCAATATAATTGTTTAGCAGAATGGCAATAGATGACAATAAACTATGTTTTAAAGACTATAGAAAATGTGGTTAGTAAACTAACCACCAAACCGCAAAGAGTTAATGTATACTAAGCTGAAGGGTACATAAGATTTAGCACATGATTAGCCCATAGTTTATTGTACTAATAAATCAGATAATTATCATGCGCCATGTACTTATTAATTAAGTTATTAATTTTGCGATACATTTTTAATTCATACTTACTTCATTTATTTATTAAGTAGCGCAATTATATGTAATTAGTTATTAATGAGTTTAATACAAATGGGGAATTCAAACGGTCTGATAGTATTAGGTCTTATTATCATATTGACCTAATATGTTATGATAGTTTAAACAAATGTTTGCTGTGTTTCAAACAAAACTAAAATAATAAGACTTTTTGAACTACATATCGTCCCCTTAATAAAACAATAGTGAATAGTTTTTTTGCAACATCGAAATAATTGAGTTTAACATTTTTGTGTTAGTAGACATCTAGAACAAATGTAATCATTGAGTGGGGCTCTTGAAAATCAATTCTTCAACTTTTTTTGTAAGTTATCTAACAAAACTCAATTTAAATCCTCTTCAAATGAAATTGATTTTATCTCAGATGAGGAGCTCGAACAAAATGATTCGATTGCTAAAAGGCTAAAAGATATTATTAATAAATGTAAAAACCCCAATTAACAATAACGAAACCAAATTATAATGTAGATTTTCAACTTGCAAAAGAAATAGATCATTTTATTTCTGAAGGAACAAGATGAAAATACTTGCAGATTTGTTATAAGTATTTGCAAACGGGTTTGCCAATGTGAAAGATGTTTTTCGGCAGCAGCATATGTCGAAAACAAAATTCGTTCCAGAATGGCAGATGAAACCATAGATGCAATAGTATTCTTAAGAAGCTATTTAAAATAAACTCTTTTTTATACTAAAGTACGGTTTTTCACCAGTATGTCGATTTTTTTCACGAAAAATCGTATAGCAGAAACGCATTCTACGGAAAATTCTAAGAAGAAACCAGATGTCTAAAATCAAATCCTATCGCATTTCGTCTTTTATCCAATGATATTTCAGTATATATATTTTTTTTAATAGTTTTTTTTATTGGATAATAGCCGAAATGCGCAAGATAAGATTTGATTTTAGACATATGGTTTCTTGGAGATAATTTCATAGAATTTTGCGTAGATCGCATTTCTGCTATACGATTTTTTACGTTTTGATCGTCCATACAAATCGAACCGGCCTAATGTACATACTTTATTGGTTTTTCTTCTTATATAATGTACTCATGCAAGTATTTTATGCTTTTTAGTGTCTAATAAAAATTAATTGCTAAATAAAAAATGTTCTTTCAATTGTAAAGACATAATTATGTACGTTTCTTTCTTATAATTTATTCAGGAAATCTAAAATCCCGAAACCCCGGGTCGGGATTTCGGGATTCTTTACCATATCCCGAACCCCGGGATTTTTAAAAATCAGTCCCGATTAGCATCTCTAGTAGACACACACTAGGTCTAAAAGTTAAGTGCTGAAAATTTGAGACGCGCATTGTGGTCAAAGGTCAGATTTTACTATTTATATGAAATAAATTTTGTAAAACTCGTTAACCTTCTGCATTATTTTACAGAAATATATAGATTTATTTATTTTAATGAAAAGTTACAGTAAAATAAATCAATTAAGAGAGCTATATTCGAATCTTATATACCCTTCACCAAATTATACTTTAAATTAAATTATTTTTTTTTATTTTCGAAATTGTTTTTTAATTTATTTTAAAAAAGTTTTTTCCAAAATTTTTTTGGTGAAAAAAATTCGAGTTAAAAAATATTTTTCCCGATTTTGACCCATTGTAGGTCCAACTTACTATAGCCTTATATACATCGTTGCAATGGACTTTGAAATATCTATCATTTGATATCCATATTGCCTATATTAATGACTTAGTACTCCAGATATAGATCAAAAATAGGCTAAAAATCGAGGTTATCACGGTTTTTTCCTTTTATCTCAGCCATTTATATACCTATTTCGTTGATATAGGAACCGAGCCGGAATAATTCCCGATATATTGATGTATGAAAGTTATGTGGGGGCTACGGAAAGTTGATTTCAACATACAGACGGACAGACGGACATGGCTATATCGACTTCGCTATCTATAACGATCCAGAATATATATACTTTGTGGGGTCGCAAATGAAAAATATAGAAATTACAAACGGAATGACAAACTTATATATACCCTTGCAGTGGCAAGGGTATTGTAATATGGTGATTTTCCATGAAGAAAAATATAAAATTTGAATTAATGTAACATTTTAATGGTTAAAGATATCATAACAAAATTTGGAACTAATATAGACTCAAATATCCTAAAATCAGTGATTATAATTTTAGAAATTTGTTTATTTTCAAATACCGAAATTCCTGAAACGGGAAAAATGTGTTCCAAAAACTGATTTTTTTTTAGAAAACTGCCTACTGTGACGTTATTTATAGTGCGATAGTAAAAAACCTTTGCAAGTATTTAAGAAACATATAGGGAAATACTAATATGGAGCTACATACATAGTATTTCGAGGATAGATGTTTTGCCTTTTTAAAATTTTTTACTCAAACCAAATTTTTTTTTTAAATTGGCCAAGTTTGGATAGGTCTGGGGGCGACTAGGTCCGCTTAAGTGGGTCAAGTTTTACTTTACATGCTTTTGCATTTGGTTCTCTTTTCGGATCATATACAAATTATATAAATTATACATATATGTATACAGGGACTTTTTTGGAAAAAAACGTAAAAAATACGGTCCTTTCTACATGTTCCAAATTTGGATGAGTGTAAGTTTTTATAGGGTCGACATAACTGTTAAAAAGTTGTTTTTATTTTATTTAGAATTTTATCACCAATATATCTGATTTTGTAAAAAAAATTCTACCCTCCGTTGGCCCGCCATATCTAAAAAACCAAATAAAACAATAAACCTAAATATCTCTACAACTAATGGAGATAACCTACACGTGTAAGCGTATTTTTAGTAGATCTTCTCAAGGACTATTTATATTTTAAATTTCAGCTCATTCGGATCATAAATGGATTTTTGGCGATTTTTTTTTTAAATTTGAGACCCGAGGTGTCCAAATTTGAGGGGCCACGTACTGGCCTCTATTACACCTAGGAAGCTGATTAACTGTAAATCAACTCGAAAACAACTCGTAATAATATCTCTAACAGTCCCTGAGATACCGAATTATTGCGAAAAAAAAAAAGGTTTCTGAACCACTGTGAGTCGTTGGAAATCATCGGTATGTGTGAACTCAGTATGTCTTCACCTTTGAATATGCCAGCGATGATTGTTGCCTCAATTAAATTTGGTATGTTACTAAATTATTCGCTTCAGAGTACCAAATTATTGGCTTCAGAGTAAACCACTGTGAATTAAAATTTGTATTGATTAGTTTTCATTCCCTACTGTAATTAAAACATACTTTAATTAACTCTAATATCTCAACAACTTAATATATCTACTAATATTTCAATACAATTATACAAAAAGTTCGTTAATATCACTAATTACAACAACTTACTTAGGTATGTAGTTAAATTGTTATAATACTCTAGAAAAAATCTATTAAAATTAATAGAATTATAATTACAATTAGCGCCTCTTAAAAATAAAAGTGTTAATTTTATTTATTTTAAGAATATCAATAGAGTGATCAAATATTTGACATATGGTGGGATTTCATTTTTAAAATCGATGTCTTATCTATTGGATAGTAATTCAGACACAATTTTTCAACAAGATCGGTCAGGAACTCTCTTAGTTATAGGGGGTCAAAACTTGACATTTTAGCCAAACATGTGTTTTTCCTCATCCATGTAACTTATTACCTATTATTCTTAGCAAAATGTGTCCCAAATAGTTTAGATAGATATTTCTTCAATCTTTCGAAAAAAAAATATTGAAAAAAAAAAAATTAATATTTTTTTTCCGAAAATATAAACCTTTTTTTTGGTCCCTTAGTGGGATGCGAGTTCGATATTTATCACTTGACATGAAATCCCCCATATACAAAACCAAAGTTTTCGAATAATTTGAAAAAGTGTAGGTAATTTTTAAGAACCGATTTTCGGTATCTTCCGGTTTGAATAACCGTTTTTTTTCAAAATAAACACTTTTTGGTCGCTTAGTGGGATGTGAAAAAAAGCTCATTTTGAAAAAAAAAAAGTTTTTGATTTTGCCAAAAAAAATTAAAAAATTTTATGTCTTAAGTTTCAAAGCATTTGTTTTGATAGATATCCCACTCGCATACCACTAATAGACCAAAAAGACCTATGATTTATTTTAAGCTAAAAGAAAAAATGGCCCATTTTGGGAAAAAAAGTCTAAAAGGGCACATTTTTGAAGAAGAAAAAAAAGTCAACAAAGTTTTTAATTATGCAAAAAAGTCAAAAATTGTACGTCTTGAGTTACAAAACATTTATTTTGATAGATATCCAACTCGCATCCCTCTAAGCGACCATAAAGCTCTTCAAGGAAAAGATCTAAGATTTTTTTTAAAAAAAAAGTCAAACATTTTTAAATTTTGACTCCCTCGAACTCAGAGAGTTTTGGACCGATCTTGTTGAAAAATTATGTCTAAATTGCAATCCAATAGGACTAACTTGGTACTAATTTCATCACGATCGGAATATATCGGTTTCAAAAGTTGGTTCACTTGATGTGAAATCTCCCATATATAGATTTGAAATTTCAACATCACACTGCATATTGGCGGATATTGAATAAAAAATGCCAGTGTTTATTAGTGTTGTTAATATTTATTACAAATACATAGTCATTCTAAAATTTTATTATTCACATCTGAAAAAAAGAAAAAAATGGAATTAGGGTGGCCATAGCATAGTCGAATAAACCATTGAAATTTATTTTAAAGAAAATGGTATTTGTGGTAAATGTTTGGAGATAATTTTTTTATTATCCAAAAAACGCAAATGGTTTTTTTTTTAATATATCAACGTGCCTCGAATTTTAAAATTTTCTGTAAAGGAAAAAAATCCGCTGTTTTACTATAAACAAAATAAAAAAAGGAATAAAAATTTGGAAAAATTTTGACTTTGAAAAATAGACCCGAAAAAACCGTTATCGTTAATTACACAAAATTTACCATCGCGATGTTCTAGAGGCAAAATTTGGTTATCGCACTAATGTACATATTTAATAACTTTTGTAATTGAGAACAAAATCTATAAGACATGCTAATGACCTGAAAATGAAAGTAAAATAATTAAAAATAAATAAATGGCAAACATAAATTAAGAAATGACACCCACCTTCATATACGACTCAAAGGACACGGCAGCAAAAGTGGGCGGTGTTATACACGAGGGTCGTTGACTTCGGCTCATAATTAGCAATATCATTTTCTTGTATCTAATGCTGGCATTAAACCAATTTTGATTGTATGCAGCATCACCAACTTTTAAGCTCTGCATTGGAAAAATTAAAGAACTAGTATTACTATTATTCAAAGCTCAGTGACAATACTATAAACAGTATTTAACAAAATAATATATGAAAAACTCACAGATTAATTCACTAAAATCTTAATTCGAAATAAAAAAATATTAGCCATTTATTCCATAAATCCATTATCAAAATCGAATACTTAAGCTTCATTTAAAGGCTTTTATTTAAAAGGAATTCATTCATCGTTGAATAAATTCGAAATGGATTTAATTCATAACAAAAATTCATTCAACCTTTGAATGATAAAATTTTTGTTAATTCAAATCTAATACAAATTGAATTCAAATATTTCATTAAAAATTTTACAAAATGAATTCAATTAGTAATAGATTTGAATTGAATTCAAGAAAATTTTTAGGATTCAATATGGAATTAATTCTATAATTAACAAAGGAAGTACAAAGAAATTAAGCCTATGAATTAATTCATACTGAATTCATTAACGGATTAATATGATTTCGAAAATGGAATAAATTACGAAAATGAAATAATAATTACCGCCGTCATTAGTTCATTACCATAGTAACACTATGAACACCTGCAACATGGAGGCCAACAAGAATATACAATACATTATAATCACTTCCAGACTAGAGGTGGTCACTTGGAAGCCGATAAAACAAATCGTCAATGAGGCAGTCAAAAAGTTGAGCAGCAAAATTTATAATGATTTTTTAAGTTCATTTGGTATTTTAATTTCATTTGGTATAATAATGATATTTATAGACGACAATATTGTGCAATGTGTTATGAACCAAAATGTGAGACAACATCAACCTCAAAAAAAGTTTATATTTTTCAAAATCCTTTCAAGTGCTTGAATTTTTACAATAGTTATTTAGTGCTTATTGGAACTTAAATAAATGAATCATTAAAAGTGAAATTTACCACTAACATGATCGGATCTACCATATTTCTGACGTGCTTTCGTAAATGTCTTTCTTATGGTTGTGAATAGAACTTTATGATTATGAACGGACAACCCAAATATTAAAATAATCTGGATTTTTACAATATACGGTAGAAGGGGGACCATACACCACTTTTTCTTTGAGGCGATCTCAAATTAAAACCACAATACATATTCTTAATTTTTTCTTGTTTCGGATACTTTAGTTTTGATCATTTCAATCTTGCCTATCCCATCTTCATATACATACATATTTTGTTAACATTTGTAGACTGACCAAAAACGGCGAAATCAACCCACCCATTGGGTAAATACGCCAAACGGGTGGGGCAGATTTGACTTTTGTAAAATAAAACAATAAAAATCAAAAACAAGTAAGAAAGTATGGTCGGAAAGTTAAATATGTTGAATTTTGTGCGTATACTAACATTTTTAAGAGATTTATGCACGTTAAAGTGATTTTCGGAAGCGGGTCTATATGGGAGCTATGACTAATTATGAACCGATAGTAACAAAATTTGGTGACATGAATTTTGTATATACAAAACTTATTTGGGGCGGAATTTGTCTAGATACATATATAAATTAAACATTTATGACCGATAAAGTCCAATTTCGGAAGGACATTTGTATGGGGGCTAGGTGAAATAATGGACCGATTTCAGCCAGTTTTAATAGGCTTGGTCCTTGGGCCAAAAAAATAATATGTTCCAAATTTTATCGAATTCAGTATGAGTTAATTCATAGGCATAATTGCTTTGTACTTTATTTCATAATGCATTCTTTATAAAATTAATTCCATATTGAATCCCACAAATTTTCTTGCATTCAATTCAAATCTATTCATTTCAATTCAATTTGTATTAGATTTGAATTAACAAAAACTTAATCATTCAAAGATTGAATGAATTTTTGTTATGAATTAAATCCATTATGAATTTATTCAACAATGAATGATCCATTTAAATAAAAGCCTTTAGATTTTGGGAATAGATTTATGGAATGAATGGCCATTATTTTTTCATTCCGAATTAAGATTTTAGTGAATTAATCTGTTCGCTATTCATATATTATTTTGTTAAATATAGTTTATAGTAATGTCACTGAGCTTTGAATAATAGTAATACTAGTTCTTTAATTTTTCCAATGCAGAGCCAAAAATTTGGTGATGCTGCCTATACTAAAAATTGGTTTAATGCCAGCATTAGGTACAAGAAAATGATATTGCTAATTATGCGCCGAAGTCAACGACCCTCGTGTATAACACCGCCCACTTATGCTGCCGTGTCCTTTGAGTCGTATATGAAGGTCATTAGCATGTCTTATAGATTTTTCGCCTTATTAAGAACAGCATATTATGACGAATAGAAAATTTTGTTCTCAATTGCCAGAGTGATTAAATATGTACATTAGGGCTATAACCAAACTTTACCTCTAGAACCACGCGATGGTAAATGTTGTATTATTTTCTGATCGATTTTTTAAAGTAAAAATATTTTCCAATTTTTATTCCTTTTTTTATAGTAAAACGGCGGATTTTTCCCATTACAGGAAATTTTAAATATAGATTCGAGGCACGTTGATATATTTATAAAAAAAAACTATTTGCGTTTTTTTGATAAAAAAAAAAATTATCTGCAAACTTTACCGCGTTTACTTTACTTTTTTTACAAAGTAATACCAATTTTTTTAATAAATTTCAATGGTCTAGACTATGCTATGGCCATTTTGATATTTGCAAAAAATGTAAAAAAGTTATAGCCCTAATTCCATTTTTTATTTTTTTCAGATGTGAATAATAAAATTTTTGACTGAATATGTATTTGTATTCTATAGAAATAAATATTAACAACACTAATAAACACTGGCATTTTTTATTCAATATCCTCCAATATGCAGTGTGATGTTGAAATTTCAAATCTATATATGGGAGATTTCACATCAAGTGAACCAACTTTTGAAACCGATATATTCCGATCGTTATGAAATTAGTTAGTCCTATTGGATAGCAATTTAGACACAATTTTTCAACAAGATCGGTCCAAAACAATCTGAGTTCGAGGAAGTCAAAATTTAAAAATGTTTGACTTTTTTTAAAAAAAAATCTTAGATCTTTTCTTTGAAGAGATTTATGGTCGCTTAGAGGGATGCGAGTTGGATATCTAGCAAAATAAATGTTTTGTAACTCAAGACGTAAAATTTTTGACATTTTTATACCCTACACCACCATAGAGGGGAGGGTATAATGCGTTTGTGCAGATGTTTGTAACGCCCAAAAATATTGGTCTAACACCCACCTTAAAGTATACCGATCGACTTAGAATCACTTTCTGAGTCGATTATTTCGATTAATTCACCTAGCCCCCATACAAATGTCCTCTCGAAATTGGACTTTATCGGTCATAAATGTTTAATTTATATATGTATCTACACAAATTTCTCTCCAAATAAGTTTCATATATACAAAATTCATAAACCTGCATAAATCTCCTAAAAATGTTGGTATATACACAAAATTCAACATAGTAAACTTTCACAGAGACATAAATCACACGACCTAATTTCATGGTGATCTGTCCATAATTGTTCATAGCTCCCATATAAGACCCACATCCGAAAATCACTCAAAAATATAAATTATTGAAATTTTAAAGAAAAATGTTTTTGCTCCTTTACTTAGTGTAGGGTATTATATGGTCGGGCTTGACCGATAATACTTTCTTACTTGTTTTTATTTGTATTTCACACAACTTAAAAACAAAATTAAACAAATTGTGACTGAATTTTTCTATATTTTATCAACATTTTGCTCTACGTCAAAGGGATTCCTTGTATTTGGCGAAATTATTTTCGTACTTCAAATTACATGGTCGAAAAAACTATTGTCACTTATTGTTCACTATTATTGACATTCTATCACCAACCAATATCTTTTTTGTATCACAAAACCTAATGAAGTTAGCACAACAAATTCATACACTGAAATATTTTTAAAGCTTGTTAGCGTCTGCCTCACATCATATGTAAAATTAAACTTTCCAACTTTCAGGGACGATAAATAATCGATAAACGAAAACATAACTTGATAATGTAACAAAATCGTTTACTCGGTTTTTAAGTTATTCGGTGTTGGCAGATGTGCCCCTATGGCAAATGATCCCCCTTCTACCCTACTAAATATTATTGAATTGAGTAAAGACATGGTTCGAAGATCTATTTTAGAATGGATGTAAATAATACTTGATAATTTGGAAAACAAAAATAACAAATTACAAATCTACACCAACCGCCCACCCCCCGAAGCTTTTGCTGTATCCGCGCCTGCATTTACCCATATATTCATATTTTATACGATACTATATTCGTTTACTCACTCCAAACAATTTATATGCTGCTTAATAATACGATTCAAAAACTCCAAATCCTTCTTCTCATGCCTTTCATCCGGTTGATATTGTTCCAATTCCATGGATAAGTAATTGAAATGCATATTCAGTTGAGTGATCGAGTTAACCAGCAATAAATCGGCCGACAAGAATGCCACACCAGCCAAATAGGCACCATGAACCTGGCCCAAATATGTCAACCAATAAACCCAAGTTTTGCCCGTCTCATCATAAGGATACCAAATTAAGAAGCCGAGTCTGCGCTCAAATTTCTCAGCACCCAAAAAATAATACTCAACGAAAGATTTACAGGCGGGATACAAACTGAACGTTGATGTATAGGCCAGGCATAATATAGAGAATATAACCATCACACGATGCATAATACGTTCGTGGTGATGCAAACGATTTAGCTCCTGATTTTTGTTAGTATTCGGAAATATGCTTTCCATTTGGTCGAAATGTTTTTGTACAGTTTTCTTATTATGCACTAGAGCAAGTTGCTTGAAATCTGCCACCAGCGAGAAACCAATACAGGGGGCCACAGCTATAGCACCCAAAACTGTGTCCTTGGACTGGACCGCCTTGTAGAAAAATATTATTTCGCCCAGAACCAAGATATTGAAGTTAGCAAAACCCGCATAAAGTAAACACTTTAACATTAGACTCAAACGCCGGTTAGTGGAACGATAATCGAAAATGTCTTCTCCAATGGTTTTATAAAAAACCACCGGAATCTTCATGAACTCCACATAGCTGCGTAAATGCTTGGCCATTTCGTTTTACGACAATGTAACCGTTTTAGTTTGACAAGTTAAAAGAACTAAATTTCTTTAAAAACTTGTTAACGTTTTTATATATTTGTCAACGAGTGCTTGCTATAAAACTAAAATAAGTTTATTGAGTTTTAATAAGCATTTTCGTACAATGTATTAGAAATTACCTATAAAGGAGGAGGTGTTTATGAGAATTTTTTCAGTTTCTTAAAATAGTTTTTTAACACCTTAAATTTTTATGTAAATTTGTAAAATTTAATTATGTGTTAAACAATATATTGAGTTCCAGCAACAATTATTATTTTAACTAGTTGACCGCCCGGTAGCATTTACTAATGTTAGTTCTTCAAGTTTCTCCAACCCACTCACACCAGCCTGTTCTTATTTATTTGCAAATAAAATATCTAAATTTGTACTTCATACTTTAGGGAGCTTTTTTATTACAGTTGACTGGACTCACAAAAAAAGAATTTCCGAGTTTTACTCTGAATTTTTGAATTTGTTTTCTTTACAAACCATCTTCTGAAAATTTCGAATCGAATAAAAAAAAATCAGCCAAATCGCTCCAGCCATTCTCAAGTGATGACATTACATACAGTGAGTGTCACTCAAAATCGTACAACATATTTTTTTTTTAAATATTATGAAATTATACAGGCAATAATAGGTGATTATATAAAAAATTAAAAGTAATTTTATTAATTGGAACAAAAAATATGTATTTCAACAAAAAAGTTAACAAAACCTCAATTCGTTAAAAATATATTGATGAAAATTAAAGAACATCACAAAATTCACATTTCACTTAAATTCGTACAATTATATTAAATTACAATTAAAACTTTAAAAATTAAACAAAATGTTAATATTAAATAATCCTAATACTTTGTAGGGTATAATTTGCTGTTTTTTAGTGCCTTTACGATTTTAAATGAAGCGTTGATATTCTGGGCACTGACAGTCTTACCCAATTTTTTTATTTGTGGATAAGGGCAATTAAAATTATACACAATTTTCTAATAGGTAATAGCACACACAATATAAAAATAGCATTTTAAAATATTTCCAAAACATCAACTTTCTAAAACTAATGAATAAAATTTGACTACGATGGTGTACGATTTTAAGTGACATTCACTGTACATGGACCATTTCATTTTTATATATAAGATAACAATTTCTATTGAACACAAATAATTAGGCGTCAGTCAAATCTTTTAATCATTCTGACAATTGAAATTTTCTAGTTGTCATAATATGTTGTTCTTAATAAGGCGAAAAATCTATAAGACATGCTAATGACCTGAAAATTTAAGGTAAATAATTAAAAATAAATAAATGAAAATTATGTATGTAAATTAAGAAATGACACCCACCTTCATATACGACTCAAAGGACACGGCAGTAAAAGTGGGCGGTGTTATACACGAGGGTCGTTGACTTCGGCGTATAATTAGCAATATCATTTTCTTGTATCTAATGCTGGCATTAAACCAATTTTGATTATAGGCAGCATCACCAACTTTTAAGCTCTGCATTGGAAAAATTAAAGAAATAGTATTACAATTTTTTAAAACTCAGTGACATTAACTGATTTAAACAATATTTAATCATTAAATTAAATCACTAAAATCTTAATTCGGAATTCAAAAATGGAATACATTCATCGTTGAATAAATTCATAATGGATTTAATTCATAACTTTGAATGATTAAATTTTTTGTTAATTCAAATCTAATATTAATTGAATTCAAATATGGATACTTCATTCAGTTTTTGTATGGCATTTAATAATTTACAAAATTAATTGAATTTATAATAGATTTTAATTGAAGAACAATTTAATCATTCAAAACGAATTTAAAACTATTTTGTAACGGCTGTGAATTCTGTAAATTTTAAGGATTCAATGAGGAATTAATTCTATTAAGAATTAATTATCAAAATACGTACAAAGGAATTATGCCTATGAATTAATTCATAATGAATTCTTTAACATAATGGATAAGAGATAACATTTTATTTGATTTCGAAAATGGAATTAAGAATTACTTAAACAATTAATTAAAAATGTTAAATTATAACACTTACCGCCGTCATTAGTTCATCTCCATAGTAACATACTATGAACACTTGCAACATGGAGGCCAACAAGAATATACAATACATTATAATCACTTCCAGACTAGAGGTGGTCACTTGGAAGCCGATAAAACAAATCGTCAATGAGGCAGTCAAAAAGTTGAGCAGCAGTGAAAAACTAAAGATGATATTGACGTGTTCGCTGAGTCTATGGCAAAATTTATAATGAGTTTTTTAATTTCGTTTGCAAATTTTCAAATAATATGTAGTTGAATACATGGTAATAAAAAGGTATTTATAGACGACAATACTGTGCATTAATACTTTTAAATTTTGAAATATTATTAGTAGTACATATTCGAAATATTTTATTGTTTCAGGCATAGCATAACATAGAGACGAGACGTAAAAAAAACCTAACTCTTGCAACAACAAAATTCATGCTAATCAATGTATTATGATGACTATGACGATCTATGCATATCCGTCAGTCTGTCTGTTGAACACATGATAGGGCCTAGAAGGAAGGATTTACGGGAATTAAATTTACCCCAGATTTATCAGAAAAGTTTGGTATCGAAAATCAGCAAAATCGGTCAAGTAGAATCACAATTATGAACCAAAATGTGAGACAATTTCCAAAAAAGTTAAAATTTTTCAAAATTGACCACGTCCATTTACTCCCACTTTTTTATCTATGTAATATCGATGAACGCCTGAACCGATTTGGCTATTTTTTTAAATGTTTTTAGTCTATCTTCTATAGAAATAAAAATCAAATATCGTTCGTTGGTAATCGCATCACTTGGAAACGGCTGCACCAATCTGGCTATTTATACCCTACACCACCATAGTGGGGAGGGTATTATGCGTTTGTGCAGATGTGTGTAACGCCCAAAAATATTAGTCTTACACCCGCCTTAAAGTATACCGATCGACTTAGAATCACTTTCTGAGTCGATTAAACGATGTCCTCCGTCTGGCTGGCTGGATGGCTGTCCATTATATTTCCATATAATTTTTTCGGCCCAAGGACGAAGCCTATTGAAACTGGCTGAAATCGGTCCATTATTTCACCTAACCCCCATACAAATGTCCTCTCGAAATTGGACTTTATCGGTCATAAATCTTTAATTTATATATGTATCTACACAAATTTCGCTCCAAATAAGTTTTATGTATACAAAATTCATGTCACCAAATTTTGTTACGATCGGTCCATAATTAGTCAAAGCTCCCATATAGACCCGCTTCCGAAAATCACTTTAACGTGCATTAATCGCTAAAAAATGTTGGTGTATACACAAAATTCAACATAAATAACTTTCATATAGACATAAATCACACGACCTAATTTTATGGTGATCGGTCCATAATTGGTCATAACTCCCATATAAGGCCCAATTCCGAAAATCACTCACGAATATAAATTATTGACATTTTAAAAGAAAAATATTTTTACTCATTTACTTGGTGTAGGGTATTATATGGTCGGGCTTGACCGACCATACTTTCTTACTTGTTTTTTTAATGTTCGTCATAATCAAAAATTTTATTTTTTGGAAAAATAATTTATGACAAAAAAAATTTTTGGATGAAAAAAAATTCGGGTTAAAAAATATTTTTCCCGATTTTGAACCATTGTAGGTCCAACTTACTATAGCTTTATATACATAGTTGGACTTTAAAATATCTATCTATAGTAATCCAGATATAGATCAAAAATAGGCCAAAAATCGAGGTTTTCCCGGTTATATCTCAGCCATTTGTGGGCCGATTTTATCGATTTTAAATAGCAACCGAGTCGGAAGAATTCCCGACATATTGATGTATGAATCATGTATGTAATATGTAAGTTATTTAGTGATTTCAACATACAGACGGACAGACGGACATGGCTATATCGACTTCGCTATCTATATCGATCCAGAATATATATACTAGACATCCGATTTTTTTTTTTAGATTTCAAAAAGTGCCGTGTGGAATATTGTGACATTAGGCCTAAAATATTATGAATAGGTTTTACTTAAAATTTATTAACAGTAAGGAATTTGGACTTATTCGCCAAAATATGGACAAAAAATTAGCTTTTCTTGAAAATCACAAAATTTAAATCGCAGGCACGGAAAAACTTTAAGAGGTATTGACATAATTTTTGCATATTTTTATTCCCTATTATGATCTCAATAAATCCCAATGTAATGATCGAAAAATTCTGAAATTTGTTTAACAAAATTTTTAAAAATTTTAAAATAGAGATTCGAAACAGCCGTTAAAAAAAATATTTTTTTTGCCATACCTGCGAATATGTTAACAGTATCCTATGAAGACAAAAACTCATACACAAGTAAATACGGATATATTTTAAATAAAAATTAGCTTATATTTTATCTTTTCTCTTCCCAAGATGATGTCGTCAACTATCCAACCGAGTTTTTAAACTCGCTGGAATTATCCGGATTACCACCTCACAATCTCCAATTGAAAGTCGGATCGATAATCATAATGTTACGAAATATAAACCTTTATAATGTTTTGACCAATATGTCTATATTGTGTATTATACTATATTCGTTTACTCACTCCAAACAATTAATATGCTGCTTAATAATACGATTCAAAAACTCCAAATCTTTCTTCTCATGCCTGGCATCCGGCTGATATTGTTCCAATTCCATGGATAAGTAATTGAAATGCATATTCAGTTGAGTGACCGAGGTAACCAGCAATAAATCGGCCGACAAAAATGCCACACCAGCCAAATAGGCACCATGAACCTGGCCCAAATATGTCAACCAATACACCCAAGTATTAGCCGTCTCATCATAGGGATACCAAACTAAAAAGCCCAGTTTGCGTTCAAATTTCTCGGCACCCAAAAAATAATATTTCACGAAAGATTTACAGGCAGGATAAAAACTAAACGTTGATGTATAGGCCAGGCACAATATGGAGAATATAATCATGACACGATGCATAATACGTTCGTGGTAGTGCAAACGATTTAGCTCCTGCATTTTGCTGGTATTTGGAAAAATGCTTTCCATTTGATCGAAATGTTTTTGTACAGTTTTCTTATTACGCACTAGAGCTAGTTGCTTGAAATCTGCCACCAGCGAGAAACCAATACAGGGGGCCACAGCTATAGCACCCAAAACTGTGTCCTTGGACTGGACCGCCTTGTAGAAAAATATTATTTCGCCCAACACCAAGATATTGAAGTTAGCAAAACCCACATAAAGTAAACACTTTAACATTAGACTCAAACGCCGGTTAGTGGAACGATAATCGAAAATGTCTTCACCAATGGTTTTGTAGAAAACCACCGGAATTTTCATGAACTCCACATAGCTGCGCAAATGCTTGGCCATTTCTTTTTACGTTAATGTAACCGTTTTAGTTTGAAAAGTTAATACAACTAAATTTCTTTAAAAACTTGTTAATGTTTTTATATCTTTTACAAGGAGTGCTTGGTGTAAAGTTAAAATAAGTTTATTTCCCTAGAATGTATTAGAAATTACCTACAAAGGAGGAGGTGTTTATGAGAATTTTCTCAGTTGCTTAAAATAGTTTTGTAACACCTTAAATTTGTATGTAAACTTTGTATAATTTAATTATGTGTTAAACAATATATTGAGTGTCAGCAGCAATTATTATTTTTAATAAACAAGTATTAATGAACTTTTAGGTGTTTTATATAACCTCCAGGAATTCTTTTTAAAATGTAATGTAGTATTTTGATTTAGTTGTAAATTGAAATAGAATTCAAATTCAGATTGCAATACATTGCAATCCAGTTCCAAAATATATTTTTATTATGTACTACCCTAGGCGGAAAGGAGCTGCCACAGAACTAAACATGTAACCAGTTCTTTGGAGGTAAGTATCGTTTCTAGTTTAAATACTTTAAATAAAAGGGACCTGTCAGTTGAACGTGGCGTTGTTCTAGATAATTTCGACGATCTAGATATGTCCGTCCGTCTGTCTGTTGAAAACACGATAGGGCCCAAACGAAAGGAGCTAGCTGGCTGAAATTTTCCACAAATATTCTCTCTTGATAAGATTTGTATTATACTGTATGGCGAAAATCGGGTAACATGAAAAATCGGAATGAAAAATGGACCACGCCCACTTTTTTCGATTTATCTAAAATCGGAAAACGGCTACACCGATTTGGCTAATTTTTTGTTTAAGTGTTCGTAGTTATACAGCTTAAGTTTTAATTTTTTATATAAGGGGATTCCGTAAACTTTAAAAAATCTAATTAAAAGTATGTATTTTAGTGTTGTTTACATTCTAAGTTCGCTAATAACTTGGCCAATAAGCGTTTAATCAAGAAAAGGAGCTCGATCTGTGATCACTCATATTTCTGACCAAAAATCGATTTTTTATATAAAAACTCAAAATATCTAAATTCGCGTTGAATCAAGAAAATGAGCTCGATCTGTGATCACTCATATTTCTGACCAAAAATCGATTTTTTATATAAAAACTCAAAATATCTAAATTAGCTACTAACTTGGCCAATAAGCGTTTAATCAAGAAAAGGAGCTCGATCTGTGATCACTCATATTTCTGGCCAAAAATCGATATTTTTATATAAAATCTCAAAATATCTAAACTCGCTTTTAAAATGGCCAATAAGCGTTTAATCAAGTAATCAGTTTGAGAATCATTGCTTTTACATTTAACTTCTTACCACAGGTTCTTGTCTTTACTAAAGCACTGCCTTATCGATATAATTTTGCACATGTCATTGAACAGCTGTTGAACATACTCACCACTGGCAAAAAACAAACCAATGACAGCAAAAAAGCAACAACAACCACAAAAAAAACCACAAGTTGTTTTGACAACAGAAATTTCCTTAAAATTCGGCGCACACAATAGAAAAAAATAAAAAAAGTCACACAAAACGAATACAAAACTTCTAAAAATAATTATAAAAAGAATTGAAAATAACAAAAAAAAACACCCGAAAGAACAACCAAAATGGATGCAGCCAACAAATCTATTGAACTTCAAGCCCAGGTACGACAAAACGCCGAAGTGGTAAACAATGCACTCAATGATTTGTACAATTGGGAAAAAGAAATCAAGGATAAGGAACGGGAAATACAAACACAGCCGGAAAGCAATACAAAAGATGTCAATTTGGTAAGGTTTTTTTTGGAAAATGTTGCACAAATTAATCTGTTTAATATAAAAATATTTGCATTTTTGCAAATCTTATTAGACTTTGCCGGTACGTAGTCACATTAAGGAACTGGATTTGAAAAAATCCAACTCAACTACACCCTCCAGTACTGTGAGTAATGGTGTGACGTCCAAGTATGATGCTTTGCTGTCACCTTCGAGCGAAAAACATGATACACCTTACGATCCTGTGGAATTAAAACACAAAGAAGCCAATGAAATCAAAGATTTAGGCAATAAGCATGTCAAAATGGCTGAATATCCCATGGCCATAGAGGCCTACACTAAGGCCATACAAATGTATCCCGACGATGCGGTCTATTATAGCAATCGAGCTTTGTGTTATTTAAAATTAGAAAAGTGAGTCACTTAGGAAAGTAAATTGGAAATAAACTGCCCACTATTTTAAATTTATTTCTGCAATCAAAACAAAATTTATGTATATTTTTATTTAAATTAAGATATGATGAATGTATCGAGGATTGTGAACGTGCCATTGACATTGATCGTTTGGCGGTGAAAGCCTATTATCGGCGTATGATGGCCAATGAATCGTTGGGCAATAATATGGACGCCCTCAAAGATTGTACAACAGTATTAATGATTGAACCGAAAAATACAGAAGCTAGTCGCAGTCTTGAGCGTATCAATGAACGCTTGCGTAAAAATGGTAAATATTTCAAATAGATTTGAAATTATTGCATAAACTAACATTTTACTTTTACAGTCAAATCCGCAAGTGGTCCAAACTTTAGTCCTCTACGTACAAATTTGGTGGATATTTTACCCATCGACAAGCCAGCCTACAAACGTTCAACAAAACCTCTAAGTCGCATAGCTATTGCAGATGTAGTTGGTCCTAAGGATAGTAAAAATTATGAAAATTTAACAATTTCAGACGAAGACATCGATAAATTGTTCAATAGTAATTGTGGTCATTTTGAGGAAATAAAGCCATCCACTAATAAGGAAAGCAATATGAAATTGGCTGCTACTAATGTACCTAAACCTTCCAAAATGGAGGAAAAGAAAAAGGAAACTTTGCCGGCCATTAATAAACAAGAAGATTCTAATAAAATTACAGCAAATGAATTTAGTAGTAAAAGCGAGGTAACATAATAAAATAAATTAATAAATAAAACCTATTATTAACATAAAATTGTTTCTTAAAGCGTCCTCTGCCACCTGCCCCCATTTCAACGGCTCAATTTTATTCCAACTGGAAAGAATTGACAGCTCAACAAAAGTATCAATATTTAAAGGTGATTTCCTAGACTTTTAAATCATTTTGTTTTGTTAATTTATGCTTTTTTATTTATATTTTTTAGAGTATTCCCCTTGAACAATTATGCAAAATATTGGGCGCTGGCTTTGACTCGGATACTTTAACTGACGTCATACGCACTTTGCATGATTTCTATTTGCTGCAAAAAGATGCCAACACTTCTGCCACATTATTGGAAGTTAGTAAAAATAAACAGGTGTCCATATTGTCCCTGCTAATGTCCAATGAGGAACGTAAAGGTATGCTTTGTTTTTGTTAGGGGTTCTATAAACAATAGTTAAGGTTCTTTATTATAAAGGTATTTTATTATAAAGGTACTTTATTATAAAGGTACTTTATTTTGAAGGTACTTTATTATAAAGGTACTTTATTTTAAAGGTACTTTATTATAAAGGTACTTTATTATAAAGGTACTTTATTATAAAAGTAATTTATAATAAAGGTACTTTATTATAAAGGTACTTTATTTTAAAGGTACTTTATTATAATGGTACTTTATTTTAAAGGTACTTTATTATAAAGGTACTTTATTATAAAGGTACTTTATTATAAAGGTACTTTATTATAAAGGTAATTTATAATAAAGGTACTTTATTTTAAAGGTACTTTATTATAAAGATATTTTATTATAAATATATTTTATTATAAAGATATTTTATTATAACGGTACTTTATTATAAAGGTACTTTATTTTAAAGGTACTTTATTATAAAGGTACTTTATTATAAAGGAACTTTATTATAAAGGTACTTTATTATAAAGGTACTTTATTATAAAGGTACTTTATTAATAAAGTACTTCATTATTAAGGCACTTTATTATAAAGGTACTTTATTAAAAAGTATCTTTTGGTACTTTATTAACAAAGTATCTTTTTTAAAAAAAGTTATTTTATTAAAAAATTATCTTTTTAAAAAATGTACTTTAAGCAAAAGGAACTTTATAATAAAGGTATTTTATAAAACAAGAACTTTTTAAAAAAATGTACTTTATGAAAGAGATGCTTTATTTAAAAGGCGTTTTATTAAAAAAGTACTTTATAAAAAACCCTTTATTAAAAAATACTTTATTAAAATGTACTGAAAAATCTACTTTTTAAAGGATTCACTAAAAAAATATCGTTATTTAAATAGTACTTTTTTATTTAAAAAATTCTTTTTTAAAAAATACTTTATTAAAAAGAAATAATTTAAAAAATTAACTTTTTAAAAAAGTACCTATGTGTTAATTAAAGTACTTTTTTAAAAAAGTAGCTTTTCAAATTATTAAATTTTTTGTTGAATCCACCACCAAAACTTTATCTTAGCAAAACTCTAATTATTATTGTGATTCTTATTTTCCAGCATTAACGGAAATTGTCAATTCCTTAAAGGAAATCAACTCCATAGATACTACCTCAGCTGAACAAATTATGAAGAATTTCAATTTAAATTAATATTTACTCAATTATGTATGTACTTGTTTAGTTCTACTATATGTTTTTTTTTATTCTGTTTTATTTACAAAATTAATTTTGAGTTCATTTAATGAGCTGGGTTTTAATAAGAAAATATAAAGAAACTAATAAAGGAAGTGCAAATTTATTGTTCCAAATAATGCTCCCGTTTGTATGAAATTGTTTGCTTGAACTCAAAAGTTGAAGTTCACTTAACCCACTTAGCGCAAACGTCCTTTTAAAAGAACGGGAAAACCGGGTTTGTATGTGCATTTAAAATGCACATTTTTTTAAATTTTCATGTTATTAAGTTCTGAACCTTAAAGCGTCAGCTGATAAAAGAAGTTTCTCGTGGTTTAATTGTATATTAGGAATTTACGTTCCGAAATAAAAATTAAACTTTCAAAAAAACAAGTAAGAAAGTATGGTCGGTCAAGCCCGACCATATAATACCCTACACTAAGTAAAGAGCAACAAAAATTTTTCTTTTAAAATTTAAATAATTTATATTTTTGAGTGATTTTCGGAAGTGGGCCTTATATGGGGGCTATGACCAATTATGGACCGATCACCATGAAATTAGGTCGTGTGATTTATGTGTATATTAAAGTTAACTATGTTGAATTTTGTGTGTTTACCAACATTTTTAAGCGATTTATGCACGTTAAAGTGATTTTCGGAAGCGGGTCTATATGGGAGCTATGACTAAATATGGACCGATCGTAACAAAATTTGGTGACATGAATTTTGTGTATATAAAACTTATTTGGAGCGGAATTTGTGGAGATACATATATAAATTAAACATTTATGACCGATAAAGTCCAATTTCGGGAGGACATTTGTATGGGGGCTAGGTGAAATAATGGACCGATTTCAGCTAGTTTCAATAGGCTTGGTCCTTGAGCCGAAACAATAATATGTATCAAATTTCATCGAAATATCTTCAAAATTGCGACCTGTACTCTGCGCACAAGGTTTACATGGACAGCCAGCCAGCCAACCAGACGGACGGACGGACGGACGGACATCGCTTAATCGACTCAGAAAATGATTCTAAGTCGATCGGTATACTTTAAGGTGGGTGTTAGACTAATATTTTTGGGCGTTACAAACATCTGCACAAACGCATAATACCCTCCCCACTATGGTGGTGTAGGGTATAAATATTGAAATTTAAAATAGAACTGAAACTAATGGTCTCATTTTGTAACTTCAAACGAATTTTCGTTTGCGTTTCTGTTTGGAACGAAAAAATTAAAGTTTGGTATTTTATAAAACGAAACGATATTTGCGTTTCAAGTCGATTATTTGATGTGGTACCAAGTTTGAAAACATTGTTTTTATGTCATATTTCTGCCAAATAAATTAAATTATTTTTATTTATTTTCAAACAAATAAAATTTATTTAAAAAAAATTGAAATGACATAGAGCGGAAACTCTCCTGTCAAAGACCTAACTCAGTTGTCAAAAACCTAAGTGGTGAGAATGTATTAGTAGAAAAAACTATGTGAAAACAAAAACAACACTCGTATGTGTGATTATTTTGAGTAATTTTTTTGTTTGAGCTTTTTTCTAGTTTCCGCTCTATGTTTCTCTATGTTTCAAGCGCTTGGGAACGTTTTGTTCTGTTTTATAAAATTCAGTTTTATATACAGAAACGAAAAATACGTTTTGAAAAATATGAGAATTCAAAAATGACAAATTTTTTCGAAAAAAACGTTTCGTTACGTCTTACAAAATTAGGGCATAAATTTCAGTTTTAGACAAGTAATTTTTCATTTAGAATTCAGAAAAGAACCATTGAAAATTTGGGCCCAAATCGCTTTAGTATCAAGTAAATGTTTGTGACGTATCGAATAGCAAAATTACAACACGCAATATCTATCGAAACGAAATTTTCAAGAAAAACAAAAATTTTTTTGTTTTGTAATACAACCAAACCAAAATGGACCATCACTTTTAAATTTCTTATCTTCATCTGAGACAAATGCGAATGAAAATCGACCTTTTGCAATTATCAAACATAGTGTAAGTGAAAAGTAAATTTGAATAATAAGAATGTAAATAAATAATTAATGATAAATTGATATTTTAGGTTCCGAAAACGATATAGATTATCCAAGAAGGCTGTTAACTTTGTATTTTTCCTAATGAATTTTGCTGGTAGCATTATCCCTTTTAGCCAGCGGGAGCTTTCAGTACATAGTTGGTAAAGACTACTTATTGGTATGAGTCAAATTACTATTTGTATGTATGTTGACAACTGTGTGAAATTTTACAAAAATAAAATAGTTAAATTAAGTCAAAATTAGTCTGGAAACACTCGAAGGAAAGGAATTTGTTATCCGAACTTTACAACGATAATGTAAAAATTTATATATTATTAATCGCTATATTGGCTGTATGTTCTCCCTCCTTTAATGCAAATTTTAATGTCACTTTATCTTTTACAAAGTTAAAATTTACGCAGTTGATTTTTCTTATACAATTTAATGTATTTCCATATTTATATGAAAAATTTAGAGGAATGCACATGTGATTGGACTGAAAAGTATAAAAGATATAAAGGGTGATTTTTTTAAGCCCGAAAGAACTTATGAAAGGGTTAACTGTCAAACAAACTGTCATAATGCGATAATTTTTTCACATTTATGACAGTATATTCTGGCAAATCATCATGAATAGATTAACACTTAAACAATTCTACCAAATTATCGAAATTTACTTTAGACGACTGTGTTTTATCACAAAATTGTTTTTGGCTCAACGGGTTTGTTAAAAAACAAAATTGCAGCATATGGTTTACAGGCTGATGGTAGCATCGGACCTTTTTTCTTCAAAAATCAATTACGGTCAATGGAGAACACACCATAATCATTGATATAGATGATATTAATCAATTTCAAATGTTAATACATTGATCTTTCGAATAGACTTGCCACCTTTTGAAATTTCCAAAACGGGACACCACTAAATGATCAGAGAACGATGGAAAAAAACATGGAAAATTACCTAGCGTGGGTTATAGGATTTGCTGAGTACATTACAAATTGTGTCAAAAAATTTCAGAAACACCTTCAAATTCAGAAGTTATTCTGAAAAAACCGTTTACAGTTATGTTTTTCAACTTATCGATCTGTAACTCAGTCAGTTTTTGTTCAATTTTTATTTTTTTTAACGTGTTGGGAAAGAAATCTTATTACGCTTCAAAATGACATGCATTTATTGATACATTTGTAAGTTATAAGTATTGCTTTTGTTACAATCTTTTTTGATTTGAGTCGCTTTTCATTGTTTATTTTGATATGAAAGCTTATAAAAATTTATATCAATGTATAAAGAAAAGTTCTTAATAAAACATGGTTTTAATTTTTCAAATCGGATAAAAACTGTAAAAGTTATTCAACTTTTCATTAATACCTTTTTGAGTATTTTCTCCCCCAGCGCATATAAATGTAAAAAAAACAGGGTAAATATTTTCGAACTTTTTTCGAAAAAGTTTAATAACTTTTGCAAATATAAACCGATTTGTCTATATAAAATTGTCTTTAAAGCAATCTGCAAAAAAAATTTGGTTTTCATAGAAAAAAATTAAAATCACTATTGTTGAATTTGAAAAATTACGAAAAAAATAAAAAAAAAATTTACTTTTTTAATAACTAAAACAATTTCTTAGATTATTTTTTAAAATTTTGAAATCGGGTTTAAAATGTCTGAATTAGAGGTATTGAAGTACTACCTACCCTAAAACACTTGTTTCAAAATAACTAAAAATTTTGAGGGTGTTCAAAATCTTTGAAAACGGTTTTAGCATGTCCTCACCTAGGCATACAACCTCCATTAGGAAGCTTTTCAAGTTCTGACAAAAAGTGTTATTTTGAAGCAGTGTTATTATCCTATTTTATTTATTAAAATCAACAATAACACATTAATTTTAATTGTGTAAACTCTGGAGAACTATTACTGTGAAAGTCTTCGAACTTTATACAGGAGTAAATAGTTATTTTCGAATATCTGGAGTACTATAATTGTAAAGTATTTAAACTTTGTTTGAATCAAATTCTTGTCACTATACGGAGATTGGCTGGAAATGGGCGAGACTGAATTTTTTAAAGTAAATAGTTATTTTCAAATATCTGGAGTACTATAATTGTGAAATTCTTCAAACTTTATATGAATCAATTTCATATCACATGAAGTTTAACCAAATTGGGAAGAATCGGAACAAGGTTTAAGTCACCTACCACACAAAGGAAAATAAATATTTTCAGAACTATATAGTGAGCGATAGCTCACTTATCATTTTACATAGTTTGGCTGTAAAATGGTCGGGATTGGATTAGTGGGAGTGACACCTCCCATACAAAGTATATAGTTAATTTCGAATATGTGGAGTAATTGTAATGTATTTAAACTTTGTATGAATCAAATTCTTATCACTGTACAGAGTTTAGATAAAATGGTCTAGATCGGAACAGTGAGTATGAAACTTTCCATTCAAAGTACATAGTAAATTTTGAATATCTGGATAATTAAAATTGCGAGATTCTTCAAACTTTGTCTGAAAATTTATTTTTTATAATTTTACCTAATTTGTTTCACCTCATTAAAAAAATAGTTTATAAAATCTTTAAAATTTTTTTATTTTACTACGTAGGAGTAACGAATCGCAGCGAGTTATTTAATAAAGTTTACCTATTTCAGTCCATAATTTAAAATTTATATTTTTAATCGCTTTTATCAGCTTTTTTATTATTATTTGAAGTAATAAATTCGACAAACTCAGTCCATTTCAATGGACCAACAACTCACCTTTAACTAAATTTTAGTTACTAAAGGTACAAGCATCCTAGAGCGAGTATCGTGCAATTTATTTTTCATGAAAGGTAAATAATGTTTACTAATGAGTTTATTGAAACTCATAGAAGTTAATGCACTAAGTACCTATGTATGTATATTGTTAAATAGTGATATTCAGTTTTTAGAAAATACTATATTTCAGAAAATAAAGCATCCTTGTTTATCGGTATTTCCAATTTTTGATTTTTTTATATTTTTTGTGGTAATTAATGAAAAAGTTTTTTTTTGTTTTTTTAAACGGGACAAATGGCGTCCCGTTTAGAGTATCGCCGGGACACGGGACATTCGACTCTATAACTGGTCTGTCCCGTCGAAAACGGGACGGTTGGCAAGTCTACTTTCGAATAAAAAATATTCTTTTATTAACAAAATACTAAAATAATAAAAATTTCTTAAGAATTTTTTGGATTAAATATTTGAAAAAGTTTCCATTGTATTGACACTCGCTGTATGCATTTCGCTTTAATTATAAAACAAAGTGTAATAATACTCTATATTGAATAGATCTTTCTTATAACAGGTAAATTTATATTTATAAGAGAAAACCACCTCGCAAACTCAAATGCTTTAAGAGTTAAACTAAAATACAAGATCCCTCATACAGACACTACTACTTGCATATATGCAAAAGTAAAACTGTAAATGAAAATTCCTAGTCGTTCAGCAAGTGGGTGGCGGAGACTTTACAACATTACTACTACTATCTATATAGCAGTAATGGTAGTTGTAAGTATTTGGTCAAGTGTTGTTTTTTGCAACCTCTAAAAAAAAAAAATTAATAAAATATTTGCGTATGTGAATAGTTTTATTCGAACATAAAGAGACGTTTTCAAAACAAGCCTAATTATTTCTACTACCGAAAGAGAATGAGAGCTTGACATACTTGGAGAGATTTGCTAAAAAACCAGAGATTTTTATTTAAGTCAATCATTTAAATAAATAAAATTAAAATATAAAACGAGTATGGATACTTGTCGTTTGGTTATGGATTTGTTGATAACGGTGGGGGTTATGGCAAGTGTTGTTGTTTTTTTTTGCGTTGGTCAAAGCTAAAAGCAGTTTACTATCGAATAACAAAAGCAAAAACAAACAAACAAAAAAAACTACGTCTACTACATGAAATATTATAATAGTTCAGTTATGGAAAGAATTCAATCATTTGAAATGCTTTTCTAGCCAGATGAATTTGATGTAAAATCGTTAAAATTTTTTTGATGTAAAATCGTTAAAAAAAATGAACATGTTTATGTGAGATTGGAGCCTGGTCACTCTACGAGATCTGGCAGACCTTATTAAGGGTTAATTGTTATTTAAATCAACTGACCAATATTGACGACTATGAGAGGGAAGGTGACGACAATATGACATGTGTAAAATTGACGAACTTTCTAGAGTATTTTATAAACGGACGAGTGAAGAGTATAGTTTGGATAGACAGATATTTTTTATTCTAGAAGGGAGTTGTCCAGCAGCATCCAAAGTGAAAAGTCGTGTTAAGGTCGCAAAGTTGAATTAAAGTTGTCTTATTTTAAGTTACTATATATTATTATAATTAATAAGTTACCCTAGACCTAAGTGATTTAAGTGAATAATTTTTAAAATAAACAATTAAACGAAACATTTTGTGTTTTATTGAAGTCAACAAACTTCTGGGCTAAATTAATCCCACATTTATTTTTTACTTCAAAATATTTGTCACTGACCCACATTAGTGTATATATTCTCATAAGATTTTAAGACGATATAGCAATGTCCGTCCGTATGTCTGTTTATTGGAAACACGATAGGGCCCAAACGAAATGAGCTAGCTGGCTGAAATTTTCCACAATTCCTACTCTTTTAAAGGATGGCCAATCATTCACTGACCCGGTTAATAAAGCTATCATTTTGGCTGAATTATTTGCAAATATGTAATTCGAACTTACAGGAAAGCAATCAACCACTACAAAAGCTTGCAAGAGTATCAGTAACTATGCCGAATATATTCTTTCACGCTCGCGCAGCTAAAAAGGTTTTAACAGACCAGTACTGGTCTTGAAGCAGTGTTCATCGACTTTAGCCCGTCCGTTAGCAAACCTTTTCAGCATATACCGTGTCGGTGAATTTCATATTCATATGTTGGAAGCTTGCTAATATAACGACAATTCCAAAAAAGGGAGAGACTAACATCCCTGTGGCGTTACTCTCTAATTCGATTCGAAAGGAAATTTTTTCGAATCACAATGTACATATTTAGCACACATTTTCGAACATTTTCGTTTTCCGATTGAGTTACGCAGTAACCCCCCTGAAAATTATCGACCAATAGCAATTTGTTCTGCACTTTCCAAAGTTATGGAGAGTAAGGTTAACCACCACCTTGTGAAATATCTAGAATCTAACAATTTACTTAGCGACCGGCAGTATGGCTTTCGTGGAGGACGCTCTACGTGGGACTTGATTGCCTTCCTATCGGAAAATTTGTGCCGTATTGGTGAAAGTAAAGTGGTGACTCTAGATATTTCTAAGGCGTTCGATAGGTTGTGGCATGGTGCGCTCTTATCGAAACTAATTGATGTTGGTGTCGGTAACGAGTTCTCTCGATTTATATCGAGCTTTCTCAGAGATCGTACTATACGAGTTGTTGTAGATGGAATCTCATCAAACGAGTTCAAGATTAATTCAGGTGTACCGCAAGGCACCGTTCTTTCTCCTACTCTATTCTTTATTTTTTTTTAAATGACCTAAGTCAAACTTCCAACCCGATGAACGGCAACATTTGCCATTCATATTCATTCAACTATAGGCCAAGCCTTTCGGAGATTGGGACAATGAGGAAACACATGAATAATACGCTTAACCAAGATCTTGTGACAATCTCTGAATGGGATTGTGCAAACAGAGTCGATTTTAATGCACTTAAGACTCAATGTTGCTTCATTTGTTGGATGGTGTAAATATTAAGGAATAAGAGGCCTCGAGAATTCAGTGTGATATTCGCTGGACAAAACACATTTTTCAAGTGTCGAAAGAAGCATTCAAGTGCCTCGGGTTTCTAAGACGGTGTAAGAAATACTTCAATTCATCTGATCTCCTTATTATTTACACCACTTATATCCGACCCATTGTGGCGGCATGGTGTAGTGGTTAAAGTGCTTGCCTACAAAACGAAGCACCCCCTGTTCGATCCCTGGCAGAGGACGAAAAAGTTTTAAAAATTAACCTCCCTCCCTTTTTAAAATTAACCTCCCTCTAAACAATCCATCCAAGAAGCCCCCTGACCACTCCTCCACCTGGAAAAGAGGATAACATCATGGAAAGGTCAGGCAGCCTGCCACCCCCTGGGAGAAAAGAAAAGGTAGGAATCAAAGATCAGCAAGGTTCCCCACCACTACACCAAATACACAGAGGGCCTTGTTTCTAGACAACGACAGATGGCAGCACCATTACCCTATACCAGCTACAGCAGACCAATCATCTACTTAGCTGGAACAACAACTGATTAACGAAACTGACACAAGGCAATAATAACAAATGTGAAAAACAACTGCAACAATTCGTATAAGATGGATATGCTTTGTGGAAGTCAAATGCCCCCAATGGAGAAAAAAAAATATCCGACCCAATCTCATTTTGGAGTTACTCGACCGCGTACAGGAGAGGGCGAAGGTGCTTATCGGTGAAAGTAGGGTATCCAGCTCTACTGATTCTCTGGAGCATCGTAGCAATGTGGGTTATGTTTCACTGTTCTATCAATACAGGAAGGGAATATGTCCTGATGAAATTAGGAAACTTGTTCCCGATATCCGTAGCTTCTTACATTCGTGGTCAATTCGTTAGTGGATCGCACAACACACTACAGAGAAAATTCGTTCTTTAGCCATACTGTGCGTATGTGGAATAATCTTCATGTCTAAGTATTTCCTGTCCTTTTCAATTTAGGAAAAATTCCAATCAAATGTCCACAAACACTACTCCCTCTATCCTCCTTCCCATAACCCATTTTCCTAGTTCCAATGCATTGAATGAGAAGGGTCCAAACAAGTGCTTGCCCAAGCAAAAAAGATTCGCTTATCTTATGTTATGTCTTATGTCATTTTAAAGGGTACATATCTGTCATTTTTTCTCACTTAGTTATTGAATTATACCGTAAACAAGCTTTCGATTGCTCACCAAAGCAAAAGAGATGGTTAGTGCGGTTCAGCAGTGGTGATTTTGAAACGGAAGACAAAGATCGCCCAGGCCAGCCAAAAAATTTTGAAGACAAAGAATTGAAGACATTACTCCATGAAGATTGTTGTAAAACTGAACAAAATCATTGGGAGCTACTCAAGCAGCAATTTCAAAAGAATTGAAGACATTACTCCATGAAGATTATTGTAAAACTCAACAAAATCATTGGGAGCTACTCAAGCAGCAATTTCAAAAGCATTGGTTACCATACGAATAGAAGCCGAGAGACCTTGAAAGACGATTTATCATGTCCGAAAAGATGCTTGAACGCTATAAAAGAAAATCATTTTTGCACCGAATCATTACTAGCGATGAAAAATGGATCCATTACAATAAAGCGAAGCGTAAGCGATAGTATGTAAAGCCCGAACAACCAGCGGAATCGAAAACAAAGCTAACTATCCATGGCACCAAATACAGAGAGTTGTATTTGGTGGGAGCAAATACAGAGCTGCTGAAATAAGACCAGACCATAACCTTTACCGAAAGCAACTGATTCGTTTGAAGCGAATATGCTTCAAACGAAAATCATTTTGGCGTGTCCCGTCCGCTACGCTTCACTTTGGAACAAAGTATCCGAAATTGGCTTGATTCGTTATTGGCCTCAAAAGAAAGCTCGGCTCGGAATCCATATGTTGCCAGAAAGATGAGAAAATGTCATAGCTAACAATGGCCAATACATTCTCGCATTTTTAAGTCATATGTCCTTAGAAGTATTAATGTTAAGATCTTAATAACTCATTTAAGAACATACAATTTCAATTTGCATTAAGTCGGCTTAAAAACGTTTATGTACTTCGCAATGGAGTGGGAACACCTGCTGCCCCAATTGTACGATTCTAAGTACGAATGTACTGCAGCAGGAAAGCGTAAACTATTATGCAGATGGCTCCAAGTTCCAAGATAGTGTTGAAAATGGGCTATAGTCCAGAGATCTTAATCAATACGGAGAGGAATTCAATAGGAAATTAAGGATATACAAACCAAAGGTGGTCAACTTTGACACCCTGTATCTCACTTTGTATTCTAACAGGGTGGTCACTAATTTAATTTTCAATCAATTTGCAATCGGACCAGTAGTTTAGAAGATGCTTCCGATCGACCCCATTGTACCGGATATGAACGAAAATTACCGCTAAAATGCGGTTAACGAATTCAAATGATCGTTACCTTTTAAAAATTTCGAATCGCTAGCCAACATTGGATGGCTTTAATGGAAATGGTGTAAATTATCAATGCTGAACATAACAAACGATTGCATTCCTTAAACGTACTGCATCTGAGTACATACATATTTAATGACGATACGATAATAAATATTTAAAAAAGAGACATTTTTATACAACCACAACAATCGTATGCCGTTTTGATTTCTGTATGATCGTGTGTTCGTTTTGTTGTAGTTGTTGCTGTTGGTGACTTGGCAAACTGACTGACAAACTGTTGGTGGGATTGTGTACGAGAGTTAAAGTATGGCTTAACTGAGGTTGCGCTTGATCAACTTGATCCACTCCAGTGACAGCAGTAAACGCGAAAAGTTAAAAAACTGCTCATCATCTCGTGCGGTTTACACTAGTTCTAAGTGATATCGGTTATTTCTTTTTTTTATCTATTTAAAAATTCAAAATAAGAAATAATTTAAATTAAAGAAAAAAACAAGTAAAAATAATACGTAAAAAACACAAAAAAAATAAATAAATTTTTAAGAAAAAATACCAAGAAAACAAAATAAAAAAAAACCAAACAAAAACTTGTTATTTTTGATTTGCAAAAATCTCTATGCACTCATACACACACACGCAAAACCAGGCATTTTTACACACAAACACTCGCTCATAGATGAGTGGGGTTTGGTGGTGGCGATCGTTGCTTCGTTCATTCGCATGTACAAAATCAAACAACAATAACAACAACAAATAATATTGTATTGATACGAGAGTGAGTTTTATTTCAAAGAAAGAAAAAAAGTTTTTTTTTGTTTTTTGAATTGAAATTCAGCTTAAAAATATTCGTTAACAACAAGTGATATTGCGGCTAAAATAAAAAAGCAACTATTAAAACAAAGATCTCAAATAAATTAAAACAAGAAAATAAAGAAAATTAATGGAAAACTCAAGTTTTTCTCATCCACAAAAGAAAAAAGTAAAAAATAAGCAACAACTAAAATCAGTGTTTTTTGTTTGACTAAAAAGAAAAAGCAAGAAAACGTGAGATTAAATTATCAGTTGTAACGTGCAAAAAAACAAAAAGAAAATCAAAACAAAACAAAAAGAAAAATTAAAATTACAAGAAAAAAAACAAATAACAATAATTTACAGTAAAAAAAACCAACCAACAAAGAAAATAAAACACAGGTTAGCAAAAAGAAAAATTCCATTTTATTTTTATGTAAAAGAGAGAAAAATTGTAAAAGAGATTTACAAATTAGACCTATTGAATGTAGATAATGTTTGTTTTATACCTAGTGAAATTTTTTAGATTTTCAAACAATGCTTTTAAAAATTTGTAATTTATTTTTTAGATATTTAGTTATCTATGGCTTAAAGTAGAAAGGAACTACATAATTACATTTTTAAAAATTTAGCAGGAGAAATAAACAACATTAACAAATTTAACAGGAGATTCCAAAAAATTTTACGAACCTTAAGATATCATTCCAGTGAGTAAGATATCGGTCCAAATCATACATACGCTAAGCTACTGTTACTCCTAAAATACCCTAGGTTCATGAACATAGAAATTAAAAAAGGAACCTTTAGAATAAAGTAAACGTACTTTTAGTCCCCCTTAAGTAATTTGATTAAAACAGTTTGTGTATGTGTGAGTTTCTCTTTTAACATGAGTAACACATAAATTCCCCATAAATTCGACCACATAAATTCCCCATACAGTAGTCTTATGAGGTCTTCCACCTAAATGTTGAGTTTTTACAGAACCGGTCTCACGAAATTTTATTATAATTTTTGAAACTGCTGATTGTTTTATTGAATATTTGTCACAGATACTTTTTTTGTTTTAAACCAGCTTTAAAATCGTTAATTATTTTATTTTTTAAGTCTTCACAAATCTTAACTTTAGCCATTTTCGTTAACTTTGAAAAAAAGCAATTATGCGAAAAACTTAGAAAAAGAAATTGTGAAAAATTACCAGAATTTAAAAATAAAATAAAATAACTGTAAACAGGATGCTTTTTACATCGTTCTTTTAAATATTATTTTCGTTTTACATTTCTTTCTTGCAGAAGTTTAAAAGTTTCCATTGTTTTGTCAGTAGCGAAATAGCGAATATTTTTAATTTTGTTCCCTTTTTTCAGAATATAATTAAGTATGTTGTTTGTTTTTCAGTTAATTTATATAAATAAAACAATACAAGTAAAATACTAAAAAAAAATTTAATTTTAAAAAAATATTTTAAATTTTGTGAATACATATTTGGAAAAGTTTCCATTGTTTTGTCAACCACTGTATGTACATAAGTATAAAACCACAACTGCCTCGATTTTGACCTAGTTTTGTTTTATACATAGTATATGGATTACTAAGTCATCAATGTATACAATATGGATATCTAATAATAGATTTTTCAAGGACCTTTCCAACGACGTATATAACGGCATATTAATTCGGACCTACAATGGGTAAAAATAGGGAAACATATTTGTTTTCATCAATAAAAATTTATCAATCTATAGCTTAAAATATACTTTGTTGGGTTTATAAAATTCGGCACAGCCGAATATAGCTCTTTTACTTGTTTTTTTTTATTAATTTTATAATCATTTCAATTCAGGACCACATGTTAATAAATTTTTAATTTCATGTTTCTATTGTTTGTTTCTATAAAACAAACAAAAATTACTGTTGGTAGGAAAAAATACATGTATGTAAGTTCCATTATTGTAGATTCTAACTCAGTCAGAAGCATGTGTGTTTAATTTCCTGATTCGAGATCAATATTATAGAAAATTGAAATATTACGATTAGTTCTCCTTTTCGGCACCATAATATCCCTGTCCTTGATTCTTTCTTTACTCAGAAGCATATCAGCCAACTATTACGTATATAAATTAAATAATTTAATATTAATATAATAAAAAAAGTACCATTAGAAGCAAAAGTACCAATTTCCCTTTCGAACACCCGTCAAGTTTGAAATTTCAAAGTACACCGTGTGTATGTGGACTTGTTCAAGTCCAAAAATTACTATCTAATATTTTTGTAATCTTAATTGCTGTAGCGAACTTAATAATATGTTTTTTTCTGTTTAGGCTTAACTTATAAAGCTATAAGAACGAAATTTAAGCATGTGTTAAAGTATATGCATGGTTTCAACATATATTTTTTTTAGAAAAATATATTGGAAATTCTCAAGGATATAAAGGGATACATTTTTCAAAGGACATTTTTTACAACTTTTCGTCCTGAAAAGTAAAAATAAAAAAAATTATCTACTTCTAGAAATTGTCCCCTTTCATTTGATATCCATATAAAGAAAAACTAATGAGCAGAACTATTTAAATAAATTTTAAGAAATTTTTATATCCTTAAAACTTTGAAGTTCTTTAAAAAGGAGAAAATATCACAAAATAAAAAACTAAAAACGCAGTTCTACTATATATGACATAAGGTTTCATATGTATATGGTCCCGTTCAAGTCCAATAATTGCTGTCGCACGGTGTTATAATACAAGAATATAGCCACGTCCAGGCCTGACACACGTGACTCTCGAAGGTGTTACTAATTTACATATAACTTATGAGGCGCCACGATGCGCAACCTAATTTATTCTGAAACAACGCTTAACTGTCCAGGCTTTTAAATTATATTAAATTATCTGCCCAGCTAATAACTTTATGTCCATTTGTCCAATATAAAAACTAATATCAAAGCCAATTCCACAAACAATTCAAATTTAAATTTAACCAAAACATATCAATAAATACCTGAACTTGATGGTTGCATAATTAGATTTGTTAATTTTTAGATATTACCTATTATAAATAGTATTTATTTGCGCAATTTTTTTTTATAAATTTTTTAGGTTTTTTCTCACAATATGTAATTTCAACACGTGACTATAAAAAGACCGTTTCATATTTCACATTAATTTTTTTCCTGCTGATGTAGAATTTTGTGCTCTTTAAGCTGGTACTTTCAGTTTTCACGATACTTGAAATTTGTTTTTTCAATTAATCCGCAAAATTAGTATGTTTGGCCCCTCTGTGGGCTGTAAGCCGGCTGAGCCAAGTCGCCGATAAATTTTAAAAGCCGCCGCCGTCAAAAATTTGTTCGGCTTAAGTCGGCTTAAAAATATCCGCCGTTTTGAAAAAAGTTCAATAGTAATTTCAAAAAATTTCGGAAAATTTTACTTTCTAAATTTTTATTTATTTAGAATTTGAGTAGTTATTCTTTAGTCGGCGGTTAGCCGCCGAACATTTTTGGAGTCAGCAGCCGCCGCCGTGAATTTTAGTCGGCGCAGGTCCCTAATTTAGACCAAAATAGTTAGAATTTCCAAAAAGTACCCGTACCAAATTTATATTTGTAAGTTTTTGATAAGTAAATAATTTTAAAAGGTCCGAATTTCGAAAGAAGTACCAAACACCTGTATGCTAATTTTTAAGTAGAATATGATGCATTTAAAAATAGTTTAGGAGAATGTATTCCTTTTTACCCTCTAAACCTTCGAATTTCCAAATGGATCTACATAAGGAGAGGGGACCCTATAGTTCAAATTTCATGTCTCTATCTGTCAATCTGAATGACTGACATCAGCTTCTTTTCTTAATTGCGGAGTTTGGCTTGGTCGCTTGAACTGGTTGGCTCATTAGAGGTCCACTGCCGTTGAGTTGGATACGTTCTTCTTTTACGTATCGGGCTTGGTGATTGTACCAGAACCAGAAGGTTGGTCTATTTGCATTTTAGGAGACTTAAAGTTCTCTGAGCTAGACCCTGTCTGACTTGGTCTGTAACTCACTTTTGCCCTCTTAGGTAGGTCGTTCGCTATATGTTGGCTATTCGTAGGCCTAATACGCACTGTAACTACCCATAGCCAATGTGTTGCTCATTATCCTTCAGTTTAGAGGACGATTTAGGGTCAATTGCAATTGCAATGGTAATTTCAGCAATGCTACCTTTGCTGATTCGATTCAAGACCTTCTAGTACTGTACTGTTAGTTCATCATTCTGGCCCTCAATGAGTTATAGAATTCTGCTGGTAGGTGCTTCGGGAAAATATTCTACAAATATTTTCTTCCATGGTACCTTATCTTCAGATGCAAAATTAAATTAAATCCGATCCAATAAAAAATTATTGGGAATTTGTTTTAACTTTCTTGATATTAAATTGAAATTGCCTTGAAATAGTTTTACAAAGTCTTCCTTTACGGTACCTGCCCCAAGAACATATAGTTTCTTGCTTTAATCCAGCCTTAAAATCGTCCATTTTACTAACTATTTAAAAAATCTTATTTTGCGAAATAAGTTAGAAAAAATAAGCGGTATAACATGATATTTCATATTTAAATATTCTTTTTGTTTCATTATTTTTCTTGTCGAAGTATCCATTCGTTTGCCAATGCTAGGAAGTGTAACCACATTCTATAAATGTATTTTTGTTAAACTTTAATGCTTAAAAACGCTGACATTTTCTATATTTTAATACAAAAACTATTAAATTTAAACTTATTTTAAAGTTTTCAAAAAAAGCGTTTCCATTGTAGTGTATGTCAGCCATTAATTTACTAATTTTGGCTGATTTTCAATACCAAAGTACTCATTGTTATGGTTATATTTTGCTACAAAGGTCCATATATCGACCTATCGATATTTTCAATTAAAATATTTTCATTAAAGACTTCATTTTCTTATCTCTCTTTCAATTATTGGTCAAATTTATGAAAATATATTATTGAATTTATACCAGGTGGCGAATTCAGGCAAATACGAGCTTTCCTACTCCTCATTAATTGAAATATCCTCAATTGCTATGGTAGATATGGTAATATTAACTTGTAAAGGAATGTTGGCCGTTTCTGAATGAGATAGCAAGTAGAGTTTTTCTTTTCTCGCACATTTTTCATTTCCCGGGAAATCTGGATTCATTTTGAAGTTAGATTCCAATTAATTCTGATTTTATTTAGTTTTTTTAATTTTGAATTGGCAATGTTTTGCTTATTAATCAAAAATTAAGTAAAGATGTTAATTAAAACTTGAATAAACCCCAATAATATTAAATAAAATTAGGTTTTATTCCAAACATTTTCGTTTTACTCTTTGTGAAAAAAACAAAATACTTAAATAATTCTACTTTCAATCGGAATGGAATTCTGTAACAGCCCTGAACATTCACGAGTTTTTGGAATAATTTGAATAATGAACTTGTTATTGGTCTATTTTGGTTAAATCTTTTTTTGCTTTAAGAATCTTCTGCATTTGTTTTGGAGCTATAAGCATATTTTAGAGAAAGTCAAGTTCAAAAAACAGTACATAAAAATATGGAAAATAATTCCCGAGAAATCCCCATAATATTTCAGGATTGAAAATTTCCGTGAAAAACTCTAATAGCAAGACATTCAATCATCTAACACACAACCATCTTCAAGTTTGGTTGAATCAAATTTTTAAACAGCTCCATTTTCAAGGTAAAGGTTTTGGACATAGTTTATGTTCCAAGAATTTTAATATTGTTAAATTGTTTGTTTAGAACTTAGGGTATTTAAATTGCGACTGTGCTGATAACAGCACTTTGTAAACAAACGTTTAAAATAATTAAAATTTCATGTGAATGACTCAAGTTTTCAAGCTAAAATAGTAAAAATCCAAAGAAATCCACCCCCATCTTTTGTTAAAAATTTATTTTGAGCAATTATTTTAAAAAGTTATTACTTAAATAACAAATCACTTATTTAAGTGTTTCAATTATATATATGTACGAGTTTCCATTAGCAAATAAATAAAATAAAAAGTAAAGTGTATATTTTAAATTTGGATATGTTTGCAAAAAAACCCAATATGAATCAATGAATAAGTAATAAACTATGTTGTGAAATATTCTTTGAAAGATCTATTTTAAGCCAATCTAATGTAATATTTACATGAATTTAATTAAAAAATCGAACTTGAAAACTGAGGAAAGAAGAAATTTGAAATTAATGACAAAAGTAACAGTTAAACAGATTGGAAATATAACTATTATAATAAGAATAATTACTTCAAAAAAACCTCAACTTATAGTGAATCATCTATGTCTGTTTATTTCCTCTCATTTCAAAACACACTACTCGATCAAATGATCAAAAACAAACAAAATATACGATCATTTTTCATTTTACACAAAAGAAAATCTTTTTAAACAACTTTTTGCTCATGTGTTTTATTTTCTTTTACAATTTGTTTTACATCATTATTATTATTTTTGATTTTTTTACAAACTTAAGCGAAATTATGATGGCATATCAAACTGAAAATTATTAAAAGCCAAGTGAATTTATGATGATAAGAAAGAAGCTGGAATTAATATTAATAATACGTAGTTACACATTATACATATGAATTGATTAAACATATGTATTTAAAAACAAATTGAAATATAAATAAAAATTACAAAACAAATAAATAAATATTACAAAAATTATATAGTATATTATACATAGTATTTGTAATCTTCTTCCTACTTTTTTGCTGCATTTTAAATTTTATAACAATTACAAAGAGCAGTACGATACTGGAACGAAAGAAAAGGCAAAAAAGAAATATTTAATTATGGAATTTTTTTTATTTAACAATTACTCGTGATTGAACAAATGTTAAAAAATAATGTAATGTCTTCAAAATGAAATAATTCAATAAAGGAAAATCATTAAGGCTGGAGAATTGGAGAAAAAGAAAACAAAAACTTAGTAAGTATAAGCAATTAAATGGTTGTTAAACTAATATTGTTTGATATTTTATAATAAGTTCAGGCTCTGCTAAACTTTTCTAATGGGCAAACTTGGCCTTATCCTTTTGGCTACTTGTCAATCGTACTGAGAAACTTCGAGAAACTTCCTAGTGTAATAGGGAAAGACTCTGTTGTAATCTGACCAGCTATTGATTGTTATTTTTATACCATTCCATTTGTAATTTCCACATTTGTCATTTTCGACCCTAAACTATATTTATTCTAGATCTGTCTGTCTGTTGAATTACTTACAAACATGATTGATACATCAATATACATGGGGAAATTTTCTGCGAGTTGTTAAGTTTTCCCTAATTAATTTGCCACTTAAAAAACATAAGAGAGACATATTATATATCAATGGATAGAGAATTTTGTCTACTTTTCAAAAATAAATATAAATTTTCACAATTAAAAAATATGACAAAAAATTTAAATATTTTATTGAATTTTTGCATAGATAAAAATTTTTCAAATAGAAATTAAATTTTTATTTATGAATAGTTTTTAGTGAAATTTTACAGTTATGCTGAATTTTTTATTTAAAATGGAAAAATAAAAACAAATTTTGAAATTTATTTACAGCAATCTCGAAATTTTTAGTTTTTTGGATATAATATACATACCAGGCTCGGGGTTATCGGAACCCTTTACAAAATAATTGAAAACATATTGGGCCATCTAAAATCGGTTACTATATTTTTACGTTTTAACCTTTTCAAAACGTTGGTTTATTTCCTTTAAATAAACCGGATACTTTTGATTGCAAATAAAAGCCGTTTAGTAGTTTAAAAATTGTAACAACTCTTTATTTATTTAAAATGTACAACAACCACAGAATTAAATAGTCACTCAATGTTTTATTATACACGTTTATAAATTCTGAAAAATATAGACACTTTATAATGTACACGAATTCACTTGAAAAATACAGCACACTTTAAGGCACTCAGTTGATGTTTATTCGAATAGCGTTTCTGATAAACTCACTAACGACTGCAACCTCTGCCACTATTTATAACACTGCCATCTGCAACCTGTCTAGAGGTTTCTAATACATACGACATCTGTGGCGTACTTTCTACAATGTTCTTTAACTGAATATTCGAGAGTTATCTTTTCAAAAAGTATAAACTCCTTATACATCCTCTTAGAAATTTTTTGCGATAACTTAAAAAGAAAAAAAGACCTTTTTTCCAAAAAAAAATAGCGAAAAATCGAATTTTTAAATTTTTTTAAATGCAAATGCATATAACTTTGGACTTAGTCATTATTTTGAAACAATTCTTTTTCTATTTGACACATACAAGTGTTGTTACTCCAATAAAGGAAAATTAGAGAAAATCGGTAAATATTTGAATCCGCTGTTATCAAAAAACTAGAGTGTTGAAAATTTAATTTTCAAATGCGAATAGCTCCTAAGCTATAAGAGATAATTGATAGCTACGACGAGGTTTCTTGTAGTGCTCGATGAGGACATTCTATATGTGTAATTTTTTTTGAAATCGGAACAAAGGTATAGGATCGTTTTCAAAATGTAACATACCCGAGATGTCCTACTTTGAGGACCCTTGGTCGCGCCCCTGTTGAGCCTATGAGGTCCAAGTTCAAAACATAAACTCGACAACACTTCCTATTTGCACATGTGAAAATTCATTCAAATCGGATCTACCGTTTAGAGGTTACATATTTATGTCCCTCTATTTTTGTTCTATACCACTGCGGGCTGTTTAATTACCTGGCAACAGGTATAAAATGCAATTTCGGAACCATCTGAAATGTCTGAGAAGAAAACGTGCCCATACAGTCGAGAGCCTTATAATCTCCGCAGACCCTATTCCTGCGGCGGCGAATCAAGGTGAATCGAATGCTATTGAGAGTGGTGTAGCTAGTGGTGATGAGCTACCTGCAGTAAGAGAGATTTGGGGAAGTCTAAAACTTCAGAATGCTCACAAAATGCATCCTCTAATAAAGATAAAGCGGTCATCAAGGGATTTCAACAAATAAGCTGAATATTTTGTATAATTTTTTTTATAGTTTTAAAGGATTCTTGTTTCTATTATATTATGGTAATTAGGAAACTAGCTCAAAACCGAAAATTACCGACACCGATCGATTTTAAATTGTTTAAAATTGAAACCGCAGTTTTGAATTTTGCGCTTTTATGGAAACTCTATAATAGGCCCAAACTTGTTATACCCTTTACCATGAATAGCAAGCGGTCGTATATAAGTTTGTCATTCCGTTTGTAATTTCTACATTTTTCATTTGCGTCCCCACAAAAGCTATTCTGGATCGTTATAGATAGCAAAGTCCGTCTGTCCGTCTGCATGTCGAAATCAACTTTCCGTAGCCCCCAAAAAACTTACATATGTACATGATTCATACATCAATATGTGTATCTGTAATTCTTCCGGCTCGGTTGCTATGTAAAATCGACGAAATCTGTCCACAAATGGCTGAGATGTAACCGGGGCGATTTTTGGCCTATTTTTTTATCTATATCTGGATTACTATGTCATTAATATAGACAATATGAATATCTAATGATAGATATTTCAAAGTCCATTGCAACGATGTATATAAGGATTTAGTAAGTTGGACCTACAATGGGTCAAAATCGGGAAAAATATTTTTTAACCCGAATTTTTTTTCATCAAAAATCTTTTTTTGTCAAAAATTCTTTTTGTAAAAATAAAAAATTAAAAAAAAATTAAAAAAAATTGTGAAAAACAATTTTGAAAAAGCCGAATATAGCTCTCTTACTTGTTTTAATTTATACATTTAATTTTACGCCAAAAATATAAATCATAATTGTTTGAAGAAGATATTTGATAATTTTGAAATATATTTTCATCTTAAGACAATATAGAACTTAAATCAAATAACAGAGTTAAAACGATAAAAATAAAGAAAACTTTTTATTAGAAAATATGCTAAGTCCACTAGAAATATAATATTTAATAAGTACATAGAAAAAATAGATTCGTAGTAGCAACCGAATTTGTTACCAATCGAATGATTCGGTTGCACACATAGAATTTTTCTGTTCTATCAACAAAAAGTCAGATTATAAAGAAGAATTTCAGTTGAAGCAACCAAACTTTTTTACCCCTCCCAAAATTTTGTAGCCACAACTGTAAAATACGGTCTCTAAGGTAGAAACATTCGATTGGCAACAAATTCGCTTGTTATCATGAAGCTGTTTTGTCTGTGGGGAAAATGAGCTAAGTCCTAAAAAGTACTAATATTATAAATCGCAAATGCAATTGTCCTAAACTCTGATTATTTATCATTATAAATAATATCAGATAAGTAATAAAACTATGTCCGCTTTTATTCGATTTGTTTTTAATAACTAACATTTATTAGTATTGATTACTTTTGTTAAATTCACCTTTATTGGACTTTGCAGCATTTAAACTGGTTACTTTGAATGAGTTGCAAATTATACTATTTAATTCTTTAGAACCAGTTCTTTGGGGATATTACCGAGATCTTTTTATTTTATTTTAATGTTATTAACAAACAATATTTTCTTATTAATATTTAGTTTATATAATTTCATTATCATTTCTATTAGAAATTTTAAATTTCTTTACGAAATTAAGGTCTTGAATACCAATCTGTGTATATATGTAGATAAATATATTTTTTAGTAACTTTGATAACATTTTAAAAGAATTGATTCCTTAAGTTCTCATTCAATATATATATTGTATGAAAATAGTATATGTATCTGTCTATGAAAACATCTGTATGTTTGTTTGTTTGTTTAAATTTCCCAAAGTGTGAATTGTGCATTGTACTTATATCGCTAAATTAATTTGAAAAATCTCGCAAAACAATAGAAAAGATCAAATCTAAAAGTAAAACTTGTTTTAAGCTATAGAAATAAATAATAAGATGTACTTAGTAGAATATACTACTCGAAAATAGTTTGTATAAATAGAAATATCAAAGAAAAATCTCAAATACACATAATCAATAATTTATAATGTTAAACAAAGATTTTCATCATTGGAAATTTTACTAGAGACTAGATTCTTTTTCATATATTTCGGATTAAGATCTCAAAATTCCAACATTGCCAAACGTTATTAACCAAAACAAGTTAGAGAGCTATATTCGGCTGTGGCGAATCTTATATACCCTTCACCAAATTATACTTCAAAATACAATTTTTAAATATTTTTAGGTAAACAAAATTTATTTTTTTTCCAAAGTTTCTTTTTAATTTTTTGGAAATTTTTTTTTCGAATTTTTAACTTTTAAAATTTTTTTTTTTAAGTTTTATAAATTTTAAAAAAAATTTTATAATTTTTTTTTTTTTTTAAATATTTTTCCCGATTTTGACAAATTGTAGGTCCAACTTGCTATGGTCTTATATACGTTGCAAAGGTATTTGAAATATCTATCATTAGATATCCATATTGTCTATATTAATGACTTAGTAATCCAGATATAAGTCAAAAATCGAGGATGTCCTGGATTTTTCCTAATATCTCAGCCATTTGTGGACCGATTTTGAAGATTATAAATAGGAAACTTCTCGAAAGCATGTCTGATAGGAATATTAAAGATTTAGATCCCGAAGATATATGGGGACTTCAGAAAATTGATTTCAACAAACAGAAGGACAGACACACAGACGGGCATGGCTTAATCGACTCCGCTATCTATAAGGATCCAGAATATATATACTTTATAGGGTCGGAAAATTATGTTGTGGAAATTACAAACGGAATGACAAACTTATACATACCCTTCTCACGAAGGTGAAGGGTATAAAAAGGAAGACTTTGTTACAATGGCAACACTGAATCCTATTGAAATCGCTTCATGACACCTATTAACGTCTTCTCTTCTATCCAGATTTTATTACTAATGGTTTTTAATTTTGTCTATTTTCACCTCGTTTTAATAATTTTTTATAAAGTAATTTTCAATTAATAACCACTTTGGTACCTTTTACCACAAAAGGCGCGTTTCATTGGGGGCTAAGGGCCTTTCATATTCGTTTCTGTTAGAGGGCAGATATAATGCCTTCTTAGGAAGGCATTTTAGAACGTCTTCCGTTGAAGGCATATAAGGAGACCTGCCGAGCAATGCCTCAAAGAATGATATTTCACAACACAGATTTTATAAAACGGTCAATAATAAAGAGAGCAACATAAATTATATAGAGGGTCAATATATAGCAATAATTGCAAGAGCAAACATGTTCGAATTTTAAATAAAGGATTTGTTGACCTTATTTTGTAATGAATTTCAAAAATGTATGACATTTTTTTGAAGGAGAAGCAAAGTCCTTCTTAAACATGGTCTGCGAGATGCAGAGTCAAATGAGTGTCGCATCTTTTAGAATGTGTAAATATGCCTTATGCCTAATATATACGCTGGACATGAAAATAACTACCAAAAACAACTAATGCTCTGAAATATGAAATTTCGCGTTGCATTGAAGAGATAAGCTAAGCCAAAATGTGGTTCAAGATTTTGTGAAAAGAGCGGACGTCTGCCAAGTTCCTAGATTGGACATTTGGTCGTCAATTCGTATCAATAAAACTGAATTTTATAAAATAAATTGTGTTTTTAAGCTGTGTTGTATATAGGGATGCCAGATTCAGATTCGAAAAAAGCTGGACATTGGGGTTCAAAAAGCTGGACAAATCAAAAAAAGCTGAACATTAAAAAATTGCTTAGAAAATGTTAATTTTGGTTTTTTGTAAATAATTTTTATTAAAAGGTATTTTTTAAAAATATTTAAAAATATAGAATTACAATTAAATATTTTCATTTAATTCTTTAAAATTTATTTAACTAAACGTAAATTTTTTCGGTTCAGTCTAGGGTTCCTATGCGGGAAAATTTTCGGGGCAATTCCCGGAATATTTTTTTGTAATTTTTCAGGAAATTTTCATCGGGAATTTATTTATAAGTTTTCTTCTTATAGTTACAATATTCAGATTCGTTGTGATGGACAATTTTTTGAATAATTGCAAGAATCATTACTTTTGAAATAACCGAATTATTTTCACTCATTAAGAATGATCAAATTAAAATTTTATGTTCTTAAATGAATTATTAAGGTGCCTAACATTACAACTTCTAAGGATATTTATATTTAGAGAAAATAGTAACAATAATAGTGGTTTATATTTTATTATACACATGATTTGAAAAATGTCTATTTCGAAACTAACTACACATGTTTTACAGATTTAACATAGTCGAAATTCTTAAATTTTTTAATAACACAATAGAATTTTTTAATACCGATCAAAACTAGAGTGTAACAATAAAGGGAAGATAAAAAGTCCGAGAAATGTGCCATCGATTTTACTACTACATATCAAAAAAATCATTTTCGAGACGCCCAAATTTCTCAACTTTTATTTTTAAGGTTTTTTTAGATATAAAAAAATCGTCAGTTTTTCCAAAAAAAAAAAAGTGTTTTTAAGGCTTTGGAAAAGATTTTTGTCGACATTTTTTTATCGTTAATTTAGCTCATTTTGTAGGAATGTTAAAAAAAATTCATTTCTTTAGAGATTACTTAAAATAGTAAACAGTCTTTCAGAAAAAGCGTTGCTACTGGTATTAAAAATTCGAAACATTCAACTTTTCTTAAATTTCCAACAAGTAATAAATAATATGGATAATTTTGTCGAAAATTTATATTTAGCTGGACAAATTAAATTTTAGCTTGAAACTGGACAAGCATCAAAAAAGCTGGACAATCCAGCCAAGTCCAGCTCGGCTGGCAACCCTAGTTGTATACATAAATATAGGAATTTACGTCAGAAAATTGAGTCTTGCAAAAATGCAAAATTGCTAAAAATTTCATAAACATTACTTGTGGTTACAGTCAGTTATTTTGCACAATCAGTGAAAAATTATCATGCTAGAAGCAAATGTAAGATTATCAGCTTTGACAAATAACTAAATTATTTTAAGAATAGTGGAAGAATTGATGAAATCTAATACAAATCAAATTTTTATTATTTTGAAAGGCCTATACACGCAGAGAAAAAATATAATTGGGCTTGGTTACTGTAACCATTTATATAGTGTTACAAGATTTTTAACAATATTATAGTCACAGTAACCATTTACATATTTGTGGTAACCATAATATGGTTAATTTACGATTCACATGATTGTATCAACCATATATATGGTTATATTTGTGGTAACCATATTTATGATGAATAATTTTATCATAATATGTTGTTCTCAGATTATGATAAGCCTTAAGCCGAGAGCACCATAATATGATAAGTCCTTCATCATATAAATGGTTGTCACAAACATATATATGTTTACTGTAACCATATATATGGTTGATACAATCATGTGAATCGTAAATTAACCATATTATGGTTACCACAATCATGTAAATGGTTACTGTGACTATAATATAGTTAAAAAACTTGTAACAATATTGAAATGGTTACAGTAACCATGCCCAACTATATTTTTTCTCTGCGTGTAGATGCCATTATGTATGGAATATAACATCGAGCAAATGTGCGCCGTGGCTACGCTGCCTCCAAAATGTATAAATTTCCACTACTCTGGCTTGTGGCTTATTCGCATTTAAGAAAACCCAACAAGAAAAAGTTTAACGGGGTCAAATCGCACGATCTCGGTGGCCATTTTACATCACTTCCACGTGAGATGACCATGCCTTCAAATCGTTCGTGCAGAATGTTCAGTGTTGCACGTATCGCCATCCTTGAAACCACATGTCGTTGTTGTCCATATCATTAAATTCAGGCCAAAAGAAGTTGGTAATCATCGACCTATAGCGCTGGCCATTGATGACAATGCCATGACCAATGTCCTTCTCAAAGAAATATGGTTCGATGACGTTGGCAGCATTGCACGCTCTTGGATCTCATATGAATTGGTATCCTCCCAAATTCGAAGATTCTGTTTGTTGAACTATTATTTCACAAATGGGCCTCATCGTTTGCACGTGTTGTTAAACTCGATATCCGACAGATGTAGCTTCAACAATATTTTTTCTCCATTACCCCCCTTTGGGAGCACATGGCTTCCACAAAGCATCTCCATCTTACACGATTTGTTGCAATTATTTTCGCGTCTTCCAATGTAAATTCGCACTGTCCTAGTTTCTGGAGTATCGTGCGTCTCCATGTATTCTTTGGCCGTCCATGGCTTCTTAAGCCTTGAGGATTCCACTCTAGCGGCATCCTTGTCTTACTGTCAGGATTCTTTTTGATAGTATGGCCGATCCACCTCCATTTTCTACGTTTTATTAGTGTTAGTATGGGTTCTTGGTTGGTAAACTTCCAGAGATCCGATATTGTTAGGTCAGAATATTCTGTATATAATTTTGTGCCACTTGTAGATGAATACCTGTAGTTTTTGGTGTACGATACTAACCAAGTTTCACTTTCGTACATCAGAGTACACTTTAAATATGCATTGAATATTCTAAGCTTGGTTCATCTGGATATTTGTGAGTTTCTCCATACTGGTTGTAGTCTTTCGAATGCCACTCTCGCTTTATTTTACGTCATTCGTTGATACTGTACCGCCCAGATGACCTCTACGTATTCAACAGGTTGGCCTTGTAGCATGATGTTATCGGTGCTAACGTTGTTAATTCTCATAGCTTTAGTTTTCTTGATATTTATCTCAAGTCCAACTATCATCTTTCCAAATCTTATACTTTTGCTTGCATTTTGAAGATCTTGTGCGAGAGTAGACAAATATCAACCGCATTATCCAAATCTTCGAGTTGACGTGAGAGGCTCCATGTTATTCCTCTTCTCTCTGAACAAACTTCGCTCATGATGTCATGGATCGCAATAGTGAATAGCAGGGGTGATAGGGGACATCATTACGTTTGTTTGAAATGGTTGACTTATATTTCCGTTGTGAAGAACTGATAGTTCTGCTTTCTCGTACATAGCTCTGATGATTCGAGTTATTTTCTGGGGTACTCCTGTTCTTCTCAATGCTTTCTACGAACAGTTGTATACATTTGATTACGCCATTCGAGGAATTGTTCTATTATAATGCGTAGAGTCTTGGCCTGGTCTACGCAACTCCTGTTTGGCCGGAAACCTGCCTGTTTATTTCGTAGTTTGTTCTCCATTTTAGTTTGAAACCATCCCTGTATTATGACTGCTAGTATATTGTGTTAAGCAAAGTAATTCCTTTCCAGTTGTTGCAATTTTTCATGTCTCCACTATTCGGTAACTTAAAGATGATGTCATTCTTCCAAGTTGGAGAGGTAGCCTATCCTCCTCCCAGACTGATGTGATATGCGGTCGTAGAAGTTCAGCTGTGGTTTCGATTTCAATCCGAAGAATTTCAGCTGGTATTCAATCTTCGTCCGCTATCCTGTTATTTTTTAACTTCCCGGTGGCCTTCTTTATCTCACTTAAGGCCCAACTATAACATGCATACACTAGCTTAAGTCAGCTTAAGCAACTGTGCGAATACATATAAAAGTATGTGACAAACTATAATGTACTTAAGAGAGTTTCGTCAAGTTTCGTCAACTTTTATTTGCTTAAGCAAAAGCGAAGCTGGTCGCACATTCCGTACGGATTCAGCTGTTTGTTTGTTTTATACAAACAAACAGCAGAAAAGGATGAAGAAAATTAATTTATTTTCATAAAATAATAAGAAATACGTATTTTTTTAATTACGTGTTGCACATAAATGTGCAAATGGGGCTAAATTGTTTTGAATGCACGTAAGTACATTATGGCCACCTAAAAGTTTCTTCGGATTTTCTTAAGCATTTGACAGACTTTTCGTTCGGTTTTGACATTAACTTAAGCTAGCTTATGCATATTATAGTTGGGCCTTTATACTGATTGGGGCTGCTTGATATTCTTAAGATATTTTCAGCAGGGCTGTTGTTTTCAATTTCGCTGTCCTCAGTAGTTGCATATTTGGTGACGGTACTAATTTTGTTCATATTGTTCTGGCCAGAGACCTGCGTCGAACGGCTGTAAGTCGGCTGAGCCGAACCGCCGATAAATTTTCAAAGTCGACGCCGAAATTTGTTCGCCTTTTGTCGGCTTAAAAATAGCCGCCGTTTTTAATAAAAGTTCCTTAATAATTTCACAAAATTTTCAGAATTTTACTTTTTAATTATTTAGAATTTGAGTAGTTAATTATTTAGTCGACTGAAGGCCGGCTAGCCGCCGATTTTCTTTGGAGTCAGCCGCCATCTCTGGTTCTTTCTAGGCGCTTCTTCTGCCGATATTGCAAGCCGTTCTAGGAACTTTCTTTGTCTCTTCTTGTAGCTTTCTTTACTTATATTGCCAGTAACTGCAGCTTGAGTTCCCTTCTTTGAGAAATCAGGTTTCAAGAATATGGCCGCAATCAACTGCCAATGATCGGAAGTACCTACGGGTTTTATATTTACATATTTATAGTAAGCACAGATCCGAAGGCTGGTGAAGAAAAAATATTAACAAATCGGTTTGTAATTTGCTAATTTTCTGATGTGAATACCTTTCATAAATCAAAGATTCTAGACATTAACATGAACATTAACAATAACAACTTTTTCAGTAAGCAATAAATAAAAAAATTATGGAATATTCCCCCAGTGAATGTACATATACATTTCAAAATTTCTTTTATTTTTATTTATGTATAATATGTATTTAAAATAGCTGGCAAATATGAATAAAATATAAAATATCTATAAAAATAAACTTAATGGAACTAGTTAGCTGATGGATTGTAGGAAAGATCAACGAATACAGAGAGAGAGACTTTTATTGTTGTTCAGAGATTTATGCCAGACACTTGAAAACATGCGATAAAATATGTTTTACAATTCTTTACAAAGACAAATTAAATGTTATTGTTCGTTAGTTCTTTTCTACATATATTTTACTTTTTGTCATTAAGTATAAAAGTAAAAATGTATTTTTTTTCTTACTATTTATTTAATTTTTCTTAAGCTATTCAACTTGTACCATTCAACAGTCGTACCACATAATAGTCATACTTAATGCAATAAAGATACAAAACAAACAATAAAATAAAATAAAAAATACATTTTCTTAAAATACTCGTTTCTTCGTAAACATTTGACATTTATTGCAGTTGCGATTAGTTGAAACGACTGGGTTGCATCATGCAGTTGCAATTTATGAGGGTTTTTTTTTGAGGGATTTAAAAAAGTTAAATGTTTGTTAATAGATAGATATTAGTAAATAAACATGAATATATCTAAATAATTATTAAATAAATATTGTAAACTGTACTAACGCAGAGTTATTGACTTTTAAACCCCTATATTTAGCAAGATAAACTTAGTTTAGAATCCAATACAAAACATTAAATGTCAACTATTTTACAAGACAATTTTCCTGTTCATTGAAAGTCTAAATATTTCTTGTCCAATCATGATTTATACTGCACAAGAAAACGAGGTGTTCAAGTTGTTTTGAGTACAAATTGTTTAAGTTTTATTTGCTAAACAGAAAAAGTAGAAAAAATAAAACAAAAATAAATAAAATAAAATGTGATTTGTTAAAACAATAAAAAAAAATGCTGTTTTTAAAGAGACAGGCGTTCGGGACGGACTGATAGTCTGACATCTCTTTAAAACAGCTACCACAACAACACCAAAAGATGTTTCTTTAAAGCTATTTTATTTTATTTTTTTCTTTATTTTTGAAACCGGTTGGCTAAGTTTATTTAATTAAATTTTTTCTTCATGCTCACACAAACACACCTTTAGTTAGCTGCACACAGTTACAATAATACATATACCTCCAAACACATGTAGCTCGTGCAGGTCTTCGGTAAATTCTACGAATACAACTTGTTCGTGAAAACAACATAATTGACATTTGTTTTAAATAAAAACAACAGCAGTGACAACAACAACTAAATAAATTTATTAGTTTTTAACAAAAAATAAATATTTTTATACTTTTTTTTTGGGGTTGCAATATTTTAGCGCCACTTTTAGCAAAAAATTTGTGTGCAAGTTGCTGCACAGTGGGTTTTATAATTATGCAGACTTTATTTAAATATCACTTTTATCTTAATTAACATACAGCGGAATTTTTCCAACCATTCAATTAAAAGGTCAAAATTTATAATTTTTCTTAAGAATGCGGAATTTTTTCAAATATTTAGCTTTTATTTTGAAACCTTTTTATTTCTTCATAAAAATATTTGAAATTTGTTATTTGTATTAAGAATAACATAACCGATCGATCGATAAATATTTCGATGTTCAAATACAGGGTTTGGCCAAAAAAGCATGGACGTTCTAAAAGTATCAAAAACAATAGCATGTAAGTGGCTGTACAATATAAAATTATTCATTATATTATTTCAGCAGCTCATAATAGATAGGACCCTTTTGCTCCCACCAAATACAGAGCATTACCCTAGAGCGCCATGGATATTTGACTTTGGTGTCGATTCGCATGGTCGGCCGCGCTTTAATGAATACATTTTTCATCGCAAGTAATGATTCGGAGCAAAAATTGTTTTCTTTTAAGCGTTCAAGCATCATTTTTTGGATGCTCGCAAACATTTTAAAATTGCTGCTTGAGTAGCTCCCAATGATTTTGCAAGCTCTTGTTGAGTTTTACAATAATCTTCATGGAGTAATGCCTCCAATTCTTATTTTTCAAACTTTTTTGGCTGGCCTGTGCGATCTTTGTCTTCCGTGTTAAAATCACCACTTCTGAACCGAACAAACACCATCTCTTGCAATCAAGATGATTTCAAATTTTCATTATATTTCTCATTTGCGACCCCACAAAGTATATATATTCTGGATCGTTATAGATAGCGAAGTATGTATGTATGTATGTTAAAATCAACTTTCCGTAGCCCCCAAATAACTTACAAACATGACTGACACATCAATATATCGGGAATTCTTCCGGCTCAATTGATATTTAAAATCGGGAACATCGGCCCACAAATGGCTGAGATATAAGGAAAAAACCGAGACAACCTCGATTTTTGGCCTATTTTTGATTTACATCTGTATTACTAAGTCATTAATATAGGCAATATGGATATCTAATGATAGATATTTCAAAGTCAATTGCAACGATGCACAGAGAGTTGAAATGTACCAAAAGTGGCGATTAATTCAAAAGCTGAACTTTATCTGTTTCAGTCATGTTTGGTATTGGGTTAAAGTGCATTAAATAATACATCACAAACTGCTAAAATTACAGTTGTGAGTAACTTACTTTATTGGCGTGCTGTGGTTAAAATTGAAAATTGTGATATTTCGAGAGCTTATATTTTTTGTTAAATCTGTTAAAAGTAGAAATATTAAAATGTTAAACCATCAACTTCAGGTATTTGAGAACATAAATAAATAATTTTTGTTTAGATAAATGTTTTGAAAATATTTTTTAAAGTTCTCCATTATTGGGGTTTTTTCGATATATAGATTGAGTTTAAAAAAAATCAGGGCGAGATCGGGTAAATTCCATTAAATGCTCTTAAAATATGAACTTTCAGCTACTATATACAGAAAAAAAATCGTGCGGGTTTATTGAGGTTTTTTACTTATTTAAGTTATAGCGAAAGAACTCCTCTTGCTAAAAAACATATTCTGATCAGTGTTTAAAAAGCTACGATAACTAACAAATTTTTAACTCTTGCTACAACTACTGCTTCAAAAAAGTGTATGTAGCGGTAACAGTAGCATTTGTCTTTTTTCGTTTTCTTGTTTTAAAGAAAACTACTGCTACCTTCAAAATATAAAACTCTTAACAGAGCAGTAGTAATAAAACATGAATTGTAAATGGAGTAGTAGCATAAAAATACAAATCATTGCTACTGCTCTATATCGAGATTTAATTTTTAAGGTAGCAGTAAAGTAGCAGTTGATGCAGCAGTTAAGGTAGCAATAAAAGTAGTCAAAAAAGAAAATCTTCAGTCATAACTAGGGATGCCAATCCCGAAATCCCGATCCCGAAAATCCCGGGATTTTTCGGGATCGGGATTTCCCGAATCCCGGGATTTGTGAAAAAGAGTCCCGGGATTTTTCGGGATTAACAAATCCCGAAATATTATGAGATTTTTGATATTTTAGGAAGATTTTTGAAGCACCCAAAATACTTAGAAAGCTAAATTTCAGCATATTTATAATAATCTCGCTTCAAATCCAAACGCAGCCAGATTTTTTCATTTGAATCAGGAAGCAGCACGTCTCCCTTCCATTGACAGGCTTTTACACAATTTACACTTTTACGAAATTTATGTTCAAGTTATTTTCTGAAGGGGCAAATGTAGTCCGATTTCCGCAGTACTTTACGGTATAATTTCAGAGTACTTACAACTCATTTTGTGCAAAATTTTCTAAGGATTGCCGCATAATCAAGATATTTATGACTGCTCAAACAGTACTCCGGGGGACAATTGTATGGAGCTAGGGGAAATCATGGACCATTTATTTTAATTTAATGCTTTAGTTTTTGATTTGTTATATTTTTACTTAAATATATTAATGAAATCAAAGATGTTTTTGACGTTTAATTAAAATCCCGAAGTCCCGAAAAATACCGAAATCCCGAAAAATCCCGGGGTCCCGAAAAATCCCGGGATCCCGGGATTTACATTTCTAAAATCCCGAATCCCGGGATTTGTAAAACCCAGTCCCGTTTGGCATCCCTAGTCATAACACCAAAATTGACAGAATTAAACACTGTGTGTTGTTTTTGTTTTGAGAGAGTTTGAAAGAATTATTCGATTTTATTCGTCTCAGATGTTCGTGTTGCTCGTGTTTTCTGTGTGTATAACAAAAAAGACGAACTTTTGTTTACAACACGACCAACATACACAAATATACATTCACAACAACAACACATAATATACTTTTTGGGCTGAAGATTTTTATTTTTGACTTATTTTATTGCTACCTCAACTGCTACTTAGCTGCTACTTCAACTGCTACTTCTTCTACTACCTCAACTGCTACTTCTATTACTACTAAATTTATGACTGCTACATCAAAACTTTTTCTTTTTTAAGGTAGCAATAGAAAATAAATTACTCTGCTACTTTTAATTTTTTCTTTTATTAGTACTACTACAACTACTGCTACCAAAATGTGAAGGTAGCAGTAGTAGTAGTAATTATTGACTCCGAGTTTTTATTAATTTTTTAACTAGACTACTTGTGTTTTTTCGTTGCTACTGTTCCTTGTAGTCTAGTTTTTTAAACACTGATTCTGATACAAAATAGGTTAAAATATTTTTTTCTTACATTTTTTTTAAAGTTGTGTTTTTATGTATTTATGATTGTTCATTACAAAAATTTATAATATTCTCTTTTATGACTTTTTTGAAAAAATTTTTAAATTTATACAATTTTGTGTAAAACAAAAATTGGATTTTAAATTAAATTTATACTAATATAAATACATACAATAAATTTATGTTTTGAATTTTTTAATAGCACATTAAGTATGCTTTAATTTCCAATTTTATTCAATAATTCATCGCTTTCCATTCCAAAGTTACAGCATAAATTGTGAAAAAAGGTATTTTTTTCCAAAAAACAATAATGCTCTTAAAGGGTTAAAAAAAAATTTTTTTTAACCTTTTTTTTCTAAAATGCTGTGTTTTTATGTGCTTATAATAACTCATCAATAAAAAAATATAATATTTTAAAACTACGGCTTTTATGAATTAATCGCCACTTTGGGTACCATTCAACCCACTGTGCGATGTATATAAGGCTATAAGTAATTTGGACCTACAAATTTTTTTTTACCAAAAAAATTTGTTTGCCTTTACTTTTTTGTCACTAATCAATAAAAATTTTTTTTTAAATTTTGAAAAAAATTAAAAAAAAAAAATTTAAAAAACTATTTAAAAAATTTTGAAAAAAAATTATTTAAAAAATTTTGAAAATTTTTTTTTAATTTTTGAAAACAATTTTGAAAAAAGTTGAACATTTTTTTTAAATTTTGTATACATATAATTTGGTGAAGAGTATATAACATATAGCTCTTACTTATTTTCTGTGTATTTTGGTTTGTTTTAAATTGCCGAGATTCCAGACAATAAATTCCGTAAATCGGGTAATAAAAAATTGGCTAAATTCCCGTGAAATTTGTTACAATAATTCCCGGTATAAAACCTCTAAATCCAATTAAAGCAGCAAGAACTCTGTTATCATAACGCATTATCGAGCACCAGTACAGGTACTGCTTGAACTACCTCATTTTCGAAAAAGTATGGTCCAATGATGCCTTCAGTGTAAAATCCGTTTCCAGTGACTATTTGTGTTTTTTACATTTGCTTTCCTAAAATCAGAGTTAGGTACTCTGAAAAAAGAAATCATGGTTAAAATTGGTTCATCACTTAGGATGATTTTACTCAGAAAAAAGTTATTATTTTTTAAATAATGTCCACCAAAAATGATGGGGGTATATTGAATTTGTCATTATTTATCGCAGACCCACACAATTATATATGTATATTCTGGGGCCTTATGAAATTCTAAGACGATCTAGCTTTGTCTAGCTAATTCTAAGACGTATGTCGAAGACACTATAGGGTCAAAACAAAAAGAGCTATCTGGCTGAAATTTTCCAATTTCCATTATTGAAAATGGGCTATCCCTCATACAAATTATCCCCGGAATTCTGTTTGAGCAGCCATTAATATGTTCATTATGCGAAATTATACTGTAAAGTATGGCGAAAATCGGTCAATATTTGTGCCTAGTACTCATACAAGGTCCCCATCAGAAAATGCCGTGAGCAGTCATAACTGTTTTTTGCTCATTTTTAAAAGAAGGACAAAAAAGACCCATGCCTTGAGGATTTAGAGGGTTAACATATTCTACAAAAATATTCTCCGTAACATTTTACATAACTTTGCTGAACACATTTTATACCTAAAGTGTAAGGATCACATGGTTTCTTATGACGATTAGCAATAAGAATGTGCCAGAGTTGGGAAACTTTAACCCCCCCTCAAATTAATTTCAGATGTAAACTTTCAAAACGCCGATACACGTGTCTTTTTTTTTTGTCTCCTCTATCAAAATTTATTGGTCGGACCTCGTAATTTTTTTTGGTGTTGTATAGTGTAATTAATATCGTGATGAAATGGGGCTTAAACATGTTTTATATGAAAATAAATATTTCTAAAATTTTTTGTGAGGATCGGGTTATAATTGACCCTACATAACCCATATATTTGATTGCCACGTATTGATGGTGGGTATACTAGATTCGGCACAGCCTCAACAAAAAACCATTTGATGCAATTTAATACCAGGATTCACAAATTGGATTATATTAAAGTGCTATTTTATTGAAATACCTTAGATGTAAGCCCATTGATCTATTTGCAGCATTTGCTTCCACTTAACCATGCGTCATAAGCTAACGGTATGTACAGTATCCATATTTTAAATTTAAATAATACCAATTAAAAAACTGCTGTATCATTTTAAATTGTTAGAAGAGTTTAAATTTAATTCAACAACAATTAAAAATCAAACCACAAATATCTGTTAAACCACAATAAAAAACTTATTCAAAACCACAACAAAGTGTTTAACACCACAGATAATATCTGTCAGATATGTGGTATGTTGCTGGGCAACTGGTCGTATGAGCGACACAACTGTTATAAATTAAATAAACAACAAGGTTAATAACATACATAAATACATATGATGTATTTATTGTAAAAATATATGCCGGTATATGACGATGACATATTTTGTTTCTTAAACATTATTGTAATTAATAGTTTCAATAACTTGTCACAATGTTTAAAAAACACATGCTAAAGAAGAATCTTTAAAACAGTTTTATAAAGGTGACAGCCAACATGCATAAAAAAACATTAGAGTGTCAGAAAAAAAATCAGTAAAACCATAAAACAATAAATATTTTTTATTTGATGGGTATTAATAATAAATAATTAAAAACATTATTTAAATCTTGTAAACCTTGACAGTTGATAAATTCTATACATGTGAAGAAAACAGCATAGGTTTCGTTTGAGTTGGAAAAAACCAAACTGACAAGAAACCATGAGCAAAAGCATCAGCAATGGCAATAGCACAGTTTGATCGTTTTCAGATATACAAGATAGTGTTCGTAGTGTTATTGGTTTTTGTTTAAGAGAAGGGGATTTTTTTTTTGAGAATCTTTAATAATTTATTGTAAACTGAATACATATTTTTCGCATGAATCTCAATTTGCAGAAGTATTAAATAACTAATTCATTTTTTAGATTGAAAAAAAAAACAATTTTGGGACATCCTCAAAATTTACGCAGAGTTTAAATAGAAAACAACGGTATTTTTTTAAACCCAATAGATTGGTTGGTTGGTTTACGTGGTAGTTCACTACGTGCGAACAATCAAGTAGAGTCGAAGGGACCCCGTTTTGATGAGACCACACCACTCGTCAGATGTAATGTCGTTTACATCGCAATGTAACTAAAATGTGCTAGCTAGACCCAACCTGATTTGCGTGCTTGCCTAATGCCCAGTGTCCCGTTAATACTACCAGCAACCTTGATATATCCCTTCTATTTCGGGTTATCAGTTGCATAGTACGTTTTTCGTTAAAAGATGGCCACATCAACTTGGCTACTCTACATGTGTCTAAATTACGCCATCTATTCTCAGCCTTTGTAAGAAAATGTCTGAAGATGATACCTTTGATAGTCCCCAGTGGAATTGCTACTGAGACCGCATTGGAGATATCTATGGCAGATCCCATTCTGGCTAGTTCGTCTGCCTGTTCATTACCGTAGTGGTCCCTGTTCGCAGGTACCCAAACCAAAGTAATGTCAGATAGACAACCTAGAATTGACAGAGAGTTCCTACATTGCCTAACTAGTGAAGATGAAATTATGTAGGCATTCAATGAGAGAAGTGCCGCCTGACTGTCGACAAAAATACCTATATTGCCGCGGGTATTATGATCATATAGTGTATTACAAGCTGCCGTGATTGCAAAAATTTCCGCCTGGAAAACACTACACTCATTCGGAAGACGATACGAAGAGCATACCTCAGGTTCGTCACAGAAGACGCCAGAACCAACACAACAGCTCATTTTTGAACCGTCTGTATATATCCTGGTGTCATATTTGTACACGAGATTACCCCTACCCCACTCACTCCTGGAGGGAATTAAGACCTTGAATTCCCTATCAAAGTCCGTGTATGGAGTAATATAGTCAGATAGTTGGAGAACGATCGAAGGCAACTGGCTCAAGATCCCCGCGTGGCCATATGTTCTCGATCTCCAACAACCAGATGTTTGAAGCCTCGCTGCGCTACAGGCAGAGGTAGCCATTATGTGAAGGTCTATTGGCACAAGGTGCAATATAGTGCTCAGTGCCTCTGAAGGACTAGTTCTTATTGTGCCGGTTATACCAATGCAGGCTGATCTCTGGACTTTGTATAGTTGGTCTACAACATACTTCCTTCTAGTTGCAATAGCCCAATAGAACTTGACATTGTTACTAACACATAAAAAGTAAATTTTTATCAAAAATCCAATTTTGGGCCACTTTTTTGAGCATTGCTGACCGTATGTGGTCTCCAAGGCGACAATTGTTGCTAATTTATCAGCATTAACCAGTGGCTTCACGTGACCCCAAAGAAAATAATCGCACGACCTTGGAGACCAATTGAAACGACTATTTCTCGAAATCAAGTTATCCCCACATTTTGATTTCAATAATCGATTGTTGCGATCGCCGTATGCCACGTAGCACCATGCTGTTGAAACCACATCTCGCCCGGTTCAATTTAATCCGTATTTGCAAACATAAAATCATTGATCATGGTGCTATAACGATCTCCATTTAGCGTAAGACGAACTCCGGCTAATTTTTTTAAGAAAAAAGGTCAACAATGACATGTCGATTCTCTGACCACCAAACTTCCATTATTTTTTCAAATATCGACTAGCAATGTTTATGTTTGTCATTCCGTTTGTAATTTCTTAATAACATAATAATTTGCAATCCTTTACAACCTCGATTTTTGACCCATATCTGGATTATTAAGTCATTAATATAGACAATATGGATATCATAGTAAGTTGGACCTACAATGGGTCAAAATCGGAAAAAAATATTTTTTAACCCGAACTTTTTTTTCACCAAAAGTTTTTTTCACTAAGTACTAAAAAAAACTGCAAAAACAAAAAAAAATTAAAAACAATTCGAAAACATTTTTTTCCAAAAATTGAAAAAAAACAATTCGAAAACATTTTTTTCCAAAAACTTAAAAACGACTTTGGAAAAAAAATTTTTGTTTACCTAAAAATATTTAAAATTTTTATTTTGAAGTATAATTTGGTGAATGGTATATAAGATTCGGCACAGCCAAATATAGCTCTCTTACTTGTTTAAGACTAAAAAGAAAAAAGTTCATCGCATTTCAAAATTACTTCTCCAACCCAATCATGCCCTTTTGGTATTGCAAGAAAAATTCTTTAAAGAAACTGAAAAGACGTATGTACTCGCAATCCTGAAAATTTGGTACCGTGAAATAGCTCCCAAATGAAATAACTCCCAATGAAATAACTCCCTATGAAATAATTCCCATCAAAAATGAAATAATTCCCAAACTTGAAAAATTAAATAACTACCAAAAAATGAAATTACTCCCAATAATCGGCGGTTTCATAGTTTTAAAAATACTACTCCCAAAAAAGCGAAATAACTCCCAATGAAATAAATCCCAATAGAAATGAAATAATTCCCAATCCGAAGCAATTTATTTATGTAATCTAAAAAAAGGAACTACAAAAATGAAATTATTCATCGCTTACCAAACATTTTTTGCATTGCGGGCCTATGAGCGAAGCCGGTTTTTGATACACCCCAGAGGAGAAAACCTTTGCGCCCGGCCGAATGCCCACAATGCAAAAACCTTTTCTGAGCGAAGCCAGTTTTTGATACACCCCAGAGGAGAACACCTTAGCGCCAGGCCGATGTCTGCAAATGCAAAAAACTTTTCTGAGTGAAGCCAGTTTTTGATATTTATGGGTTCTGGTTTTGCAAAGTAGAACCTAACAAAAATGAAATAACTCCCAATACAGTGAAATAACTCCTAATTCCCAAAATAAAATGAAATAAAATCCAACAAAAATTTTATTGGGAGTTATTGCATTATGAAATAACTCCCAACAAAAAATTATGAAATAACTCCCTATGCGTTGGGAGTTGTTTCATAATGAAATAAGTCCTAAGTTGTATGAAAAATTCGTTGGGTGCTATTTCATCTTTTCGTGGGGAGTTATTTCACGGTACCTGAAAATTTTGCACAAATTAGTTCTAACTACTCGGAAATTATACTTTAAAGTATTCGACAATATTTGTCCCTAGTCCCCACACAAGGTCCTCCTCAGAAAATGACTTGAATATTCATAATTGTCTCATAATAATTAATATGGTGATGAAATAAGACATTTATATGAACCTAAATCTTTTTACCAACTTTTTTGTGAATCGGTCCATAAGGGCCAATTGATGGTGGATATACTAGATTCGGCACATAATACAATACAATCATCTCCTTTCAAATATTTTGTCATTCCCTTATAACTGAATCTGCTAAAGCATCCTTCGTGATATAATTTTGAGTCCATAAACGATCTATTGTACAATTTCCCAAAGGTTTCCTATGGTATTGAGAACTGGCATTTAATCATGCCATTTCAAAATACGTACTTCATTGGATTCTAATAACTCGGTTACAACCCTATAGTTGTGCTGCAATCTCCAAACTAGGGGCCTATTTTCCTCATCGAATGGATACATAACATCGTTTAAAATGCATCCGATTCCAGTCATAGTGTCGTTTTTGATATGAATTAGTCCAATCTTGCCCTGAACAACAGACTTACACCATAATATTGCCAAACAAGAGGGTCTTGTTTGTGTACTTGGGTCTAGTCTCTTTCATTTAGCCATGTCCGTCTGTCTGTCCGTCTGTCTGTTGAAATCAATTTTCTGAAGACCCCAGATATCTTCGGGATCCAAATCTTCAATAATGCTGTCAGGCATGCTTTCGAGAATTTTGCTATTTAAAATCAGCAAAATCGGTCCACAAATGGCTAAGATATGAGGAAAAAACCAAGACAACCTCGATTTTTGACCTATTTTTGACCTATATCTGGATTACTAAGACATTAATATAGACAATATGGATATCTAATGATAGATATTTCAAAGACATTTGCAACGACGTATATAAGACCATAGTAAGATGGACCTACAATGGGTCAAAATCGGAAAAAAATTTTAAACCGAATTTTTTTTTTCAAAAAAAAAATTGAAAAAACAAAAAAAAAAATTTTAAATTTAAAAAAAAGAACTGAAAATTTAGAAAAAAAAAATTAAAATTTAAAACAAAAAAAAATCAAAAATTTAAAATAACAATCGAAAAAAATTTTTTTCCAAAAAATTAAAAAAACAACTGGAAAAAAATTAAATTTTGTTTACCTAAAAATATTAAAAATTTTGAAGTATAATTTGGTGAAGGGTATATAAGATTCGGCACAGCCGAATATAGCACTCTTACTTGTTTTATTTGGATTCTTCTGAGGGAATTGTATTACATTTCTGTCTCTACCAGTTTAAATGTTCTTTGGCAAAGTACAGTTTCTGTTTTAGAAATAAGAGTTTTTTTCTCGAGATAATAGCAACCAAGACCAATCTCATTTGCCCTGCGGCTAATATTCAGTGAATTAATTTATAATTTTAGCTTACTAATAACCTCCTGTTGAATCATTTTTGGGAATGTCTTAAACTGTCTTCCTATTAAATTATCTGGGAGTAGTTTTACAAGATCTTCCAATCAAATATTGAGTTTTTAAGAATTTTTTAAAATAATTATTGAAACGGCTGACTTATTAATTAAATATTAATCAAAGACAAGTATTTAGAAATTTTCAAAATTTTTCACAACTTCCATTCATATTTAAGGTTGAGAACCAACACTAACTAGATGGTTTGTGTTTTATATGACGTTAATAAATATACAAAAGTTTACCGTGTCATCTTACTTCATTGTACCAACACAGATCATAGACCTTTTGTAAAAGATCACAACAAATGTTTTCACAATTAATTAGACCATCTATAAATTATGTATTTACATTTTTCAGATATTTGTTTAAATCAATTTATAAAACTGGTTTAATAAATCATCATTTTTATAAAAAACAATAACAAATACTAAAATATAGTGTATAAAAAATATCAAATATTTAATAATTGTATCCATTCGTATCAAACCACCAAAAGTAACTGGTTTTTTTGTGTGCTCAAAAAAAAAAGAAACAAAAAATAAAAATAAAAACAAACTACAACAAATTGTTTAATTTACCCGGATGCAAAGTAAGAATGAAGACATCTTTCACTGATCTAAATTTAATTAAATTACACGAGATTTGTACGAATCGCGCGCAATTTCTACTCTACATCTTTTTATAATCGTATTAAAGCTGTAGTAATATGAAACTAAACAAGTTATAGTGTTATATTCGGCTGTGCCGAATATTGTATACCCACCAACAATAAAATATTTTTTTGATATAGGGGGTTAGAGTCAATTATGGACCGATCCTCAAAAAAGTTGGTAGAAAGATTTAGGTTCCTATAAAACTTGTTTATGTCCAATTTCATCATGCTAGAAATTATTAGACAATTATGACTGTTCAGGGCATTTTCCGAGGGGGACCTTTTATGGGGACTAGGGACAAATGTTACCCGATTTTCGCCATACTTTACAGTATAATTTCAGAGTACTTAAAACTAATTTGTGCAAAATTTGATCGGGATTGCTGCATAATCAACATTTATGACTGGTTAAACAGTATTCAGGGGGAACATTTGTATGGGGCTAGGTGAAATCATGGACCGATATTGCCTATTTTCATTACTAAACAACCCTTATCACCAGATAGTATTTGTAGAGCAAGCTAGCTTCTTCTGTTTGAGCCCTATAGTGTTTTCAGCAGATAGACAGAAGGACGGATATAGCTAGATCTTCTTAGAATCTTATAGGACCCAGAATATACATAAAAATGTGGGTCTGCGACATATATTTGCATGTGTTACAAACGGAATGACAAAGTCAATATACCGCCATCTTTTTTGATGGTGAGTATAAAAATGCGTAGAAATTTATTTAAGATGATTGTTGATTTAGTTATTCATCCAATTGCAAACACTCACGCACACTTTGTATGTACGTAATGAAATAAATAAAGGTATTAATCTAAAAGATCATTTACAAGTCCACTTACACGCATGGACAGAAAATAATCATGGTTCAGTTAAAATTGGTATGTTACAAACGATTGGAAATTCAATACTTATCTACAATTTAAAGATGATTTTGGTAGTTTTTTGGAACGTTCAGATTGTTGTGAAAATAATGGTATTAAATAAAGAATTTAAAAAACAATTGATTAAAAATCAAATTTTGCATTATAACAGTACATTTGCAGACACATTCTGAAAGCCTTTCTGATCCTCTATTTACATTACGATTTTCATACTGATCTTTCCAGTAGTTTAGAAGTTCTGTATTTATTATAAATTTTTTTCAATTAGATCCACAATGCAGTGTTAATTTAGGAAATTAAAACTTCAAGAAACGAATTTTTCAACTTAAACATAAATTGATAATCATTTCCACCCAAAACTAATATCCTTAAAGGGAAGAGGACTGACACACAACTTGTAATATGACTGGTTCTTCAGGGATTTGATCCAGTTATAGTTCTTATACCTTATATGAAGAAATTTGTTACTACATCAATGTAGGTGAAGGGGAAGAAAAATATTTTTATTCGAATGATTAAAATTCAGTTCAGTTTGTAATAAAAAATGATTCGATCAATAATTGTCGGCTAATTGAATACTCGAATAAATTTATTCTCAAGCTAATATTTATAAAACTAATGGGTTCAGTTTTAATTTTGAAACATTTGTACAATATAAATTTATCTAAAGTATTGGCCATTCTTTGCTATGACCTTTTTTCATCTTTCTGGCATCATATGGATTCCGAGCCAAAAGAACTGCTCATCTTTTGAACGCCAAGAACGAATCAAGCCAATTTTGGATACTCTGTTCTAAAGTAAAACGTATCCCAGAGAGAGCGTTCTGCATCGATCGAAACAAATAGTAGTCGAACGGGGCAAGTTATGGACTATAAGGCGGGTGAGGCAAAACTTCCACTTCTTTCTAAATAGTTTGTAACAGGTATTGCAACATGTGGCCTAGCGTTATTATATGTCTGGCCGCATATTCTGGATGTTTTTCGGTCAATGCTCGCTTCAAACGAATCAGTTGCGTTCGGTACAGGTTCTCTGCCATGGTCTGGCCATAATTCAGCAGCTCATAATATATAGGAATTTTGTTCTCCCAACAAATACAGAGCATTATCATAGCACCATGGATATTTGGCTTTGGTATCGAATCGGCTGGTTGGCCGGGCTTTACGTACGATCTCTTACGCTTCGGGTTTTTCCATTTTTCATCGCAAGTAATGATTCGATCAAAAATGGTTTTCTTTTATAGGTTTCAAGCAGCAATTCAGACATACTAAATCGTCTTTCAAGGTCTCTCAATATCGTTTCGTATGGTACCCAATTTCCCTGCTCCTTGCTAATGTTTTGAAATTGCTGATTGAGAAGCTCCCAATGATTTTGCAAGCTCTTATTGAGTTCGACAACAATCATGCCTCCAATTCTTGGTCTTCAAACTATTTTGGCAGGCCTGGGCGATCTTTATCTTCGGTGTAAAAATTACCACTTCTGAACCGAACAAACCATCTATCGAACGTTGAAACCGATGCACAGTGGGAGAACTGAGAAGAAAAGTGGAAATAAATCTGCAACTTTTAAATGAATAGATCGATTATAATAAAAATTCCCATGGCTATAGAGGAGGTGTTGATAAGTTTAACTTTTGAATTTGGGCTTATAACACCAAAGGGTCACCGAGCCACAATGCCCCAAATTGGGGTACCTCGGGTATATCAAAAATATGCCAAATTTTTTTTTGCGATTCGATTTAAAAGATTTTTATATATGTATATGGAATCTACTAGAAGAATCTATGGCTTCAGCCATTATAGTTTACGAGTTATTCGCATTTGAAAAGTAAATTTGTATGTTTTTTACCTACCTTGGTCTGCTTTTTTGCTAATAACGGATTCTTTCCTGATTTTCTTGAAATATCTTTTTTTGAATTAATAACAAATTTATTAATAATCGTAAGGAAAAAATGTTTAAAAACCTTTACTGAGTCAAAAGTAATGGCTATCCAAACTAACGTTTTTTTTTATTTTTTTTTTTTTGAAAAAATACTTACATTAATTTTAAATTATACAGAAAATAAGAAAAAGATAAATAATGTATTTATATTTTTTCTGAAAGATAAACTCTCGTGAAATATTATAAAAGCAAAATAATATCAAAATTCGTATTAGTGCGTCCAGATCCTTCCGAAATAGACATATATTTTATGTAAATTTCAACTTTAGACAACATGTTCTCTAATCGCATAGCTGCTTTGAAAAAATTATGACCTGTTTTGTATGTAAAATTTCATTAAAAACGATTCATAAACAAAACTTTTATCGCATTTTAAAATTAAAATTTTCAGCTACCTTTTTTATATCAACGTGTAGGAATGTCCTCTTTTCAAAAATGTACGCAATTTTTAAGAATTAAAAAAATTATAGAAGACTTTTTTCAAAAATATAGGAATAAATATTGAGCTTGTTGTTTATTACGCTCTTTTTGTCACCCACTTATTGTAAATATGAAACTAGTGATTATGTTGGTGAAAGGTAACGCAGAAGAATCCAGCTGACACCTCTCTAAATTTTAATAGTAAAGCACTGCCTCACTGATAACGAAAACTACAAAGACATTCGGCTGTGTCGAATCTATATACCTTTCACCAAATTATACTTTAAATAAAAATTTTAAATATTTTTAGGTAAACAAAATTTTATTTTTTTTCAAAATTGTTATTTTAATTTTTTTTTAATTTATAAAAAATTTGAAAAAAAAATTCGGGTTAAAAATTTTGTTTCCGATTTTGACCCATTGTAGGTCCAACTTATTATGGTCTTATTACTTATTATATACTTATATACGACTTTGAAATATCTATCATTAGATATCCATATTGTCTATATTACTAAATTAGTAATTCAGATATATAGATATAAAATAGGGTAGAAATCGAGGTTGTCCTAATTTAATCCTTATATCACAGCCATTTGTGGACCATTTTTAAATAGCTACCGAACCGGGGCTATAGCGGATATATTGATGTATAAATCATGTAAGTTATTTGGGGGCTTCGGAAAGTTGATTTCAACATACAGACTGACTGACAGACGGACATGACTATATCGACTCCGTTGAATTTATAACGATCCAGAATATACATACTTTGTGGGGCAGCTAATGATAAATGTAGAAATTACACTCATGGTGTAGGGTATAAAAAATCATTTGAATTTCTTGTGTGCCTTTTAAAGAGATATCAATTTTAAATGAACCATGATTTCATATTAACAAATGATCTGTTATATTGTACGTATTATAGGACGACTGACTCCACATACAACATGCAATGAAAACTAATTTATATTAATCCATACAAAATACCGGCACTCATTCAAATACATGCGAACATTATTAATACCATCATCATCATCATCATACATGGCTGGTACATGTTTATTTATATTTTGGTTTTCACAAAAAAAAGGCGTTAATTCAATTAAGGAGAAATAAATATACATAATTCTTAAGCCTAAAGTCACTATTTAAATTTAAATGCGAGCAAATGAAAATTTTTATTTCATTGTATGACAACGTATATTAAGATGGCCCCTATTTAGACTTTTTGGAATTTCGTTGCTTTCAAGGTCTAATATTTGTCTATGTCATCTAAAAATCAAATGCTGAAAATTTTACCAAAATCGGATGACGTTTAGAAGTTACAAGTTCGTTTGTGCCGAATCTTATATAGCCTTCACCAAGGTATACTTCAAAATAAAAATTTAAAATATTTTTAGGTAAACAAAATTTTTTTTCCAAAATTGTTTTTTTTCAATTTTTGGAAAAAAAAAATTTTCGAATTGTTTTTTTTTTAACTTTTAAAAATTTTTTTTATTTGTTTTTTCAATATTTTTTTTATAATATTTAGCGAAAAAAAAGTTTTGGTGAAAAAAAATGTTGACCCATTGTATTTCCAACTTACTATGGTTTTATATACGTCGTTGCAAAGGTCTTTGAAATATCTATCATTAGATATCCATATCGATCCCTTAGCGCCAAATTATCGTAAGCGACATTTTCTAAATTAGTTTTTTATTGCAAAAATTAAAATTTTATGGACCAACTGATGTTTTAGCGTTCTCAGAATATCAAAATTGTTAATAAATTAGAAATTATAGGGGGTAAGATTTTATTGTAAGTCAATTGGGGGATTCAAACGGTCTCATATTAGGTCGTATTGTCATAATGTCTAAAATATTTTTTTAGTTTAAACAAATTTTTGTTGGATTTTAAACAAAAAAGTTATAAACTAATAAGACTTTTTGAACTATGTTTATTGGTTTGTCACAAAATAACACCTTTTTTGTTTGCAGCACAAAAAGAATTTGTTTAAACTAAAAAAATATTTTACGACATTATGATAATACGACCTAATAGCAGACCGTTTGAATCCCCCAAATGTTTACATTTTACAGTAAACGAATTTTATCGTAAGCGACACATAGTGGTATAGAAAAAAAAGAAGGAAATAAATCTGTAACTTCTAAATGGTTAGATTGGTTTGAATGAAATTTCACATGCACAAAGAAGAAGTGCTGTCGAGTTTAAGTTCTGAATGTGGACCTCATGGGCCCACCAGGGGCGCGACCAAGGGCCCTCAAAGTAGGACACCTTGGGTATGTTACATTTTTAAAACGATCCTATTTCTTCGTTTGTGTTCCAATTTCAAAAAAATTACACATATAAAATCTTTTCATCGAGCGCTAAAAAAGACCTAATCGTAGCTATCAATTACCTCTTATAGCTTAGGAGATATTCGCATTTGAAAATTAAATTTTCAATATTTTTACCCAACCTACTCCAGTTTTTTGATAACAGCGTATCCAAATATTTTCCGATTTTCTACAGTTTTCCTTCATTGGACTACCAACATATGTATGTGTCAAATAGAAAAAGAACTGTTTAAAAATAATGACTATGTCCAAAGTTATATGCATTTGAATTTAAAAAATTTTAAAAAGCCGATTTGTCGCTAATTTTTTGGGAAATAAGAACTGTTTTTCTTTTTAAGTTATCACAAAAAATTTCTAAGAGGATGTATAATATACTTTCTGAAAGCTAAGTTTTCATAAAATATTTTAAATGAAAAAAGAATTAAAAATTTTTGTTACCGAAGGGACCAGGTCCATTAAAAAAACACATATTTTTTATGTAAAATTAAACTTTATGGCAAAATTTCTCAAATCGCATATTCGATATCAAAATATAGTAACCGATTTTAGATGGCCCAATAAGCTTTTAATTATTTTGTAAAGGGTTCCGATAACTCCGACCCTGGTCTGGATATTATAGCCAAACAACTAAAAATTTCCATTTTTGGGATTTTTCAAAACTTTTTCGGGAATTGCGGGATTGCTGATAATAAATTTCAAAATTCGTTTTTATTTTTCCATTTTGAATAGAAAATGTGAAATTACATTAAAAACTATTCATAAATAACAGTTTTATTTCAATTTGAAAAATTTTTATCTATGCAAAAATTCAATAAATATAAAGTATTCCATGAATTTTTAATTGTCAATAGTTATAAATATTTTTGAAAAATAGACAAATAGGCTGAACGAAATTATATTATATCGCATCATAATATTTTTAATTCTATGTATAAATTTCAAAATAATCGAAAAAACCTTCTCCTGTAAAGTTTGTGTTTTGTCGCTTACGATAATTTGGCGCTAAGGGCTCGATATTATCTAAATTAATTACTTAGTAATAAAGTGGACCGATTTTCTCGATTTTAAATAGCAACCGAGCCGGAAGAATTCCGGAGATATTGATGTATGAATCGTGTATGTAAGTTATTTGGGGGTTTCGGAAAGTTGATTTCAACAGACAGACAGACGGGCATGGCTTAATCCGCTATTTATAAGGATCCAGAATATATATACTTTATAGGGTCGAAAAATTATATTGTGGATATTACAAACGGAATGACAAACTTGAAGGTGAAAGGTATAAAAATTTTGTTAAAAAAATGAGGTGAACAAAATTTGAGTGAAAAAAAATTTTTTTTAATAAAAAATTGGAATGAAAAAATAATTTTTTGTCGAAAAAAATGGATTTCAAAAAAAAATATGTTGGTGAAACAAATTTTTGTTTAAATTTTTATCGCTGTTTTTTGTTTATTGTGGGACGATTTATTTTCTCGTCCAAAAGAAGGGCCATCCTAATGTACATAGTATCTGTAAGTGAGAGTAAATATTTAAGTAGCAAAATTGTTGTTATTGTACATATTGTTGTCATTTTATTTGGATATTGTCATGATGTTGTTGTTGTTTTCTTTTCTTGCTTTTTTCTTCTACACAAATCTGTAAGATTGTTTTTCATTTGTTGTACAACTACATACAAATACAATACTGTATTGTATTTTAGTATCGTATCGTATAGTTTGTTTGTAAGTTTAGTTTAGATTAATAATGAAAGAAATTTTCAATTTAGTTTTTTGAGAACAATTGTGGTGGTAAATTTTTAAATTTAGTTACTTAATATACGTCTTAAATGTACTATTATTGTTGCTATTTTATTATTATTTTTACTCATTTTTTACGATTTTTAAAGGCTAATAACTTTTCTAAAATTTCGTAATATTGGATGTATGATTTAAAAAAGTGGGATTTTTTTTGTAATTTTTAGCTTTTATTTTGAAACTTTTGAACAATAAAAATTTATTCAATGTATTGGCCATTATTAGCTATGACATTTTGCCATCTTTCGCTAACAGAAAGAAATACTACTCATCTTTTGAGGCCAAGAAGGAATCAAGCTAATATCGAATACTCTGTTCTAAAGTGAAGCGTATCCCAGAGAGAGCGATCTCCTTGGATCGAAACAAATAGTAGTCGAACTGAGCAAGGTCTGGACTATAAAGCGGGTAAGGCAAAACTTCCCAACCACTTCATTCAAAATAATTTCTAACAGGTATTGCAACATGTGGCCGAGTGTTGTCATGATGGACTATTACAGTTTCATGACTGGCCGTATATTCTGGGGGTGTTTCGGCCAATGCTCGCTACAAGCGATTAGTTGTGTTCAGTACAGGTTACTTGTCATGATCTGGCGAGATTTCAGCAGCTCATAATAAATAGGACCCTTTTGGTCCCACCAAATACAGAGCATTACCTTAGCGACATTGATATTTGGCTTTGATGTCGATTCGTCTGGTTGGCCGTCCTTCAAATACGATCTCTTACACTTCGGGTTATCGTAATGAATCCATATTTCATCGCAAGTAATGGTTGGTTGGTTGGTTTACATTGGTAGTTCACTACTCGCGAACCATCAAGTAGAGTCGAAAGGAGCCCGTTTTGGCAAGACCACACCACTCGGATATATTACTTCGTAATATATTCCTTCTATTACGGGTTATCAGTTGCATAGTTCGTTTTTTGTTAAATTAGGGTGACATTACCATGGCTATTCTCAACCTTTGTAAAAAAGTGTCTGAAGAAAATACTTTTAATAGTCTCCAGTGGAATTTCTACTGAAACCGCATTGCAGATATCCAAAAAAGATCATAATTTAGCTAATTCGTCTGCCTGTTCATTGCCATAGTAGTCTCTTTGCGCAGGTACCCAAAGTAAGGTAATCTCAGATAGACGATCATTTTTACATTGTCTGACTAAAGAACATAAAGTTGTATAGGCATTCAGTGAGAGAATTGCCGCCTAATTGTCGACAGAAATACCAATATTGCCGCGAGTATTATGATCAAGTAGTGTATTACAAGTTGTCATGATCGCAAATATTTACATTCATTTGGAAGACGATATGATATGCCTATCCCAAGTTCTCTTTTACAAGTTATGATTCGGTGCAAAAATTATATTCTTTTATAGCGTTCAAGCTGCATTTCAGACATACGAAATCGTCTTTTAAGGCTTCGTATGGTACCCAACTTCCTTGCTTTTGAATGAATTTTGATGCTTGCAAAAGTTTTGAAATTGCGGATTGAGTAGCTCCCAATGATTTTGTAAGCTCTTGTTGAGTTTGACAACAATCTTCATGGAGTAATGCCTCCAATTCTTGGACTTCAAACTTGGCGATCTTTATAGTCCGTGTAAAAATCATCACTTCTGAACCGAAGTACAAATTTTGAACCGAAGTACAGCAAAAGTTCCAGCATATGACGTTGTCACAAAATTGGATCCTTTCTAATCAAAAACAAGTAAGAGATCTATATTCGGCTGTGCCGAATCTTATATACCCTTCACCAAAAATTAAAATACATTTTTTTTAATATTTTCAGGTAAACAAAATTTAATTTATTTTTAAATTGGTTTTGAAATTTTTTTTTCAAAAATTGTTTTTTAATTTTTTTTAAAAAATTTTTTTTTCCAAATTTTTTTATTTTATTTTTAATTTTTTTTTTCTTTTAAATTTTTTTTGAATGAAAAAATTTTTTGATGAAAAAAAATTCGGGTTAAAAAATATTTTTCCCGATTTTGACCCATTGTAGGTCCAACTTACTATAGCCTTATCTACATCGTTGCAATGGACTTTGAAATATCTATCATTAGATATCGATATTGTCTATATTAATGACTTAGTAATCCATATATAGATCAAAAATAGGTCAAAAATCGAGGTTGCCCCGGTTTTTTGCTCATATCTCCGTTATTTATGGACCGATTTTGCTGATTTTAAATAGCAAACTTCTCGAAAGCATGTCTGACAGAATTATTGAAGATTTGGATCCCAAAGATATCTAGGGTCTTCAGAAAATTGATTTCAACAGACAGACGGACGGACAGACAGACAGACGGACATGGCTTAATCGACTCCGCTATCTATAAGGATCCAGAATTTTATAGGGTTGGAAATGAAAAATGTAGAAATTACAAACGGAATGATAAACTTATATATACCCTTCTCACGAAGGTGAAGGGTATAAAAATTGTTAAATAAATAAGTGACCTTCAAAAGATACGCCTATAAATCTATAAATCTCGCATTTTTAAGTCATAAACCCAATAGATAAATATTAACTTTAGCAACTCTACGGTTAGGAAAATAAATGTTTGAGTTAATTTTAAACAATAATGAATAAAACTCTATCTAATTTGCAGTAATTAGATAGAAAAAATCAAGCGGACCAAGTTGCCCATCTAGGTAATGAAAATAATTTTAGTATTATTTCTATAAACAAATTATAATCACAAAATTAATTAGTTTTAAATAATAAATAAACTATTTTTATTACCCTAAAAACTAATGATATTTTTAACAATAATTTACACACAGCCTCAAAAGTGAGTAAACACCAGAAAATTATTTCATATTTTTTTTAATAATGAAAATCATAGAATAATTCTACATCGATTAAAATTTAATAGTTTCGTTCTGTTGCAAATTAGGCCGAATACTAGCTTCGGTTTAGGTGGGACTGTAATGTATTTCATTCTTTTAAAAAATTATATAAATCACTATTGTTTACTTACTTTTGACGCCTATAGTATATGTCAGTTTATCATTAATTAAAATTAATTATAGATACAAATATTTCATTATTTTTTTTTCTCAAATCTTTTTCTAGGTTTTTAGATAAATTGTTTGTTAAACACATTTTGGAAGGATGCTCGAAATAACAAAAAAATATTGTAAATTTAGCACAGATGGACATGGACTTTTACAATGAACATATATTAACAGATTTGGGTAAGTTTACTTTATGTATAAAAAAGAAATTAATATAAAATGAACCAAATGCATGTAAATAATCAAGATTGCCTAACGTTACCGCTAAGTCACCGTTACCTATAAAATATATTTTCATTTCGATTATCGTTGCCTCTAAAATACAGTTTCAGAAATAAAACAAATTAATCGTTTCGGCTACGGTAGCCAACATTGATAATAATAGGCCTGTTCCCTTGGTAGTCAGATTTACAGTTTTGAAATTTTGAGTACGGAAACGATTTTCCTTAAAACCTGCAAATTTTACAACTACTGGAGCAAAGCTTATGATTGTGAAATATTAGGAAATTATGACAATATGACATGATAGGAGACCTTGTGAATTGACCAAATATTTAATTCGAACATTAAGCAAAAATCACCCATATTACCGCTTTTAATCTAATTCAACAGAATACTAAGTAATTTTGGTTAATAAATTTAACAATTTCTTTAACCTAATTTTACAAAATATGCCTGCTTAAATAATTACTTAAATATTCAATAATAAACGAAATCAATTAATAGAAAAGTCAATAAATAATTTTTCATATTTTATTTATAAATTCGTTCGTGCTGTTTATAATTTTTTTTTGTGAAATAAATTTATAGTTTGTTACATTTTATTAATTTTTAATATTTTATAACTCTATAAATCGTGTATACGATTTGCTAAGCAACAGTTTTTTATTTAGTTTTTTTTTTTACCAAAATGATGACTTACATTCAATTGCAATATTTGGCATAAAAGTCAGAACTGTAAAATAACCATTACTTTTATATTAAATAAAATTTATTCGTTTAGCTGATTTATCGATTATTCGTTTTATTTTATTCGAATAAATACTGAGAATTTTTTGAAGCCTAAGAACTTTATTCAAATATGTAATTGGTCTCTTATCAGAGTAATTTTATTTTGAAATCTAAACAATTTTTCTATTTCAATATAATATTCTTTTCATATTTTTTTTAATTTATTCGGATTTTATTCGAATAATTATTCGTGAATTTTTGAAGAATAGTATTAGGAAATATTTTTTCGATTATTAGGATTTTATTGGAATAACTATATTTGAATTATCCAATAATTATTCGAGTGTTTTATTTTTAGAATAGAATTTCTATAAAAAAATAAGTTTTTTCGTATTCATGAATAATGTATTGAAAAATAAAATTCGAATAATTATGCGTGGATTTTTTTACCAATTTTATTTTTTATGCATATTTTTAATTATTCGAATACATATTTATTCCAATAATCAACTTTGTGAATATTTTTCTAATTATTCGATTTTTACTCGAGTATGAATTCTCAGTATAAAAAAGCAAACATTTTTCAGGTATTTTTTTTTTTTATTCGAATATTTTTCAAATTTTCGAATTATCCATGAATTTTTCTAAAAACCACACAAAATTGATTTAGTTTATTTTTAAATTATTCGAATAATTCTAACCGGTTTTTTATTCGAATATTTTTAGATTATTCGATTTTTTGTAATTATTCTGTTTTTCAGTATAAAAATAATCTAACATTTTTCTGGTATCTTTTTTAATTATTCGATTTTTTATTGTATTCGAATGCATATTTTGAAATTAATCGAATAATTCTCCATGAATTTTTCTCAAAAATCCCTACAGAAAAACCAAAAAAAAATTATTTTTAGATTATTCGAATTATCAATTCAAATATTTTTAGATTAATCGATTTTATTTTCTAATTATTCTGTTTTTTATTCGAGTATGAATTTTGAGTATAAAAACATAGCGAACATTTTTCAGGTATTTTTTTTTTCAATTATTCGAGTTTTTATTTTATTCGATTATTTTTTTTCAGGTATTTTTTTCAATTATTCGAGTTTTTATTTTATTCGAATATTTTGAAATTAATCGAATAATTATCCATGACTTATTCTCAAAAGTCGTAACTGCAATAATAACAACAGAAAATACCACAAAAAATGGATTTAGTTTATTTTGAGAATATTCGAATAATTAATTATTCTATTTTTTATTCGAGTAGTTTTAGATTATTCGTTTTTTTTTCTAATTATTCTGTTGTTATATTCGTGTAAGAATTTTCAGTATCAAAACAAAGCAAACATTTTTCTGATATTTTTTGTTTAATTATGTATTCGTGTTTTTATTTTATTCGAATATTTTGAAATTAATCGAATAATTATCCATGAATTTTTCTAAAAAATCTTAACTGAAATAATAAATATAACAACAGAAAAATCCACAAAAAATTGATTTAGTTTATTTTTAGATTATTCGAATAATTAATTATTCGGTTTTTTATTCGAGAAGTTTTAGATTATACGATTTTTTCTACTTTTTCTGTTTTTTATTAAAGTATGAATTTTCATTATAAAAACAGAGCAAACATTTTTCAATTATTCGAGTTTTTTTTATTCGAACATTTTTAAATTAATCGAATTATGAATTTTAAATAATAAAAGTATACAACAGAAAAAACCACAAAGAATTGATTTAGTTTATTTTTAGATTATTCGAATAATTAATTATTCGGCTTTATATTCGAATATTTTAAGATTATTCGTATTATTATCCATGTTATAAGAAAATAACATAAACATATTTTTTTCCGTTTTTTACATCACTAAATAAATTATTCGGATCATTTTGTCAAGGAATCTAAATTAAATCTATAATTTTTAATACAAACATTACCAACAACTTTTCTGAATATTTTTCTGATTATTCGGTTTTTTTATTCGAATAATTTGTTGGAGTATTTTTAATTAAAAACCTAAATAATTATGAATTATCAATATAAAAACAAAAGAAGAATTTTTCAATATATTTTTTTAAATTATTCGGTTTTTTATTTTATTCGAATATTTTTAAAGTAATCGAATTATTATCCATGAATTTTTTTTAAGAAATCTGTTAAAATTGTTTTATTTATGTACGTAACAAAACAAATAAACAAAATTGTTTAAATTTGTTTAGATTATTCGAATAAATTTTCAGGTTTTTATTCCAATATTTTTATATCATTCGAATTATTATCCGAAAATTTGTCTTAACTGAAATTATATAATAGCAATTTCAGCTATTTTAGATCGCTTAGAAATTTATTCGACTAATTATTGGGATAATTTTTCAGGAAATCTAAATTAAATCTTTAATTTTTAACACAAACATTACCAACAACTTTTCTGAATATTTTTCTGATTATTCGATTTTTTTATTTGAATAATTCCTGGAGTATTTAGAATTAAAGTCCTAAATAATTATGAATTATCAGTATAAAAACAAAAGAATTTTTTTTTACGATTTAGTCAATTTATACTTCGTATACTTACTTAACTGGCAAAAATTTTAATTAATTTAAGATATTTTATTTATATTCTTTTAATATTTGAATGACTAAAAATCATGAATTTTAATACTCTTTTCCTAGATTACATTCTTTTTTCTAATTTGTAAAAAATTAATAAAACGCTGCCAAAAATTATAAATTAATTTGAATGTCTTGATGACAAATAGTGATTTAAATTTATTCACACATTTTTAATGAAACTCAAACAAACCGCGAACAGGTTTAACTCAATATTACTCTCATTCTCTCTCTCTGTCTAACCCTAGAAATAGAATTAAACAAATCAACGGTTTACGGTTCTGTTTTTGTAAATAAATAAAAATTCATACATAAATATTTATGTACAGATACATACATAGATATATATAAAATACTCAAACTCACACAGATACTCTTACAACTTTGCCTAAAACTGTCAAACCAATTGCACAGTGGTGTAATAATTCGATTATTCGTCATTTATTGATCAAATTTTTTGTTGTTCTAAATTGAAAAATATTTTTCAATCATAAAAAAAAAAGTTTTTTTCTTCGAATATTCGAATAACAACCCTCATGAATGAAGAGAGTGTACAACTGTCAAATGTTCATCCTTATTTTCTCGCTAAATTCAACTGTTTCATTACGTTTTACGTTTCCATAATCTTATTATAACAATTCGGAAGTTCTAATTAAATTACCTTCACCACTGTGCACTGTGTTAAATAAAAATATGCATTTAAAATATGTAAGAGAGAGTGTGTTTGTTGTGCATTTGCATATATTCGATATGTAAAAAAACAAAGCACACAAACAGACAGGTTCTCTTTTAGAGATATGCATGCATGTGTATGAAACTAACAAAGTTGTTTGATCAATAATTATATTTCAATAATAAGAACAAGAAGACAAAATTGTAACCAGACCGAAAAAACAACAATTTTTGCTTTGTCAATTGTTATGAACTAATTTTTTATATGATGAGTGAGTGCTGTTGCTTTAACTGTTTCTTCTTTCTAACGAAAACTCCTTAACGCGATAACCAAATCACGAGACCAAAAAAAAACCATCTAGCTAAAACAAATTCTAATATAATCAAATAAAATTATTTAAACAAAAATCAAATTATAATAACTACCTACAATAAAAATAAATTCATTAAAACTAATAAGAATAATAACAAAAAAACATAATTTTCAATTGAAAATGAAACGAAATTACAGTTAAATAAATTAATTTAGAAAACAGCAAAATAATTAGCAAGTGTTATACAGAAATGAATGGAAAAAAATTATTTAAATAGTAATTGTATGCAATACAATATAAATAAAATAATAATAAATAGCAATACTTAAAATAACTGTAATATGAATTACAATAATAATAATAAATAACAAATAAATACATAAATTGTATAAAAAAAAATTAATTTAATAATAATGTAAAGAAACTAAATAAACAATTCGAATTAAATTTAATCGTAATACATTTACACGAGTACTTACATTCGCTTTTAAAGAAATTATGTTTAAACTTTTAATAAACTTCAAGCCATTGAAATGAAATGCGAATACAAGTTTAATTATTTTGTTATTGAAAACTTTGGTATTTAAATGTAAAGAAATATTAAACTACTTCTTGGAGAATCATACTTTCATCACTGTATAAGTTAAAGCAAGTGCCTATTTTGCTGTTATTTTTTAACAACTTACAAAAAAGTCAATATAAATCTATAACCAACTAAAAATGAAAAGTAATTGTGTTCGAGAATCGTTAAAACTAATTCAAATGCTTTGATCATTCCTAAAAACTACAAAATGCGAAATATAAAGTCATAACCCTTCTCAGCATAAAGTTAGGGCCATTTAAATGTTAAACACGGCAGAGTTCATTAGTCGGCTGAGCCGAATCTTCTATGTATACCCTGCATCTTAGAATACTTCAAGGCGAATTTATGCAGCAAAAGCGAATTCAGGTAAATTCAAGCGAATTCATTAATTTTGTATAACGAGACTGAGAGAATGTAAATTTAATGTCAAATTCCATATATAAATAAAAAGGAATGAATTCGCTTCTATTTCCCCGAATTCTCCTTTGCAGTCACCTGTATTAATTCACCTTGGTATGATTTTAATACCTTTCACCAAGAGCGGTAGAGGTACGAGAGAGAGTTAATAAGTCCGTGCCTTTTTGAATGAAACACAGGCTTTTGGATAAAAAAAAAATCATTTTATTTTACAATGTAGTCTCCTTTCTCCAAATGTTGTATACCTTCCAAAAACTAAGATTTGTCGAGGTCATTAAAATATGTATTTATTGTAAGATTATTTCATCGTTGGAGTCAAATCTCTTTCCGGCGAGAAATTTCTTCAGGTTTGAAAACAAGAAATAGTCACTCGGGGAGGGCTAAATCTGGAAAATAGGGCGGATGAGGGAACCATTCGTAGCCTACTTCATTGTTTTACACATGTGCGTACCCTTTTGTGCACCCGATCGTGAGCAAACGCGGCAGCCATCTTGTGCAAAGCTTTCACATATCCAAGTGATCATTCAAAATTGAAACCACTGAACCATATAAGATGCCTATGACTTCCACAATTTCTTGTACTTTAAATCTCCGATCGACCAACACCATATCGTGATTTTTTTGAATTGTTTCAGGTTTAAAGACCTCAAATGGTCGTCCACACATTCGGCATCTTCCGAGCTTGTACGACCACTTTTTTACCATTGAAATTAATGCCGCAGAGTTTCCATATTATTTATCTAGCTTAGTCTGTATTTGAGTGATTGTTTCTTCCGCAAAAAATAATGCTATTTCTCTCCAAGTAACGGGGTAGTCTGCTATCAATGGCTATCAATGGCTGTCAAACACAAACTAAACGACGCAACTGGTTCAAATTTTGACTGGAGTCAACTGACGGATGCATGTTATCAGAAGCAGTGTTGCCCTTTCGGTTAAGAGCCGGGAAATTCAAAAAGTCGCGTACTTATTGACCCACCTCTGTATATATAAGTTAGTCATTCTGTTTGTTATTTATATTGGATCATTACATATTGCCATATAGCCGATCCGTCCGTCCGAAATTTTCAAAATTACCATGATTGATACATATATATCGGGTATAGTCCTAGTTCAAATCGAGAAAATCGGCCCACAAATGATAAAAAACTACGATTACCCCGATTAATATGTCATATATATTTTTAAACATGGATATCAAATGAAAGCCATTCCAAAGATCTTTCCAACGATTTTTATAACGCCACAGAAATTCGGACCGACAATGGGTCACAATCGACAAAAAAAAAATCTGTGATTTTGGTGGCAAATAATTTTAAAATTTAGTTTTTTACCCCTGGATCCGCATCTGTTCCAATGACTATGCTTATCTTTAAAAGCATCTTATAGGGAATGTGTCTTTAAAAAATCATCCATACTTTTATTTTACTTCCAATTTTAAAGAGAATTTACGCCAAAAAATTTCTACTTAAATGAATTTTACTGTAGATAATAATATTTGTATACCCTTCACCATGAGTGATATATCAATACATATATCCGCCCGACCATATAATACCCTACACAGAGTAAATGAGAAAAAACATTTGTCAATTTCAATAATTTATATTCGTGAGTGATTTTTGGAAGTGGACCTTATATGGGGGCTATGACAATGAAATTAGCTCGTGTGATTTATGTCTATATGAAACTCATTCCTGTTAAATTGTATGTGGATACGAACATTTTAAGAGATTTAGCTCGTTAAAGTGATTTTCGGAAGTGGGTCTTATATGGGAGATGTGAAATGTGAATTATTATGTGAAATGGTTTGAGTACATATAAAACTTATTTGGAAAGAAAATTGTGTAGATTCCTATATATATTAAACATTTCTGACATTTGTATGGGGGCTAATTGAAATAATGAACCGATTTCAGCCAGTTTCAATAGGAAATTATTCCGAGTCGATCGGTATAATTTAAGGTGGGTGTTAGACTAATATTTTTGGGCGTTACAAACATCAGTACAAACGCACACTACCCTCCACACTATGGTGGTGTAGGGTATAATTAATGGTTTACCCAAAACAAGTTTAAAATCACTTTCTGAGTCGATTAAACGATGTCCGTCCGTCCGTCTGGTTGGCTGGCTGGCTGGCTGGCTGGCTGGCTGGCTGGCTGGCTGGCTGGCTGGCTGGCTGGCTGGCTGGCTGGCTGGCTGGCTGGCTGTCCATGTAAACCTTGTGCGCAGAGTACAGGTCGCAATATTTCGATCAAATTTGGTACATATCATTTTTTCGGCCCAAGGACCAAGCCTATTGAAACTGGCTGAAATCGGTCAATTATTTCACCTAGCCCCCATACAAATGTCCTTCCGAAATTTTACTTTATCGGTCATAAATGTTTAATTTATATATTTATCTCCACAAAAATATAAATTATTATGGTCGGACTTGACCGACTATACTTTCTTACTTGTTTTATTCTTGTGTTCCTAGATTCGAATTTGGAAAAACAGTGCAGAGATTAAAAATCTAATTATCCAAATTTGTCCAACAAAAGATTCCCGAATTTTTCCGAAATGGGTCTCAAAAATTTCGGAATAATATGTATATATTTATTTTACTCGGCAAAAGGAATTTTTATTCATCGACAGAAATATTCGACTTATTTTTTTGAAAAGATTCGTAATTTTGAACTTATTACGAAAAACCGAAAAATATTCAGAAAATATTTCATCACCTGGGATGTTAATTTCATGCAAATGAATGAAATTGACATCCCAGGTGATGAAATATTAATTTTGACCAATTACTTTTCGGAATCAGATGATTTGCAACAAAATGGCATCGATTTGATATTGCATATTTTGTTATAATTGCATTTTTTGCATATTTTACTTGAATGCTCATTTAATTTGAATATTTTAAAATGTTTGTTGTATAGTTTTGCATATTTTACAATATTTTCATTTTAGTAAAAATTTTTTGCATTTTGGTATTAGAACTTCGAATTAATTAACTCAATTTGAGCTTAATTCACTAAAATCTTAATTCGGAATTAGAAAATGTCAGCCATTTATTCCATAAATCTAGCTTTTATTTAAATAGAATTCGTTGAATTAATTCAAAACATAATTCATTCAACCTTTGATTAAATTTTTGTTAATTCAAATCTAATTCAAATTGCATTAAAATATTGTTACTTCATACAGTTTGGTTTTTATTTAGCTTTTACAAAATGAATTGAAAAAAATTTACTTAAGCCTTTATGTAATAGATTTGAATTGAAGACAAATTTAATCATTAAAGCTATTTTGTAATGGATTTGAATTCAAGAAAATTTGAATTATTTGATAAGGAATTAATTCTTTGAAGAATGCATTCTCAAAGGAATGAATTTAATACTTTTGAAGTACAAACGAATTAAACCTAGGAATTAATTCATAATGAATTTATTAACGGAATGGTTAAGAGATAAAATTAGTTTTGAATTCGAAAATGGAATTAAGAATTAATTCTTATTAATTAATGCGCAAGATAGGATATGATTTTAGACCTATGGTTTCTTGAGGAAAGTTTCATAGAATTTTCAGTATATTTCGTTTCTGCTATACGATTTTTTATTTTTTTATCGTCCATAGAATTCGACCCGGCCTAATGTATATACTTTTATGAGTCTGCGATGAATATTTCGATGTGTTACAAACGGAATGAACAAATCTATATACCACCCAATCTTTTTTGATGGTGGGTATAAAAATGTTATTAATGAAAAAACATTAGTGCCGAGTTAGAGAGTTCAATTTATGTCAAAATCATATGTCTAAATTTTTAGCAAAGGAATTGTCTGTATTTAAAGAAATCTCTTTCAAGCTAAATTCCCACTGTGTTAGTTAATAGCTTAATTGTCTTTAGAAAGTAATTGCAATTATTTGCAAGAAATTTTGTTGTCACAACAGGTAACTAACTAACTAACTGGCTCTATGACAGGTATCTTATTTAAATAAAATGTTTCAAATTAATTTTCACCAAATACCAGTTATTTATTATTAAATTTAATTATCAAATTGCTACGTATTTCGTTATTATTTCTTTTTTGCAAATGCGTGAAACCCAGTGAAGAAACAGTAAAATCATATGATTTGTTTGTATTTATAAAATTTAAGAAGAAAAAAAATAAAACGCAAACACCAAAATGACAAATTTATTTAACAATGAATGAGCGAGCTTCAGGTTACAATTCAATAAAAATCGTTTCAAATTTGAAACGATTAAATCTTTGGAAAATACAACAACAACAAAAACTCAAATATTTGTGTTTGGTTCATATGAGAAAAGCCATTAAACGTTACATGTTACTTACTCTACATTTTATTATTTAATTAAATTTGTTGCTGAAATTATTATGATGTTCAAGTAGGTATTTGTAGCTATTTTTTATTTTTATTTTTTTTTTGTTTAAATGCTGCTCATCCAAGAGTAAAGTGCATCAACCGCATAAAGAAGAAACGTGTGGTGTGGTTGCTGCATCTGCAGCTGCCTTTAGGAGATTAATACTTATTCGTACACACAGATATTGGCTCCTCTAAATAATAATTATTATCAAGATGATGGATTTTTTTGTTGTAGCTGTTGCTGTTTTGTTTTCTACGATTATTGTACCATTAGATAATTTAAAGTAAAAGGGTGTTTTCTTAAGCCCGAATTATTATAAGACAATTATGAATGTTCCAGTCATTTACTGAGGGGGGCCTTGTATGGGGACTAGGGGCAAATGTTGCCTGATTTTCGTCATACTTTACAATATCATTTCAGAGTACTTAGAGCTAATTTGTGCAAAATTTTATCAGGATTGTCGCATAATCAACATATTTATGACTGTTCAAACAGAATTCCGGGGGACATTTGCATCTGGGCTATGTGAAATCATGGACCGATATTGCCTATTATCAATTTCCTTTTCAAACTTAGAGAATTTGTGGAAATTTTGAGCCAGCTAGCTCCTTGCATTTGGGCCCTATCGTGTTTTCTACAGACAGACAGACAGACAGACGGAAAGACATAGCTAGATCGTCTTAGAATCTTATGAGGATCCAGAATATGTCTCAGATATATTCAGTTTTTGATGTGTTACTAACGTAATGACAAAATCAATTGTATATCTGATATATTGATACAATTTTTAAATCCGTCAGATATCTGGAACCTTCAAAAGGTTTTATAATATCAACTTTCATATTTATAAGGCTGCAGAATATATTTTTTTTTATTTTTAACTTTAAAAATTCCAAACTTTAACCCCCATTAACACGAAGTCTGGTTAGGTGCTAACTAATAGTTATACTGTCGGTTAAAATTATTTTTGTATGAAAACTGTCAGTCATGTCATGAAAACTGTCAGTTAAAACATAACCAGACTTCGTCTTACTGGGGGTAAGTCCTAATATTTAACTTTGTAGTTTTTATATCCTTCACCTTCGTGAGAAGGCTATACATAAGTTTGTCAACCCGTTTGTAATTTCCACAATATAATTTTCCGACCCTATAAAGCATATATATTCTGGATCCTTATAGATAGCGGAGTCGTTTAAGCCATGTCCGTCTGTCTGTCCGTCTGTTTGTTGAAATCAATTTTCTGAAGATATCCAGATATCTTCGGGAACCAAATCTTTAATAGTTCTGTCAGACATGCTTTCGAAAAGTTTCCTATTTAAAATCAGCAAAATCGGTCCACAAATGGCTGAGATATGAGGAAAAAACCAGGACAACCTCGATTTTTTACCTATATCTGGATTACTAAGTCATTAATATAGACAATATGGATATCTAATGATAGATATTTCAAAGACCTTTGCAATGTAAAACCATGGACCTACAATGGGTCAAAATCGTAAAAAATATTTTTTAACCCGAATTTTTTTTTTTTTTTTAAAAAATTTTGGAAAACAAAATTTTTTTTTTAAAATTTATAAAATTTAAAAAAAAAATTTTCCAAAAAATAAAAAAAAAATTTGGAAAAAAAATTAATTTTGTTTACCTAAAAATATTTAAAATTTGTATTTTGAAGTATAATTTGGTGAAGGGTATACTATAAGATTCGGCACAGCTGAATTAATTCTCTTACTTGTTTGAAATTGAATCGCTGCAAATCGGTGCTCATCTGAGTTCGACCAACTCCCTTATAAATCTCTTTCTATTTTTCATTCACATAGAAATTAAAACATTATTTTTTCACAACTAAAATAATCTGAACAAAAAAAAAACGTTTAAATGTAAAAACAAAATTAAACTAAAAGCAAAACAAAAAAACCTTAAAACAACAACTACATAATAATAATAATATTTTTTTTTATAAACAATAACAAAACGAGCAACAAAAAAAATAAAACTAAAATAAAATTAACTAATAAACTCTCAAACGGCAAAAAAGAATCTGAAATCTATTCACATTGAAATCCAGTCGTATTTGTAACATTCGTTTGTTGATTAACGGTTGGGATTTTCGATATTTTGTTTTCGTTTCAACAAACGGAATTTGAAGAAAATACTTAATACTTACAGTGAAAAAACAAAATTAAATAACAAAAAAAAAAAAACAATCATAGAAAGTATAAATTCTTATGGATTATCACAAAACTTGTAATGGTAATTATTTACATGCTAATTTAAATAAAATAAAATATTTATTCATGACAAAGTAACAACTACTCCATACATAGATACAAAAATACTACTAATACTACTACTACTATTTAATAGTAGTAAAAATTTAAGTGTAGCAGAAAAAAAAATAAAACAAATTTATTTTATCATAAATTTATTTGTATTGATCAAACAAAGTGTTTTTTTTTTAATATATATTTTTTTTCGTTTCTGTTAAATTATTGTTATCAGCTGTAGTCGGCGTTTGTAGAGAGTGAGTTTGAGTGTGCAATTGACAGTTTTTTTATTATTATTTTCATTTTAATATATAATGATTTTTTTGTTCTACACGCCCATTTTTATTTTGACAATTATTTCAATAATTTTCGAAATAATACTATAACAAACATAAATGTTCTTTCAACGTATATTAATATTGCAGAGCACAGTAGTAAAATAAATGTTTGAAATGTCAAAGGATAAGTAAAGGATTTTCCAAAAGATGATGGTATACAAAAACTAACCCTAAGACATTATTAATGATCTAACAAGGTCAAAACGAGCTACGTTTGGAAATTGTATTAAAAATAACTATCGAAATTCTAAGCCGGTGTTCACAGTTTTAAAAGCTCTTACTCCATATAAAAAAAATAATTTTCTGAACATTAATATTGCAGAAAAGAAGGAGAGTATGGAATATCTCCCCGACCACAGTCCAACCTTCGACCCACTGTAAGATTGTGGGTGATGGTTGCTATGGTTTTGCACTGAAAATATACAGTGGTTGACAATACCAAGAGGTCGGGTGACTTATGTTTATATGAAACTTTTTTCTGTAGAATTTTATGTGAATACCAATATTTGTAATAGTTTTATGATCGTTATAGTGATTTTAGTAGGGAACAATGGTGAATTATGGATTGATCCAAAAAAAAATTAAATGTTATTTGTGTGGGAGCCAGGTGAAATAATGGGCCGAAAACAACCAGCCAGACGGACTTTGTTTAATCGACTCGGAAAGTGATTCTGATTCGATCGGCATACTTTAAGAAGAATGTTAGAGTAATATTTTTGGGCATTATAATTGAGCCTTTGATTGTCACCTCTGAAATATTTTGTCATTCGCTTATAACCGCATCTGATAAAGCTTCCTTCGTGCTATAATTTTGTGCCGACATTTTGCGATCTACAATTTCCCATACTTTTTTTATGGGACTGAGATCTGGCGATTCAAAACACGAATGTCATTGGATTGAAACCATTCGGCTACAACTCTAGGATGTGTTTGGGGTCATTGTCGTGCTGGAATCTCTAAACTAGGGAAACACTTTTCCAGTAAAAACTTATCCTTGGTGCAAATTATAATTTTTTTAATCCCGTTAGCTTTTAAAAATATGTCGAATAATTTATTTTCTAAATCATTAATTCAACTGTTATTTTGGTCAAAATAATCACAGAAAAAAAGTACTAAATACTTAAAACTTTTAAAAAAATCCATGAACTTTCAAAAAAAATAGCAAACGATCTGAAGGTTCGTCGTCATACTGTTTCCAAAGCAATTAAAAAGGAAACCTGGATCAGGAAGAAAAAAAGGTCTAACAGATATTGGTAATTCAAAAGAAGTCGAAGAACTCTTTCGAAGAGCACCGAACAGCTCTTTCGAAGAGCACCGAACATTTCTATCAGAAAAGCAGCTCATAAAGTTAAATACTCTGATTCTTTTGTGCGCAGAGTCAAAGCTAATGCTGGGTTGAAGTCGTATAAAGTTCAGAAAGTTTCAGATCGGAATGCGGTAAAGAACTTAGAAACAGAACGTCAACAAAAATTACGTAACATTTTATATATTTATGATGAAACAGACTTTTCACAACTGCAAGGTCCATTTCGGATCCTTGCAGGTCCATTTCGGTTCCTTGCCACAAGTGCCTTCATATTTCTGGCCCGATTTGACATCAAGTCACTATGGAAAAAAGGCTCTTGAGTGGTATTCAAACAATAATGTAAATTTTGTACCACAGGAGGAAAAACCACGCAACTATTCAGAACTTTGGCCCAATTTTAAGCGTTAGTGGACGACATCGTCCAAAAAGTTAACACAAACAACTATAAAACCTTTAATGGGAGGATTTTCGAAAAAATAACTTTATATATACCGAGTAAAATGCCAATATTTTAATGTTTAATGAATTTGTACAATATTTCAGTAAATTTACGAATTATTGAGAATTTTTATATTGAACGGTTTACCGGGTTTTTTTTGGCTCACTCTTTAGTATCTTTTATGATATACATTAGGCCCATACCTAGATTGCTCTGAAAAACATACCCACACCATAATATTGACACCGCCAAACATGACGGTCTCATTTGTGTACCTTTGGTCCAGTCTCTTACACTTCGGCCGTCTGAGATATGTTCTTCTCTAACTGTCTCTTAAATTGTATTTTGATTCATCCGAAAAGAAAATACTGTTCCATTTCTGTCGCGATCAATTTAAATTTTCTTTGGATAATTGTATACGAGCAGTAAGAGGTTCTAAACTAATTTCCAATTTTAGATGATTGATAACCTCCTTACGGAGAATCATTTTTGGTAATCTCTTAAACTTGCTTGCTATTAAATAATGTTATCTTGGAGTAGTTTTACGATGCACAAAGTGATGGCTTCATACATTTTTTGGCAAAAATCCTTATGAGTGGTCGTAGAGCGCTAAAATTTGGCACAGAGAATTATATGGACCAAACTAAGAAAAAAATAAAATTTTATCAAAATCGACCACGCCCACTGCCCATACAGTCCAAATGGATTTTTTCGCATAAAATTTTTCCTATGCAAAAAAAAAATTTTTTCCTATTTTCTGAAACAAAAGAAGAAATCGACCATGCCCACCGCATACCGCCCATGCAATCCAAATGCAATACATTTTTGTATAAAAATTATAAGGAGGGGTCGAAGAGCATTGAAATTTGGCACCAAGAATTATATGGACTAAATTAAGAAAAAAATAAAATTTTATCAAAATCGACCACGCCCAACGCCCACTGCCCATACAATCCAAATAGATTTTTTCGCATAAAATTTTTCCTATCCAAGTAAAATTCTAGAAATTTGGTACATATATTTTTTGAAACAAAAAAAGAATGCATGCCGAGTTTCAATATAATCGGCCATGCCCACCGCCCACGAAACCCATACATAGATAAGAATTTTTTTTTTATATTTCGTTTATTATTCGACAAAAAATTTTAAGTTTTCATCCTGTTCCGAAAACTATTCTTTCTTTTAATCGAAACAAGGCACTCCCAACTTTCATTTTATTAAAGAAACATTTTTTTTCTCCATGGAAAATCAAAAATAAAATAATTTTTAGAGACTTATAGATTTGGGCATATCTTCTTAACAGTTTATGATATCCCCTTAATTTTTTTTTATTTGTGGAGAAATGTTATATTTTTCAAATATGTGAAAGGTAAATGGTATCATTAGGAAAATTATACATATATAAACCACTGAATTGCGTGAAAATATAAGTAAATTTTTGCTAACACCCTTCCATGGACTTTACTTCAATTTTTTAAAAATAAAATAAAATTTTTCTTAAAACTATAAGTGTACATTTCATCTTTAAACATTTCTCTACAAAACTGCATCATTTGATTTTTAAAATTGAGTGTTTGAAAAATTTACTTTTTGACACCAAAATCCCTCTGTGCGATGTGTTCCTCTCCTTTCTCCCGAAAAAATTTGTTTATAATTTTTGAAACTGCTTCAATCCAACAATAAAATCACTATTTAAAAATGGTGTGTTGTGTATGACGATATGGCTGATCTATCACGATTACTATTATCCTTTTCGGCTATTTTTCTCCCTCTGTCTGAGAGCGAAATTAGCTGCACACCAAAATTATGTCTCAATAAAGCCGTTGTTACTCGTAATACAACTGAATAATTTACATGATGAATTGCCAAACAATATTGAAAGACAATAATATGACAAATCCTTTTGCCTTTCAAATCAATATAAGGTCTTTCTAGCCGAAATTGCTGTATTTAATTTCATTTCAAAGTTCGATTATGGATACCTTCAGCCTTTTAAGCCCTTCCGGAAGTTCAAAAAAAGATCTCATGGAATGGGCGAATATTATTGCCGTCAGTAACCGAGTTTTGGGCAAATAAAGGAGACATATTTATTAGAGGATACAATACCTAACATAACTGAGGAAACTGGGTTTCTAACCTCTTTTGTAATGATCTCTTTAGGCCACATAGGCTTGTTTACATAGTCAAATACAATAAATAAATGTCTATCACAATTTTGACTTCGAGTTACGCAGAATGTATTATGATTTTGTTTTCGAACCACTGTTTAGAATTAATAATATCGTTCAACCTATAGTTAAAACCTTTATCATGATACATACTCGTGCATACAAAAAAAAACACTTACATCACCCAAAATATTCTTCCAGGAACTGGATAACGAAGGGCGGATATGAAATTCCCAATTTTTTGTGATTAAATACCAAACATTTCGCACTCAAAATACAATTCCAAATCTACCAAAAACAAATATGAACTTTGAACACAATCTATTAATTTTTTTTAGTTAAATAAACCTTCTATGCATTTTTTCGTTAAAGTTAAATGAACTTTTTATAAATTTTTACTTAAATGGTTACGATAAAAAAAAAAAATTAATTTTTGTGCAACCATTTTATAAAATAAAAAAAGAGTTTATTGCGTTATTTCCAGACAGACCATGTACTTGTATTAACATAAATAATTATGTATTTAATAAACCAAAATATTTTAAGCAAATACAAATTTATTAAATGTATTAAGGCGTCATTAGAAGTCAATGTACATTTTCTCATTATCGCTTGCCGACATGAACTTTCGTCGCATCGCATTGGCTTTCAATTACAAATTGAGGCTGTTTTTACAAATTGAAACGATAAGGCAGCCATGCGACGTAAGTAACTTAAAAATTCCGCTATAAAATTTTATATTATTTAGATAAATCAAAATTTAATGCTGCAACATGATAAGCAGAACTTCGAATTAATTAATTTAATTTTAGCTCGGAATTAAAAAAATGTCTGCTATTCATTGCATAAATCCATTCCCAATATATAATTCTTTTAATTCATTCAAAGGATTTTATTTAAATAGAATTAACATTCATCGTTGAATTAATTCATAATCGAATGAAATCGTAACATAATTCATTCAAACTTTGTATGAATAAATTTTTGTTAATTCAAATCTAATACAAATTGAATTAAAATATCATTAACTTAATATAGAAAGGCCCTAACTTGTGTTTTTTTTAAGTCGAGATATTTTGGTTAAATATGATATATGAGCGGACCATTTATCGAAATAAACGAAAATCTGGGTTTTCAAAAAAAAAAACACGAGTTAGGGCCTTTCTATATTAAGGTAACGATTAGTTTTTTTCATTCAGATTTTTTTTTGTTTGATCATTTAAAAAATTATTTGAATAAAATTGACTTAAGCCTATTTGTAATAAGTAGATTTGAATTGGAAAAAAATTTAATGGTATAGCGAAGAACAAGGAAAACGTTTTCATCAAAATTTAAAAGTGGAAAGGAAGATAGATACCAAGATCGCTGGGTTAAACATATGATGATCAGTTTTTGTTTTGGCGACACCAAACTCATTCTAGACCTGTGTTATTTTTCACGACTAGGCGGATTGAGATTTTGGAAAATACAGCTTTTTCATGTTAGTTTGGAGTTTATTAGACAAAAAAAAGTTTTTAAAAACAAATTTTAATAACTTTTACAAAATATAGTCATGGTAAGAAAGGAAATTTCAAAACTGAAATAAACTGGATTTCATTTGCTTTATAAAGAAAATTTAATACAAGTTACGAGCTCTGCAAAGCTCAACTTTGGCACCCTGTATCTCAAATTGTGTTCTAATAGGGTGGACACAAATTTTAGTTCTGAAACGATTTGTTTGTAAATATTTATGCAATCGGACCAGTTCAGTTTGGAAGAGACAAATTTATTACCACTTTTCTGCCAATCGACCCCACCGTGTTGAATTTGAACGGAATTGTCAGAGTTTTTGGGACCAGCATATGTGTGAGGGAGACAAATGAAAATATTTATAACACTGTTTATATATAAGATTGGGTATATATAAGTTTGTCATTCCGTTTGTAATTTCCACAATATAATTTTCGACCCTATAAAGTATATATATTCTGGATCCTTATAGATAGCGGAGTCGATTAAACCATGTCCGTCTATCTGTCTGTCTGTCTGTCTGTCTGTCTGTCTGTCTGTCTGTCTGTCTGTCTGTCTGTCTGTCTGTCTGTCTGTCTGTCTGTCTGTCTGTCTGTCTGTCTGTCTGTCTGTCTGTCTGTCTGTCTGTCTGTCTGTCTGTCTGTCTGTCTGTCTGTCTGTCTGTCTGTCTGTCTGTCTGTCTGTCTGTCTGTCTGTCTGTTGAAATCAATTTTCTAACGACACCAGATATCTTCGGGATCCAAATCTTCAATAATTCTGTCAGACATGCTTTCGAGAAGTTTGCTATTTAAAATCAGCAAAATCGGTCCACAAATGGCTGAGATATGAGGACAAAACCAGGACAACCTCTATTTTTGACCTACATATATCTGGATTACTAAGTCATTAATATAAACAATATGGATATCTAATGATAGATATTTCAGAGACCTTTGCAACGACGTATATAAGACCATAACAACATACATAACAATTCGAAAAAAACAACAACAACAACATAACAATTCGAAAAAAAAATTTCCCAAAAAATTAAAAAAAAATTTTAAATTTGTATTTTGAAGTATAATTTGGTAAATGGTATATAGATTCGGCACAGCCGAATATAGCTCTCTTACTTGTTTTTATTTTCTTTCTTAATGAATATCGCAAAAGTTTGACGTCCTGGATTTTTTTCAACATTTCCCTAAAATAATAAATCCATATGTTTCACATCATGAACAAAAACCTTGTAGACTGGTTATATTCTTTTAAAAGTTTCAAAAAAAAAATAGAATATCTGGGGCTAAATTACCGCATTCGTGATCGAATTAGCTAACGTATTGAAAAATGATTTTGAAATCTGTGATTACTTATATTTTTAACCAAAAATCGGATTCTCATATAAAAATTAAATGAAACGTAAACGTAGCTATAAGTCTTTTAATAGTGTTTTAAATAATAAAAGGACGAACATTTGTGATCATTTAAATTTTCAAACCTAATTTCAAAAACTAAATTTTTTAGAAACATTTTTTTTTTCGAATTGTTTTTTTAATTTTTTTAAATTTAAATTTTTTTTTTTGTTTTTTAATTTTTTTTTAATATTTAGCGAAAAAAAATTTTTGGTTAAAAAAAAAATTTGGATAAAAAAATATTTTTCCCGATTTTGACCCATTGTAGGTCCAACTTACTATGGTCTTATATGCGTCATTGCAAAGGTCTTTGAAATATCTATCATTAGATATCCATATTGTCTATATTAATGACTTAATAGGTAAAAAATCGAGGTTGTCCTGGTTTTTTCCTTATATCTCAGCCATTTGTGGACCGATTTTTTTTATTTCAACAGACAGACAGATGGACATGGCTTAATCGACTGCGCTATCTATAAGGATCCAGTATATATATACTTTATAGGGTCGGAAATGAAAAATGTAAAAATTACAAACGGAATGTGACAAACTTATATATACCCTTCTCACGAAGGTGAAGGGTATATAAAAGTAGCAATTACGCCCTTTCCTTTTCAAGTTTGAGATATCAAAATACTCAATCAATATCCGGCGATTTTTTTTGGAACACAGATATCTCTGAAAATGTTTTAAAAAAGTACAACACTGGCCAAATCTCTCCCTTCACTCTAAACTTCCCAATACAACCTATAAGTTAATTTTTGTAGGAATGGAGGAAGCAATGTTTAAAATTTTATTTAATAATTGAGTTAATAATTTCAGATAAAATTAATTTTTTACCTTTTTTACCCCTTTTTTGGTACTTTTTTATCCACTTTGAGATGATACAAATTTTATTAAAAAATATTGAATTATCATAGTGGGAGCTCATAATAAGATTCTTATGACTATGTCAGTTTATACAAAAACATATTTTATAAAAAAAAGTACCAAAAATAAATACAATTTTTACCCCTTAAGCGTTCGAATTTCCAAAAGTACCAAATTCGTATTTGGTATTTTTGAGATGTAAAGAATACGATTGCAAAAAAAGTACCAAAATATAGTTTTTACCCGTTATCTCCCATAAAAGGTTCGAATTTTAAAAAAACTATCAAACACTTGTTTATTTTTGTTCACGTATTGGTTTAGAAAATACAGGTAGGCCTCCATTTACGCGGTTTGTTGGACCCAAAAAAATTGCGTGTAAATCAAATTCGCGTAAAACGAGGTTCTAATTTAGAACGAAATGCTTTTGTGGGGCCGATAACTTTTTATTTCGCGTAAAACAATACATCAGTCACATAACAAATAAGAAATTGGGACCTAAAAATCGCGTTAAATCAAAAATACATTAAATGCAAACGGACGTTATTTGTACTTTTAAAAACTTAAAACAAAAGTAATGTAAAAAACTGAAATAAAAAAGTTCTTATCGAAAATTAAGAAACAAATTTCAATTAAAAAAACAAAATATTCCAATGCATAAAATAGATCAAAATATAAGAAAAAATTATAAAAATTAACAAAGCAATTTCGAAATAATAAAAAATGCATTTAGTTTTAAAAAAAAATCTTTTATTCGCATCTGTGTTTTCCGTTTCTTGTTGTTTGTTGCCGCGTTATATAAAAATCGTGTAAAAAAAGTCGCGTATTTGGAAAAATGGTTGCTAATTAGAGTTCGCGTTATACCGAATTCGTGTAAATAAAGTACCGCGGAAATGTAGGCTTACCTGTATAAGCATACCGAATTTACACCCTAAAAATTCGAATTTCCAATAATCTCTTCCTAGTGGATCGAAATAGGCAGAGGGAAGGGAACTTTTATTTCAAATTGCATCAAATTTGGGTTGGGCGATGTTGAATCAGTCGGGCACTCAGTAACGATACTTTTATATATATTCACGATATCGAATGCAGTAATTTTAAATTTTACTTGATATCGAATGTGGTAATTCGTTTTGAAGTATTTCCAATTTTCAAAAATCCTTTCTTAGTGGATCTATCCGTATGGGCAAGATTCAAATTGCATGTAAATATCTTCAGGGTATTGGACTGTGGGATAATGAAACAATCAATCAATCAGATCAATTTGTACATTTAATATGAATCATACATCAGATTTAAATTTTTCAACAATTCTTTTAATTTCTTTCGAAATTCTACTCCATTTCAGACCGAGCTGACTATGTGGGTGGAATCGACAATGAAGCAATATTTTTTGAAGATTTACAAGTAACAGCGGGTCTCGGTCGCTTGGGTCCAGATGCTAGCCACAGCAATACTACAAACGCAGGCGGTGAAAACTTAGCACTGCCATGTACAGCCAAAACAGAAACACCCGTAACATCCCCGTCACCCATGACCACAATAGGACCCGACATAATTCTACCACCAATACCAACGGTCTCGGCACGGGTTAGCTTAACCACGGCCCCAGCAACACCACACATTGGTATTATACATCACAACAATAACAACAGTAATCCTACACTATCACACCTGCCAGAAAGTCCACCAGATTCAGGATCTGAACCACCCTACAGTCCGCTGCAGGATGTGCAGGGTTTAACCTTAAACACACGCGACATCTATAATCACAGTGGTGGTGGTGTTAGTGGTGGTGCTAACACATCAGCTCCGGTAATTAATGAGCTACATACTATGCAGGTGCATCATCCGCCACAACCGCCGCCCCTACCACAACATCACTATACAACACATTTACTAAACAGTCCAATGCATGTGAATCCTTTGGCAAGTCCACCCGCACAAGATGTGCTAAGTGCTGGCATACGTGTGAAGCATGAAACCGGTATCATTATCAATCCGAATAGCTTAACGCAAACACTTAATAGTCAGACGCCCCATGCCCTAGATACTCATATTGAGATGCCCAGCCAGCAGCAAGCACAGCTTATCTACACTAACAATCATCATCATCATCATAGCAGCAGTAATAATCAAATTAGCTACGAGAGCCTATCGAACAAATTGTATGCGAATCCAGGACAACCAGCACCTCCGCCACCGTATCAGATTAATTTGAATCATCTAGATCATCCCTCAGTGGTGGAAACACCAGCTTGTGTGTTAGGCAGCATAGGAGATCTACCCCATGTACAAGTTGTTGGCACCAGCATACCCTCGACGCCAACTTTGAGCCGTACATCAGCACCCTCCACCCCAAATCATATGTCATCTACGCGAAAACGTAAAATGACCACACAAATTGATGATCCTGACTTTAGATGTGTTAAGCCAGATCCTGGTTTAATATTAAGTCCCTCGCGTAGTTCTGTCTGTTCCACACCCTTGCCGGGAGAGACCTCCAAGAGATCTTCTATATCGCCTTTAAACATACAACTTAGCAACCACGATATGGTTGACACACCTGCACCCTCAAATGCTTCTCTCTCGCCGGCTCTCTCCTCCGTCAACATGGATGGCAGTGTGAAAAATTGTGATACTAGTTCACAAAATGGTGATGCTCTAAGTCCGTGCATACGTTTTTCACCTTTCCAACAACAAAACTGGCATAAGTTGTGCGATCAGCATTTGCAGGATATATCAGTGGTGTACTATCGCGTCGATGCCGATAAAGGTTTCAATTTCTCCGTATCGGATGATGCCTTTGTGTGTCAGAAAAAGAATCACTTTCAAATAACTTGCCATGCTCGCCTGCAAAGTGAAGCGAAATTCGTTAGAACACCGTCCGGTTTAGAGAAAATCAAGTCCTTCCATTTGCATTTCTATGGGGTGAAACTAGAGGCGCCCAATCAAACTATACGCATTGAACAAAGTCAATCGGATCGTTCGAAGAAACCTTTCTTTCCTGTACCGTAAGTAGCTTAATTAAATAAGAGATTTATGGAATATCTTAATTGATTTCTCTTCTCCCACTTGCAGAATCGATCTCCAAAGTCACATTGTTAGTAAGGTAACAGTGGGGCGTTTACACTTTTCCGAAACTACCAACAATAATATGCGCAAAAAGGGACGTCCCAATCCCGAACAACGTTATTTCCAACTTATTGTAGCCTTACACGTCCACACCGCCTCCGGAGATTTCCCGATCATCAGTCAAGGAAGCGATAAAATTATTGTGCGTGCCTCCAATCCCGGACAATTTGAATCGGATGTTGATCTGTGTTGGCAACGAGGTCTTACCCAGGATTCCATTTACCATGCAGGCCGAGTGGGTATTAATACAGACCGTCCCGATGAAAGCCTAGTGATCCATGGGAATCTTAAAATATCCGGCCACATAGTACAGCCCAGTGATAGTCGAGCCAAGCAGGAAATCGGTGAATTAGACACCTCTGTACAGTTGCGCAATCTCCAAAAGATACGTATCGTACGTTATCGTCTGGAACCCCAGTTTGCTCTGCATGCTGGCCTCAAGAGTCACAAAGATTCGGAAGATATTGTTGACACCGGTGTTATAGCACAAGAGGTGCGTGAAGTGATACCGGATGCCGTGCAAGAGGCTGGCAGTGTTGTACTGCCAAACGGCAATGTCATTGAAAATTTCCTATTGGTCAATAAGGATCGCATACTTATGGAAAATATTGGTGCCGTAAAGGAGCTGTGCAAAGTGACGGACACTTTAGAGACACGCATTGAAAATTTAGAGCGTGTAAATACCCGCTTACAGCGAGCTAAAGAGAACGAATTACAGTTTTTGCATTGCAAAAGTATAACGACAACTAGCCGGGATGGCTATGAAATCTGTTCGAATAGAACACTACAAATAATAATCTTTCTATTAGTTATAGTTATGGCCGCCTGGTAAGTTTATCTTTTTTGAAGCTTTTAAAAGAAATCAAAATTTAATATTCTTTCGCTTTCTTCTTTTCAGTTTGGCTGCCGTCTCCACGTTGTATTTTGTTGAGCACAATAAGAAACAACAAAATTTGAAATATCTAGACAGCATACAACTCTTAAACAATGGCCATTTATATGGTCACGAAGGTCTAACACTAACAGAGCAGGAACACAATTTCATAAATATGCTGAAATCTGCAAGAAATCATACACATTGGCCAACATTTGCTTATCAACCACCCATCGCACCAGCAGCAGTGTTGGGAGAAGGACTTTCAAGATCTCAAAGTCGCAATAATTCCGAATACCAACGAGCCGACTATCGATACTTGGGAACGCCAGACGATGCTCTAAATCCCTCATCAACACAACAATTAAGGAATGATGAAATCACAGTGGTAATGGAGAAACCCTCGGTGAGTCATGAACTTTTGCAGAGCTACAATGAACCCCAAAGAGCCACTACAGCACCAACTCTGGCTCGTAACAATAAGACGTCCATTAGTAAGCATAAAAATAAATGGCCTCAGCCGCAAATAGTCTTGAGAGTAATGCAATCACCCACTCATCGTAATGCTTTACCCTCAACGCGTTCTCTGAACTTAAACGGGCAGCCAAGTGAAGAAACTGCTCAGAATGCTGCACATAATGTGAGCGAAACATCAACCGAAAAAATTGCTGATGTTCAACAAGATTTCGAAAATAATTCCATCGATACAGACTCACATCAACAGGCTATCAATCGTTTGAAGTCAGCACCGGCCAAAATACGTATACCAGCGGCCAAGGGGTCCACTCATAGTGAAATACAAAAGCTAAATGTCGACATACCCATAGTAAGTACATCGAGCAGTAATATCATTGATGAGACAGGGCTAGTAATTGAAAATTCGGCCACCCAATCGAATCTGTTAAGACATCCCAACTCCAAGGGAGGAGAACTAATTATATACAAAACTGTTTCACCGCCCACCTCCACTACCAGCACCACAAGTAGTCACAGCATTACGAATAAAGTCAACACCGATGCTCCACACACGAATAATTCCTTGGATAATCAATCCATTTCAAATAAAAGTCGTAATTTCGTGGATCGTACCACCGACAACTCTGATCTATTGCAACAACTATCAAATGATAATAACGAATCGATCTATAGTGCCACTGATATTATTGGAAATCCAGTTGATTTCATTTTGGGTCTAGATGATCGTCAATCTCTTTTAGGACGTCGATCCACATCGCCGTCATCAACTTCAAATGCGGCTCATCCGTCAGGTAATGCAAATGCATGGGTGCAAAATTCCATGGTTTTTGTGGATACTTTTGGTGAACCAGAACAATGTAATAGTAAAACTAAACGTGAAGATATATCCAACTGTCAGGTAAGTACTTAATAGAACTTGTAAAGAATAGGTTTTATTCAAACTCCTTTCAATATCATGCACAGTCTGTTTGCTTCGAGGAGAACAATCAACTCTTAGCACCCAATCAATCAAATTTAAGCTTGAAACCTGCCGAACCCAAGAAAATCAAATCCTCTCTACAGCAAGAGGAAATCGATAATGAAAATCATAGTGAATCTGAAGATAATGATGCAATACATGACTCGGACGACGACTTACAATCAAGCTACAATGGAAATCTTAAAAACAAAGAAACTCTTAATGCCTCCATATTGGAGGCATCATTGTCAACACAAGGCAAAACAACTCACTCTAAACAGTTTTCCCCAAAACAACTGAACGCCGATGAACAACGCAGCGATGATGCGGAAAATTTGGATGTTCTATTGGAGCATACATTCTCCGATGAAAATGTTGAGGAGGACGCGAAAAAAGCGAAAAAAGATAAAAGCGATATTAATCTACTGCAACCCAAATTATCCGTAGATCCAGATATACCACCCACAGATACGGATTGTTGGAAAATACGCAGTTGTATATGGGCCGAACGTTTAAATAATACTTTTGCAACGCAAGACTTTTGTCCCAAACTGGGAAAATCGGTGAACATGACATTCGTCATACCGTTGTCTCGTTTCTTCAAGGAACAAAGTATTGAATTACATTTAACGTAAGTATTATAAGCTGTTATTTGTTTTCTTATGATTAATAATTTTGGAATTTTTTCAGGTCTTCTTTACCTTTACAATGGGTACTTTGCAATTTACATGAACATTCTCAAAATGTATTGCAGCGTAGACGTAACACCTCGTTACTTCTACTCAATGTTCCCAGTCGGGGTTATTTTGTTAAAGATTTAATTTTACGTGCCACCAATGATCCAGAAAAGGTAAGTTTCTCTTCTTTTAGAAAGTAATTTAAAAGTTATTTTTTTTCTTTTTCCATTACCCCTCTTGGGAGCATATGGCTTCCACAAAGCATCTCCATCTTACATGATTTGTTGCATTTGTTTTCGCGTCTTCCCATGCGATATTGCTATGTCCTAGATCTTGGAGTATCGTGCGTCTCCATGTACTCTATGGCCGACCACGGCTTCTTGTACCTTGAGGGTTCCCCTCTAGCACCATCCTTGTTATACTGTCAGGATTCTATCCGATAGTATGGTCGATCCACCTCCATTTCTTACGTTTTATTTGCGTTAGTATGGGTTCCTCGTTGGTGAGATTCCAGAGATCCGTATTGCTGATGTTGTTAGGCCAGAATATTCTGCATATGATTCTGAGGCACTTGCTAATAAATACCTGTAGTTTTTGCGTGACTTCCGTACAACAGAGTAGACGTTACACATGCGTTGAATATTCTAAGCTTGATTCGTTTGGATATTTGTGAGTTTCTCCATACAGGTTGTAATCTTTCTAATGCCGCTCTCGCTTTATTGAGCCTGTTTTTTACGTCTGCTTCAGCCATTTGTTGATACTGTACTGCCTAGATAGCAGAAGCTTTCTACGTATTCAACTGGTTGGCCTTGTAGCATGATGTTATCGGTGCTAATGTTGTTGATTCTCATAGCTTTGGTTTTCTTGATATTTATCTCAAGTACAACATTGCGTGCTAGTCTTTCCAAATCATCTATATTTGCTTGCATGTTGGAGATCTTATGCGAGAGTAGACAAATATCATACGCATAATCCAAATCCACGAGTTGGCGTGAAAGGCTCTTCTCTCTGGATAGACTTCGCTCATGATGTCATTCAGCACTATAGTGAATAGCAGAGGTGATAGGGGACATCCTTGTTTTACTCCAGCGTTTGTGTGAATTGGTTGACTTATATTCCCGTATTGAAGAACTGATAGTTCTGCATCCTCGTACATAGATCTGATGATTCGATGCTTTCCATATGGCAGTCCATCTGATGGTATCGAAGGCTTTCTTGAAATCTACGAACAGTAGGTACAGGGGAGTACGCCATTCTAGAGATTGTTCTATTATAATGTGTAGAGTGTTGGCCTGGTACATGCAGCTCCTGTTTGGCCGGAAACCTGCCTGTTCATCACGTAGAATGTTCTCCATTTTAATTTGAAGCCTTGCCTGTATTGAGACTGCTAGTATCTTGTATATGGAGTTAAGCTTTCAAGTCGGCTACTTTTCGTTAACTTTACGATGATGCCATTCTTCCAATTTGGATGTAGCTTTTTCTCCTCCCAGACTGATGTGATGTGTGGCTGTGGTTTCGATGTCAACCCGAATAATTTGAGCTGGTATTCCATCATCGCCTGCTGCCCTGTTATTTCTTAACTTCCCGATGGCCTCCTTAATCTCACTTATACTGGGGGGGCTGCTTGATATTTTCTGCAGGACTGTTGTTTTCAATTTCGTTGTCATTAGCAGTTACATCTGAGTTGGTGTTACTAATTTCTTCGAAATGTTCTCTCCATCTTTGTGTCTGTGCATCCTGTTACACTTTCGATTGGTGTAGTTTTCTGGCTAGCGGCTTCTTCTGCCGACATTGCAAGCCGTTATAGGAACTTTCTTTTGTCTCTTCTTGCAGATTTCTTTACTTGTTTTGCCAGTAGTTGGTACTGCTGTCTCAAAGTGTTGTTGTTGTTTAACTGCAGCTTGAGTACTCTTCTTTGAGAAACCAGGTTCCAAGTGTCGTCTGATATCCAGGCCTTTCTTTGTGGTTGCGCTATACCCAATGTTTCTTCTGCGACTTGATTATATTTTGCTGTGATATCTTCTCATTAGTGGTAGCAGTTTCCGAATTATCGCCGCTTAGTGGCCTATGCCAATCATAATAGCATGTTACACGATTGATCAAATCAGCGCGCTTTACGCTTTTTGTACGGAGAATCTCTAACTCAAAGTTGACTCTCCAAGATTTGGTAGCCAAATTCAAAAACCGGTTCAGCAAAACAAAGAAACGCCAAATCGGCCGAGAACATTCTTCCTGTGCGTTTTAGTGTGCTATAAATTCTAATTAAATAAAATCCATTGAATGAAGCTAAAGAATTAGATGCTGGGAATGGATTTATGGAATGAATGGCTGACAATTTTTAATTCCGAATTAAGATTTTAGTGAATAAAGCTCAAATTGAATTCCATAATTAAGTAGAAGCTCTGTCACACAGCTTGTTTCGTATCGATTTCCACATCCACCCACCTTTATTGAAAAACTCTTAATATATTTTGTTTAATAAAACCGTAAATAAATACCTTTAATTTATTTAATTCCTTTTCTATATTTCAGTCAAATGTTTGCCAGGAGCGACCCCACGAAGGCAACACCATATTGCAGTACAATTTTAGAATTATAAGAAATTGTGATTAAAACACAAAAGAAACAACACTGAATCCTAATGAATGAATTCTTAATACTAAATTTAAACCTTAAAACAAACACTAAATTTAAATTAATTTGTACGTGAACTTTTATTCCCCTACATATACTTAGTTTATTTTTCTTTTTTTTATAAAATATAAACACATACAAAACAAAACCATTTAAAATATTAATTGAAATCACAAAATTAATTAATTTGTTAGTTATTTCAAGTCTAAAGAACAAATTGTAACCAATCGAACAAGAAATATTTGATTTACTTTACTTTTTTTTATATTAATTTTGTAAATATTGAGTAGTTAAAATAATTAAATCATAATATTATACAATATTTAATATGTAATTGTTTAATCGCTTTTAATATTCTGCCTTTACAAGAACAAAAAATCAAATCAAACATTACGAAAAACAAAATTAAAAAAAATATAAATAATAAAACATGTAGCATAAATTTATTTTCACTGCTATTCAAACATAGAATGAATGATAATTTTAATTAAATATATTATGATAATGATGATGATGATCAATAATAATTATTATGATTATTAAATATTTATTAAAAGCAAACAAACAAAAAAAAAAATATTTAGAAAATTTATAATTAAAACAGATATTGGTGTTTTATTTGAAGTGAGGGATAATATATGTGTATATACATATTGTTACGAATTGAATTTAACGGTATGTAACGGCTGCTTGCAACATTAAGCATGTTTATAAACATTTCTAGTGCTCGAAGCCTCTACTTGTCAACAATGTTGATGACACGCTTTTATAAACATTGTTTGTAAATATAACAACATTAACTCTAGAAATAGAACATTCTAGTTTTGTCCGATAGATAGATAATTCATGAAACTACTAGATGGCACTGTGTATATAAATAGTAACAGAAAATTGCAGTCAGTCAATTTCATCGGCAACCGTGGAATGATTACCATAACAACAGTTTTTTCGGTAAAGTTATATTTTATAAATTCCCAAAAACTACTCCCCGGAAGGTGGTTATCAATAATCAAGAATTGGAAATTAGATTGATAGATAGATTTGAAGTGGTGTATACTATAAGAAGTACACTTTCACTCGAAGAACCATAGGAACCATGTGATAGCCTTTAGAAATAGAACTTAATGTGAAGAGAAGAAATTAAATTGGCAAAAAAGTAAAGTGAAATAAAGAGAAATAATATTTAAATCCAATCCAAAAAGCCAAGAAATAAGTATAGACTGGGATTCACATAGGACTGTTTCCTAAAATAGCCATCCTATTCTCCTGATAAAACCTAATAGATTACAAAATCATATCTAGCTATATACCCTCGCTCATCAAGGAATCTTTCACCTAACCATTTTTGCCTAAGACCCTGTAATCTAGGACAGTTACACAGATTCTGGTTGCCATTGCATCCAAAATTGGCTAAATAGCCCAGGGCATCTCTCTTACTACACCAGAATTGATTCGTAGAGTCCCGGAATATAAGAGGTTTAAACTCCCAGTCCCTATTATTATAGTATAGACACCTCTGTGACGTGTGACTATATTAAATCCGTGGCTTTCCTGATCGCTATGATCTCTGATTGGAAGACGCTGCATTCGTCTGGGTATGTCATTATCTACTATATAAACTCCGACTGATATAAATTAGTTCTTAAACTATTAGCAGCAGTGGGGCATATAGGGGAGCTATGACTAATTATGGACCAATCGTCACATAATTTGGTGGTGCGAGTTCGGCTTATATAAAACGTATTTTTGCTTAGATTGGTTTGGATATGTTAGAGCTAAACTATTTTCATATAAGGCAATCGTATGGGAGATAGGAAAAATAATGGACCGATGCTAACCAAATTCAATAGACTTTGTCCTTGGGGCAATAGAAAAGCGTGTGCTAAATTTTGTCGAATTATCTTTGAAATATCGCATTACTTTACGGTGATTTATGAAATATTTACGGTATCTTCAAATGTAACCGCTGCAAATCTTAAGTGACCTTACAATTAATAATATAATGTACTCACCGGATATCTTAAGGTTCGAACGTAGGATAATATCGAACCTAGTCAGGAAGTTTAAGTAACAAGTAATTCAACGAAAATAAAGAATTGCATAAACTGCAATTAACAACACTACCGGATATCCATACACCAATGACTTCTTTGATCATATTTGCACTCATATTTATGAATATTCATTAAATTTTTTTATAATTTACTTATTTTCCACACTTGTTAATAAATTATACTCCTCCATTCTTTGTTAAACAAACACTTACAGACACAATTATAAAAAAACGAACGTTCGCATGTAAGGAAACTAAAAAATATTGAGAAATATTTATACAGAATTTTTTTATATATTTTAAGATAAAGCAACATTAAGCTCTTAATAACATTAAACTACATTAAAAAGCTAATATTTTTAGATCATATTAAATATGTATTTTTTAAATTTTAAACACTTTCACTTAAATTCTTTTACAAGAGACGACACGAACCGGTAAAATTTCAATTAGAATCTGAAGATAAATAAACATTTCTAAATTGGTGTTACATCTATAGCGGTTTTATGCTTATGCTTTTCTGAGCTTTTTCTAATTTTTCAAGGGAACAGGATATACAATTTTAGTATTTAGGAATACTCCGTAGAACGATTCGAAAGGAAACACCTTCGAATTACAAATTAATTAACATATAAATTTGAACTTTCTTAATTTTCGAATTATTAGAACTACACCATTTTAATTTGAAATTGAGAACATTACAAATGAAATTAAAAATTTCAATCATAGAAAAATACACATAGAATGGAAACTCAAAGAAAAGAAAACTCAATAAAAAAAAAAACCTCAAATTGAATTTTGAACGCGAAGAAAACGAATTTCTTTTGAAAAATTTTCTTTTTTTAAAACATTGACATAAGACAGCCATTTTCCAACCGATTTTCAAAAAGTCTCTTCTTTTCTTTCAAATAAAATAACAAAATTTAAAATCAATTTCAAAATAGGTACTCATGATTTTTTGTTACTTCATAAAACCAATAAACAAAGTGATCGAGAAAAACTATAAATATTTCCAAATTCTTTGGATTCCAATAAATCAGAATTGCTTTATGAGAACCCATGCATATTTTGTGGTGTAGCATGCTAGTAACATTTCACTATTAATATTTCATATTTAGTTTTGATAAAAGAAACTCTTCGTTTTATAGTATTTAATATTTATTTATTACACTAAACCATATAACAATTTCGTCTGCAATTTAAACAGCAAAGGGTTGATCTTTTCCATCCTCATGATACTTAATGTAAGTTTCACCATGTGTAAAGTCTTTTGTACCTTCCAAACGGCCACGGGGTGGTGCTTTACTATAGTCGAAAGCTTTCTCTGATTTACCAAACATACGATTGGCCTCTTCGATTTGATCACGATATTTGCCAGCCACAACAGGTTTGCCGGTTATAGGATCCGTTATGTCACCAAGTTGATAAACAACTTTTTCCACTTTATGGGTAATGAGACGTGTTAGGCGCTCGGGCAATTCGCGTATTAAGACAACATCACCTGTCTTGCAGACTTTTTGGGGATCATGGGCAAAGTAGAATTCATCTTTTTTAAAGTACTACACAAGAAATATATACAGAATATGTCAAAGCAATTGTAATTATTTAGATGGTTGAAGAATTTACCATATTAAGATTTCTATCCAATTCCATGCGTCGTATGCGTATTTTGGATGCATTTTGTTTTACACAGGGCATACATTGTCCCATCAGTATTAAATTGCGTGCTGACATTATGTTTTATTGAAAATTTATTGAATAACTTTAAAAACTACAGATTTTTGTACAAAATTTTTAGAAAATGTGAACAACAAAGTTAGCTGTTAAATTTGTTATTATGTTAGGGTGGATGACGGTGAAATAGAAGAAGAATAACATCTGTAAGAAATATTTAACTAGGCAGCACTTTTAAGTTTTTACATATTTTTTTTAATCAAAGATAAATTTTAAATGTAAATAATTTTAAATTTTGTTCTAAGCTTTATTGTTATTCATTGGCTTTATTAGACATCCTTAGAAACTGGACTAGCACTAGGTATATTATTTTAAATACATTTATTTACATATTAATTTGTGTTGAACTACAATGTTTGTAAACTTAATTTCGGTTATAGAATTGGTAGATTTTACTCCTGAATAAACTAAAAACTGCCCATCCTAGCGGAGAATTATTATTATTTACAAACTTCTATAAAGCAACTGATTAAAATATCTCACATTAAAACAGTTTTTTAATCGAATTTTTAAAAACTACTTTAGTGCTAAAAAAAAAATTTGTGTTTTTAAAATAAAATTGGATTTAAATAATAAATTATTGCATTTTATTTATTTTTATTTCTTAAGTTTTCAATATATTTGCCCAGCTGCTGTTGAAATTTGGGTTCCAAAACACGAGACACAAAAACATTCAGATCTGCATTCCTTTCTTTTTGAAATGCCTCTATATCAGATTTGCGAAATTGTAGTTTGGTAAAGGCTCTGGCATTCGAATTTACCCCTTTAAATGAAGCTAAAAATTGTTCACATTTATTTAGTCCTTCCTTTTTGCTTGTAGCCAATTCATCGATCAAACCAACTTTGAAAGCTTCGTCAGTGGTAAACATTTTCCCCTGGGTTAAAGCCAATTCGGCTGCACGATTTGGTAACGCATTACAAAATGATGCCGTCACATATTTTGGAGCTACCAGGCCAAGTTTAGTTTCATTTAAGCCAATTGTTAAATTTGACAGCATTACTCTAAAATCACAACAAGTGGCATACACACAACCACCGGCTGGTGAATGACCCTGGAATTGAAGAAGGAAAATTTAAAAAGATTAAAATAAATATAAAAAGATTAGAATTAGTATACACACTTACATTTATTAAAGCTGCAGTGGGTAAACGACTGCTATACAATACCAGCCAGGTATCTTGAAAAGCAGCATAAAACTGTTCCAGTCTTTCTTTCTGCGCTTCATACAATTCGTTGATATCCAAACCAGAAGTAAATACGCCATTATCCTTCTATTTATAGTTTATAGTTTTATTAATACTTCATTTAAATATGTATGTTTAATATAAAATTTATAATAAACCTACCGCAGTTAAAATTAAACCCTGACATTTGTTGTCTTCAAGATTGTTTATAGTTTCCTTCAGAGTTTGTAGCAATTCTAAATTTAAAGAATTTACAGGAGGTCTATTCAGACTTAAAGTTGCAATACCAGTCTTGTTATTTGTTTCCACTGTTATTAGTTTTTCATGTTCAGATGAAAAACATCTTAAGGCCGGCTTTGTGATTTTTAAATTAATTCTTAGAGAGCGCAACATCTCTCTAATGTATTTAATTTAACTTTATATTTTCAAGATTGGAAGCCAGGCATATTAATTAGGTGGTAGTAACTAAAATAATAATTCCGTGTATATCTGCTGTCAATCAGTCTGTTTTTGATGTTTTTGGAACAAAGCCTTTAATAAATTGACGTTTCTGATAAACAACAAAAGAAAAACAAATAATCATCTTGGACAATAACAACATATTATTAAATGTGTCTTGGAAAACAAGAAATTGAACTTTGATTCATGGTAATAATTTATATGTATGAATAAACTTGTGTCTTAGTTGCCAGATAAACTGGAAACACAATCGTCAAGTTTAAGAAAATGATCAACATACATCATTAAGTCCAAAAGTAATATTTATTTATGTATATCTGATACCATCTTAGTTAGGAAAGGTATCATGGATGAGTGTTAATGTTTGTAAAGCCAGAAATAATTTATTTTAGAGCTTTAAAAATATATATTTAACTAATTAATTTAAAGTATTAGTATTATTAATCTTTCGAATATCATGGATAAATTCAACGGTAATAATTGTTATTGTATGTATGTATATAAAAGGACTTCCAATAGTTGATAGCGGCCATATTATTGAAGCTACATCTGTCGAATTGGCTGTAATTTATTCAGTTTATTTTGGCAAATCATAAAAACGTTTAAATGCTTAAATGGTTTTATATAAACGGGTGTTCTGTTCAAGCAACGTACCCGCACATCGCCCATTTTACAAAATTGTACAATTTAGGACGCTACCAATTAATGAATCCCGAAAATGTCACTGTTTGGCGTGGATTTTAATCATCGGTTCTTATTTCTTTGAGAACTACGTTCATCACCGGATGGCACTACGTGCCACGCAGCTCATGCCATATTTGAGGGTATGGTCAACTCATGTGGAAGTGCTGTGAACTGGCAAACGATATCGTTTTTGTAAGACTTTTTCTTGCGGCCCTCAAAGCCTATCTACATAAACCATGCCAACGGTCAAATTCAGCCTGATTTATAGGCCACACTCATGGAACAATTTACATTTACACGATGTTATATTCCATACACAATGACATTGATAGACCTTTTAAATGAATAAAAAATGTCAATGATATCTCACACTTTGTTTTATTCTAATTTAAAGACAGGAAGCGCTTGATGTAATACCCTTTATAATAGCATGTTGTTCGTTAATGAAGTTTGGAGCAAACCAATAATAAGCAGAAACGTAAGAATCCTATATTCAGTTGTGCTGAATCATCTATTTATCATGCCGCTATTTAAAATTTGTCTAAATTCACTAGCCTATAAACTTTTTATAGGTTTGACAACTCTACCTAATAATTCTAGTTGTTATTTATTTTATTTTACTAAAAAAATCTTCGACTTAGTACGACTTACAAGTACAGCTATGATAATTGTCACCGGAAATAATAAATTATATCTTGAAGTAAAACAGATCCCTTATTATTAACAACTTGGATGCACTTTTTCTAACGGTTCGGTTTTTTACACAACCTATACAAAAGCTCGACCTTATAAAACCTTATAACAACATTACGACAAGATGATGACATTTCGACAACAATTGTTATTTTTGTTTTTTGTATTATGTTATTTTTGTTTTCGTTAGATTTTTTGCACTGTTGGTATATTTTTTGTTATTGTAAAACTCTAAATGTGCGTTAAAAATCGCATCAAATCAACAGTTATTTTATATTAACCTTTCTAACAAGGTATAAAACAATAATTTCAAATAAAAAATATAACAGATTTCTCATTTGAGATAACAATGAAGCCAAACACCAGTCAGCAGACGATATAGCAAACAAATCGCTAGAATAGCCTCATTTTTTCCACTTAGTTCATTTCAAACCCGTTAGATTTTACATACAAATCGCTAAATTACCATCGCTGATCAGCTGACGGCTTCTTGATAAAAAAGTGTTTCTTTGATTACAACAAAACAAGGAAAAGTGCAAATTTCCAACAAATAAACAATAAATAGACCAACAAGAACTTAATAAAATTTATGTTTTTACACTTACGAAGCGTTTATAGATAAAAACGCGTACAATTGCCGATAAACAGCAACAAACAAAATGGTAGGCTTCTCACAAAAACACCGCCCATATTTCTCTTCTATATTTATAAACTCTAACAAACTACGTCTTTACAGAGCTACGAAGACGACGACTATCATGTGGACACATTTCCCAAAGAATACGGCTATGGAGCCTTCGATCAAGATGGCCTCGACTCGTCGGGCATGGTGGGGGCCAGTTCTGATTTGAAACCGCGCATACTGTTAATGGGTCTGCGTCGTTCCGGCAAAAGTTCCATACAAAAAGTTGTCTTCCACAAAATGTCACCGAATGAGACGATGTTCTTGGAGTCGACCAATCAAATTGTCAAGGATAACATAAACAATTCTAGTTTTGTGCAGTTCTGTATATGGGACTTTCCCGGCCAAATAGATTTTTTCGATCCCACATTTGATTCGGACATGATTTTCGGCAATTGTGGTTCGTTGGTGTTTGTCATCGATGCCAAAGATGATTACAATGAGGCATTGACGAAATTCAAGAATACTGTGATTAAGGCCTACAAAATAAATCCGCGCATTAAATTTGAAGTCTTTATACATAAGGTAAGAAAGGAAGGGTATGATGGGTGTATGTGGGTAGAGTTGTTGTAAATGAATAAATTGTTATCAGCAGAATAATTTTAATATGTAAAACATTAAATGCACTTTTAGGTTTTCTGTTTTGATCTGATCACCTTTGTTTATACATTTTGCAAATACTGTGTATCGATTAAGTACACAGAAGGGAAGGAGAGAAAAATTTCATATAAATTAAACAAAATTTCCCTCTTTTCACACATATAGGTGTTACAATAACAATATACATGACAATACATTCTCATGATATAGACTTTTGACTCTCAGTTACCTATCTAGTTGTGTTGGGATCATCTATGAATGTTCAATTAATAAATCAGCAGTTTAAAAAATTTTAAAAATAATTTCGCCAGTAGTACCTGCCTCAACATTTGGTAGAAACGTCGTAAAACTACTCCAAGATAAGATAATTCAATTATCTAAAATTGGAAATTAGTTTACGAACTGTTAGCCGCAAGTTGCTGTCGCCCCGTATGAAATTGGTCTCAAATAAAACTAAAATTATTATATTAAAAATCTTCAGATTTTAGAGATTATCCAAACACCTTTAAAAATTTTTCGAACATAAGTTCGAATTTTCGAACTTAATTTATAATTTTCGAACATAATATTTTATTGACTTCAGGTATGATTTAGATATTATTTATCAGCTTTAAAAATGTTTCGAACATAAATTTGCATTTTTGAATTCGAACTTTCGAAAATTGGGTTAAAAATTCAGTTTTTTGAAATTTTGACCTAAACTAACAAACTAACATTGCAAGTTAAAAATGACTTAAAAACTAAAATAATAAACGATTAGATTAGAAGAAGACATGGTAAAACTACTCTCAGAAATATGCGCCTAGTTTGGAGATTCCAGCAAGACAATGAACCCAAACACAACTCGTCGTTTCTAACTGAGTGTTTACAATCCTATGAGGAACGTGTTTTGAAGCGGCCTGCCCAATCGCCAGTTCTCAATCTCATAGAAATCCTATTTAGATCGCAAATCGGTTAATAACTGGCTGAGATATAAGCTAAAAAACACGACTACCTCGAAATTGGAACTATTTTTGATCTTTGTATATCTGGCTTAACATAGACAATATGAATATCTAATGTTAGACATTTCAAAGAAATGGTCATAGATATTCAGATCGACAATGAGTCTAAATCGGGAAAAATATTTTTGAACCCCAATTTTTTTCGAAAATTTTCCCCCCAAATTTAATTTTAAATTTCAACAATAAAAAAAATCTACTTTTTTAAAATTTTAGGTTGACGGCATAAGTGACGATACGAAAATGGAATCGCAACGTGATATACATCAACGGGCATCTGATGATTTAGCCGATGCTGGTCTAACACAGATACACCTAAGTTTTCATTTAACTTCCATCTATGATCATTCAATATTTGAAGCTTTTTCGAAGGTGGTGCAAAAACTAATACCACAATTACCAACATTAGAAAATTTATTAAATATTTTTATATCGGTAAGAAGAATATGAAAGAAAGGTTTTAAAAGATTGATTATTAAGTTTTTCTGGATTATATTAAAGAATTCCGGCATTGAGAAGGCATTTCTTTTTGATGTGGTATCGAAAATTTATATTGCAACCGATTGTTCACCCGTTGATATGCAAAGTTATGAATTATGTTGTGATATGATTGATGTGGTTATAGATTTATCAAGCATTTATAGGTGAGTTTTAAACATTTCAATATTAAATTGTATTATTTTTATTGCTGTTTGGTTATTTTTTAAATTATTTTCCAGCTCTGAGGAGGATGCATTCGATCATCAAAGCTCTAGTCTCATTAAACTCAATAATAATACAATTTTATATTTACGTGAAGTTAATAAATTCTTAGCTTTGGTGTGTATATTACGCGAGGAGAATTTCAATCGTCAGGGCGTTATTGATTACAATTTCTTGTGCTTCCGCGATGCAATCAGTGAAGTGTTTGAGTTGCGTTTGAAAAGTCAGAAACTAGCTACCGTAGATGAACGTTTGGAATTGCAAGAGAATGGCGATGAAGATTCTGATGAAGATGTTATCGACGATGATGATGATGATCCTAAAATAGTTTAAACTTTTTTGTTGTTGTTATAAATAATCAAGATTACTATATTTGCGCGAACCTCTTTTCTTCCCTAGTGTTTATGTTTAATTTTTTTCTTTTTTTTGAAAGTTGATAATGTTTAATTTTTATATTTTGTGCCTTTTTTTATATCAATATAACTGTTAATAATCGATTGTGTACTATTATTACTTTTTTTTGCCATATAAATAACTATTTTATTATTTTTAAAAAAACTTTTATATATTTATATTTGTAATTGCATTAAAGACAACTTTCAAAGTTACTATGAACAAATTCAAATCAATGTATTGTTTTTTTCTTTTTGTAGCTTTAACAATTGAAATATGTATGAAAATATTGTAACGAGTATAATTAAAGAAACGTGTATTTGTTAATTGTATTAAATAAAAAATAAAATTTAGAAATTTTTAAAAAAAATATTGGCTTATAAATAATGCTTTTTAAATAAAAAGAAATATATATATATTCTGGCACTTATACAAAAAACATATTCTTATAAAATTTATTATTATAATTAATAAGTTTATATTTTAATAAATACAATTAAAAAAAATTATTAAATTCAAAATTGTTCGATACTGCGAATTTATTATACCCTTCACCATGAGTGGTAAGGCTAAATATAAGTTTTTCAGTCCGTTATATTAGTATATATTAGTCCCGCTTAGGCTGTCATTAAATTCGGGCAAATCGCCCCACAAATTGCTGAGAAATAAGCAAAAAACCAAGAATACCTCGATACTGAATTTTGAAAACATTTAATGGCGTGCAGCCATTAAAACTAGAAGCCTTTATTCTACTAGAAGCTTCTGGAATAATTCGCAACGATCCATCTTGACATTGAAGATTATTCACCTTTATTTCTAAATGATGCAGTTTTTTCGTTTCGACTCCATTCTCTAAGTTGGATAGTTTTGTGTCAATTTGTATTTCTACACCTTTCGCTAATTCGGATAGTTTTTATACCCTTCACCTTCGTGAGAAGGGTATATATAAGTTTGTAATTTCTACATTTTTTATTTCCGACCCTATAACGTATATATATTCTGGAACCTTATAGATAACGGAGTCGATTAAGCCATGTCCGTCTGTCTGTTGAAATCTATTTTCTGAAGACCCCAGATATCAGCAAACCTGGTTTTTTCCTCATATCTCAGCCATATGTGGGACTAAGATATGAGTAAAAAACCAGGACAACCTAGATTTTTGACCTATATCTGGATTACTAATTCAATAATATAGACGATATGGATATCTAATGATAGATATTTCAAAGACCTTTGCAACGACGTATATAAAACCAGACCTACAATGGGTCAAAATCGGAAAAATATTTTGTAACCCGATTTTTTTCGCTAAATATTAAAAGTGAAAAAAAAAAATTAAAAAAACAATTCGACATATTTTTGTTTCCAAAAAACTAAAAAATTACAAAAACAATAAATTTTGTTTACCTAAAATTATTTAAAATTTGTATTTTGAAGTATAATTTGGTGAAGGGTATATAAGATTCGGCATAGCTCTCTTACTTGTTTATTTTGACGTTTACGGTTTGTATTTCTATGCAGCTCTCTAAGTCGGATACCTTTTTGTCAATGGAATCCACTCTGATGTTTATAACCACACATATTTCTTGAAGTTCCCTGGAATGTTGCTTCCATTTATCGTTGTTCACTCTGGAAGTCTCTTGAACTTCAGCTTTAATTTCAGCTAACAGCTTCTGCTTGTTTGTTTTTGAAGTTTCTTGAAATATCTCGTTTGATTCTTTGAGTTTTTCCATCATAGCAGCAAACATTGTGCTTAAGTCCATGCTGGTTGTTGTTGCTCTTAAATTCATCTATCACAAGAATACACTGGTCATGCAGTTGATGTTAAGTAATAAATAAACGGACTGACTGCAACTTGCTGCTATTGTTTACATATATACATACACAGTGACACCTAGAAGTTTCATGAATTATCTCACGGACAAAACTAGAGTATTATATTTCTAGAGCTTTCTGCACCCTTAATGTTAATGTTAGTTACTTTAATAGTTAATGTATCCAAAATAAGATGGATGTGGAAACCCGACGTTAAAACTTTAAATTCAAATTGATAGTGCGTAACAATATTTTTATTTTAGTCTTATTTCTTGCAAAATTGTAAAAGTTTCCATTGTTTGGCTAATGCTAAGAAGTATAAACACATTCTTACGTATGCGAAAAAAACCTCTGGTGGTAATAAAAGGAAGGGAAGTGGATTTTTTGGAAGGAAATAAAACTATTATTGATAAAATATAGAAAGTTGATCAGAAAAAGTTTTCCAAAAGAAAATTCTATAGATCTCTTTATGGCTGCTGTAAATTGCAAATTTGGAATTTATTGAAATTTGATTTAATTTCTTTAAGTTAATTATTGGCCTAAAATAACGACATCTCTAATAACGGCTTATGCCTAAAGAAGAGACTCGTCCAAGAACTGCCACATCGACCTATACTTTCATATAGGAAGCATGATTTTATGGTCTCCACCAAAATCAAACTTGAGTTTTGTTTGGTTTTCGACCGTGTTCCAAATTAGGCAATTTTCATTTTCCAAAACAAGAATGAAAGAACAAACCAACTTGCCGAGTACTTGCTTGTACCACTGACATCAATAAACACAAGAATAGCGCAACTAATTACCTAATGTGAAAGAGGTAAAATTTCACCTAATTTGATTTTTTTGAGATGAACTGTGCAAATGAAATATTTGCTGGGTTATTTCATATATAATCGTAGTGTGATAAAAAACTTGGTAACTCTTTTTTAACTTATTTTTGACATTTACAGCTGATTGCACTTTCACACAACCAAAACACAACAACAAAACAAAACCAGCTAAAAACAACAACAATAGCGAGAAAAAAAACTCCTCTACTCACATCAGTGTTGCCACCAAGAAAATTATAAACTACACATGCCTCATGCCTAAATTACACATACGAGAAAAAATTACACGCAAATAAATTTTCGTGATTTCAATAGGAGAAATTGTCTAAAATTGTCATGAATATAAAAGGTTTGTCACAGTGGACTCTGGGATGTTTGGACCAAATACGATCACTTTATTGTCAATGGACAATTTTCACTTGCGTTGATTTTAATTTATCCAGGAATTGGATATATGAGGGATATTAAAGCAAGGTTAGCAATCTCAGCCAATCATCAGCCAAAAATGTCAATCCCAAATACGCTTTTATACAAATATTAATCAATGTCCATTCGAAAATTGTTACATTTCTATTAAAAATTTAACAATATTTAAAAATAGCACACTGTTTGCTTTCGAATTTTATTTTATTCCTAATTTATATTAACTGCTTTGAAATCAGTTTTATTTTCAGTTTCAAAGATAAATATTTTTTACTATTTGTTTAAAAATTATAACTCTGGTCATTTTCCTTCCCAGTAAATACTTTACCAGTAATTTATCTTGTAACGTTTATATTTTTAAAATTTGTAGTTATAAATTTGAAATAAAGCTTCCAAAATAGTAGGTAAATTTTATTGTTTATTATTTAAAACACAAACCAGAAACCAGACAGACAATAGCATAAACACAAAACAGTTCTTACGGGTATAAAAAATAACTAGTAACAATTTGTAAATAAATTTTTCTCACACAAATTCCTACGTTCTCGTTTTTTCCTCTTAAAATTGGCTAACGTTACCCCGAAATAACTCCAATTACCGTTACCGATATAATAGTTTATACCGTTATCTGTAAATACCGTTACCCTTATTCTATAAACAATTTAAAATTATAAAAATACAAATTTTCGATTTTGGGTTATCTTGAAAATTAACGTTTTTCCAATAACAATTTGTAATAACTTGTAAAAATGTATAGTTATTGAATAGTATTTGTTGTGTTATATTTTTGTCATGTTGGAATTAAAAGTCTTATATACATATAAACTAAAATTTAGTTTCTATTACCAATATTACGCAAACAAAACTATCACAAACGGAGAAATGTCCACCTGGAAAACCAAACTTCAAAATATCCAAATTACTTATCCTCTTTTTCTGCATACCTTAATGTTAATTTAGTTCAAACTTGATTCTTACCTTCATCTTATATATACGTTTTTTGGTGATACACTTTTAAGTATGTTATTGTCCGCCAATATTAATAAAACACATATCCTAGTACATATAATTCCATAATACTGAGTAACAAACGAGTACAATATAATAAATATGAATACATTTAGAGATACTGGATTTTTATTTATCAACTAAAATAGAGGATATAGCTACTTTCCCTCATATTAATGTACATATTTATTTCAGTCGGTTTTGAAATCTGAACAATCCATAATTCATTCATTCAATTAAAATCCAAAATATAGATAAAAGACATCCATTGACAATATATTTTGGATATAATTGGAATGTAAAATTACACATGAATTACACATTCACTCAATTACACATGGGCTACACATCCAAGTTAAAATTACACACAATATGTGTAATTACACATGAAGTGGCAACACTGACTCACATATACACCGAGAAAAAGAAGAAAAACAGTGATAGAGAAAATTTATACAACACGACTTCGTCATCAAAATAATAGCGGTACGACGACGTCAGTCAGTTGCAAAGTGGTTGTTAAAGAGAATAAAACGTGAAAACTAGCAAGTGGAGAAGAATTTTAAGTGAAAAAAAATAATAAAAGAAACAAAATTATTATATCAATTGATAGATTTTGTGTAAAGAAGGGAAAAATTAAATCAATGGTAATTTTAATAAAATAAAAAAAAGTATGTAAATAAATAATCCAGCTAAAGTAATGTCAAAGTGAAAATTTTACAGAGCAACAACAACAAATACATAATAACACCAAAAGAAGTTGGGAAAAAATATAAAGTGACTTATTAGATTAAAATGGACATGTTTGGAGTTGTATAAAAAGTGAAAAAATATATAAATTTTTTTTAGTAATATAAAACAAAAACAACAAACATTTCTTACTTTTTCTGCTAAACCTGATTTGAACGGCTAAAGAAAATTTACAAAAAAAATCACATAAAAATCCATTTATTAATTGAAGATCAATGCAAAACACGTAAAAAAAGAAAGAAAAACCAAATATGAAAGTAATTGGAAATTGAAAAACGAAAACGTAGTGGAAAAATTAATATAAAAATAAAAAGTGTTTTAATTGTTAGAATATTTTTGTTAAACAACACACACCTGCCTGCCTGAACAAAACGGAAATTTCTCTATTTGTGCAATTAAATACATCAATCAATAAGTAAATAATTTGTATCTTTGGAATTTGTATCTACTATTTGCACATCATATACCTACCTATCTTTTGTATATGCAGCAGCAGCAGCTCTACCGCAAGAGGTGAGTGAGTTAGTTATCGGTTTTTGTGTATTTTGTAATCTGGTTATTAGTTTTAATATTGAATGGGATTGCATGTCACTTTATTTTTAATTTTTCTTTTACAATATTTATCATTATATACATTTCGGTATTTTTTTTTTCATTGTTTTCTCTTGCACAATGGCAGTGAAAGGTTAATATAACTTGCACTTTGTTTTTTTCTGAGAACTTGAAATTGTGTACAGTGGGATCAGAGTTTAAAGTTTAACCATCACTATCTAATTGGTTTAGCATAAGTAACAATAAACTTTTAAAATATAGTTGGCAATAAACTTAGGTTTACTCCAGGTTTATTAAAAATTTTAACTGACAAATTTTACCGTTTCGGAAGAAATATTTTTTTAATTTGAATTTTTAAAATTAACCCTTTAGTAGGTAGTGCAAATCTAGTTACAATCTTTATCGTTACCTCGATTTTTTACCTATCTATATCTGGATTACTAAGTCATTAATATAGATAATCCATATTGTCTAATGATAAATATTTCAAATACCTTTCCAACGTATAACCTTTCCAAAGGTATAACGCCAAAAAAATCGAGACAAATATTTTTTTAACCCAGTGATGTTTTCAACAAAAAAATTAAAAAAAAATAGTTTTTCATAAAATTCAATTATTGTCGGAATCGGTTTTGAAATCCAGCTGAATATGGATCTTACTTGTTTTATAATAATATTATTGAAACTAAACAAACTATGTCAAGCCGGCACCACAGAGTTTAAAACCTTAACACCGACAGAAAACTTTATGGAAATCAAAAATCCGGAATTGGGTCCAAATGTGTTAATGATTTGGTATACATTAAATCCCATTTTAAAGCTATTTCGAATGATGTAAAAACGTTGCGATCTGATAACATTACTAGTCTCTAGGGTTTGTTTTTTGGTGAGAAAAAGCCAAAATCATCTTTTTGGTCGAATAATCGTTTACGTTGTCCCAAAAAAGTCGATTTAATTCGTCGTTCTGGAGAAAGATCAGTGTTTGTCGGTAATTTTCGAAAAAAAATTAACGACTATTTAGTTGGAGTGGTCAGCATGCGATTTATTCCGCCATGAGAGAATGTTCTCCAAATCCTCCTGGAGCGAACCACGAACACAATTGAATTCATGAAACTTCCGAAACGCGATTTCACAGGAATCTGTTTTATCAGCATAAGTCCAAGTAAGTTGATTACCAGTCTTCTTACGACAATGTCCTAGATTTAGGTCAAGTTTTTATACTATAGAAGATTTAAAGTCTCTTGCTGGTTTTCGCTCACAATTTATTTAATTCTACTTGTTTTTAATTTTCCAATTTGACTCTTTTGACAATAATGCAAATCAATAGGAATCAGAATATGAAAACAAACAAAACATTTCGCAAACGTTTGCAAAATGTACAAAACAAATCAAAATTTTTATATTGTATTGTACATGAGCAAAAACAAAACAAAAACTTTTCAAGTGACAAAGAGTGAAAACGAAACGATTAGCTTTTCACTCATCTACAATATTTAATTTACCGTTACAATCGTACATTTGAGTACAAAACAGATAGAGAAACGTATTTTTTATTCGTTTTGTTTGTTTTTTGTACTGTGTTCTCTATTATAATGAGTAAATCAATTACCAAACGTTTGTTAAACGTTTTTTATCAGATCACTTTTAGCTTAATACTTTTTCTGCAGAAATTATCATAGATTTATTATTTTGTTAATGGATCAAAGCATGGACTACTGAGACATTGTATTTTTGGAGACGCAATAGAACTCCCAAAAAAGTACTTTTAAGTAGGAAATCTAGTTAATTAGTTTATAAACCTATGGGTTTATTGTGAATCCCTTCAACAATGAAAACAAATGTCCAGGGTATGTCCCAATCATGCAGACTACAAAAAAAAAACACTCATTCATAAGTAGAAGATGAAACAGACGATATCTATCTTAAAAATATCAACTCAGCCAATTTCTTCTGTGAGTCCAAAAAAGTACTTTTGAGATTTAATTTTATTTCCTTACTAGACAATTCAAGAGGTTTGTAGTGTGATTTCCACAGGAAATCATAGTTAGATAGCTCCTAACCTACTAAGTCCATTTGTAATTCATTTAACAATGAACAAAGGTCCACAAAAAAAACTTAAAAGAACCAACCATAAGTTGAAAAATAAGCTGAAGATATCCATCATGGAAATATTGACCTAATAACCTTCTTTTGTGCCGATTGCGCCCTGATCAATGGGTTATTCCTAAGCATGATTTTCTAAAAAACCCACACATTCAAGAAAGGTTGCGAGCCGACAACCTTATAATTTATAGTGTTCCATCAACATGTACAGGACTCTCTTACAGAGATGACATTTTCCTAATAGATATCTGAAGCTTTCCTTTTAAAGACCCTACATTCAACCGGAAGTCCAAATAATTTCCTAGTATATACCTCGACCAGGGCTTTTTTTCAAACTTCGATCGGTTAGAAAATCTCTATACTTGACTCGCAAAGTCTGGATATGCCTGCTGATGACACTCCCATTACATAATCCTCGATGGGTAATAAGTAAATAAAACTGAAATTCTGAAAATTTTTATCAAAAACGTTTCACAGTGGTTTAGAAAAAAAGAGAGAAATAAATCTGTAACTTCTAACTTAGTTCGATTTGAATGAAATTAGACATGTGCAAAGAAGAAGTCGAGTTTAAGTTTTGAATTTGGACCTCATGGGCCCACCAGGGGCGTAGCCAGGGGTCCCCAAAGTAGGACGCGGCGGCAATTCTCAAACCGACTTATGCAGAAGAAATTTCGTCAATTATGTTTTGCTGGCTTACAGCTGTTGGGTGCTGCTCTTTGTTGCCAAGTGAGGCACATTTTTGAGCTTTGGTCAGTCACCACCCTCAAGAAGAAACTAAGCTACTACCGGTCAAGGAACACAATGTCTTGTTGAACGCAACATTTCCTTCTGGGATGTCACCGGATGAGTCATCCAAACTTTGACATCGCATAGTTAGAGTCTCCCCGAGGCATGTCAGACAGGACCTACGTAAATGCGAGGGGAGCATACAGGGGTACATATGCGCAGGATCCATTCGATCGCAGCTCGTATATGACAGCATTGAACGACATTCATAGAGACGCCATCAATTTCGCGGTAGCAGAATACCTAACGAATGTCGTACTTAGAGGTCGCCCGATAGCAGACGCCGACAGAGTCGCTCTGGAACAACTAAGATCAGGATGTCTAGTCAATTGGCTCTCCAATAGACTAGACATTTTCTTCTGGTGGTTAAAATAACTACTTTCTAAAGTGCAGTACAAAAGAGTTTAAATTGATTACACCCTAGATTACTTAGAGGCACTAAAGTGACGACTGACTTCACGCTAGGTTACCAGGGATGCCTTTATACATGAAAGACATCCCTGGAACAGTTATTCTCTTCTCGCAACCCACAATTGACAAAATTCTCCGCCGTGATGTTTCTATTAACCAAAAACTCAATAGAGTTTTTAAATAAAAAGCAAGAAATATAGATTTTTATGTAATGATTGGTTAGACAAAAGAAAGTTGTCAACAATTCAATCAATAATCAAATTTTAAAACAATATGCGTTTTAATGAAGATTATTATAATGCAAACTTTCCTATTTTGTTTGTTATTGTATTCATATGTTTGCATTTTATTTGCTTGATTAATCCCACTGTGCAGTGATTTTAATGTAACAAATTCATCTTCTTCCTTCTGTATAAAATTTCTATTATTTTGCGTACGTTTTTGTGTATAAATTTTTATGTTAAACCATTTAATTTCTTTTGTATTGTATTTTATTTTATTTATTTGTATACAAATTTTGCACTAACTCCATTTTTTTGTTTATATAACTTTTATTTTGTATATTTATTTATGTATTTTACTTTTTTTGGTTATTATTTTCACTTAATACACACAACACCGCACACAATACAATAAATGCAAACTAAACAAAAATTTAGCTTATTTTTATTCAAATTATTTCAGCGTAATAAATTTCGTAATAACAAACTGCTCAAAATAAAGACAAGACCTAAAAAGGAAAAATAAAAACAAAAAATAAATAGAAATAGTGTTAAATAAGAAGCAAATAAAGTTTAAAATCAACCGGTTATTTTGACATTTTAATTAATATCGTAGAGACAAGAAACTAACGGTCTAACATTCTCTTTAAGGATTAATCAATATAGTTGCCACATGTTTCATTCACTATTTTCCTTGAATATTTAAAAATTTAAACAAGTGTTTTTTCTATTATACAATCACATGTTTTAAGCCTTAATTTTTGTTGTTGCTTTGCTTATTTTTAGGTGTTGGCTAATTTAGTCATTCAAAGTTTTGCTGTGGTTTTTTTCTTGTTGAACATTTTGTAGGTTGTCTTTTTTTTGTTGAGAAAATTCCAGCCTTGACAACAGGGGTTGTTTTATTCTATTATTTTTCTTTTATTTTCCGTTTTCTCTAAGGGTGTGGAATCATTTTTTTTTAATTTACTATTCGCAAAAATTGATTTTTTTAGGTATTTTCATTGTTGTCTGTGCAAATGCCGGTTTCTATGGGAGAGAAAAACACCCTGCTTGCGTCATGACTCAACAATTTTTGTGTTTAACCTTTTTCGGGGTGTATTTGGTTTCGCTGATGGGCTTTTGTATGATCTCAACAATATTTCGAATGAAAATTTAAGCATGGTCTTTGAAAGTCTTGAAAGTTTTATGTCATAAGAAAAAGTTCCATTTTTATTTTAGCCAGAAACATATCAAGCAAATTAGAGCGACCACCATTATCTTTAAAATGCCGTTACCGAAATAACTGCAATTACCGTTACCTCCGAAATAATCGAAAATACCGTTATCGTTATTCTACAAATAATTTTAAAGTATAGAAATATAAATGTTTGTTTACCTTTTCCGAATCGTTTATGTCAAAAACCAGTCAAGCAACAAATTATTGTTTTTGAGTAAATCAAATAAAACTTCCTAGCAACCTAAACATTTTATTAGGAACTTCAAAAGTTAGATAAGTGATCTTTTTAAAGAGTTTAGCATGATATTCATGTAGACATATTTGATTTGAAATAACTATTCGTCATAATACACTCATTCTATAGTGAATTCTGCTTCAGTTGTAGGCCATTGAAAAATATTCCCATAAAACTCTTCGTATACAACCAAGTAGGGTTTCAGAGCTCATAAACCTTTTATTTTTTCACAATTATTGGCACCTACACCACCAAAATACATTTGGGCCTAGTATTACATAGCCATAAACCAGTCAAGTGCTGTCACTTGACTTCTTTCTGCACTAAACACGGATTTCTCGGTTTTGGTTCCCTATAATTATTTTTTAGCATTAAACAATGCATTTACCTTTACAAAACAGTAATCGCCCAATAACTCAATTTTGGATTTTTTGTTGCTTGACTGGTTTTTGAAATAAACGATTCAATTGAAGTAAAAATGTAATACAATACCTCAACTTATTTTTATTATATTAAAAATTTAAGTCAGGCCGAAGTTACTGTTATTCGTATTTTAGAAAAAAAAACAGAACAAGTACCAGAAGACGAAAGAAAGTTCGTCAATAAATCCGTAACTTTTGGTTTTTGGAAAAAAAATTTTTTTTATTTTTCAACATAGTATCATTTGAGCTCTATTAACTTTGCCCAATGTTTCTCCAATTTGTTTATCCCTTCCAAAAAATAAGATTTTTGAAGGTCATAAAAATAGGTATTTGTTTGTGAGATGACTTCATCGTTGGAGTCAAATCTCTTTCTACCGAGCCATTTCTTAAGGTTTGCAAACAAGAAATAGTCAGTCGGGGTTAAATCCGAAGAATAGATCGGATAAGGGAACAATTCGTAGCCTAATTCATAAATTTTTACCCTTTTGAAAGTAGTCAATGTGGATTATACCGAGATCAATGAAAAAAAACTCCTGCGAAGTTGTCACACGATTGCGTTTGTTGTCGATTGTGAGCAAACCCGGATCATCTTGCGGAAAACTTTCTCATACCCAAGTATGCAATCACAATTGAAACCTCTGATCCATGTGAGATGCCTATCGCTTCCAAAACCTCTCACACTTTCAATATTCGATCAGTCAAGACCTCATCGGTCGATTCTGTGCAAACCCGGCACCCATCTTGCGTAAAGCTTTCTCATACCTAATGTTGAATCAAAATTTAAACCTCTGAGACATTTGAGATGTCTATCGCTTCCAAAACCTCTCGCACTTCAATCTTCGCCCAGCCAAGACCTAATTGTGAATTTTTTCAATTATTTTGGATGTAGATACCTCAACGCTCGGACCATTGAAAATGATGGTGCCCATAGTATTTATCAAGCTTAGTCTTGTTTTGAGTTATGATTTTTTTTCCGGAAAAAATAATGCTTAATCTGGGTTTCCGCATAAACCGTAATCGGAGCCGATAACGAAAACTGAAACTGAAAAACGTTTGTGTTCGTCACCGTCTCGTTTCTGAATTGTTTTCAGAAACGAAAACTGATTGGTGCCGTTTCGTTCCCAATTTTCGTTACCGATTTCTGAAATGAACCTTTTTCGGTGCAAATGTATGGAATTTTGTTTTTGGTGTATGCGGAAACGTAGCTTTAATGAGCACAATAAATTCTGCTATCAATGACTGTCAAACACAAACTAAATTTGGACAGGAGTCAACTGACAGATGCCTGTTAACAGGAGCAGTATTGCCCTTTCAGTTAAGAAGCGTGTAATATAAAATTTCACGGACTTATTGAATCCTGGTATGTTGCTTGGTGAATTCATTTAGAAACATTAACACAACATGAAAGAAAAAGCATGCTAGGTTAGGTTACGTGGATTGGACCAGTTCTGGTTCTATCCTTTGTCAGAGTGGACCAGAGCAATCTGGATATTCTACAAGTGATGATATTTGACCACCTAAGTTTCGTCTCACTCAAATCCCATTCATCTATCAGTTTCGATACGGTCACCAAGGGAGTGTTGTCTAGGGACTTCATTTCCCCGGATGCCCTCATGTTTTGGGACCCATATCAACTCGACGTGATGTTGTGTCAGTTGTGCCAGTGATCGGATACAATTGAATAGGCATTTCGACTTAATAATGTTGGAGCTAAGAGCCGTAATTGCTGCAAGGCTGTCCAAGTAGATATGCATAGTCGAATTTTCGAGATTCAGTTCCCGGATAATTCTCGCGGCTGTATCGTTGGCATATATCTCTGACTTGAAAACCGTGCAGGTATCGAGTAATCAAAGAGACAACAAAAGGTTCAGTTCATCGGAAAAAGCATCCTGAGAATCGCTTTGTCTGAGTCTTTACCCGCTGTCACTTTTTTCTAACACACTTCACGTTTGAATTTCAATTAAGAGGGATTTCATAATGGATTTAATTGACATAGGAGGAACCCACAATCCAAATAACATGGATCTACATTCCCACTGTTCGACAGAATTGGGTTTTGAGGAGAAAAACAAATAGTTTGGGAACATTTTATAATTAAACTGCACGTTGACACGTGATAGATCATGTCGAGAGATGTCGAAGATGCTTATTGGCGACAGTAGGTAGCCAACACTATTGATTCGCTTGAAAAAAAGTCGTAATGTGGTTTGTTTTCCACTGTTCTGTCCACTGATGTTTCTGATGACAAAGTATATAGAAATTCCGACAAATTTTGTGTCAATCAAGGAATTTTCCAATCGACCTCAATGATCATTAACTCAATTATTATTTGATATCTTTTCTGTTTTAGTACTAAATACGAAGTAATATTATTTTGCTAATCCTAATCTCTTTTTTTATTTTATTATCTAAACAAAATTTTAAATAACACTCTTCAAAAACAACTGATTCTTCGTTTTTTTTTTTGTTAACAAACTATCAAATATGAGTAAAACCCTCAAGGGCATGCGGTTATAATTTCAAATTTAATGTACTTGAAATGTGAATACAAATATAAAAATAAATATAAAATTAAAAAAAGTTTACATAAACTAAACAAAACACATAAGTCTGCATAATTATTCGCTTATAAATAAATTTAAAACCTAAAAAAAGTGAAAATTATTAAACCGTAAAGCTAATTTTACTTTCAGTAGAATTAGAAGCTGGGTTGTATAAATTATAATGAATACTTTCATGTATTATGTATTAGATAAATATGGAAATTAAAAATATTATGAATAAAATTTCTGTAGAAAAAAGTATAACAAAAGAGTGAATATTTAAACAAATAAGTAATAATATTTATTAGGATTTGTAACAAGAAAATGTTACAATTCAGGTTAAAATTTGTTATGATTCTAAATAACATACTTTTCAATGACCACTACTTACCATATGCATTACTGGGAATAAAAAATTCCCCGGGAGTTTTTTCCCATTGAATTTACATAGGAAAAATGGGAAAAGGGAGAAAACTCCCGGGGAATTTTTTATTCATAATTGGGCTGATAATGAATTATTTATTGTAATATACAAACATTTTTTAAAATTTTTAGTTTTTATTTTGAAACATTTGTACAATATTAATTTATTAAAAGTATTGGCTATTCTGACAACATATAAATTTCGAAGCAAAAGAACTGCTCATCTTTTGAGACCAAGAACGAATTAAGTCAATATCGGATACTCTGTTCCAAAGTGAAGCGTATCCAAGAGAGAGCGTTCTGCTTCGATCGAAACAAATATTAGTCGGAAGGGGCAAGGTCTGGTCTATAAAGCGGGTAAAGCTAAATTTCCCAACCACTTCATTCTAAATACTTTTTAACAGGTATTGTAACATGTGACCGAGTGTTGTCATTACGGAATATTACGGTTTCATGTCTGGCCGCGTTTTTCAGCCAATGCTCGCTTCATCTTTCTGGCAACATATGGATTCCAAGCCAAAATAACAGTTCATCTTTTGAGGCTAAGAACGAATCAAGCCAATATCGTGTACTTTGTTCCAAAGTGAAGCGTATCCCAGAGAGATCGTTCTCGAATCAGTTGCCTACCGAACGCAACTGTGATGGTCTGGTCAGATTTCCGCAGCTCATAATAGATAGGACCCTTTTGCTCCATCCAAATACAGAGCATTACCTTAGCTCCATGGATATTTGGCTTAGGTGTCGATTCGGCTGGTTGGCCGGTCCTCATATACGATCTCTTACGCTTCGGGTTATCGTAATGGATTCATTTTTCATCTCAAGTAATGATTAGGTGCAAAAATGATTTTCTTTTATAGCGTTCAAGCATAATTTCGGATATGCAAAATCGTTTTTCAAGGACTCTCCTTTTCAATTCGTATGTTACCCAATTCCCTGCTTTTGGATGAATCCTGCTGCTCGCAACCGTTTTGAAATTACTGCTTGAGTAGCTCCCAGTGATTTGCAAGCTCCTGTTGAGTTTTACAACAATCTTCATGGAGTAATGCCTCCAATTCTTGTTCTTAAAACTTTTTTTGGCTGGTCTGTTTTCCGTGTCAAAATCACCACTTCTGAACCACACAAACTATCTCTTGCTTATTGAAACCGATGGAACACATTCACCATAAGCTTTTCAAATTAAAGAAGTAAATCAAAACTTTCCGCATATTCCGCATGCCAGAAGATTGAATACTGACACTAAAACAATGCAATTAAATATCTGTCTGATGTCTACACGATTTATAGATTGGTACATGAATGTCGGGTGTCTCTTAACGAGATGATGATCCTTTCGATTCGGCTGGTGGCCGGTCACCTTCGTGAGAATTTTGTAATTTCACAATATAATATTCCGAGCCTATAAAGTATATATATTCTGGATCCTTATAGATAGCTGCGTCCTGCCCGTCTGTCTGTCTGTCTCTCCTTCTGTCTCTCCGTCTGTCTGTTGAAATCAATTTTCTGAAGACCCCAGATATCTTCGGGATCCAAATCTTCAATAAATCTGTCAGACATGCTTTCGAGAAGTTTCCGTCTCAATAACCAGACTTAAATCCTATAGAAAATAGAAAAAGACAAACTCGGACCTGAAAAATTGAAAAACAAGGAAGAACTTTGGCAGAAAATTCAGGAAATATGGTATGCAATTTCCCGATCTACATGTTAAATTCAATCCCCAAAAGATTTGATGCTGTTATTAGAAATAATTGATATGTAACAAAATATTAAGAAAACAACGAATTCTTATGATGATTTTTTATTTTTAATCATTTTAAGACTGATTGATTCTATTTGAATGTCGCATATTTTATTTAGTCTTTTAGATTTGACATCGTTTTTAACATAAGAATGTGTTATTTTTTTATTTTTTTCTATTTATTGTTTACGTTATGAGCATTAATATATAATGAACAAATTTTAAATTTTGAAATCAAATTTTGTAGTTTTACCGCTTTAATCGAATTCATATGTAGTGATTCTATTGTATTGTCCGTGACTGTATATCTGGATTACTAAATCATTAATATAGACAATATGGATATCTAATGATAGATATTTCAAAGACCTTTGCCACGACGTATATAAGACCATAATAAGTTGGACCTGGGTCAAAATCGGAAAAAAATGAATTTTGTTTACCTAAAAATATTTAAAATTCGGCAAATATAGCTCTCTGTCAAGGAGACAGTTAATTCAATATATTAATTTCTCGCCAAGGATTAAAAATGCCATGAAAATAAATTTAAAAGAGCATTATTTTTCATCAGTCCCTCATATCAAGAACACGTGTATTATTTGGCTACAAATAATAACGTAATATACCATAAAAGGTATTCTTTAATTTATTTTGAACTGAGTTTTATTTTTACTTTATTTTTTAATTAATATTTGATAATATGAAAAAAGGTAATAATACGAGTAATATTTTGTTGTTTATTTGTCTATCTACTACTATTTTTGTTTGATCAATTGCTGTTTTTATATATACATAAGTATAAAGTATATGTGCGTACAAATGTATTATTATAAATATTTATACCTATAATTTGCAGACATAACATTCTAAAAAGCACACATGATGACAAATACTTGATTTTTTTTGTTGGTAGTAACAAAAACAAAAAAAATTTAAAACGAAATTTGTTGGTGCATAATTACAATCGGGGAAACGGAAGTTGAATATAAACAAAAAAATTAATATTGAACAAAAACAACAACTGTAGATACATATTATGTTAATTTGCATTGCGTGACAATCTCTCCTTTAGCATATTTTGTATGATTTTTTTTTACAATTGTGATGAATGTATGAACACATAAATCACCTTAAATATGCATACGAAAAATTGTAACTTCATAACTTTTTATTTACAATATAATACATACTTTATAAATATTCATAACTTATAGATATTAATATTCATTTTGCTTAAAATTTCCTTTATTTTATGAAATGTTTGATATTCTAAATAACAAACTATTTATAGAGAGTGAAAATGATCTTTAACCAAATATATATTATATTAGCTGACCCGGTGCCACGCCCATTGCACCTATATAGATCAATTGTGAATCTAACCCATCCAGGGACCCACTCAAACACACACAAACAATTCCATCGAAATTGGCCCAGCCATTAACCCTTTAATGCATATTGTTGCCAATTGTCTACATTCCAGTTCCACTTAATTTTAGACGCATATAAGCTTGATACTAATTCAGATTCTAATTCAGAAAAATCAAATGGAGTACGAAAAGTTTCAGCTAAAGAAATTCTAAATAAAACTAAACTAAATATTTGATACTTTATAGAAAAATAAAAGTAAAAATCATGCATTTAAGGGTTAAGGAGGAGTTCAGTTACTAACACACGTACAGAAAAATTATATAGACATTTCTAAGATAAATTCAAATTTACCAAATTTTTTATTAAAATAAAAATGCTGGATTTTTTCAAATGTTTAGCTTTTATTTTGAAATATTTGTACAATATAAATTTATTCAAAGCATCGGCCATTGCTAGCTAAGATCTTTTTCCATCTATCTAGCAACATATGAATGCGGAGCCAAAAGAACTGCTCATATTTTTAGGCCAAGAACGAATCAAGCCAATATCGATAATCTGTAACAAAGTTAAACGTATGCCAGAGAGAGCGTTTTGCATTGATCGGAACAAATAGTAGTCGGACGTTGCAAGGTCTGGACTATAAAGCGAAACTTCCCAACCACATCACTCTAAATACTTTTTTACGGGTATTTGTCGGGTGACGTCATGATTGAATATTACGATTTCATGACTGGCCCCATATTCCGTGCGTTTTTCGGCCAATGCTCGCTTCAAACGAATCAATTACGCTCGGTACAGGTTTCCTGTGCTACATCACCGTGAACAATTTTACAATATTTAATCTGGGGGTTCTGCAAGATCAAGTCCAAGAAATTGTGCTACTTCTGCTGGGTTTGACCATAAATCCACTGGACGTAGTAAAGTAGAGCTGGCTAAACAGTTGAATATGTGGAGGGTGTCATGGGCACCCTGACCATATGCTGCGCATAAGTTGAGGATGTCACGGTCTATGCGGGACTAGAAGGCATTAAGCCTGTAGCTCCATCCTGATCTTAGTTGTGCCAGAACGACTCTTGTTTTACGCGGCAGAATCTTCTCGGCGTCTGCTATCGGTGGTGAGCGACCTCCACGGTATTCATTCATACGGTATCCTGCTACCGCGGAATTGATGGCGACTCTATATGAAAGTCGTTCAAAGCTGTCATATACGAGCTGCGATCAAATGGATCCTGCGCATATGTACCCCTGTATGCTCTCCTCGTATTTTCTAAGGTCCTGTCTGACATGTCTCGGGGAAGACTCCAACTGTGTGATGTTGAAGTTTGGATGACTCCTCCGGTGACATCCCAGAAGGAACTGTTGCGTCAACATGAGGTTGTGTTCCTTGACCTATAGAAGCTTAGTTTCCTCGTGAAGATGGTGTTCGGAGGCAGCCAGTGTCTGTCCTTAAGGCTGCATTTTGACAGCTTTGAATATTTCTCCACTGAGTATCACTTAACGAAGGCGACCACACTAGAGCAGCCTAGTTAAGCACTGACCGGCCAATCGTATTGTAGAATGGTAGCAAGGTTTCTTTGTCCATACCCCAAATTCTGCCGGCTAGTGCCTTGAGGACCTTGTTCCTATTTCGCAGTTTATGCGTGGTTGCCTTGGCGTGTGTTGAGGAGGTAAAAAGGCGATCAAAAGTGACATCTAAGATTTTCGAGTGGTTCACTGTCGGAATTTGAACGTCTAATACCATGATGGTATGGTATTCAGGCAGCCGTCCAAAACCTTGATTTCGTTCAGATCATTTGGGTCCAATAAACGTTCCCTTTGTGATACCTGAAAGGAGAATGAAACCAAAAAAGAAGAAAAAGGGAAACAGAAGTTAAAGAAAAGGGAAATCTATAGATTGAGTTATAGTGAAGTTAACAATAGAGAAGTATAGAGAAAGAGAGAAGAGGGGGGAGAGGAGAGGGGTTAAGAATTCAAAGAATTCGAAAAACGCAGACCATCATTGGAAGGTTGCTGGGTCCCTAAGAGGTAAAGTTTGCGTAACCGGTCTTATCAACCATCCGGTCAACCGGTCTTATAATACCATGATGCTTAAGTTAAGTTTTACCTCGTTCGTCCAGGTGGTGAAGAGTGTTGCCGCTGACTTCGTTGGTCATAGCTGCAGGTTACGTGAAGTGAAGAAATTGTGGATTTCGCATAACCACTTACCAAACCGCAAAGTTGTGACCTGTCGCCAAGATGGTGCAGTCGTCCGCATATGTGATTACCTCCACATACTTTGGGGGATTACAGGTTCCCTGTAATGGTCTGTGTCAGATTTCAGCAGCACATAATAGATAGGACATTTTTTCTCCCACCAAATACAGATAATTACCTTAGCCCTATTGATATTTGACTTTGGTGTCGATTCGGCTGGTTGGTCGGGCTTCACGTACAATCTCTTACGCTTCGGTTCATCGAAAGTAATGATTCTGTGCAAAAATTATTTTCTTTTATAGAGTACAAGCATCATTTGGGACATGCAAAATCGTACTTCAAAGTATCGGCTTCAATTCGGTGGCACCCAATTTCCCTGCATTTGGATGAATCCTGCTGTTCGCAAACGTTTTGAAATTGCTGTTTGACTAGCTCACAATGATTTTGCAAACTCTTGTTGAGTTTGACAACAATTTTCATGGTGTAATGCCTCCAATTCTTGGTCTTCAAACTTTTTTTGGCTGATTTGGGCGATCTTTGTCTTCCGTGTCAAAAAAAAAAACACTTTTGAACGGCACACACCATTTCTCGCACGCTGAAACCGATGAGTAATCGGTGTGCTTCAGCGGCACTTTTTTCAAATTAAAGAAGTAAAGCAAAACTTCCCGTATATGACGATTCCTTGGTACAAAATCCGGCATTTTCGAAGCAAAAAAAAAAAACGTTCTTTACACTATAGTGTTCAATAACTAAGGGAGAATAAATGACGATATGTTCTCTTCAAAATGACATATAAGTTATTAAAAACTAAAACTGCGTTCAAAAGATACGCCATCTATTCTAAATCCCGCATTTATTGGGTGTTTGACTTAACAAAAATTATAAAAAAAAATCCTGAATCTTGAAGTACTGGCAAAGACCTGGTTATAAAAAAGACCTTGTTAAAGTAAGACAAGGTAATCTAATAGCAAGAGAGTTTAAGATATTCTCAAAAATGATTTCCACTAAAATTTAAAATTAGTTTTCGAACTCTTTGCCGCAGTGCAAATGAGACTGGGTTGGTTGCTATCGCCCCGCAAAAATACCTTTTATTTCTAAAATAAAACGTATTGCTAGTGTACAATATGCCCAGAAAATATTTAAATATTTAAACTGATCGAGACAGAAATGGAATACTGTTCTCTTTTCGGATGAATCCAAATACAATTTAATAGGCTGGACATTTGTAAAACGGCAAAGGAAAGGAGTCTGGGTCTCATTTGGAATCAGTAATGGACTCGGGATAAGATGCTGAAATGATCAATGAAATTTAAGTTGGCAGTTTGTTTATTACTTTGTTGTTGGAAACTTACACGGATGAATTTTTCATCCAAATTTTGGTGCTTACATATTCATAGTGCGGAAAATGATGAGGTTTTTCAACCCCTTTTGAGAAATATTTTTGTTTATTTATGCAATTTGTAGTTGGTTGGTAACTAGAGTATACAACACCCATTATATTAATATGTATATACCTACTATGTAGAAACAGCAGCAGTTTGGTAGTTAGTATATATTGCTGTAATTTAATGTTACCATTTACTGCTTGTGGTGGTATGGAATGGAGTGGAGTTCAGCCAGGTGAAACATTTAAATGTCAATAAAATGTAAATGCCAAAATTGCCATTACTAAGGCTTTTAACATTAACTTAACACAAACATTAATAATTCGTACACTATACAACAATACAACAGACAGATATGCCGCCGTGTTTAACAACATAAATTAGTATATAAACTGATTTTTATTCAATTATATTTTATACTGCAATAACAGCAACAAAGAAATAAGAGAAATTTTGTGTGTTTTTTTTTGAATGAAATTCAATATGATCTCCACTAACAGTACCTTAGAGAGGTTTGCTGATATTGTTGTCGTTGTTGTTGTAAAGTAACAGTATAATGAGTAATATGAGTAATGGCATCTCACACTTAATCTCATTGGCCTACTTTTTGTTCCTCCACTGTACATTGTTGCTGGTTGGCTGTTTGTTGCTGTTGTTGTTGTTATATTATGGGCTTCAGTTAAGTTCTTTGTTGTATTGTGTCAGTGCTGTTGGCCTTTTTCAGCGTTTCTGTCAATGCATTTGTTGTTGTATACAGAAAGTTGCAGTTTGCATTTTATTTTTTATCGATCATTGAACTTTTTGTTTTATTAATAATTGAAAAATCATGTCTTGTTTAGCATGTTAAAATATGTATATTTATGCAAATTTAAAGCGAATGCAATTATTATCATTATTTATTTGATTTTTCTGCGCGAAAAGCAAAAGTAGTTGTATAGAATTGTAGGCTGTATTTCTGGGAAAAAGAAACTTTAGCAAACTAAACAGAATGTAAACGGCAGGCAACAAAACTGCACACAAATTTGAAGGGTTTTACAAATTTAAAAATATAGCATCATGCTATTGCTCTACTTAAATACTAAGATATTTTGTAGATAGAAAACAACTGAGATTATTTTTATACCCTTCACCTACGTGAGAAGGGTATATAAATATAAGTTTGTCATTCCGGTTGTAATTTCCACAATATAATTTTCCGACCCTATAAAGTATATATGTATATTCTGTCCGTATGTCTGTTGAAATCAATGTTCTGAAGACCCCAGATATCTTCGGGATCCAAATCTTCAATAATTCTGTCAGACATGCTTTCGAGAAGTTTCCTATTTAAAATCAGCAAAATCGGTCCACAAATGGCTGAGATATGAGGAAAAAACCAGGACAACTTCGATTTTTGACCTATTTTTGACCTATGTATATCTGGATTACTAAGTCATTAATATAGACAATATGGATATCTAATGATAGATATTTCAAAGACCTTTGCAACGACGTACAGTGGTGGCCAGGAATTTAAAACAAAAATTGTTTGCTAAATTCCACGTGATTGTCAATTATTTTTTCAAATATTTCCACAAATATGTATGCATAAGGACTGTTTTAACACACAAGTGTTTTTTATTCGACTGTGTCAATTCATACATATTCACCACGAACACATACAATTTTTCTACAACTTGACCAAAAAAAATTGTTTTTAAATAAACATATTTTCTCACATTTATATCATTATATTTTTATTATTATAAAATATTCGGACCAAATTTCGTATTTTTAGTTCCATTAGTTTCGGTCATATCATGTCATTAACAGCGGATGTTCGCTGAGGAGGGTCAACGTATTTCCACATATCTTTGTCCATATATGTTTTACCGATTTTTTCAAACATTTTTCAGAAACTAGAAACATTAATAATAAATTTCATACCCTTAGAGGTCCTTTTATTTTGGCTCTATCGCACTTAAAATTCAGTTGATGAAAAAAATTCAAGTATTTGTCTTAAATTGGTGGCCACCACTGTATATAAGAATAGTAAGTTGGACCTACAATGGGTCAAAATCAGAAAAAAAAAATTAAAAACAAAAAATTTTTTTAAGAACTTAAACAAAATTTTTTAAAAATTTAAAAACAAAATTTAAAAAAAAAGATTTAAATTTAAAAAAAATGTTCCCAAAAAAAACAAAAAATGTTGTTTACCTAAAAATATTTAAAATTTGTATTTTGAAGTATAATTTGGTGAAGGGTAAATAAAATTCGGCACAGCCGAATATAGCTCTCTTACTTGTTTATTTAAAAAAGAAAAACTTTACAGACAAACGTCATATTGTGCCATGGAATGCTGTCACAGTAAAATAACTCTGACCAACTCCTTGTTAGTACTCAAAGTATTAAGTTCGATCTCAAATCATGCCAGTAACAGTGAAATTCATGAGGTCCATCAAAATAGTATTTAGTCAATAAAAATATACACTATTCTTGATCTTGAATATATGTATATTACAATTTGGGTATTGGTAGGACAAAAGTTGTGACAAACTTCCTGTTTAACCTCTAAGGTTCAGTAGGAAAGTAGTTTAATTTCTTCCCACAATAAGTGAACTCCCAGTATAACTCCTTAGCGTTATACTGTAATGGTTCAGGGAGAACGGACTGGGGGTCAAGCCTGCGATGATTTGGTTATTTTTACCAGAAGATATAAAATTCCAGAATTCAGATCACCACGGATATACTCTAAACTCTTGTGGAAGCGTGACTCTTTTGAGCAAGTTACATTAATAGTTTGTCTTACTACTACTGGCTCCATGAATTTAATCTTTAGGCCAGTCAGAAGATGATGTTAGATAAACCTCTGCTTGTTATCTATGTCAATTGCATTTCTGCTACGTCTGGAGCCAAATTACCGCATTCGTGATCGTATGAGCCATCGTATCGAAAAAAGATTTCGATATCGAAATTATAATAAAATGTACTAAATTTCTTCCTCGATATCGAATGCCATAATCTCAAATAAGAAAATTACGATCAATTTTACTCGATATGGAATGCGGTAATTTTGGCCCCTGATCTTAGACTCAAGGAGTTAGGCGGTGTGAATAGGTCAATGTATTTTGAAAGGATCTTCAGGATTAGAATACATTCAAGAGATGACTACCGCAAATTCTCTTCTTCGGCAGGACGAGATCTCGAACTACACTGACGGCTCAAAGACAGGAAAAATGCATTTCAGCTAAGTTTGCTCTTAGGTTCAAGGTGTTAGACGGATTGATGGATAACCGTATTGGTCAAGGCACCATTCTACAGAAGATAAGCAGGCTATAGTATTTCGATAGGATCTTCAGGATTAGAATACAGACAAGAGATGACCTCAAACTCTGTCCTTCAGTTGGAGGAGATCTCAATTTACACTGACGACTCAAAGACAGAAACGGGAACTGGTTTGGGATTGTTTTCCGATAAACTCTGGTCTCCTGGTCTCTCACAAAAAGATCGATACAATCACCTTATTCCAGACAGAGTTCTACGCCATAGACACAGTCTCGAGAATAATTCCGTAATTAAATCTCGAAATTTCAACCATTAATATCTACATCGACAGCCTTGCATCAATCAAGACACTCAACTACAAAGTAATAACGTCTAAATGTCGATTGAATCTACTCACTGGCCCAACATAGACAACTCCTTGTACAGTTAATATGAGTTCTAGATCATGATGACATTCGTGGAAATGAAATCGTTGTCCTTAGACTCTTGTGCAAAGGGACGTTTACGCCACCTTGGATGCTATATCGAATTTGATAGACGAATTGATGTTGGAAGAGACGGAACTATTAACACATAGAATATCCAGAATGAGCTGGCTCTTGGTAGAAATTCGCTTAGTTTTCTGGGCGTTGTATGATTTGACATATTTTGGAACTGCAGAAGTTGTTTAGAGGAAGATTCATTACCACGCTCTATATGTTAATTATGTTACTTTCTTTGGAAAGGGGATAAATTGGCGAAGGAAATGTGGTAAAAGGAGGAGAAAAGCATTTTGTTTGACAACTCTGTAATTGCTAGTTAGGTTTGTTATTAGTACAGGTTCCAACGCCTCTGGTGGCGAGTAAGCGAGTTATTCAAAACAGTTTACAGCCATTATTTATTTATTTTATGACTTAGTAAAGAATAATTATCATAAACTGGTGTTTTTTTAATTGGCAGCGGCTGGGAATCGAACCCAGGCCGCAAATACCATATCGTGCTTAAAAGTCAAACGCGCTAACCAATTAAGCTACATCACCCTCAATATTTGTCAGAAGTACAGATTGATTCTCTTGAGGAGCACAGGAGTTACAAAGTCATCCGAATTAGGGATGGTGATTATTATGCTAAAGGTATCACAATGGGACTTAAGGGCTTGCGAGTGTACACGATAATTCGCAGCGAAGAGAAAATTATTTAAATTTTAATCTTCAAGGAAATTTTCAAGAAAATATCTTTAATTAAATTTCGTATATCTGTGACAATTTGCTTAAAGAGCTTAAGTGATAAAATTAAGATTTGCAATTAAGCAAAATATGTGTTTAATTACAACAAATTTTAGTGACTTATAATATGAATTATATGAGGCCATCAGCGCAAAAGTGGTGTAAGCCACAATTTGTTTTGGTTGCTGTTACATTACCAACTATCAATACAAAAGAGGAATTCATAAGCAGATAGAGCTGAACAAATCGTTTTTGCACAGAACATAATATAACAAAGTAATGTAGCAAAAATGGTGTAAGTTGAATATTACCATTAAGTAAATAGTTTGGGGTTACATCACTAAATTCAAAAAACGTTTAATAGAAATTAAATTTCTAAAATAAGATTTCAATAGAATTGCAAACTTTATTTAACTTATATCGACTTAACTTGTTATGCCATATTGCCACAGATATACGTAAATACATATTTTTTGCAGTGTATACAACCTCATTTAAATTTATAATGTATATAAACAAATTAATTTAACATATGTATACAAATATGTATTCAATTCGTACTACGTGTATGTTTAGTCAATTGAATATTGTTTTATTAACTGAGCACGTCACAAAAAAACACACATATGTATAAAAGAAACAGCTGTATTTTATTTAGCTTTAGTCACTCATGTTCGACATTCATTTTTTTGTTTCAATTCTATTCCGTTGACCCAGTCAAGACAATTAACACTTTATTGTGATGCTGTCAAACCGAAGGCACTAACGGGATATTTGCGAACATAAAACTGTTGAAGTTCAAAGCAATGTGGGCTAACGTTACCGCTAAGCTACCGTTACCCCTAAAATACCGTTTCTGCTCGTCTACTGTTACAGCTAAGCTATTGTTACCCAAATAACTGCATTGCCGTTATAATGATAAATTCTCTAAACACCGTTACCGCTATTTAATAAATAATTTTAAATTAAAAAAATTATAACGGAGTCGAATCGCACGATCACCTCCAAGTGAGAAGACCATGCCCTCAAATCGCTCGTGCAGAATGTCCAAATTGGTAAGAGCTATGTGTTGGCCTGGAAAACGTCGTTCTAAAGGAATTAGGCCAGCTCAAAATCCTTACCAAACAGTGACTTTTTCGAAATGCATTGGACGGACGCTCTTGGTTATCATGTGGATTGGTATCATCCCAAATTCGACAATTTTGTTTGTTGACGTTCATTCAGGAATGAGCTTTATTGCGGAAAATGATCTTTTGATGAAATTTTGACTCAGTTTCATCATTTGCAGGTCTTGTTAAACGCTAAATCCATCCATGGTGATTTGGCAAAGTGAAATAATGACAACCAATTCGACAGATGTAGCTATCAACTGTCAAAGTTCGGAAGTCTCTATTGGAAGACCCTTTAGATGAGGGAGATGACATAAGATGACATAATCTATACAAGATATGAATACATAAACTTTCATAGGTTGTCGAGAAACTTTTCAAAAATCACAAATCGTAAATTAAATCGCGAGTTTTTCAAAATTTACAAATGGAAATAAATGGATCCATAGGATATATTTGTGCTAAAAATTAACAACATCTAATCTTGAGAAAATACATACCTGAAGGAAATATTTGAATATATACAAGGGCGTGTCAATAAGTCCGTGACTTTTAGATTTTCCTACATCTTATCTTAAAGGGTAACAGCGTTCCTGTTAACAGGCATCTGTCAGTTGACTCCTGTCAAAATTTGAACAAGTTGCGTCATTTAGTTTGCATTTGACAGATATTGATAGCAGACTATGGCTTGACTTGAGGAGAAAATGGAAAAAAGTGAATTTCGTGTGCTCATTAAGCACTATTTTTTGCGCAAAAAACCCTCACTCAAACTCTGCACCATCAATTTCAGTGGTAAAAATGGTTTACTGAAGCACGGAAGATGCCGAAAGTTCTGGACGCACAGTTGAGGTCTCTATACCTGAAACAATTGAAGATATGGTGTTGACCAATCGAAGATTGAATGTCCGATAGATTTCACATGGATCTGTGGTTTCAATTTTGAATGATCACTTGGGTATGAGAAAGCTTTACCCAAGATGGGTGCCACATTTGCGCACAATCTAATGCATTTGTGCAATCATGTGAAAACTTTGCAGGCGTGTTTGTGCCGTTTCGTAACCGTAGACGAAACGTGGATCCACTACAAATCACCAGAGAACAAACAGTAATCAAAACAGTTGGTTTCTCGGGATGAATCGGTCATCAAATTGCAATTTTGATGACCTCGACATTTTTTTTTGTTTGAAGAAATACAAAAATTGGAGAAACTGTGGACAAAGTGTGGACAAAGTGTATAGAGCTCAAAGGAGACTATGTTGAAAAATATAATGAAAACCCTGTGTTTCATTCAAAAAGTCACGGACTTATTGACCCATCCTAGTACCATATTCCTACCGAATTTCAAACCAAAGATCATGTCTTGTGGATATTCAAATATTATAAAAGAAAGTTTCTCAAACATTTTAGAATTTGTTATTTGTTTACTGATTTATTTGAAGGGATTTGCTAAACGTAATTTCTATAGAAATTTGTTATTCCGACCGAATTTTCCAAAACTTTTTGATTTTATTCTAAATGAATTTGTGTTGCCTAAAAGGCCCTCCCTACAATTGTTATAACCCAGTACGGCATTAAAAAAAGCTTAAATAACAAACTTTTAAAATAAGCTTTTTTCCCCATTAAATAAATAAAGCTTTCGTTCTCTTAAATAACACCACTATTTAATTAACAAATTTAAGAGTTATTTTCCTTCTCAATTAAGAGCTTCCAACAATTTTGCATATAAATTTCGTTTAACTCTTTCAATATCAGCGTATTTAAGAACTTAAAACGTACATATGTATTAAAATAATAATAAAAAAAAAATTGTATTCATAAATTTTGCAAATTGTTGTTATTCATTCATATGACGAAGATAACAAGCGTATTGTGTAATATTTATTTAATGCACTTCCCAATGACGACCACCAACCTAAACCCACCAACTCTTTCCCCATTAACCCCACTTACTACTGTTGTGTGTCACATCTTTTAGATAAACAATTATTATTGTTGTTATTACAAAATTATTGTGCATTGTTTTAAGTTGTTTTTGTTTTGATTCTTAAAAGTTGTTATTGTTATATTTTTCTGTCTTGTAATAATAATTATTATTATTTTGATATGCAAGACATGCAAATAATAGGATAAATAAATAAATAAATTAAAATGTTAGTAAACAAAAAGATTTTAAAAATAATGCAAATATGGGGGGCTTGATTTATAATTAATGGGCCAACAACAACAACAATATAATAAATGTTTACAGTTATAAAAATATGTACATATGTATGTATAATGTTATTAAGAAAATTGTTGTCTATTAAGAATAAAAATAAAGTAATAAATATCTATGTAAGAAGTTAATCGACGCGTTTCGCTGGCATCTACATAAACAAATGTTAGTACAGTTTCAGCTGACGTTTCTATTCACCGCAATGTGAGCTAGTATTCTCATTATTGTTTTCTAAGCGCTAGAAATCTGATTCGGGTGTCATTAATTCAATTTCTATGTAAACGAGTACTCGAACGACAAGCCCAAAGAAAATGTACACGTTTTTATACAAATTTCGGTTACTTAATTTCCTACTCTTCGAAATTAAATAGACAAATGACAGAAACTATCCCAAAGCGAACAGAAAATGGCAATTTTCGGATTTACCAGCACCGATTTAAATGAAATTTACCCTAACAACTGTTGTAAATATCATCATAATCGGAGATGTCAAATTCAACTGACGTCCGCTTTCAGATGTTAACTCAATTGAACCCCCTGTCTATACCTGACAAATTTTTATCATGATAAACTTCAAAATGGTTGTCAAGATAAAAAATTATTAGGTATAGTCTCCATTTATTAGTATTATTGCTTCGTTATGACAAAATTGTTAGTGCTTTTGCTCAGACAACTTTGTTATGATAAATATTTGTCAAGTATAGATAGGGGGGAATGTATGCTATCGATATAAAGCCCTCATAGCCACCCTCTTTATGCCGACCATTAACGTAGAGACATTGAATTTTTGTTGACTTCGTATGACTAATTTTCGTTCGCTTTCGTTTTCTTTCAAGATCGAGACACAGGCCGTATTCATGCGAATATGTTGCGTTCGGTACAGGTTCCCTGTGTTAGTCTGGCTACATTTCAGCAGCTCATAATAGATATTACCCTTTTTGGACCCATCAAATACAGAGCATTACCATAGCGCCATGGATATTTGGCTTTGGTGACGATTCGGCTGGTTGGCCGGGCTTTACATGCAATCTCTTACTTCGGGTTATCGCAATGGATTTATTTTTCATTGCAAGTAATGATTCGATTCGATTCAAAAATTATTTTGTTTTTTAACGTTCAAGCAGCATTTCGGAAATACAAAATAATTTTTCAAGGTCTCTCAGCTTCAATGCTTTTGGTACCCAATCTTTCTGCTTTTGGATGAATCCTGCTGCTTGCAAACGTTTTGAAATTGCTGATTAAGTAGCTCCCAATGATTTTGCAAGCTCATGGAGACTGCCTCAAATTATTGATTTTCAAACTTTTTTGGCTGGCCTGTCCGATATTTGTCTTCCGTTTCAAAATCACCATTTCTGAAACGCTCAAACCAACTCTCGCACTTTGAAACCGATGGAACACATTCACCATAAGCTTTTCAAAAAAATAAATTTAATAATAAACAAAAACAATCGGTGTGCTTCAGCGGCAATTTTACTTTTCCCTCTTGTACTCCTGTCAGGATAATTGTCATTATGTATTTTCTCTAAATATGAATATTCTTATTAGTTTTAATGTTACCCCCTGTCTATAGTTGACAAATATTTATCATAACAATAAATAACATTTATTGTCAAGACAAAGTTTTCTTAGCAAAAGCACTAACAATTTTGTCATAACGAAGCCATAATACTAATAAATGGAGACTATACCTGGTATAGACAGGGAGTAAGATTCTTAACCCCCTGTCTATACTTGATAAATTTTTATCATGATAAACGTCAAAATCGTTGTCAAGATAAAAATTATCAGGTATAGTCTTCATTTATTAGTATTATTGCTTCGTTATGACAAAATTGTTAGTGCTTTTGCTCAGACAACTTTGTCTTGACAACAAACGTCATTAATTGTTATGATAAATATTTGTCAAGTATAGACAGGGAGTTAATATTTCAACTTTTTTCTGTTGTTATTTAGAATGTCTATCGATTTATTCGATTTGTGTAGAATTTTTAATGTGACATTAAGAAGAAAACTAATAAAGAAATTCCAGGAACTACCCGATCGGGAACATTTTTCCGATTAATTATATGTTATGATTAGAGTTTTATAACGTTCTTATTAGTTTTAATGTCCCGGGAATTCCCTGGACGGTAGATCCCGGGAATTCTGCAAAATTTTCAATCCCGAAATCCAGGGTAATTGTGCGAGAATTCATTGGAAATTATTTTCCTTAGTTTTATTTGATATTTTTTGAACTTGACTTTCTCTAAAAGAAGCTTATAGCTCCAAAACAAATGCAGAAGTTTCATACAATAACAAAGATTTAACACAAATAGACCAATAGCATGTTCATTATTCAAAATATTACAAAAACTCGTGAATGTTCACGGCTGTCACAGAATTCTATTCTATCGAAAGTGGAATTATTTTAGTATTTTGCTTTTTCACAAAGAGTACAACAAAAATATTTGGAATAAAACCACCTTCCGTGGAATTGAATTTTGTTTAATATTATTGAGTTTTCTTCAAGTTTTAATTAACATATTTACTTAATTTTTTTTTGATTTAATAAGTCTGCTTTTACACACAGCAAGTTTACTTGAAGCAAGTCTCTTTGATTCCTTTTTAAACTTGCTCGACTGTTTACACACAGCAAGTCTGTTTTCAATTTTGTATGTCAAAACTTAATAGACGCCATAGTGGAAATGAGAAAACAAAAGAGAATTGAAGAGACTTGCCAGTACAAGCAAGTGTGTACCCCTCTTCTTTCTTCTTGCCTCTCTCTCCAAAATTGCACATCGATTGAATACCCTAGTATCTAATGAAGGTAGAAGAACATCTAATGGAAATTAAAGCCATTCAAATGACAAATGGTGACAGGTTTGTATATAACCAAAATTAGAAATCGTGTCAGCTTATATCTTTATATTAAATTTTTATTGGATTTGTTTATTTGTATTCAATTACATTTAAACCAAAAGAATTTTTTTATATTTTTAACGAAGTGTACATTATTTGTACATAATTTGTTCTAGGCGGGAATTTCCCGGGAAATGAAAAATAAAAACTCTAGTTATGATATAAAAATAAATGGATTTAATCAATGTTGGCTACCGTTACCTCTAAAATACAGTTCTTCTATAAATAATTGTAAATTGAGTTTATTGAAATCTACAAAATTTAAAATATAATAAAATGTCAACTTATTTTAATTTGTTTTGTAAATTTGATCTAAATTACTGTTCTAATTTAAATACCGTTACCGTAATAATCTAAATTAGAGTTGTTTTCAATGAAATATTTAAAAACGTGCCCCCTGTTTAGATTGAGGGCCAATTCATTAAAAATATCATAAGTTCTGTTATAACCTTCACATTTGTTATTACATCTGTATTTATTTTAACCTTTAATTCAGTATTTTTCTATACATTAAAATAATAATATAAATGCTGTATTTCTGTTTCTTGTTTTTCTTTTTCAAATTTGATAAACAAGTAATGCCCAAAAGACCCATTCTAAACGACACAAATTGCCAAGAAGGCACACACATAAAATTTGTTTTTAAAGTAGGTATACATAATTTAAATTTAATTTAATTATATTTTTTTTGTTTTTGTCATTAAAAAACGTTTTCTAAACGTTTAATTAATCCCTTAAGGTTCGATATATATGTATGTATATTTTTTTATTACAATACAACATTTTTAAATTCAGGCTACAAAGCTGCCTTAATTTATATACATATCTAAACATCAAGGGAGATTACAAATTCGAAACGGTTTAAAGTTAACGGTAACATTAATTCACGGAATTTGTTTATGGAATAACGGTAACGCTTTCTATGGATGACAATATTTTCGATTATAGTAACGAACTCTCCGTGTGGAGTTCTCAGTCTCCCATCGGACGCGTCCCAGGTGGCGGATAGGGGGAGCAACTGCCTAGTCTAGTGATACTGTTTTGACAACAGGTCACTAGCCTTGACAAATGCTCAAGCGATGTCAATATCTTAAGATGCATTTTTAACAAATGGTCTGGTGTAGCAAATGTTACAATAACAACAAATGTTACAATAACAACAGCATAAACAGCGACGCCAAAAGCACAACAAAATCCCGACAAGCCCACCATTTTCAACCAATCACAATTAAAATCACAATACGGAAGCATTTTTTAGCTTCTAATAAATACCAACAAAGTAAACAGATGCAAATTAATGAATGATATTTATTTAACTAAGTAATAATTTTATTGAAAACAATCTATCTAGCTTCAATATATATATAAAAGATTAACGTTACCGAGTGACAGAGTGATCAACATCGACCAGTAATTTTTGAAAATTCGATGGATTGATGGCTAAAAACGGGTAAATTCGGTAATCGTATATCTTCTAAACTAATACTATATAGGGAACCCCGATAGACTAGACGATAGTGCACTGAACTATCAATCTGAGGTTTGAGGGTTGCGGGTTCGATATCCATCAGAGACTCTGGGTATATCTGCAGATAAGCAAAAACGCTTCGCAGTTTGTGTTTGTTTAAAAAAACATTTGCAATGCATCTTTATCTACTTAATAAATTATCGGGCAGGTGTCTGGTACTTTTTCCTTTAGAGGAGAAAACGGGTATAACCTATGTTTTGGTACTTTGTTGGCATCCGGGTACTTTTTTTGAACTTGATTTTCTAGAGCTTATGAAAACAGATTGAGACATAAAATTTTTACTAAATGGAGTGCTTTGACGGGTGTTTAAAGGGATAATTCAAACGGGTGTTTAAAAGGGATAATTATAATTGGTACCTTTTCTTCTAATTTTACATTCTTATTATTGGGTGTACGACTTAAAATTGCGAAATTTTTTCAAATTTTTAATTTCTATTTTGAAACATTTGTACAATATAAATTTATTGAAAGTATTCACCATTGTTAGCTATGACCTTTTCCCATCTTTCTGGCAACATATGGATTACGAGACAAAAGAACTGCTCATTTTTTGAGGCCATGAAAGAATCAAGCAAATTTCGGAGACTCAGTTCCAGAGAGAAACGTATCCTAGAGAGAGCGTTCTGCATCGATCGAAGCAAATAGTAGTCGGACGGGGTAAGGTCTGGACTATAAGGCGGGTGAGACAAAACTTCCCAATAACTTCTTTCTAAATAGTTTTTAACATGTGGCCGAAAATTGTCATGATGGAATATTACGGTTTCATATCTGGGTGCATATTCTGGGCGTTTTTCGGCCAAAGCTCAATTCTAACGAATCAGTATCATTTGGTACAGGTTCCCTGTGATAGTCTGGTCAGATTTCAGCAGCTCATAATAGATATCACTCTTTTGCTCCCACCAAATACAGAGAATTACCTTAGCGCCATGGATATTTGGCTTTGTGTCAATTCGGCTGGTTGAACGGGCTTCACATACGATCTCTTACACTTCGGGTTATCGTAATGGTTCTAGTTTTTATCGCAAGTAATTATTTTCTTTTGTAGCGTTCGAATAACATTTCGGACAAAATCGCCTTTCAAGTTCTCTCGGCTTCAATTCGAATGGTTCGAATCCTGCTGCTACACACGATTTCAAAGTTCTTGGTCTTCAGTGAGATCTTTGTATTCCGTGTTAAAATCACCACTTTTGAACCGCACAAACCATATCTCGCATGTTGAAACCGATGAAACACAGTCACATTCGGTGAGTAAAGAAAAAATCAATGATAGGAGACTTAATTATATTAAGGTACCAAAAAGGGAAAACTAATGGAACGTTTTCGTTCTTCAAATAGTACTTTTTTTCTATAGCAATTAACCTAGAATCAGGATATTAAACACTCATGTTCCTTACTGAGTTAGAATCTACTATAAATAAACTTTCTGGGACCTTTTTCCTTCTAATAGTACTTTTTGAATATTTTATAATAATAGATCTAGAAACATAAAATTAAGCATTTATCATTCAGAGTTGAATGGGAATTTAAAAGGGAATTTAAAGAATTTTTCATTTTTTAATGCTACATTTTTGTTTTTAAATTATAACGAATTCAGAAAGTGGTCGGGAAAGTCGATTTAAAAAAAAACTATCAGTTAAAATCAAACACAAAGAAATTGTTTTAATGAAATTACTCAATGGGGATTACTTTATTCGAAAAGTCGCTTACCCCCTGTCTACACTTGACAAATATTTATCATAACCAGGGCAACCAAAAATATGCAATATCATATTTTTTGCTGTGCGTCGTATAAACAGATGACTTAGTTATTTATCCGTTTCAGACAATTTTAAGAATTTTGGCATCGATTTGTTAGTGCATATTTTAGCATATTTTGCTCTTTACAGCATATTTTAGCATATTTTGCGATTTATAGCATATTTTTGCATATTAAACTCATAACTGCATATTTTTGTTGCATATTTTATTTTTTTCATCATTTTGTTTTCTTAATGTAATTTTATTTTGCATTGTAATTCTTTATTTCAATATTTTACTATTTTGTTACGGTCCAATGTTAATTGGCCTAACTACTTATTTGAATTAAATTAAAAAAAATATACACATACATACATCAAAATTTAACAAATAGTAAAAATTATGTAAAAAAATTAAAAGAAAATTTTAAAATTGTATGTTATTATTTGCAACATCTTAAGTAAATCAAACATAAGTTTGCTAGAGACAGTTATGGTTGGGTATTAACAGTTTACCAATATGAATATTTAAACAACTATTCAACAAATGTTCTGATTATTAAGATCCATCGAAAACCTTGCATTGAAATCATAGATAGATTTACTCAAATTTTTAACGAAGATGTTAAGAAAGACGAAACAATGGATGAGTAAGGAAGATCATAGGAAATGTCACGGTATTTTGAGTTTTAATTGACACAGTCTTAAACAAATCAGAACAAAACAGTATTGAGAAATTTAAATATTATGCCACGTATTACAAAAAAAAATTTTTAAGAATTAGGCTGTTTAAAAGATGAGACAAATCAATTGATAAAGATTGTCTAAGAAACTCTACGGAAATCGAAAACAAGGATTTAGTTTGAAAACTTAAGTAATTATTTGATAAATATAATAAAATGAATTGAATCAAACTATTTGTCTGTATGGCCGAAGTCACTAAAATCGAAATGTAATCCTATAATAAAGAATTTTAATTTATGAGCTCAATATTCTATTTACTTCTTATATATTTTTTTAATAAAACTTTGAAATCAAACAATAACCAAATATTTTTAAGTGCATATTTTTAATATTTTATGAGCATATTGTTCGTTTTTAAGTGCATATTTTATGCGCATAAAACACTTTTTTTAGAGCATATTTTTGGTTGCCCTGATCATAACAATTAATGACATTTGTTTGTCTAGACAAAGTTGTCTGAGCAAAAGCACTAACAATTTTGTGATAATTTTTTATCTTGACAACCATTTTGACGTTTATCATGATAAAAACTTATCAGGTATAGACAGAGGGTCGTAGTGGTATGAAAACATACTGACATAACGTACAAAGGCATATAATAAATACTATATTCTTAAAAACAAAGTATAACAAATTTCCGTTATTAAATAATTTTTAATACCGATTGAGGTGGCGAAGCGAACCGGGTCAGCTAGTATTGTAAATAAATTGCAAAGAAAATGTGGTGTTTATATGAATCTCACATAGATTAGAATTTCCCATATTTATCTACAATTATTTACACAGCTTTTTTTACTTAAATATATTAGGGTGGTTTTCAAAGGAGTATGGATCGGAATTATGTGACACTTGATATAAAACGGATATAAGGCAGAAAAGTTAAAGCGTGCCGCATTGGCTCTGAGCTTTGAAATTTAGAGTACAAGAAAAATAATGGATTGTTTTCATTTCCAATCTGTATTAATTTGACCTTTTAAAAAGTTATAAATTGCATAAATAGTAGTGTTGTATAGTTGCAACAAAAAGTCAACTTTTCGACTTTTTTCGATTTGTTAAAAGTCGACTTTTTTAATTTTTGAATATTTATGGATATATCCATAAATATTCAAAGGCGACTATAGTCTCCTTTATTCGACTGTTTATCTTATTTGAATGTAAATAATACAAAATTGATAGATTTATTGATAAAAAAAAATATTTTTCCAGTTAATCGACTTTTTTTGAATAATGTAATAACTCTAATAACCCTAATAAATAGTTTGGAAAGTATTTGAGTTTTTAACATCTCACCCGACTATTTTCTGTTTCAAGTCTGTCTGTTACTCTGGCTAAGCTACTACAAGGTAATTAATGCTCTGTATTTGGTGCATCTTTCCTATATATTATGAGATGTTGAAATCTGACCAGACCATCACAGGAAACCTGAACGCAACTGATTCGTTTGAAGCGAGCATTGGCCGAAAACGCCCAGAATAAGCGGCCGGAATATTCCATCATGAAAAAGCTCGGCCACATGTTTCAATACCTGTTAAAAAGTCTTTAAAACGAAGTGGATGGGAAGTTTTGCCTCACCCGCTTTATAGTCCAGACAGTGCCCCGTCCAACTGCTATTTGTTTCAATCGATTCTGAATGCTATCTCCGATATTGGCTTGATTCGTTCTTGGGCTCAAAAGAGGAGCAGTTCTTTTGGCTCGGAATCCATATGTTGCCAGAAACATGGAAAATGGTCAAAATAAAAGCTAAACATTTGAAAAAATTGCGCATTTTTAAGTCAGATAAGATCTCGAAATGAATTTCAGATATCTGTTGATTCAGAGACGCAAACGCATGTGCTAACTATGTTCAATTTTATTCAAATTATCGGTGTTGTGGTATTATATAGAGTGCCACATTATTCTCAAAGGTACTCCTCGTAAAGAAACACCCTAATCATAGAGAAACAACAAGAGCGGAAACTAGAAAAAAACTCAAACCAAAATTTTATTCAAAATAATCACATTGTTTTCACATTATTTTATTTACTAATACATTCTCACCACTTAGATTTTTGACAACTGAGTAAGGTCTTTGACACCAGAGTTTCCGCTCTATGTATATTTATCTATGACCCTAATATACACATTTCATACACAGTTGTACAAATAGCTTTTATTTACATATTATTCGTATAACTGTTCATAGGATTAGGCCTGCTCTTAAAATAAATTTGTCTTGGATGTTTATAATGTTGTTCCTTCATATTTATCTGAAACTAATGGAGTTTTCTTTTCTGGCATAAATGATGCCTTAATTCTGCCTTTTACTCTTTTTTGTGTTCTTTTTTTTTAAAAAAATGTAGTTTGGTTCTTTTCAAATAATGTTGCCCTAAAACCCCGTAAATGTGCTACAGTTTTATCAAAGGGTTATAATTAGGGTTTTTATCCCGGGAATTCCCGGTACAATTTTCGCGGGAATTTTGCCAATTTTTCACTACCCGATTCCCGGGATTTTTAGTCGGGAATCCCGAGAATTAAAAACTGACGAAAATACATAGAAAACAAGTTAGAACTCTTTTTTTTTCACCAAAAAACAGTAAAAAGTTGTTTAGAGTTTTTTGCTTATATCTTGAGAATAATAGTCCGCTTATTATTATTATTTATTTGAGGTTTTTCGTATGAAAATTTAAAAAGAGAATTCATTATTTATAGAATTTATTTCTTATTGAATCATTCTAATTTCTTTAAATTTCTTCTTAAAATCCATAACAAATTAGCTTCAAAAAATTATTAAATGATTAAATTGTTCTTCAATTCAAATCTAGTACAAAAAGTCTTTAGACAATTTTTTCAATTAATTTTGTAAATGATTTGATTTAACAAAAATTTAATCATTCAAAGTTTGAATTAATTCTGTTATTAATTAACTTTAAAATTATTTCAGTTTAAACAAAGGCTTTGGAATGAATATAAAAAATTCAATATTATGAATGGATTTATGGAATGAAAGGCTGACATTCTTTAATTAAGGATAAGATTTTAGTGAATTAAGCTCAAATTTTATTAATTAATTCGAAGCTCTGATATTTAATAATTATAACACTAAGTTTTTATATGAAATTTGGTTATAATATTCCTAATTTACAGTATAATAATATATTTCGGGAATAGCCGGGTACCCGGGAATGTAGAAAAAAATTTCCCGATTCCCGGGAATAAAAAAAGTTCGGGAAATTAAAAACCCTAGTTATAATAGCAGCTCTTTATTAACAGCTTTTCTTGTTATTGTTTTTGAAGTTCGTTTTGTTAATGAAATAGTTTTTTAAAAAAAGGTTAAAATGGAAGCAAAAATTATAGAAAATTGCATCGCTAAAAATTTAACCTATTATGAGGGTATGGTAAACCAGATAAATCTTTTTATTAAAATTGTATAAACTTCGGCAATGACGAATTGTATATCTGTGACAAAGGAGTGTCTAATATCCGAATGTATAATAAACAAATTTGCATCCATCCAAGTGAAAAAAAGAATATTTTTCAGCGTGGGGCAGGTTTACTTTTCATATAAATATGTATGTATTAATTTAATGATTTCGTCACAAAACTTGTTGTATTTATTTCTCATGAATAAACTTTTGTATTATTTTATTAAGTTTTTTTACTTCTCAAATTAAATAAAACATCAGGCGATCATTTGAATAGTCAACATGTTTATACCTGTAAGAAATAAGATCGTTTTAATGTAAAAGTTTTTATAGCTTACAGCTCGATATCTCTTTACTATGAATTTTAAAGAGGTATATCAGATTAGTAGGAAACATAGACTTATCCTTCACTTTCTGAATTGGATTATTCCTGTTTAAGAGGGCACGATTTATAAAATTCTCTTCACATACTCACTTATAGCGGCATCTCAACTTGTCAACATACATATAAACAAATGTGCTGTCAAAGTTTCCACTTTCCACACAGAAAGATCTACTATACGTCAAGATTCCAGCACAGAAAAAACAGGCCCCTTAAATTTTATGTTCACAAATATTTTTAAACAAACAATAACAATATTAATAATCCAAAATATAAATAATAATAAAAATAAACAAAAAGAACAACAAAAACACGTGGTTTCACAAAACAACAAATGAAAATACGCATGAGTGATCTATATAATATTTACTCGTTAGAGTGCGATCACATCTACATACCTATTCGTAAATATTTATGATCAATGGACACATTCTTTTCAGATTATAGCGATACTAGCACTATTTTCTACAAGGCCAAACTATGTTTTTTTTTTTAAATATCTAACAAATACAAATAAACTACAATAAATAATAGGAATGAAAAAGAAAACGCGTGAGCACTGATGAACGCAAAATAGCAACAATAATTTAAATGCAAAATTATGTGAATTTAAAGTTTTTATTTGCTTAATTATTTGTTTTTCTTTGATTAGACTCAAACACAATTGATACAAATAACAAATGACTATTGAAGGGGTAGACAGAGAGCGAGAGTGATACATTTTATTAAAATTAAAACGCAATTTATTTATGCAGATATTTTGTTATTTTCTTAAACATACTTTGCTATTATGTTGTTTTTAATATTATGCGGAAGAGTTATTTGGATGATTGCGATTTTCGAAAATCTAGATGAAAGATATTCCTCTTCTTCCACTTAACATACTTTGACTTTATGTGACATCTGTCAAGAATCATAACAGAACATACTTCAATAAGCGGCTGGCAAGAGAGCAACTGTCAAAGTCTCCGCTATCTGCTTATTTAGCTTCTTCCGAACTTTGACAGTTGATAGCGACCATATTGTTGAAGCTCTTGTTGGCTTCGCCCCTCTGGCCAAACGACTTAAGAAGGCCAATATGTTGAGCTATTCACCGCGTACAACCACCTTGCGCAATTAGTGAATTAACAAACACAAATTTCATGTGTTAAAGGTCACCAACATAACAATCTTGACCTTTTTCTCAACTCACAACCTGGAAATTATGAAGTGGATATTCTTGCACCTCTTGGTAATTCAATCACTCTCGGACCTTCACAATGTTTCGCAAACAGCTACGTAACGTTAAATTTTTATTTACGAAAAAGAAAGATTTCTTCCTCCATTTTAATTGGAAACATTGTTTCCTAGACAATAACATCAATGAAATGGTGAAAATGGTTGAGTTGGATCAGAAGAGGATGAACTCCAAAAACTGATTCGCTACGCAAAAAGGATAGATCTCCGTGTGTCAAAGTACTAAGGTCATTCGTTAAACGATAGTAAAGGATGCTAGTTCCTCAATTTCGACTCTTTTAAAGGATGTCCAAATATTCATTGACCCGGTTGATAAAGCTACTCTTTTAGCTGAATTATTCGCAAGTAATTTTTACTTGCCGGAAAGTAATCAACCACTGCCTAAACTCGAAAGAGTATTAGTGACCATGCCTACTATATTCTTTCGAGCTCGTACTGCTAAAAGGCTCTTTTCGGATCTCAACAAAAATAAGTCTCCTGGGCCAGATGGCAGGTCTTAAAGCAGTTCTCTTCGACGTTAGCTTGTCCATTAGCTAACCTCTTCAGCACTTCATACCGTGCAGGCGTATTCCCTGTATGTTGCTCTCCAAAGTTATGGCAAGTATGGTAAACTACCGTCTGGTTAAATATTTAAAGTCCCACAATTTACTTAACGAACAGTATGACTTTCGTAGAGGACGCTTTACGGCAGACTTGCTAGGCTTCCTATCGGAAAAATGGTGTTCCATTCACCGTTTTGGCAAAAGTAAAGTGGTGACTCTAGATATTTCCAATATGTTCGATAGAGTATGGCTTAGCGATCTGGAAAGTGATCGAGCTTTCTCAAAGATCCCACTATACGAGGTGTTACAGACTAGATCTTATGAAACGAATTCAAGATAAATGCAGGGGTATCGCAAGACTTCGTTCTTTCTACAACTATATTCCTTATTTTTCTAAACGTCAAACTTCCAACCCTATCTATTCTTTTGCAGATGACAGCAAAATTTGACATTCATATTCATTCAGTTATAGATCAAGCCTGTCGAAGATTGGGGGCAATGAGGCAATAATTTTATGATTCCCTTGATCGGGTCCTTGAGACAATCTCTAAATGGGGTCGTGAGAATAGAGTCGCTTTCAACGCTCGCATGACTCAGTGTTGCATGTTGACGAAAGAAAAACGAATGACAGATCGTGTCGCTTCATCTGTATTTATGAGTGGTGTACATTCTGTGGAATCAGACGCTCTTGAATATGGAAAGAAATATTTTCCATATTTTCCAAGTGTCCAAAGAAGCATTCCAGTGACTCGGTTTTCTGAAACGGTGTAGGAATTACTTCACTCCATCACTCCTCACTATTTACAGCACCTATATCCGACCGAAAATAGAATATAACTTCCATGTATGGGCTGGTGCTTCAATGTCTAGCTTCTCGACCGAGTACAGGAGAGAGCGAAGGTTATTATTGATGGGTATCCAATTATTTTTTCCAATTTATTGATTCACTGGAGCACCGTCGCAACGTGGGCTTCGTAGCACGGTTCTATCGGTACTACAATCGAATGTGTTCTGCTGAAATTAGGAAACTTGTTCCTAATACCCGCAAACTTTTACGTAATACACGTTTTTCATCAAGAACACATCCCTTTGTATTCGTTCTTTAGCTCTACTGTACATATGTGGATCAAACTTCCGGCTGAAGTCTTTCCTGTAATTTTCAATGTAGGAAAGTTCAAATTGAATGTCCACAAACACTACTCCTCTTTCCTCCCTCCCATAACCTATTTTCCTAATTCCAACACAATGTAGCCTGAATGCTGGCTACATCTGTGGAATTGTTTGTCAATTATTCAGATTGCTAAATCAACATGGACGGATATAGCGTTCAACAACACGTACAAATGATAAAATTGTTTTATCTAAATGGGTGTTCTGTTTGGGCAACGTTCCGCCCACTTCGTCCATTTTACGGTGAATTCCATTTCTGGATGAATGAGACGATCGATACCAATCCACATGAGATCCAAGTGCCAAAAAGTCACTGTTTGGTGTAGATTTTGGACTGGCAGCGTCATCTATCCATAGTTCTTTGAGAACGATGTTGGCCAGTCCATCGCCGTCAATGGCGAGCGCAATAGGTCGATGATTGCCAACAATTCATTCCATGTATCAAATTCAGCCTGATTAATGTGCCAGAGTTATGGAAATTTTGACATTTCGGATGCGCGCCACCCAGCATTTTCACGATCAATTGGCCTTTCAAACGAATACAAAATTTGGATGATATCTCACATATACTACTTTGTTTTATTTAAATTTAAAGATATGAAGCACTTAATGAAAGACCAAACATTTTATGTTTTTTTAAACTCAGTGCAAAAACAAACTATTTCGTTTGATAACAATATATTTAAAAACAAAGATTGAGCTCTCTTAATAAAAAAAGAGAGAAAAAGGGAAAGAGAAACTACTACATCTAATACTTTTGTATAACTAATTAAGCTCTATTAATTCTATTAATTATTTTTTATGGACATTTTAATATTTTCAAATATTCTATTGTTCTTTTGTTGTATTCATGCCTCCATCTTCTAAAGATAGAAAGATCAATAAACTGTCAAAAGTCTCGTTTTTTGAGCTGGTCTCTTGTGACCAGGGTCACATGTTTATTTATTATTTATGTACATTGTTTTTGTTTGTATTTTTATTTATTTATTTTATTTTTTTGCCTTATTCTGCATATTTAACTTTAATTTGTTATTGTATTAGATTTTTTTGGTTTTTTGCTCATTCATTGCCACAATGTAGGTTGAATTTATTCTAAATTACTAAATTGTGGTGATAGCACTTATTATATATTTGAGTATCTGCTTTAGAATGTAGAATTTGCTTTAATTTAGTGTTACTTTAACATTATAGAAATGTTTTGGATTTCTGCCAGTTAGGAAATCAATATAATTTTGAGTGCAATAGTTCTGCAATACTACAAACACTTTTAAGTTGTAAAATGAAAAATGTCCTTAATTTGGAAAAATGCTTATGCAAACAATAGTCCCTAAAAGGGTGTTTTTTAAGTCCGATAGAATTTGAAATTATAAAAAATAACACAAAAAATATGATCACCGTGGTTGTTCTTGACGAAACGAATTATGGATGAAGGAAATCGAATTGTTTGAAAGTGATCAGTTGTCTCTGATGTGTTGTGAAAAGTCACAAAAGACAAAAGCCACTCAGAGCATCTCTCCTCTCCTTCATCATGACAATCACTGATCATTGCCACCACATTCCGGAGTCGATCACGCGAAATGTTTATCAGTGTTGTTTATCGGCCGTCACACAAGTAGTCTCAAGCGCAATAAAATTCCCATTGACACTTTGGTGCCTTATATCCCAAACAAGGTTTCCCCATCTCGTTCAGAAATGCCCGGTATTCCAGGACAAGATTGGATTTCGTGAGGGAACCCATTAGACTTTCAAGGGCGGCCAGACTATCAGTTTAAACCCTGTTCGCAGCTGAGATTTAAGCCTGAAGAACACTACACTTCGTGTAATATAAAATCTTCCTCTCCACAACCAGCTTCGGCTTCGAGCCACCAGAATTCAGTAAATGTATTGCCTTGGATAGATTCTATCCCTCCAGTCCGTCCATCCGTAATCGACACATTAAAGCTCCATTGAAAAAATGGCTGTCCACTGTCTTGTCCAATATGGTCAGATGGGTGAAGTTTCAATGGTCTCATAAGCCAAAAGAATCGAATCTCATGGTAGCATTGCGAGCAACGTGCTTAGCCATATGATCAACGGGAAGCCATCAAGTAAAGAATGCCTTAGATGGTGTGGTGGATATATCATCTGTGATCATCATTGACGAGGTCAATAAGTAACGAACAAAGGACCTGTGAGCATAATTCTAGGTGTAAAGCACCCGGTTCTCTTTATGGCCATTCTACACGAATACGTGCGACCTAACACACTCTATGTTCAGATTTCAGGGTAGCATCAAATCAAAAAATAACTCCCAGATACTTCGTATTTCATTGAGGAGAGTAGAAGATCAGGTGTTTATGCTAATCTCACTTCTAGTACACCATACAGAGAGCGTCTGCAGTGACGATTCCAGGCGTGATAATGCACAGCAATTTCTTATATAGAATGGAGTTCTACGAGTAGTGAATTTATTGTACAAGAAATTGCCCTGAGGATAAGAAGTATCTTTATAAAAGCTATAACAAGTCCTTATCAATCCAATATAATCGATCATGCAGTGACTGTATTGAAAGCTATTCCTCTATTTCTAAGAAAGCCTCTAATGAATATTACCCGCCCTCGAGAGTTCCCTCAATATAACTCACAAGCGAGTGAAGCGTGGTCCCGAATGATTTGCCTTTCGTATATAGATAGTGGATATTATGTAAATTGGATCTAACCAATATTCTCAGATGAACATCAATCTGCCTCCAAAGGCTAATAGGTCTGTAATCCTTAAGTTTCCCACCCTTTAGTGGGAAACCATCTAGTCTGGATCATGATCTAGAATATAAGATCATTTAGGAAGGGTCCGCATCAGTCTGGACATAAATAACTCAAATGGAAATGAGATTTTCAGCATTTTATTGGTTGTTGCTACAAATATTTTCTGCAGCAATAACCAATTGTAGATGACATTTATGAAATTCTTGCTGTAGAGAACGAAAACTACTATTCAATTAAGTATACCAGCAAAACCATTCTGCGTCTATCGTAACAAATAGTAGTGGGTCGGAGCATGATCTGGACTATAATGCGTGTGATGCAAAACTTCCCAACTACTTCATTCTAAATACTTTTTAACTGGTATTGCAACATGTGGCCGAGCGTTGTCATGATGGAATATTATGGTTTCATTTCTGGCCGCATATTCTGGGTGTTTTTCCGCCAATGTTCGCTTCAAGCGAATCAGTTGCGATCGGTACAGGTTCCCTGTGATGGTCTGACCAGATTTCAGCAGCTAATAATGTATAGGACTCATTTGGTCCCACCAAATACAAAGAAATACCTTAGCGCCATGGATAATTGGCTTCGGTGTCGATTCGGCTGGTTGGCCGGGCTTCGTAATGGATCTATTTTCCATCGGTGCAACAATGATTTACTTTTATAACGTTCATGCAGCATTTCAGACATAAAAAATCGTCTTTCAAGGTCTGTCAGCTTTAATTTTAATTCGTGTAGTACCCAATATCCATGCCTTGCAAACATTTTGAAATTACAGATTGAGTAGCTGCCAATGATTTTGAAAGCTTTTGTTGAGTTTGACAACAATGCCTCCAATTCTTTGCGATCTTTGTAGCAAACATCGTTAAAAATTCACATTCACTATAAGCTTCGATGAGCAATCGGTGCGTTTCAGCGGCACTTTTTATACCCTTCACCTTCGTGAGAAGGGTATATATAAATTTGTCATTCCGTTTGTAGTTTCTACATTTTTCATTTCCGACCCTATAAAGTATATTCTGGATCCTTATAGATAGCGGAGTCGATTAAGCCAAGTCTGTCTGTGTGTTGAAATCAACATTCCGAAGCCCCCAAATAACTGACATACACGATTCATACATCAATATCTCCGGAATTCTTCCTGCTTGGTTGCTATTTAAAATCGAGAAAATCGGTCCACAAATGGCTGAGATATATGGAAAAAACCAGAACAACCTCGAATTTTGACCTACATATATATGGATTACTAAGTCATTAATATAGACAATATGGATATCTAATGATAGATATTTAAAATACCATTGCAACGACGTATATAAGACCATGGTAAGTTGGACCTACAATGGGTCAAAATCGGGAAAATATTTTTTAATCCGAATTTTTTTCTCTTTTTTTCACTAAAAGTTTTTTTCGCTAAATATTAAAAAACAAACATTTTTTAAATTCGGATGTGCCGAATCTTATATACCCTTCACCAAATTATACTTCAAAATAAAAATTTGAAATATTTTTAGGAGAGCAAAATTTATATTTTTTTGCAGTTTTTTCATATTTTGGAGAACAAAATTTTTCGAATGGTTTTTTTTTTTTAATTTTTTTTTTTAAATTTAAATTTTTTTTTTAAATTTTCAAATTTTTTTTTTTGTGAAAAAAAAATTGGATTATAAAATTTGTTATCCGATTTTGACCCATTGTAGGTCCAACTTACTATGGTCTTATATACGTAGTTGCAAATGTCTTTGAAATATCTATCAATAGATATCCATATTGTCTATATTATTTTGTCTATTTAAATAGCAAACTTCTCGAAAGTATGTCTGACAGAATTATTGAAGATTTGGATCCCGAAGATATCAGAGGTCTTCAGAAAATTGATTTCAACAGACAGACGGACATGGCTTAATCGACTCCGCTATCTATAAGGATCCAGAATATATGTATATACTTTATAGGGTCGGAAAATTATATTGTGGAAATTACAAACGGAATGACAAACTTATATATACCCTTCTCACGAAGGTGAAGGGTATAAAAATCGACGTAGTCATGGTTTTTTGGTTATATTTCAGCTATATTTCATTTCATGAATTTGGAGAATTTCTGTGAATTTACTGGACTACAATTTATCATTTAATTTCTTTAAGTGTATCAGGTTTTCTTTGTTTTGAAACTAATTTTTTTTATCAAAATAATTTGTCAAATTTGAAAACATAAATTAAAAAAAAATCACATAATATTTAAAAGAAAAATTCCAAATTATTTATTAATAATAATATATAATATTAATTAAAAATTTGTGGTGATGAAGAGATTCGTTTCTTTAAATTAATTGCGTATAAAGAAAATACAAGGTGATGTTTCTTGCAGCTTTTAAAAACGCCTGAACACAAACAAAACTAATTTGATGGAAAGTGTGCAAATATTTAGAAACATTTGATGACTGTATAAAAGATAGTGTATCAATAAATTGTTTAAAACAATACAATTCAAGGGAAAAAGTACGTACATGAAAATAAACTGAAACAGGGAGTGCTTTCCATTAGTAAAAATAAATTGCATGAAATATTTAAAGAAAAATGCTGGTACTGGTACTTTCTTTAAATTGCATTTCCGTTTTATGTTAAAAAAATCATGCTCTTATTTTATCATAATTTTGTTCTTATGCCAGAAGTGTAAGTTTTTTCATATTCATTGACTCAATCATATCTAGTGGTTGTTAAAAATAAATAGTTGCTGGAGAAATGTACAGCCAAAAATAGATTGTTTAAAGTGCTTGCACTTCGACTTTTTCTTCACCCTAGACTAGACAAATTTTTAGAGTGTCTGGCTGCCCGGTGTGCACCTTATTACAATTCAGTATTAAATTTGTGGTGTAAGAAGACGGTACGAAACGGGAATATCCAACTTGGCTCCTAAGTACGTTTTGTGTATTTTTGCTTTGCTATCTAACTTAAAAAGAAAATAAATAAAATCAAAAAAACCAACAACAAATAAGTCTTATCAGAACCCAACCACCACACACATGGAATAAAATATTTTATTTCTTCTTCTTGTCTAATTTTGAAATCTTATCTTCAAAAACAATTTCTATATTGTCGACAGCGTTTTCGTGCTACACGTCGTCGTCGTGTTCAAGTGATAAAAAAGTACAAAAAGAATTTATACTCAAACTCACATACCAATCGTCAATTCAATCAAATTTAATTTATTAAAATTCTCAAAGTACAAAAGCTGAGAATAAAAAAAAACCCGTGAGTGCTAAATTTAAAATTATTTCGCATAATTTTTCTTAAAGTGTTGAATTTTCCTCATTTCTGCATATTTAAATTGTAATTAAATAAAAACCCAAAGCTATTTTTTAAAGTGTATAAATTTCCCAAAGAAAACAACTAAAATAACAATAACAAATCAGTGTAAATAATAAAAGTAAATCACCTAACCTCACTTTGTTATCATTATTTTAAATATTATTGAATTTTGTATGTGTTTTTTGTTGCCATCACAATAATTAATCATCATCACTTACTTAAAATTAATATAATTGATTAAAATCCAATTGTTTAAGATATGTATAAACAAATGCAAACTAATATTAAATTAATAGAAAAGAAAACATTTATGTAAATATTTCAAAATATAAACAATATAATGACTTGCAGTTAACAAAGAAAAGTTACAAACTTTTATGAAATTCCATATAAATAATACTCTCGAGTTCAACTTTGTGTTAAAATAAAAGGTGGTACTTTAAATGTAAACAGAGTAACACTATTTTTAGTAAATTACGTACCTGTATGACAATAAAATGGAAGATTACATGGGATGTCAGTATACTTAAGCAAAAATAAAACAGTTTGTACGAATTACTCACAAAACGTTTAAAGTGGTGTAGTCACTTTACTAGATTACATAGAGACACTTAAGTGACAATTGACATCACGCTAGATTACCTGGGATGTATAAAGTAACCAATTAACTCCTCTCTGCACTACAAGGGGCACAAACGTGTCATATAACATTCACTACTAGAATAACTGCTAGTTTCCCTAAATTTATTTTAATCACTTTACGTCTGTGTACATGTTTTATATAGATAGAACTACCCTGAAGGAAACCTGGGGTCAAGTGTCTCCAAGTCACCAATTTTGTCGAGTATTTTGGTGAATTTTTGGCGACATTGTCAACGAATCGTCTACATTTTTATATTTGTCTTTGATAAGAAAAAAAAAATAAAAACATAAATTTGAAGGCGACTCTTCCGACTGTTATGAATTCGTAGCTTTTTGTTTTTGTGAGGCCACCCTTTGTGGGGGCCAACATTGTTCGTCATATTCGTGACATACGGCCAGCATTGCTCGAGAAAGTGACCCCAAATTGGTCGTCCAGAATGCGTCGGGTGCTTCGCTACCCGTACCGTAATGAAATAAAAAGTTTAGAGTTAAAAAAATATTCCCTGTGCTGTTCCCTGCGATTTTTTGGTGAAACTCATGCATTGATATGAATATAGTGCCACGCCCATTTATCCAATTCCGTCCATTTTCAACCAAGAAGCGCCCAATAGTACCGAAGTAAATTCCGCGAAGTTTTGCGGACATAATAATAACTCGCATCCTACTAAGCGACCAAAAAGGTATTCAAGGAAAAGATCTAAGCTTGCTTTTGTGAGAAAAAACAGGGCCCATTTTGAAAAAAGTCAAAAAAGTACTTGATTTTGGAAAAAGTTTTTTTTTAAAAATTCCGATAGATTGAAGAAATTGCTATTCTAAACCATTCGTAGGCGTTCATATTGTTCAGGTTCGTCAATTTACATGTACACAACCCGAATGTAAACAATAGAGCATAATAGAGAGTAAAAATACAAATATTTCATTCAGTTGTTTGATGTTATTTTTTACCCATACATTCACACAAATTAAATGCCTCTATTTGTCTACCAATGATCGAAACTATTTGGGACACATTTTGCTAAGAACAATAGGTAATAAGTTACATGGATGAGAAAAAACATATGTTTTTCCAAAATGTCAAATTTTGACCCGCTCTAACTCAGAGAGTTCTTGACACATCTTGTTGGAAAATTGTGTCTGAATTACTATCCAATAGGACTGTACCAAATTTTATCCCGATCGAAAGACATTGATTTCAAAAGTTGGTTCACTTGACATGAAATTCCCCATATACAGATAAGAAAGTTTTCACATGTATACAAATTTTAACATTTACTTAATATTGTTGGTAGTCCGCCCATTTCTGTGCTAAATATTCATATTGATAGCTGCTATAGTTCCCTATATGTAGTTTGTCATATCTATGAGAGGTGCCACGCCCACTATTGCTAGTTTGCACATTTTTGGCAAACAAACGTACAAAATTTATAGACGCTATCTTCGATTTTATAGCCTTCACCATGAGTGGCAAGGGTATATATTCCGTTTGTAATTTCACCATTTTTCATTTGCGACCCCACAAAGTATATATATTCTGGATCGTTATAGATAGCGTAGTCGATATTGACATGTCCGTCTTACATACATGATTCATACATCAATATATCAGGAATTCTTCCGGCTCGGTATTTATTTAAAATCGACAAAATCGGCCCACAAATAGCTGAGATATAAGGAAAAAACGTGGACAACCTGGATTTTTGGCCTATTTTTTATCTATATCTGGATTACTAAGTCATAAATATAGACAATATGGATATCTAATGATAAATATTTCAAAGTCCATTGCCACGATCTATATAAGGCTATAATAGTATGTTGGACCTATAATGGGTCAAAATCGGAAAGAATAATTTGTAACCCGAATTTTTTGTCTAAACTCTTTTTCCAAAAATAAAAATTTTAAAAAAAAATTTGGAAAAAATTTTGACAAACAATTTGAAAAAAAAATTAATTTTGTTTACCTAAAAATATTAAAAAAAATTTATTTTAAATTATAACAACTTACTATAGTTGATCAAAATCGGGAAAAATATTTTTTAACCCGAATTTGTTTTTCATCAACAAATTTTTTTTGTCTAAATTCTTTTTCCAAAAAAAAAAATTTTAAAAACAATTTGAAAAAAATATTAATTTTGTATACCTAAAAATATAAAAAGATTCGGCACAGCCGAATATAGCTCGCTTACTTGTTTTTAATTAACATCATATGGTAGGTGCCACACCCTCTTCCCTTTTTCCTTCAAATATTTATACAAACGGTGGAATTTTTGATTTTTAAAATTAACTTTGTATGGGAGGTACCACGCCCACAAGTTTCAATAGGCTTCATCTATGGGCCGGATATAATTCATGTGCGAAATTTTATCGACCTATACTTTGCACACAAATTAACATGGACAGCCAGTCAGATGGGCGGACGGACGGACGGATGGGCGGACATCGTTAAATCGTCTCAGAAAGTGATTCTGAGTGGACGTTACAAACACCCGCACAATGGTGGTGTAGGGTATAACAATATCTTTAATAAATTAAATATAAGTGATAACAAATATTATGATAATTATTATATAGTTGGGAAATTTAAAATATAAGAAACAAATATTGAATTTAGCTTAAAATAAATAGTTTATGGTTAATGGTTAATGGTTTTAAATATTTGCACATGGCTGTGGTTTACATTAAATCATATACAAACTTACAATGAAAACTAACAATTTCATTTAATTCATTCTAAAACTCACATAAATAACAAATACCTATTGAATAATGTAAATATATTCAAACTAAAAGTATTACAAAAAAAATCAAACTCAATAAAAAAATATCATTCTCTTTACACCAAAATAGATTGTAAAATTCAAAAAAGCCCCTCCCAAAAAAGTACACGAAACAACCTCTGCTTCTGAAAGTTAGACAAATCCATATAAAAAAAAGAACGATAAATAAAATGCCACTATTCGCCAAGAAAATACCCAAAGCTTCGTTACCGGACTCTAATGCGGCGCTCTATGACAATAACAATGGCACCTTGGCCAATGGCAAACAGAGTGGCATGAATGGCCACAGCGGAAAAACAGGTAGTCAAAATTTACCCGAATCAAATGTCACAAAACCCCAATTAGTATTCCACTGTCAGTTGGCCCACGGCAGTCCGACTGGTTTAATAACCGGTTTTGCCAGTGTACGAGAGTTGTATAAGAAAATTGCCGAATGTTATGAAATACCAGCCGATGAAATACTATTTTGCACTCTCAACTCTCACAAGGTGGATATGTCGAAATTACTGGGCGGCCAGATAGGTTTGGACGACTTTATATTTGCCCATCGAAAGGGCCAGCCAAAGGAAATTGAAATTTTAAAATCAGAAGATGCTTTGGGTCTAACCATAACCGACAATGGTGCTGGTTTTGCATTTATCAAACGAATCAAAGAGGGCTCCGTAATCGATCGCATCGAACATATATTGGTGGGAGATCACATTGAGAAACTAAATGGTGTTACTATGGTGGGCAAACGTCATTATGAGGTGGCCAGGTTGCTGAAAGAAATTCCTACCGGCTCTACGTTTACCTTGCGTCTGGTGGAGCCCATGAAGAGTGGCTTTCAGGGTATAGGACCCCGATCGCAATCCCGCATGCCCTCAGGTCGTGGTGGCTATGGCAGCGGCAAGGAGACGTTACGTTTTAAGGCCAACGGCAATGTAGAGATTGAGGAGAAATTCGATGATTCGACGCAGGCGGGTATAGAGGCCATTAATAATTTGCTCGAATCCTTTATGGGTATCAACGATACCGAATTGGCTACACAAATCTGGGATCTGGGTAACGATAAAACAAATTCCATGGATTTTGCCGAGGCCATTGATAATTCCGATTTAGAGTCGTTTGGTTTTACCGATGATTTCATCATAGAACTATGGGGTGCTATAACAGATGCCAGACGTAAAAAGGCCGCCAAAAATTTGTAATATTTAAATAGATTTAAACTTGTTGCAAAATATATTAATTATTCTTTTTTTTAAAAAAAAATTGTTTGTATTTATATGAATGATGATTGAAGGTAGATAGATGATGCTTTAGAAAAATCTTTGAGTAAATTGAATTATTTAAATAAATTTTAAACAACACACTCTCTCAAAAAAGACAACTATAATTTTAGAAATGACAAAATTAATAAATAGAAATTAAATTTTTAGTATTTTGCTCAAAATTATTTCACAGAAAAATAAAAAAATCTTCAACAATTTGTATTTCGCGATCTTGAGTATTTGTTGAGTACCACAGACCGTGTGACTACCCCTATTAAAAACTAAACTCTCATAGTTATTATTATTATTATTGTAATATTTTACAAACAAAATGCTTGTAATAGTATTTTATTTTATTTAATTACATACATACGAGTACATATTTTATTTTATTATTATTATATTATATTATTTTTTGTCCTCTTCATTTGCCAATATTTATTATAATTTTAAACATTAAATAATTTGTATTAATATTTTTATTTTATTTAAAATTGTATGTTTAACGTTAAATCAGTTTTCATATTTTCTTCAAAAAATAAATTCTTTTCTTTTTAATTTGTTAAATTTTTATTTCAATTGTTAGATTTAATATGTTTGTCTAAATTTTTATTTAAAATTTACTTGTATAGAAAAATGTTTCACATGCTGATTTTTTTTTAAATAAACATTTACAAATTTTGTAAACTGAAAATCCATATTCCCATTTTTGTTTTAATTTCTTTTAATTTGTTTTTGTATTTGTATTTGCTTGGTAAGTTTTTTGTTTATTTTAACATTTTTGCTTTTCATTGAAAGATTTTTTTAAAAATAGGTGTTATTTTTGAAGGTTTTAGTTACAAAGTTTTATATTATTGGGTTTATGACTTAAAACTGCGGGATTTACAATAGATGGCGTATCATTTGATACTAGAGTAGAGTTTCGTGTTCGGTTTTAACCGAAACCGAAGCCACGGGTTTTCAAGGCCTAAAACCGAAACCGACAATTATTCTTCGATTTTCACTTTTAATTTATTTTCAGTAAAAAAAATTCAAAATTTAGAATTGAAAAATAAACTTTTTCATTCAATGATTCATCTAAATTCTCTAAAAACAAATCAGTTAAAATATCTTAAGATTTCTTCAAATTTTTTAAATTGTATTACAATAAATGCTTCAGATAATGTTGCAGGCTACATTCGCTGGCTAGGCAAGGAAACGAGTTAATAAAGAATGACACAAACACATTTAAAAATATTTATCATACGATTATTTCCTGATAATTAAACTTTAAATTACTATTTATTTATTTACATAATTTAAAAACAATAATGCAAAATTTTTGTTACAATATCCGATAAAATTGATTCATTGTAAAGTGAATTCTATCTCATTTGAAACGTATTATTAGAATAAAAAAAATTACCATAAATACCCACATTTTGTATTCCCACTCAGCATCATGATTCTGGGTCCACTATTATAGATAATGCTAAAGAAATGTATCACTAAAATCACATTTGGTGACTTTTAACTCATTCAGAATCATGTGTCCCTAACAATTTTACTTGAACCCCCGTCAAGTTTGATTTCAATATTATAGAACATTCAAAAAGTATCATTTTAAGAAAAAAAAAAGTACTCCTTAGTTTGGTTTAGTTCTCCTTTTTGGTATCATAATACCATTAAGCCTCCAATTCTAGATTATTTCATTACTGCGAAGAATAAAAGAAAGAGTACTAATTTTCCTATTTTATTAACTGATTTTGTTTCTATAACATTAATATTTAACAAATTACCACAAAACCGAAACCGATCGGTTTTCAATTTTTTAAAACCGAAACCGCGGTTTTGAAATTCTTCGTTTTTTTGGAAACTCTAGTTTGTGCAGTTCAGAAGTGGTGATTTTGAAACGGTCAGCCAAACAAGTTTGAAAGCCATGAATTGCATGTATTACTCCATGAATATTGTTGTCAAACTCAACAACAGCTTGCAAAATCATTGGAAGCTACTCAAGCAGCAATTTCAAAATGTTTGCGAGCAGCAGGATTCATCTAAAAGCAGGGAAATTGGGTATCATACGAATTGAAGGCGAGAGACCTTGAAAGACGATTTTGCGTGCTCGAAATGATGCTTGAACACTATAAAAGAAAAAGGTTTTTTGCAGCGAAAAATTAATTGCAATGAAAAATGGGTCCATTACGATAATCCGAAGCGTAAGTGATAATCGTATGTGAAGCCCGGTCAACCAGCCGAATCGAAACCAAATATCCATGGCGGGAGCAAAAGGGTCCTATCTATTATGAGCAGCTGAAATCTGACCAGACCATCACAGGGAGCAAGAGCCGAAAGCAACTGTTCTAAAAAATCCCAATATATGCGGCCAGACATGAAACTGTAATATTACATAACTACAACGCTCGGCCACATGAAAGTATTTAGAATAAAGTAGTTGGGAAGTTTTGCCTAACTCGCTATATAGTCTAGACCGTGCCCCGTCCGACTACTATTTGCTTCGTTCGATGCAGAACGCTCTCTCTGGAATACGCTTCACTTTGGAACAGAGTATCCGATATTGGCTTGATTCGTTCTTGGCATCAAAAGATGAGCAGTTCTTTTGGCTCGGTATTCATATGTTGCCAGAAAGATGGGAAAAGGTCATAGTTAACAATGACCAATACTTTGATTAAATTTATATTGTACAAATGTTTCAAAATAAAAGCTAAACATTTTAAAAACACCCGCATTTTTAAGTCATGCACCCAAAATTTGTTCATAAACCTTCAGAAATATATTTTCCGATCAATATTACACAATTGAATCGCACGATCATTTAATCTACGCACAGTGGTTAACAAAGGTTTTTTTTGGAGGTGTTTTACAGTTATTTAGCTTCGTAGGCCGAATGGGCGCCAGTATGTGGCCCCTCAAAGTTGGTCACCTCGGATCTCACATTTAAAAAAGAATCTCCAAAAATCCACTTATGATTCAAATGATTCATAAAAACTTGCTAACAGATATCTCGTCCCTATAAAAAGGACAGTATTTTTTTTATAATTTTTCATAAAAAGTCCTTATTTTTTTCTTTTATAGAATTTTCTTCGCGACTATATAGTATAATTAATATATGATCCAGAGATAAAACTTAAAGCAGAAGTGTGTAAAATAAAATTTCGCTCATTTAAGCGGACATATGTAGGTCCCTCCGACACCATCCAAACTTGGCCAATTAAAAAAAAAATGTTTGATGTTGAATCACATTTACCCCGTTTTATGAATTTCGGTATTTGAAAATTAACAAGTAAGAAAGTATAGTCGGTCATGTCCGTCCATATGATACCCTGCACCGAGTATATGATTATAAACAGTTTTCTTTCGATAAGAAACTTATTTGTGTTGAATTTCATTTGAATACCAAATTTTTTAAGAAATCTATAATCGTTAAAATGATTTTCAGAAGTGGGCCTTATATGGGACCTATACTAATTATGGACTGATCGTCACAACATTTGGTGGTACTTATATAAAACTTATTTGTGATTTATTTGGTTTAGATATAACTAAGACATTTATGAGAGCTAAACTATTTTCAGATAGGGCAATCGTGTCGGGGCTAAGAGAAATAATGGACCGATTCTAACCAATTTCAATAGGCTTGGGGCAATCGAAATGCTTGTACCAAATTTTGTCGAATTATCTTTTAAATTGCGACCGGTAGTTTGATTACAAGGTTTACATGGACGGACGGACATCGCTTAATCGACTCAGAAAGTTATCTTGGGACAATATTTTTGCACGTTACAAAGATCAGCACTAACATATTTCGCCCTTCGACTATAATTTTTTTAAAAGAAAAAAATAAATTTACTTTTAAGTTTTTTATCCACCACGACATATCAATACGACATAGCCTGTTAAAAGCATCATATTTTGAAATTGTTTTAATAAATTATTTTTTGACATTTTTTGCAAGGTTGCAAATAAAATACCATCTATTAATAATTTCAATTATAAAAATACAATTTTTAATGCTTCATGTACAATTTTGACTAAAACTAGTTTTTTCCGAAGAACATTTTCTCACGAATATATCTCGGAAACCAATTGGAATATTATTTTGAGTGAATAACAAAAGAGCATGGCATGTACTAAAAGCAGTAATCGAGGGTATTTTAGGAAATAATCGTGTACAGCCAGACGGAGCAATGAAATTGGTGAAAACATATCTTCGAAATTACATAATTTCAAAACTTACTCGTTCGTGACCTTCACCGTGTTAATATTGTAAACCTTGACTGATATTTTCTCATTGCGAATTTTTATATTTAATTTCAGACACTAGATTTTTACTGATGATGTTTGCTAGATCGATGTAGTAGATAAGAAGATCTAAATTGTCTTAGAGTTTCACAAATAGCGATATAATAATAAATAACAGCACATTTTTGTAAGAATTCGTACACTTTCACGTGTATTGCTTTTTTTATTTTTTTAATTTTGTATACAAATGATTAGTATAATATACTATACTATACATACTTATATATTATTTACTATATTATACATTTTCTTCCTTATAGACTGTCTGGCCTTGTTATTTTCTTCCCCGGCCGTAAATACATACATACATATTTAAACAGTATTGTTGTTTATTTCTCTTTCCTGCTGTATAGTTCTTTTTATTTTGCTTTTCATTGATAAATTATTTTCTTAGTTTTCTTCATTGCGCGACAAAAAATGTTTCTTCCCAACATATTCTTACCATAAACAATGAAAATAAATAATTTAGGTTATAAAAGTATTTACACACATCTACATACGTAAGTATTTGAGTATAGTATGAATAATGATTTTCAAAATATTCGAGATTGTTTAGAAAAATACAGACATACAACACATTTCATGTTTTTTGCTAATGAAAATTATTAGTCATATGTTATATTAAGGATAGAAAGGTTTTCGTATAAAATCAACCAAAATAATGGTTTCGGAAAATATACTGTTACGTTTTTACCTTTTAAAAACGGTGGTTTATTTCCTTTAAATAAACCGTATTATTTCAATTGCAAATAAAACCTCCAAGTTGTAACACTTACATATTTGAAAATTTTGCCATACTTTAGTCCGCATTTTTAAAAATATAGGGCGTACATTGTAGAGTACTAAATTATCATTAACATAAAAAAGATTTCAGATCAATATCAATAGTGGATCCAAAAATACACGATTTTCAATATAACAATTAAGAGAGCTACATAATTCGAAGCTACATAATCCCGAATCTTATATACCCTTCACCAAATTATATGTACTTCAAAATAAAAATTTTAAATATTTTTAGCTAAACAAAATTTTTTTTTAATTTTTTGAAAAAAAAAAATTTTTCGAATTGTTTTCTTAAAATTTTTTAAATTTAAAATTTTTTTTTTTTAATTTTTAAAATTTTTTTTTACTTTTTAAATTTTTTTTTTTTAATATTTAGCAAACAAAAAACTTTTGGTGAAAAAATTTTTTTTTCCGATTTTGACCCATTGTAGGTCCAACTTAATATGGTCTTATATACGTCGCGACGCGTCGTTGCAAAGGCCTTTGAAATATCTACGGACAGACATGCAGACGAACATGGCTTAAACGTCTCCGCTATCTATAAGGATCCAGAATATACATATATACTTTATAGGCACGGAATATAATATTGTGGAAATTACAAACGGAATGACAAACTTATGTATACCCTTCTCACGAGGGTGAAAGGTATAAAAATTAAAAAATAGTAGTTTTTGCTGTTTTTTGGGCGAAAAGGAGACTTAACTCTTGTTTAATACAAAAAAAACTTTCATTAAGAACATATAACAATTTTATGTTTTTCTGTAAGTTATCTTTACGGAGAAGATTTTGGCATAAAAAACATGTCCTATTATTCAAATATGTCGCCCCTACGCCCTTCGGAATTTGACCTATTTTTTTTATCAAAATTTCAACTTTGGACCACATGTTCTAAACTCCTAAAGCTGGTATCAGAAAATTAAAAGCAGTATTGGAAACATCAAGGTTCCCTATTTATCCCCAAAGTATTTTCCCAGCCCTGAAAGAAATGGGCGAAATTGTAAAAAATAAATTTTTTGAAATTTTCGCTCTAATTTTTAGAAATTTTGGGATTCCCTTTGATAAGTTTTTTACACTTTTAAATTTATCATTCTAAACAACAGACTGATAAATTTAAAAAACGTTGAGTTTTGTTAATAAATAAAGATTTTATTACATATTTATTGAGTTTCTAAAACTAAAATTTGTATCAAAATATTAATAGGATTGAAAATACATATTAGGATCAATTTGATTTACATTTATTCCGAACTATTTTTTTTTGTATACCCTTCACCTTCGTGAGAAGGGTATATACATATATCGAGCCCTTAGCGCCAAATTATCGTAAGCGACATTTTCTAAATTTTTTTTTTATTGCAAAAATTAAAATTTTATGGACCGACTGATGTTTTAGCGTTCTCAGAATATCAAAATTGTTAATAACTTCAAAATTATAGGGGGTAAGATTTTATCGTAAGTTAATGTTTACCTTTTACAGTAAACGAATTTTATCGTAAGCGACACATAGTGGAATAGAAAAAAAGAAGGAAATAAATCTGTAACTTCTAAACAGTTAGATTGGTTTGAATGAAATTTCACATGCGAAAAGAAGAAGTGCTGTCGAGTTTAAGTTCGGAATGTGGACCTCATGGGTCCACCAGGGACGCGACCAAGGGACCTCAAAGTAGGACACCTCGGGTATGTTACATTTTTAAAACGATCCTATTTCTTTGTTTGTGTTCCGATTTCAAAAAAATTACACATATAAAATGTTTTCATCGAGCGCTACAAAAGACCTAATCCTAGCTATCAATTACCTCTTATAGGTTAGGAGATATTCGCATTTGAAAATTAAATTTTCAATATTTTTACCCAACCTACTCCAGTTTTTTGATAACAGCGTATCCAAATATTTTCCCATTTTCTCCAGTTTTCCTTCATTGGACTAACAACATATGTATGTGTCAAGTAGAAAAAGAACTGTTTAAAAATAATGACTAAGTGCAAAGTTATATGCATTTGAATTTAAAAAATTTTAAAAAGCCGATTTTTCGCTAATTTTTTGGGAAAAAAGAACTGTTTTTCTTTTTAAGTTATCACAAAAAATGTCTAAGAGGATGTATAAGGAATTAATACTTTCTGAAAGCTAAGTTTTCATAAAATATTTAAAATGAAAAAAAAAATAACAATTTTTGTTACCGAAGGGACCAGGTCCATTCAAAAAACACCTATCTTTTATGTAAAATTAAACTTTAGGGCAAAAATTCTCAAATCGCATATTCGATATCAAAATATAGTAACCGATGTTAGATGGCCCAATATGCTTTTAATTATTTTGTAAAGGGTTGCGATAACTCCGACCCTGGTGTGGATATTATAACCAAAAAAACAAAAAAATTCCATTTTTGGGATTTTTCAACACTTTTTTAGGAATTGCGGGATTGCTGATAACAAATTTCAAAATTCGTTTTTATTTTTCCAGTTTGAATAGAAAATTTTACATAACTGGGAAATTTCATTAAAAACTATTCATAAATAAATATTTTATTTCAATTCGAAAAATTTGTATCTATGCAAAAATTCAATAAAAAACATTTTTTGTCATATTTTTCAATAAAGTATTCCATGAATTTTTTAATTGTCAATAATTATAAATATTTTTGAAAAATAGACAAATAGCTTGAACGAAATTATATTATATCGCATCATAACATTTTTAATTCTATGTATAAATTTCCAAATAATCGAAAAAACCTTCTCCTGTAAAATTTGTGTTTTGTCGCTTACGATAATTTGGCGCTAGGGCTCGATATGTTTGTCATTCCATTTGTAATTTCCACAATATAATTTTCCGACCCTATAAAGTATATATATTCTGGATCCTTATAGATAGCGGAGTCGATTAAGCCATGTCCGTCTGTCTGTTAAAATCAATTTTCTGAAGACCTCAGATATCTTCAGGATCCAAATCTTCAATAATTCTGTCAGACATGCTTTCGTGAAGTTTCCTATTTAAAATCAGCAAAATCCTCGATTTTTGACCTATTTTTGACCTATATCTGGATTACTAAGTCATTAATATAGACAAGATGGATATATAATGATAGATATTTCAAAAGGCCTTTGCAACGACAAAGACCATAGTAATTTGGACCTACAATGGGTCAAAATCGGAAAAAATATTTTTTAACCCAAATTTTTTTTCCAAAAAAAAAATTAAAATAAAAATTAGAAAATTTTTTTAAAAAAAATTAAAAAAACACAACTTTGGAAAAAAAAATAAATTTTGTTTGCCCAAAAATATTTAAAAATTGCATTTTGAAGTATAATTTGGTGAAGGATATATAAGATAGCTCTCTTACTTGTTTTTTTAGATAAGTTAATTTTTGTTCCAAAAATATAAAAATCTTTGAAATCGGAAGGGAAACCAAAAAAATTGCACGTGTTTAAAAAATTATCATGTCGAAGGTACCCTACTTTGAGCACCCATAGCGCTCAAACAGAATGGGTGTTCTGTTCGCTTCTCTTCGCATATTTTCGGTGAAGCCCATTAGAATTTGTACGTCATCAAACAAAATTATCGAATTTGGGACGATACCAATCCATGAGCGTCCCGAAAATGTCACTGTTTGTTGTGGTGAGTTTTGAACTGGCTTTGTCATCGGTCCATATTTCGTTTAGAACGACTTTGGCCAGGCCATACCTTTTATATACTTCGTTGGACCACAGATGAATATTTCTCAATGTTAAAATAAGTTTAAATCTGCCCGAATTTTTCCGATTTGTTTAAAATCATGAAGTGATATGGCTCGCATAACCCTGATATTTAAATTGTTTTCAAGGAACTAATAAAACAATAATAATTATAAACAAAATACTTGAAACAAATTGATTTATGTATTTAATAATTAATATGTAAATACTGCGAGTAAAAACAGAATGTTGTAAACAATATTATTATTTTAAATTGGTAAAAAATAAAGCAATATCAACAATATATGTACCTCACACACCCCCAGTTTTAAACAAATCAAAATACAGGCATTTTACTGTTGTTATTGGTTTTGTGGGTAAATCATATGTTCTTTAAAAGATCAAAACTACTTTAGATTTCAAACATTTACACAAACACACATCTAAAAGAAATATGGATATAACAAATCCAGTATATATTCGAAATAATGAAAAGTTGTTTTACAAGAAAAACTAGTTTTGTTTTTGTTGGTGTTTATACTTAATTACGTATGTATGTACTCGTTAAATTACCAACAACAAAAGCTTAATACGTAGATACTCGTACATATTTCTCATGTGAAAAGAATATGATAATGATCATTAAGAGTAGGCGCATTCACTCTATTCATTTGAAGTAAGAGAATTTTAAAACCAAAGTGGGGAGCTTTTGTTTATAATTGTTAGTTTTTTTTTTGCAAAGCCCCCTTAGAGGAGAGTGCAATATGTATTTAAGAGGTTGTTTTGTTGGCTTTCAGAATTGAAAATAATCAATTCGTGAGAGTGCTGCTGCTATAGCTACTAAATGGATTTTTTCACTCTTTTTCAGCTGTTAGTAAGTGGTGAGCTGGTAGTATAAGTATAATTTGATTAAAACGTTTTTGTGTGGTGTATTTGTTGTATATTTATTGAATTTTGCTATGGTTCGCTCGTTCGTTCGTTCATTCGTTGGCTATGATGTCTGAATTGTGTGTTTTATTTTCTTATAACATTCGAGGTCGTCAACGCGCAAGTTTTAGTTTAATAATCGCACTTGTCGGAGCAACTACAAGAAATAAAATAACGCAAAGAACAAAAATACTATAGGGAAAACCCCTAAAATTTATAGTATACAAAGAAAAAATATATAAAAAATAACCCCTAATAAACCACAAAAGTAACTGGGAAACATACAAAACCAAGTTAATTACACAAATTGTTAATAGATTTTATAAAACCTAAACTAAATTTTGGAAAAGTTTTGTAATTTTGCTAGTGATTTCAGTTTTGTGTAAATAAAACAGCTGTAATTAAAAAAAAAAACCTGGTGAAATAGAGTGAGTTTTGTTAAGTGAGGTAATTTAAACCAAACAAAAAACTGGAAATATTAAATTACAAACAACTAAAAAGAAGCAGCTCGCTAGTTTTTCTTAAAAAAAAAGTTCAACAAAGAAAATTAAACCTTCATCTTTAACTAACTGCAGACAATTTCATAAATTTTGTTGCTATACTTCTTAAATACCTATAAACACAAGGTAAACTATTTCATTTTATATCTATAAATCCTAAAAAACCTTAATTAAATTGAAAAATTTTTAAATTCTTTAGAAAATTATGTGATATTTCATTTATTATACCTACTTTCTTCTTAATAGTCATGGATTTTGCTTGTCATTTTGTTTTTGCTATTATTCATGGTTGCTTTTCTCTGTTTTTGTCTTTGCAAATACAACACAAACATATGACTTGGACTTTGGATACGTTTGTTTATTAAAAAAAGAAATGTTTTTTTTTTGTTTGTCGATTTCTCGCTGTGTTTTTTCTTCTTACTATTCCCCTTTCCCCTAGTTCTTAACACTTTATACACCTCCAACAACAACAACCACAACATCTCATATGCAAATAAGATGTTAAAGCAGAACACAACAAAACAGCAACATTTGTTTGTGTCTCCACCGCAAACTGCACATTTGCATTGATTGTCATCATTTGTGTGTGCCTGTATGTTTTTTTCTACTCTCATTTGTTTGTTTGCCTGTAAATTAATTGAACCTCTCTTTCTATCTCTAAGGCCCCAGCAACAACATCTGTTGATTTGTTTTTATTTTTTTTTATTATTTTATTATTGTTGTTTACGTATTTATTTTCTTCTTTATGCAGTTCATTAAATTATTTTTGTATTTTTTTCTCGTTATTATGAATATAAAGTGTTTGCTATTCATTTATTAGCAGTTTTTTTTCTCAGCTGTCTGTTTTATTTGTCTGTCTGCAGACTTTAAATATCCGTTAATATTTAAATTTGCTAAATAGACGCTATAGGTATAATTTATTTGCCATTAAATACATATTTGAAATAAGGAAAAGAAGAACGTGTTTGATTAGAAATTAAAAAAAAAAATGTTGAATTTTTTAAATGCCAGACAAGTTTTGACCGTCTGATTAAATTTAAGTTGCCAGTCATTTAAATTTTGAAATTACAAAAGAAGCTAAAAAGTATTCATTATTATTAGGAATGAGATTTTCATGCACCAAAAAAATAAAATATGCCCTATAAATCGAAAGTTATGCAGAAATATGCAATAAAAACAGAAATAAATGCATCATAAAATGTAAAATATTCGCAAAAATATGCATTAATAAAGAATGATGTGCTGAAACCAGGGGGGTAATTACAGCAGTCGAACGCGATCGAATACTTATTCGAATGTGCGAGGTTTTTTTATTTTTGGGATTCTCTTATTCGATATCGAATAAAATGTGTAGAAAACTATAATGATTGTGCTCGATAACGAACGAGTTTTTACTCGAACGCTAATAAGCTTTCGAAATTTATTTCGATTACGAGTGCGAGAATTTGCCCCCAGAAGATATTGTATTTTAAAATGCTTGTTTTTTAGTTATTAAAGCAAAATTAAAAAAACAAAAAACTTTTAAAAGAAGTGAAAAAAACATATTTAATAATTATGGAAATTAATTTCAATTTATAGGTCGATTATGTATGGCTATCGAACTTCAGTTGCGTTGCCACAGGGCAACTACAAATTTCTGATTGTCAATTTGGCAACAGAAATGATAGCTGTCAGTTGTCATCTATAATAGCATTTTGAAAACTGACAACGCAACTTTAGTTCGGTTTCCATCCATAATGGACCCATTACATTTTTATTTGTATACAAATAATTGTATATTAAGACGCCAAAAATGTTTATTACAATACAAATTTTAAACTATGCAGATTTTGGATTACTGACAACAAACATGCATTAGCATGAAAATCTCAGCACTGATTATTATGCTATTGTCAAAACAATGGAAACTTAGATTTAATTTTAGGACATTCTAGTGACAGTATTTGTTTGGATATCCTTTTTCTCCTTCGAAATATTTTCGAAATATTCGATAAGTTTTCTATGGGATTGAGATCTGGCGATTGGGCAGGCATATTCCGAAGTTAAGCGTATCCCATAGAGAACGTTCTGCATCGATTGAAACTAATAGTATTCGGACGGGACACGGTCTGGACAGTAAAGTTGGTGAGGCAGAACTTCCCAACCTCTTTATTAAAAATAGTTTTTAACAGGTATTGGAACATGTGGCCTAGCGTTTTCATGGTTGAATATTATGGTTTCATGTCTGGGTGTTTTTCGTCCAATGCTCGCTTCATTTACGTTAGATATAGGTTCCCAGTGATGGTCTTGCCAGCTTTAAGCAGCTCATAATAGATAGGACACTTTTGATCCCACCAAATACAGAGCTTTGCATTAGGGCCATGAATATTTGGCTTTGAAGTCGATTCGGCTGGTTGGCCGGGATTCACGTACGATCCATTTTTCATCGCAAGTAATGATTCGGTGCAAACATTATTTTCTTTTATAGCGTTCGAACATAATTTCGGACATGCAAATCCGACTTTCAAGGTCTCTCGGCTTAAATTCGTCTGGTACCCAATTTCCCTGCTTTTGGATGAATCCTGCTGCTCGGAAACGTTTTGAAATTGCTGCTTGAGTAGCTCCCAATTATTTTGTAAACTCTTGTTGAGTTTTACAACAATCTTCATGAAGTAATGCCACCAATTCTTGGTCTTCCAACTTTTTTATGTGGCGTGGGCGCTCTTTGTCTTTCGTGTCAAAACCACCACTTCTGAACTGCACAAATCATCTCTCGCACATTGAAACCGAGGGAACACATTCACCTTAAGCTTTGGTGAGCAATAGGTTTGCTTCAGCGGCACTTTTTTAACTTTTTTCTTCAAATTCTTTTGTCTGGCCTGGCGATCCTTGTCTTTCGTGTCAAAACCTCCACTTCTGAACCGAACAAACCATCTATCTCTCGCACATTGAAACCGATGGATCGCATTCACCTTAAGCTTTGGTGAGCGATAGGTTTGCTTCAGCAGCACTTTTTTTCAAATTAAAGAAGTAAAGCAAAACTTCCCGCATATGACGCTTTATTGGCACGAAATTTTCGAAGCAAAAAAAAAAATTTGTTGAAAACAAAAACCGAAAAGATACGCCATTTATTGTAAATCCCGCACAGACGAATATTCACCAAAAAATGTTCTCAAAATAATTGAGATATCACGGTAAAATTTATTCCACCTAAACATGTTTGTAGTGATTGATTCTTTGGATTAATTATTTCACTACTCTTCTGCTCATATCGATCGGAACGTTGGCTGTATTGCGTTCGATAAACCAGATTACGAACGTCTTCTTCAATACATAAAGCAATTGCTTGAACACCATCTTGTTTTGAGTCGGAGTCAAACTATTTTCAATCATATTTCAAACCACAGTTTAACCACAGTAAAGTGGTTAGTTAAACTCTTATCATTTAACTGAAGTATTCTTAATGCTTATGGGTTTTATGGTTTATTTCTTCAAGGTTTTCTATGTTGAACTATTGTTGAAAAATTTTAGTATAAAAGGGAAAAAATACGATTATTTTATTGTATGATTGTGTTTCATATCGTGCGATTTTTCTACAAAAAATAAATAATATTATATTTTCTTACTGACTCATTAATCGCTATAAAGAAATTGTTGTTGCGTTTCAGTTAATGTTTTTATTTTAGTTTGTTTTAGTGTTATTGAATGTAGGGGTATCAATATGAATTTTTTTAAAAAAATAAATTATCTACTCGTAGCTAGCGAACGTTAAAGTTCAATGTACAATTTATATAAGAATGAGTGCGTGTAAGAGTACAATTGAAATAGTGTTGATGTACAAAAAAATATTGAATATTTTACAATATAACAAAAAAAAATTAATATTAATAAAAACATTTCAAATAATCACTTATATTAAATGTTAAGCTATTGGTAATGAAGTAGTTGTTGAACCTTTTGAAAACAAAACAATGAAACTATTTTTTATAGAGGTTTAAAATGGTTTGAAATTAGTATAACTAAGATATAAACACTAATAATAGACTCAAACCTTATTTAAAATCACCCAGAAAATAAACTGAAAAACTGTCCGAAATTTTTATTTTAACACGATCATCAGTTCACCATTTCGCAAATAGGCACGTGAATATTATAGGATATGACTTTTCGGCATTGCAAACTCCATAAACTCTAATAATAGACTCAAAACTTCTTTAAAATCTCCCAGAAAATAAACTGCAAAACTGTCAGAAATTTTTATATTAACACGATCATCAGTTCACCATTTCGCACATAGATACGTCAATATCATAGAGTATGACTTTTCGTTATTGCAAATAATTTATTTTATAAACTCTAGTGAATATAATAGACCCCAGACATTTGCCAGTCTTTGATTGCTAAATATTATTAAAAATTGATAATTCAAAACAAAGAAAATATATGTACCTACATATGTATGTATGTACACATTTTTGCAAGTCATTTAGAATTGCAATTATAAAAATAAACAATTGAAATTAAAATGTATTCAAATCAACATTCGTTGTTTTATAATATTTAAGTAAATATTCTGTGTCACCAACGTTTAACTTGACTTTGCGGTTAACGCAAAACGCCAAAATTATTATATATTATTTAATTATGTAATTTTCTTTAAAAAGAAAGTCTACATAACACAAAGCAAACATACATATTTCACAACTGATAAATTGCTTTCATTGCTAAAAAATAAATATGGTTTGGTTTGTTAACTTCACACGCCACATACACTTAGAATGAGTAGTGAGTGTGGTTGAGTGTGTTGTATTTATTACATGGCTGTTGTAATGTGAAGTTATCAATCAGCATGTTACTAACACCACCAGTAAATAATTATGTACCCAGCATTTCTAGGAGACAGTCCCGAACTAGTTATTTTATCCATCATTTAGGGTACCTTTTTTTACCTCTTTTGATTACAATGAGACAGTCCGATAGCTAGTCCAAAGTAGTCAACGCATTGGATTCAAATACCGGTTACTTTACTAACAACCTAACTGGTTACTTGATCAGCTACATAACTAGTTATTTTATCATGTTTACAAGCAATCGTTTATTGGACAGTCTATGATATGTACCCAATATCATAGACTGTCCAATAAACGATTTAAAGTGACTACACTCTAGGTTACTTAGATTAGTGTCTTCTCTCTGCACTACAAAGGCACATACGTGTTAAATGACCCAAAATGTATAATTGGAGTTAGCCAAGTGATAGGACATTAGTGACAATTACTGTCTAAAAGGGATACATTGACTAATTACTTAACTGCTGGGTAATAACAGTTTTGTTTTTGATATCTTGTGTGAAATCAAAAGAGTTTTCATTGAATTTTTTTATAATTTATGATTAGTGGTAAATTTTATAAATTTTTTTTACACATATTTTACAAAATCATAATTAATTAATTAATTTCCTGATTTTTCTGTCATTAATAATACTTAATTTAACATTTCCTTTATGGCTATTGAATTTAAAAAAACATACATAATAAAAAAGAGAAATATACTTAAATATGTACTCATTAATATATGACACTAAACTAGCGTTAAATATGCAATAAAACTTTAAGCGCCCGTTTTATAAAACTTGTTTTTAAATTAAACGAAAGTTTAAACTACATTTAAACAGTGTATAGTTAAACTATATGAAATAATCTTAAATGGAAGCCAAAGTTATGTTTGCATTTTTATACCCACCACAAAAAAGATAAGGCGTAAATAGTGAGTCAGAAAACCAAAACTTATCCTTGGTCCAATATGTCAGATATTATTATCTTTTCTAAATCATTAATTTTAAACTCTCATTTCGGCAAAATGGTCATCGAAAAAAAGTACGTGAAAAAATAATTACAACTTTTCAAAAAAAATCACACAAGATACTTGCGCCACTAGGCAATTTAGTTGCGCAAGTCTCTTGTGTTTGTAGATGCCAGAGGTAATGTTGGGTTAAGGAGAAGAAAATTTTACATGGTTTTTTGTTGTTGGGCAAGAGACTTGCGTAACTAAATTGCCTAGTGATCTAAAGGTTCATTGTCACACTGTTTACAAAGCCATTATATAGTATAAGGAAGACTTGAACATTGAAAGGAAACCTGGAACAGGAAGACAAATCAAACAAATCTTTCGAAGAGCACCAAACAATTCTATCAGCAAAGTAGGTCTTAAAGATAAATGCTCTGATTATTTTGTGACAAGAGCCAAAGCTAATGCTGGGTTGAAGTCGTATAAAGTTCCAGATCGCAATGCGGAAAAGAACTTATAAGCAAAAGAACGAGCGAAAAATTTGAGGTAAAATTCTTTGGAATATCTATCATTAGAATTCCATATTGTCTATATTAATGACTTAGTAATCCCGATATAGGTCAAAAATCGAGGTTGACCTGGTTTTTTCCTTATATCTTAGCCATTTGTGGACCGATTTTCTCGATTTTAAATAGCAACCGAGCCGGAAGAATTCCGGAGATATTGATGTATAGTGTATGTAAGTTATTTGAGGGCTACGGAAAGTTGATTTCAACAGACAGACAGACAGACGGACATTGCTTAATCGACTCCGCTATCTATAAGGATCCAGAATATATATACTTTATAGGGTCGGAAAATTATATTGTGGAAATTACAAACGGAATGACAAACTTATATATACCCTTCTCATGAAGGTGAAGGGTATAACAAAACAGCAGTTGTGTTATGGATGAAGAAACTTATGTACTTTAAGACTTTTCACAACTTCCAGGTCAAGATTTTTATGTGGCTAATGGACGATATAATGTTCAAGAACAAAAAACGGACCAAAAAACAAACAAAATTCCCCAAGAAGTTTCTTGTGCGACAAGCCCCCAGCAAAAACTTTACTTACCTAGTAAGCCAGCAAGTATAATTGGAGCAAAGCGATAACTACTTATTATTTGACTGAAACACTACTTACCGTTGTTCGAGATTTTTAAAAAATTCAGGGGTCAAGCTTACAAATGTACTTACAATCAGTTGAGAAATAAGTAATAAATTCACAACAAGAATATGTAGCTAAAAAAAAAACAAAAAACATTGCCTTGTGTGGGAATCGAACAGTCACATTATTTGCTTGTGTTTGATAGTCAAGCTTCTAACTCACTGCTCCATGTACGAGTTATTTTATTGTAAGTTAACAATAGTTTTAACATCAACATATAAATGAATATGATATGAACAAAAAAATTAATGGCTTTGACAGGTTTCCAGTCAAACACACTAGATAGCTGTGCTAAATGCAAAAGTTCATTACCAGCCTGTATAAAAATAAGTACTTATTCTAGTAAATAAAATAATGTGCTGGGTAACCACCACTCCTTACAAAAGAATGCATGAAATAACTAGTTGTCATTACAAAATTTTTGCTGGGGCCATTTGCAGTTGTGACAAAAGAAACAAATTATTTGAACACAGAAATATATATTACGGAGTGTATACAAAAAAGGCTTATACCTATCTTAAAACAGCACTAAATACCTTCATATTTCTGGCCCGATTTGGCATCATGCCAAGTCCCTTGCCTAGAACTTCAGCCTATGAAAAGGTATTATGCTTTTGCAAAAAAAGAAATAAAGAACTCAGGAAAGGTATCCCAGGGCATGTACGATTTTAAGCGTAAGTGGATCACCTCGTCCAAAAAGGTAACGGAAGCAACTATAAAATCTTTAATGGGAGGATTTCCGGAAAATGTGGATAAAATCTAAAAATATCGTTCAATATAAAAGTGAGAGTTTTTATATTGAACGTTTTAAGTTTTATTTAACTTAATACAAGTATAAGTTTTTTTGACTCACTCTTTATATAAGATTTCCCACTATGCAAATGTATCGTTTAAACCTTGTTTATATTGAAAATTAGTTTAACAATCGAACGTTTAAATCAATACTAAATGCTAGTTTAACAAAACGCACGTTTAAATCATTACTAAAAGCTACTTTAACCAGGTTTTGTTTAAATGAAAAATTTTAATAAAAATATGACTTAAATTAAATCAATAAAATTTGAAAGAATTTATTCTTAATTAAGTTCTCAAAATCAAATTAATATTTTTCTGTTAACCATTCCACTAAATAATTTATTACGAATTAATTTCTAGACATAATTCCTTAGTATTTCAAACGTATTAACTTCATTCCTTTCACAATTAATTCATAGAATCATTAAATTTGTCTTTAATTCAAATCAATTACAAAGTTGTTTAATAAAATTTATTGAATGATTCAATTTGTCTTCAATTAAAATCTATTTCAAAATGTCTTAAGTCAATTTTTCAACAATGCAAAAAGAAAAGGCATTTTGTTTTTGTTTAAATGTAGAAGAAATGTCAAAATCAACAAATGTAAACATAAACAAAGTTTGACAGTAGACCTACATTAATCCACGGCGAATTAAGAAACAGCTGTTTTTATGCGGTCGCCTTGTTAATACGCCTTGTGCAAAACCAAAAGAATAAATATTTTAATTCAATTTGTGTTAGATTCGAATTAACAAAAATTTAATCATTTAAAGGTTCAATAAACTTTGTTATGAATTAATTCAATAATGACTGAATTCTATTCAAATATAAGCCTTTGCATGAAGCTAAAGAATTAGATGTTGGCAATGGATTTATGTAATGAATGGCTGACATTAATTACTTACGAATTAAGAGTTTAATGAATTAAGCTGAAATTCAATTAATTAATTCAAAGCTCTGATTCTTAGCTATGAAATGTGTCATTTCTGCTTTGAATTACAATAATCCCGGATTTCACTTAAACACTGATAAAAAGTAATGAAATTATTTCAATATTTGTTTGTATTGCCAGTACATATTGCTGTTTTCTATAGAAATTCAAATTAAATAATCAGTCATTAAAAATTCTTCAAACAAAATAGAAATTAGCTGTTCAAATGAAATCTTTTAATTTACCCACAAGATTTATCAATATTCAACTTAAACTTTATACAATTTAATTTTGAACTAACCATCTGTTTGATTGATCAATATTCATCTTAAATTTGAACTAAACATCTGTTAGATATTTTTAATTATACCATTATCGGGCCTACCTATTACTTATAATTATATAATTAGTTTGTTGTTGTTTTTTTTTCTTCTTCCTACAAATTTCAGATTACAGATGTTAAATGGCAATTTGTAGAGCTTTTTTGCTGACTTTAGCATGATGACGCTAGATTTTGTGTAGTTTTCTTTATTATTATTTTAATTGAATGTATTTAGTTTTTAGCTGCATTTGTTTATTTCTAGTTTAGCGTATTTTTGCATGTTTTTTTTTTTGTTTTTGGCAACTGACGCAAAACGTGAACCCACCATGTACAACAAAACGTATTAACAACGTAAACAAAGTGCTCGGATCTTTTCAATAAATGAATATTTAAATTCAATTCTTTTTACATGTATTACAAAAGTTTTGCATAAAAATATGTACAGAAATAAAATAGGAATTTTTTATAAAAATTGCGCTGTGATTTTTGTTAAATACATATTTTTGTTTAATTATAGTTTGGTTTTGAAAACTAGTTTTGTTTAAACATTTAAATACCAAAATTGCACCTTGAATTCTTAAGTTTTTTTTAAATTTTAAATATTATTTATTTAAGTATTGCCAATTGTTTATTATGTTAAGCTCTCTGGGTTTTTTAAATAAATATTTTCGTAATTTATGTGTTTTTTTCCTTTTTTATAACCCGCACATTCGTGAGAAGGGTATACATATGGGGCATTTCATGTCAAGTGAACCAACTTTTGAAATCGATGTCTTCCGATCGGGATGAAATTTGCACCAAGCTTAATTGGATAGTAACTCAGACACAATTTTTCAACAACATCGGTCGAGAACTCTCTGAGTTATAGGGGGTAAAATTTTGACAATTTGGTCAAACAGGGGTTTTTTCTTATCCATGTAACTTATTACCTATTGTTCTTAGCAAAATGTGTTCCAAATAGTATAGATAGCTATTTCTTCGATCTTTCGAAAAAAAATATTTAAAAAAAAAAATAAAAAATTTTTAATATTTTTTTTCCGAAATCAAAAACTTTTTTGACTTTTTTTTAAAATACGCTATTTTTTTATTTTTTTTTTTTTTTCTTAAAATAAAGTTTAGATATTTTCCTTGAACACCTACTTGGTCGCTTAGTGGGATGCGAGTGGGATATCTATCAAAATAAATATTTTGTAACTCAAAACATAAAATTTTTGACTTTTTTTGCAAAATCAAAAACTTTGTTGACTTTTTTTTTTCAAAATGGACCCTTTTTTAATCTTTTTTTTTAGGTCAAACAAAAGCTTAGATATTATCCTTGAAGACCCTTTTGGTCGCTTAGTGGGATGCGAGTGGGATATCTATCAAAATAAATATTTTTTAACTCAAGACTTACAATTTTTGACTTTTTTTTTTGCAAATACGATTTTTTTTCCAAATGGGCCCTTTTTTTAAATTTTTTTTTGTAGTCAAAAGAAAGCTTAGGTCCATTCCTTTAAGATATTTTTACAAAACATTTATTTTGATATATATCCCACTCGCATCCCACTAAGCGATCAAAACCATCTTAAAGGAATAGGCCTAAGCTTTCTTTATAGCAAAAAAAAAAATTACAAAAAGGGCCCATTTTAAAAAAAAGTCAAAAAAGTTTTTGATTTTGCCAAAAAATCAAAAATTGTATATCTTGAGTTACAAAATATTTATTTTGATAGATATCCCACTCGTATCCCACTAAGGGACCTAAAATATCTTAAAGGAATGGACCTAAGCTTTCTTTTGACTAAAAAAAAATTTTTAAAAAAGGGCCCATTTTGAAAAAAAAATCGAATTTGCAAAAAAAAAGTCAATAATTGAATGTCTTGAGTTACAACATTTTTATTTTAATAGATATCCTACTCACATCTTCCTAAGTGACAAAATAGGTCTTAAAGGAAAAGACCTAAGCTTTCTTTTGAGCAAAAAAAATTTTTAAAAAAAAGTCCCATATTGGAAAAAAATTTCGATTTTGCAAAAAAAAATTAAAAAATTGTATGTCTTGCGTTACAAAATATTTATTTTGATAGATATCCCACTCGCATCCCACTAAGGGACTAAAAATATCTTAAAGGAATGGACCTAGGCTTTCTTTTGAGCAAAAAAAAAATTAAAAAAGGGCCCATATTGGAAAAAAATTTTGATTTTGCAAAAAAAAATTAAAAAATTGTATGTCTTGCGTTACAAAATATTTATTTTGATAGATATCCTACTCGCATCCCACTAAGGGACTAAAAATATCTTAAAGGAATGGACCTAAGCTTTCTTTTGACTACAAAAAAAATTTTAAAAAAAGGGCCCATTTGGAAAAAAAATCGTATTTGCAAAAAAAAAAGTCAAAAATTGTAAGTCTTGAGTTAAAAAATATTTATTTTGATAGATATCCCACTCGCATCCCACTAAGCGACCAAAAGGGTCTTCAAGGATAATATCTAAGCTTTTGTTTGACCTAAAAAAAAAGATTAAAAAAGGGTCCATTTTGAAAAAAAAAAGTCAACAAAGTTTTTGATTTTGCAAAAAAAGTCAAAAATTTTATGTTTTGAGTTACAAAATATTTATTTTGATAGATATCCCACTCGCATCCCACTAAGCGACCAAGTAGGTGTTCAAGGAAAATATCTAATCTTTATTTTAAGAAAAAAAAAAAAAATAAAAAAATAGCGTATTTTAAAAAAAAGTCAAAAAAGTTTTTGATTTCGGAAAAAAAATATTAAAAATTTTTTATTTTTTTTTTTAAATATTTTTTTTCGAAAGATCGAAGAAATAGCTATCTATACTATTTGGAACACATTTTGCTAAGAACAATAGGTAATAAGTTACATGGATAAGAAAAAACCCCTGTTTGACCAAATTGTCAAAATTTTACTCCCTATAACTCAGAGAGTTCTCGACCGATGTTGTTG